>NC_091987.1:211305874-211905874 GCF_044704955.1 Pristiophorus japonicus | reverse complement strand
ACCTCCGCCCCCTTACTTCAATAGCCTGACCTCCGCCCCCTTACCTCAGCGGCCTGACCTCCGCCCCCTTACTTCAACAGCCTGACCTCCGCCCCCTTACTTCAACAGCCTGACCTCCGCCCCCTTACTTCAACAGCCTGACCTCCGCCCCCTTACCTCGGCGGCCTGACCTCCGCCCCCTTACTTCAACAGCCCGACCTCCGCCCCCTTACTTCAACAGCCTGACCTCCGCCCCCTTACCTCAGCGGCCTGAACTCCGCCCCCCTTACCTCAGCGGCCTGACCTCCGCCCCCTTACCTCAGCGGCCTGAACTCCGCCCCCCTTACCTCGGCGGTCCGACCTCCGCCCCCTTACCTCGGCGGCCCGACCTCCGCCCCCTTACCTCGGCGGCCCGACCTCCGCCCCCTTACTTCAGCGGCCTGACCTCCGCCCCCTTACCTCAGCGGCCTGACCTCCGCCCCCTTACCTCAGCGGCCTGACCTCCTCCCCTGCCCTCGGCTGCCCGACCCTCCCCCCAGATCCCACCTACCTCGGCCCAGGCAAAGACGTTCCGAAATTCGGAAATACATGGAATCCGGAATGACCTCGGTCCCGAGGTTTCCGTATTTCAGACATCACACCTGTAAAACCTCACACCTGTAAAGCTGAGCTGCATAGAATGGATAATTCACCTTGCTGAGATGCAACTGTATTGTTCTCCACTGTTTAAGGGGTTAAGCAGCAAATTTGCGCAGCCCTGTGGAGACTCCATATGCCGAGGCCTTTGGGCAGTGTTATTGCAGGATTTACTAATGAACAAGCAGCTGTCAGCTGTGATGAAGGGTTTTACTTTGTCCCTGGGATACATGCATTCTAAAGCAAGGGCCCAGTTTGTACTTTCATCCAGACATGATGACGGCTTATCCAGAGAATCCACTGACACTAATCAACCATACCAAGCAGGCTGGCAGGGTCGAGGCTCACCTGTCTATTTGGAAGCTAATGAAAGGCTCTATGTTTGTGCATGTTAGAATTGGACACTGCCTTCAGCCAGGGATCTGATGCTACCTCCTGCCATGCTTTCTTCATCTAACGTCAACTGTGTCAGTTGTGGCTCAGTGAGTAGCCTCTGAGTCAGAAGGTCGTGGGTTCAAGTCCCACTCCAGGGACTTGAGCATGAAAAAGATTAGGTTGACACGCCAGTGCAGTGCTGAGGGAGTGCTGCACTGTTGGAGGTGCCATCTTTCGGATGAGACGTTAAACCGAGGCCCCGTCTGCTCTCTTGAATGGACGCAAAAGATCCCATGGCATTATTTCGAAGAAGAGCAGGGGAGTTATCCCCGGTGTCCTGGCCAATATTTATCCCTTAATCATTATCACATTGTGGGAGCTTGCTGTGCGCAAATTGGCTGCCATGTTTCCCACGTTACAACAGTGACTACACGTCAAAAAAGTGCTTCATTGGCTGTAAAGCGCTTTGAGACGTCCGGTGGTCGTGAAAGGCGCCACGTAAATGTAAGTATTTCTTTTTTTTTTCTAAAAGCTGAACAATTTTGGGGTTCAGACAGAGTAAGTTGCTGTCCTATTAGCAATTGAAGTTCCAACTCCTCTGATGGATTCTGCACTGTAATAATTACTTTTTAGTATGGGCAAGCTCATCCCACTCAAGCACAGACATTAACCACATCCATTAGGAAATGAGATAGTGTCTGACAACTGGGAAAAAATCCATAAATAGATGGCCTACTTACTAGTGAGTGATGTCATGGTGAGTGGCTATTGCTCTCAAATGATCAATCAGGTTCTGTCGGGGAAATCACTTATTGTCTGGTCCGAGCGACTTGCATCAATAGCTCTGATACTTGGCTGCATTGATCGGGGACTAAAATAGATCCCATCTCACACACACACACGCTGCTCCTGTTATCAAACTCGGCATTTGTCATCTCCTGGGGCTGGGTCCGGAGACTCCGGGGAAGAAGTTCTCACTCGGGCCGGTTTCCGCCGTGAAACGGGAGATGCGATTGGATCGCGAGCCCGAAGAGGTCACCCTGAGGCCCGATCGAAATTGGGCCTCGGTTATATTAAACGGGGAAGCTGCGGATGGCAATTGGCCGACTAGATAGGCACATAGGAACATGGGTACAGGTGGCAGCCATTCGGCCCCTCGAGCCTGTTCCGCCATTCAATGAGATCATGGCTGATCTTCGATCTAACTCCACATACCTGCCTTTAGCCTGTATCCCTTAATACCTTTGGTTGACAAAAGCCTCTCAAACTCAGATTTAAAATTAACAATTGATCCAGCATCAATTGCCATTTGGAGAAAAGAGTTCCAAGCTTCTACTGCCCTTTGTGTGTAGGAGTGTTTCTTAATTTCACTCTTGGAAAGGTTTGGCTCTAATTTTCAGACTCTGCCCCCTAGTCCTAGACTCCCCAACCAGCGGGAATAGTGTCTCTCTATCTACCCTATCTGTTCCCCTTAATATCCTGCAAACTTCGATCAGATCATCTCTTAAATCCCAGGGAACACAACCCTAATTGTGTAAAAAAGCAAAATATTGCAGATGCTGGAATCTGAAATAAAAACAGGAAATGCTGGACATCTCAGCGGGTCAGGCAGCATCTGTAGAGAGAGAAACAGAGTTAACATTTCGGGTCTGTGACCCTTCGTCAGAATTGGCAAAAGTTTGAGATGTAACAGTTGCTTAAGGATGTGTAGGGGCAGGGAAAGGAGGGAGGGGAGGAAAGAACAAAAGGGAAGGTCAGTGATAGGGTGGAAGGCAGGAGAGATTTGAGACAAAAGGGATGATGGGCCAAATTGAGATGGTAACGGCACAAGTTAGGAAACAAAAGATGAGTCTAGATAGGGCGTGAATGGCGGAGTAATTGCCAGCTGCCATGGGCTGTTTCCCATAGCAACTGGTTTAATGTCTCATCCAAAGGATGGGATCTCTGACAGTGCAGCACTCCCTAAGTACTGACTACAGAGGTCTCACGTGATGAAGTCACAAATAAATTCAAACTGGTTGATAATGATTGGGTTAAAGATGAAGGCAAGAATTCTTTAGTGATTGAAAATGCAACTTCAAGTCCACTGATGCTAAATAATGGCCAATTATTTCCTTATGTACAAACAGTTTGTCCCAGCACACAGATCCACAATTAGAGAATTTACTCTTTAAGAAACTATTATAACCCTTTGGGAATCTTAGTGGTCATTGTGCATTGAAATAAACAACAAAATAAGACTGTGGGCTCAATTTTCCCCAATGCTGTTTTTTCAAGAGTTACAACCATTTTTTTTCCTGAGGTGCAGGATCTAACAGATGTGGTTCACATGATGGCAATGAGTGGGGAGAGCATTGACCTTACACGATCACTCCTGGGCACCATCAGTGGGGTGGGTGATGAGGTATCGAGACTGTCGGGAGAAGTAACGCCACTCTCACGAGACATGGGAATGATGTCTGGGCACATGAGGGAGGGAATGTTGCAGGCAGCCGATACACTGTCGGTGAACATGAGGGAGGGAATGTCGGAGTTAGCTGATACACTGTCGGCGAACATGAGGGAGGGAATGTCGGAGTTAGCTGATACACTGTTGGTGAACATGAGGGAGGGAATATCGCAGGCAGCTGATACACTGTTGGTGAACATGAGGGAGGGAATGTCGGAGTTAGCTGATACACTGTCGGCGAACATGAGGGAGGGAATGTCGGAGTTAGCTGATACACTGTTGGTGAACATGAGGGAGGGAATATCGCAGGCAGCTGATACACTGTTGGTGAACATGAGGGAGGGAATGTCGGAGTTAGCTGATACACTGTTGGTGGACATGAGGGAGGGAATGTCGCAGGCAGCTGATACACTCTCACTGAACATGAGGGAGGGAATGTCGCAGGCAGCTGATACACTATCAGTGAACATGAGGGAGGGAATGTCGGAATTAGCTGATACACTATCAGTGAACATGAGGGAGGGAATGTCGGAGTTAGCTGATACACTATCAGTGAACATGAGGGAGGGAATGTCGCAGGCAGCTGATAAACTGTCGGTGAACATGAGGGAGGGAATGTCACAGGTAGCTGATAAACTGTCGGTGAACATGAGGGAGGGAATGTTGCAGGTAGCTGATACATTGTCAGTGAACATGAGGGAGGGAATGTCACAGGTAGCTGATAAACTGTCGGTGAACATGAGGGAGGGAATGTTGCAGGTAGCTGATACATTGTCAGTGAACATGAGGGAGGGAATGTCGCAGGCAGCTGATAAACTGTCGGTGAACATGAGGGAGGGAATGTCACAGGTAGCTGATAAACTGTCGGTGAACATGAGGGAGGGAATGTCACAGGTAGCTGATAAACTGTCGGTGAACATGAGGGAGGGAATGTCGCAGGCAGCTGATAAACTGTCAGTGAACATGAGGGAGGGAATGTCACAGGTAGCTGATAAACTGTCGGTGAACATGAGGGAGGGAATGTTGCAGATAGTTGAGACACTGTCGGGGCACATGAGAGAGGGCATGTCGGAGTTAGCTGCTGCAATAAGGGAACACGCCCAGACTCCGCTGCCATCGACGGAATCAACTGCCACTCCCACTCCAATCCCCAGACCAGCCTCTGAAGAGGCCCAAGCTGGGCCTTCCACAGTACCGCCTGCCCACGACCCCCATCAAGAAGGGCGCATTACCTGAGATGCTCGAAAGAATAAGCTTGGTACCAACCCAAGAAATGCTGCGCCACTGCCTGTGGGCAGTGGTGGAGTCACCAAGGCCAAGCGCAGCGGGCGGTCTTAGAATAAAGTGCAGGAGAGATGGGTGCAGCCTTTCTTTGCTGCTGTTGTTACTGTTGTAACTGTTCTCAAATTAAAAGTTTTTTGTAAGTAATGTAAATTTACAAGTTTAAAAGTTTGTAAGTGATCTTAAAGTTTGTAAGTGGTGTTAAAGTTTGTGTGATCTTAACTGAAAACTTTAAAGTTTGATACAAGAATATTTTTATTAAAGTTAAGTTAAGTAAAAATAAGTGTTAAACTTTTGAATAAAATATATTTTTAATTATAACTGAATCATTTCCATTATTTGTTCCATTAACACAACACAACATTACGGAACAGGTCCAAACAGTAAACATGGTCCATGTGGAATAGTTACCGCTGAGCCTTCAGGCAGCAAAGTGTTCACGGAGGAGCTACTGGTGCAAGGCTCAAGCAATCGTTAAAGGGGCACGGTGGCCTTTTCTCCTCCGACGTTGTGCTCCGGGTTGAGGTAGTTGCATGGCTTCCTCGTCCTCATCCTCCTCCTCCTCGTCATCTGCATCTTCCTCATCATCATCAGCCACTCTCACCTCAGGTGGGTCTTCTACTACCAGCTGCTGCTGCCTCATGATGGCTAAGTTATGCAGCATGCAGCACACAACAGTGAACTGACCGACAATCTCGGGGGAGTACAGCAAGTTGCCTCCAGAATGGTCCAGGCATCGGAAACGCTGCTTCAAGATGCCAATGGTCCTCTCTATGATGCTGCGCTGAAACTTTGGGGAAACTTGGATATTTTAATTTACGCCAAAAAAAACAGCAAAAAAACTGGGGAAAATTGAGCCCTTTGTGTGTAAACATGCAAGTGTGCACAATCACATACACTCTCATATACACACTCTCTCACATTCACTCTCACACTCTCACAGACACACACACACATGCACTCACACTCACACTCTCACTCTCACTCTCACTCACATACACATACTCACACTCTCACACATACTCACACACACTCTCACTCACACACACTCTCACTCACACACTCACACACACTCTCTCACACACACACTCTCACACAGCACACACTCTCATATACACACACACTCTCACATACACTCTCACACTCACTCTCACACTCATTCTCACAGACACTCACACACACATACTCACACTCACACTCACACTCACATACTTACACTCTCATATATACTCACACACACTCTCATACACACTCACACTCACACTCACCCTCACATACACACACTCACACTCACACTCTCACACATGCACACTCACTCATGCATACTCACACACTCACACACGTACCCTCTCACACACACTCACACTCTCACACACACTCGCACTCTCACACACATACTCACACTCACACACACACTCATGCACACACTCACTCACACACTCACACACTCACACACTCACACGCACAGCAAACTCCCACAAACAGCAACATGATAATGACCAGAGGATAGCTCCCCTGCTCTTCTTCGAAACAGTGCCCTGGGATCTTTTACATACACCTGAGAGAGCAGACGGGGCCTCGGTTTAACGTCTCATCCAAAAGACGGCACCTCCGACAGTGCCGCACTCCCTCAGCACTGCACTGGAGTGTCAGCCTAGATTTATGAGCTCAAAGTTCCTGGAGTGGGCCCTGACTACCACGCCATGGATGGATTTCCCATGGGAGTCCTTTCGCTTTGCAGCCATAACTTTAGTGGTGGAATGGCAGAAACCCCAGAGTAAAGGGTAAGGAGCCATTGATGCCATTTCTCCCTGGTTTCAAGCAAATCTTTGGCCGAAGCTACGGCAAGAGATGGGAGAATCCAGCAGAAATTTGACCACCACACGTTTAATGTCAGTACAAAGGTGCAAGCAGTTTGCACTAATATGTAACTTGGAGAGTGAATGCACAATACGGATTTAAATACAAGTGCACACTTTCTGCACTTTGGGGGAGAAACTGGCCTCCTCTGCACCTCCCGTTAGCACCTCCTGGGGGCGATAATGGGGCGCTAATAGCTTACCGACCGTACGCGGTGAAATTACCGACGCCCGCGAACTTGCATGGCGGATTAGCGCTGACGTTAAAGCTTACCATCTCAATCTCCTGCGGCCTGGAGACCGTGACGTCGTCTGGTGCGCAGCTCCTCGTTACCGCCCCGGATGTAAAATTCACCTACGCCCCTTCAGCATCGCCGGGCATCAACAACGGCAGCTGCAGGAGGCGTTGTCCCCTCGGCCGGCCGCTTGGGGAGCGCTAATTCAAGGCAGTGGTGGCCAGGTAGGGCAACATTTTATTATCATCCCAGTGTGCTGTTTTTTGATTTTCTTTCCCATGTCGCGATTGATCAGCCCTGCGCTCCCTCCGAGGGCTCGGGGCGGCTCTGTGCGGATGGCGGGTGCCGTCGACGACCATTCCCAGCGTTAGCCTTCACTGACCCGCAGCACCGGCCCTTCCCTTTAAGGGAGGGGAGGAGCCTGTGAATCCGGCAGCGCTGCACGGGACATTGGTCAGTCCTCTGCCGCTACCCTGCCTCTTGCTCACGTTAGCGCTCCACTTCCCTGCTGGAGTGCTAAACCGGAAGTTCACGTCTGATTCAATTGTGTAGCGCCCGGCGATACTTTCGCGCTCTCGCAAAACTTATCGCCCCAAGCGGGGCGCCACGCAATGTCTCGCCCTCGATGTTCGCACAGTGTAAGTTTACGGCCAAAGCGGGCGAGGAAAGGTGGAATCATACCTGAACAGAAGTTGTTCGCCATCCTGGCCAGCATTTCCCCATAATCACCACCTAAAAACAGAATAGCTGATCCTTCACCTCATTACTGTTTGTGGGATCTTGCTTTACACATACTGATTGGCACTTAAGCCTTCATAATAATAGTCACTGCACTTCAAATGAATTGACTGTATGCAAAGTACTTTGGCATGTTTTTGTGAGGTGCCATAAGGCGCTATATAAATGCAAGCCTTTCATTGACGGATTGGGGGGAAACGTTTGTTCGGAGACTTCCTTCGGACGAACGCCTCCGACTCGAAAAATACCTGGTGGTCTCGGAGAAAGGTCGGATGGCGGTCGGAGGCCAAGTTTCGCAGTCCAGAGTATGGGAACTGTCTTCCAGATACGTATTCGTATCCTGGGATTGCGTGGGCCTGGACTGTAAATGGACATCGAGTATTCTCATTGATAATAATGGGAGTTCTGTTTGTATGGGCTCCTATTACTAACAATGAGAATAACCCCAAAAAACAAGAAACACAACACAATAAATAAATAAAAAACTCACATATTTAAGATTAATTGAAATTGAATGTAATTAAATATTTTAGAAATTTAAAAAAATTGTTTTTTTTTAATGTGTTTTAATAGGGTTACAAATAAACTTACCTTAATGGACAGCGTTTTTAATATAAAAATGAGTGATTAGATTTAATTTTTCTATGCTTTAAACCGCTTAGGCTGGTAAAAGTAAGCTACACGCCTGCTTTTACCAGGCGTAAGAGTTTGAAGGACATTCGCTGGGTAAGAGTTGGGCAAATAGCCCAATCTCTGTCCGCGGACATCCTTTCCCGGGGATGCGGAGGATCTGCGACAGATCGCAAAAGCCCGTTCCCTGCGCATGCATTTGCGAGACCTCTTCGGGCGCGTGCGCATATCATACACACCCAGAGGGGCCGCAATTTACGGACCATTATAGTTGAAAACAATTGCTAGTTTACAATTTACAAACTTACATCCAGAGAGTGGTGAGAATGTGGAACTCGCTACCGTAGGGAGTGGTTGAGGCGAACAGAATCGATGCATTTAAGGGGAGGCTAGACAAGCATATGAGGGAGAAGGGAATAGAGAGTTATGGTGATAGAGTTAGATGATAAAAGACGGGAGGAGGCGTGAGTGGAGCATAAACGCCAGCATGGACTGGTTGGGCCGAATGGCCTGTTTCTGTGCCGTGTATCCGATGTAATCCGATGTAATCTTGTAGAGTGATGGATGTGTTCAGTTGGAATCTAACCAGTTACTTGAATGAAACTTTGATGTAATATGTAATGAGATTGATTGAGTGTCTGTAAATTCACATCCTCACAATGCTAATCAATAAATGCTGTACGATTGGAAAGTTATCAATAACTCGCCAACAGTGACGAGTCTCTTTAATTTGCGACGAGGCCCTATAGCTTTGTTCATGTTTTTTTTTGAAAGCATAAAACATGGGAGGACAGAGAGACATCAAGTGTACAGACATTTCCCTCCCTAACCCCTACGTGCACGTAGCCATGGAGACAATTTTCCTTGACCTGAATGAGAGAGTGCAGAAACCTGAGAATTTTAACAGGCGATTAATGCTTCTCCACTTAAGTTGCAACCTCCAAGACTATGTGCGTAAATTGAAAAAAACAATACCTTCATCATAACAGTGGGATTAGTCGAAAATTTTACGTAAGCACCTTTGCAATGTGATACGTGAAATACAAACACTGATTATTTAATGCACAGTGTGACCTATTGCACCCTTTTCCTTTTGTACGTGTGACAGTGCAGCCGCTCTGCAACACCAGCATGTTAGTAATAAGATGGAGATTGGTCCAGCGTACATTTTTGTTGTTGCTGTCATTATTTTGACTTTCCGAATCTGACGATAATTTCAGATGGATGAGGAGCTGCAGATGCTGTGTAATGAAATACCAGTTGGATGCTTAGTACTCTGACTGCGATTGGACTGTGTTTTATCTGAAGCTGGTAATTCTCCCACTTGCCTTCCCAATAGGAGGTGACGAACAAAGTGGCCAATATTTCATTCACGCCCAATTCCTCTTAAAGCTTCGGGCTTCTAGTAACCAAGGCTCATTGCAGTAACACAATCGCAGGCGTGCACGCTTCAGGCTGATGGTCAGCTATTCCTCAACCTGAGATTTGGCCTTCATTTTTATTTATTGGGGAACAGGTCAAGATGCTTCAGGACCTTTGCAAGAGCTCGTACAATTGTGTAGTTGCGCTTAGGAGAAATGAAAGACGCCACGAGCAATGGTAAAAGTCAGAGGGACAAGATAAGTTGACACGGAGAAGGGAGAGGTGAGTGATAGGTAGAGGTTGGAAGCAAGAAAAAGAAAGAAAGATGTGCATTTATATAGCTCCTTTCCCGACCATCAAACATCCTAAAGTAAAAGTGGGGGGCAGAGATACCCAAGGCAAAAATCAAAAAGGGCCACATTGCAGCAAAATTCTAAAAGGGCAAAGTGTGTTAAAAAGACAAGCCTGAAGGCTCTGTACCTCAATGCAAGGAGTATTCGTAATAAGGTGGATGAATTAACTGCACAGGCAGCAATTAATGAATATGTTGTAATTGGCATCATGGAGACATGGCTCCAGGGTGACCAAGGCTGAGAACTCAACATCCAGGGGTGTTCAACATTCAGGAAGGATAGACAGAAAGGAAAAGGAGGTGGGGTAGCGTTGCTGGTTAAAGAGGAAATTAATGCAATAGTAAGGAAGGACATTAGCTTGGATGATGTGGAATCTGTATGGGTGGAGCTGCGGAATACTAAAGGGCAGAAAACACGAGTGGGAGTTGTGTACAGACCACCTTACAGTAGTAGTGAGGTTAGGGACAGCAACAAACAAGAAATTAGGGATGCATGCAATAAAGGTACAGCAGTTATCAGGATGACTTTAATCTACATATAGATTGGGCTAACCAAACTGGTAGCAATACGATGGAGGAGGAGTTCGTGAAGTGTATTAGGGATGGTTTTCTGGACCAATATGTCGAGGAACCAACTACAGGGCTGACCATCATAGACTGGATGATGTAAAATGAGAAAGGACTAATTAGCAATCTTGTTGTGCGAGGCCCCTTAGGGAAGAGTGACCATAATATGGTAAAATTCCTTATTAAGATGGAGAGTGACGCAGTTAATTCAGAGACTAGGGTCCTGAACTTAAGGAAAGGTAACTTTGATGGTATGAGACGTGAATTGGCTAGAATAGACGGGCCAATGATACTTCGAGGGTTGACGGTAGATAGGCAATGGCAAACATTTAAAGATCACATGGATGAACTTCAACAATTGTACATCCCTGTCTGGAGTAAAAATAAAACAGGGCAGGTGGCTCAACCGTGGCTAACAAGGGAAATTAAGGATAGTGTTAAATCCAAGGAAGAGGCATATAAATTGGCCAGAAAAAGCAGCAAACCTGAGGACTGGGAGAAATTTAGAATTCAGCAGAGGAGGACAAAGGGTTTAATTAGGAGGGGAAAATAGAGTATGAGAGGAAGTTTGCCGGGAACTTAAAAACTGACTGCAAAAGCTTCTATAGATAAATGAAGAGAAAAAGATTAGTGAAGACAAACATAGGTCCCTTGCAGTCAGAGTCAGGTGAATTTTAATGGGGAACAAAGAAATGGCGGACCAGTTGAACAAACACTTTGGTTCTGTCTTCACGAGGGAAGACACAATTAACCTTCCGGAAGTACTAGGGGACCAAAGGTCTAGTGAGAAGGAGGAACTGAAGGATATCCTTATTAGGCAGGAAATTGTGTTACAGAAATTGATGGGATTGAAGGCCGACAAATCCCCGCGGCCTGATAGTCTGCATCCCAGAGTACTTAAGGAAGTGACCGTAGAAATAGTGAATGCACTGGTGATCATTTTCCAACAGTCGATCGACTCTGGATCAGTTCCTATGGACTGGAGGGTAGCTAATGTAACACCACTTTTTTAAAAATGAGGGAGAGAAAACGGGTAATTATAGACCGATTAGCCTGACATCAGTAGTGGGGAAAATGTTGGAATCAATTATTAAAGATGAAATCACAGCGCATTTAGAAAGCCGTGACAGGATCGGTCCAAGTCAGCATGGATTTATGAAAGGGAAATCATGCTTGACAAATCTTCGAGAATTTTTTGAGAATGTAACTAGTAGAGTGGACAAGGGAGAACCAGTGAATGTGGTGTATTTGGACTTTCAAAAGGCTTTTGACAAGGTCCCACACAAGAGATTGGTGTGCAAAATTAAAGCACATGGTATTGGGGATAATGTACTGACGTAGATAGAGAACTGGTTGGCAGATAGGAAGCAGAGAGTTGGGATAAACGGGTCCTTTCAGAATGGCAGGCAGTGACTAGTGGGGTGCCGCAGGGCTCAGTGCTGGGACCCCAGCTATTTACAGTATACATTAATGATTTAGATGAAGGAATTGAGTGTAATATCTCCAAGTTTGCAGATGACACTAAACTGGGTGGTGGTGTGAGCTGTGAGGAGGATGCTAAGAGGCTGCAGGGTGACTTGGACAGGTTAGGTGAGTGGGAAAATGCATGGCAAATGCAGTATAATGTGGATAAATGTGAGGTTATCCACTTTGGTAGCAAAAATACGAAGGCAGAATATTATCTAAACGGCGGCAGATTAGGAAAAGGGGAGGTGCAACGAGACCTGGGTGTCATGGTACATCAGTCATTAAAAGTTGGCATGCAGGTACAGCAGGCGGTGAAGAAGGCAAATGGTATGTTGGCCTTCATAGCTAGGGGATTTGAGTATAGGTGCAGGGAGGTCTTACTGCAGTTGTACAGGGCCTTGGTGAGGCCTCACCTGGAATATTGTGTTCAGTTTTGGTCTCCTAATCTGAGGAAGGACGTTCTTGCTATTGAGGGAGTGCAGCGAAGGTTCACCAGACTGATTCCCGGGATGGCAGGACTGACATATGAGGAGATATTGGATCGACTGGGCCTTTATTCACTGGAATTTAGAAGGATGAGAGGGGACCTCATTGAAACATAAAATTCTGACGGGACTGGACAGGTTAGATGCAGGAAGAATGTTCCCGATGTTGGGGAAGTCCAGAACCAGGGGACACAGTCTAAAGATAAGGGGTAAGCCATTTAGGACTGAGATGAGGAGAAACTTCTTCACTCAGAGAGTTGTTAACCTGTGGAATTCCCTACCACAGAGAGTTGGGTGATGCCAGTTCGTTGGATATATTCAAGAGGGAGTTAGATGTGGCCCTTACGGCTAAAGGGATCAAGGTGTATGGAGAGAAAGCAGGAAAGGGGTACTGAGGTGAATGATCAGCCATGATCTTATTGAATGGTGGTGCAGGCTTGAAGGGCCGAGTGGCCTACTCCTGCACCTATTTTCTATGTTTCTATGTTTCTATGTTTACAGCCAAGGAAGTATTTTCAGAAGTGTAGTCACTATTGTAATGTAGGAAACACGGCAGCCAATTTACGCACAGCAAGCTCCCACAAAAAGCAATATGATAATGACCAGACAATCTGTTTTGGTGATGTTGATTGAGGGATAAATATTGGCCCAGGACACCGGGGTTAACTCCCCTGCTCTTCTTCAAAATAGCACCATGGGATCTTTTACATCCACCTGAGAGAAGAGATGGAGCCTCTGACAGTGCAGCACTCCCTCAGTAATGCACTGGAGTTTCAGCCTGGATTTTTGTGCTCAAAGTCTCAGGAGTGGGACTTGAACCCACAACCTTCTGACCCAGAGGTGAGGGTGTTACCCATTGAGCTACAGCAGTGAAAGAAAAAGATAGTGAGCTTTATTCTTATAGCATGAGATGCTGGAGGAGCCTCCCAGATATGGAACCGTAAAAATACCGTGTCATTATATATAAATATCTTGTCACATCAATGGTCATGACATAGACGGCAATAATACTGAGAAATGCCAGTATTTCCACTGTATAAAAGTTCTGGTTGCCGATTCCTTTTAAAAAATTTTTTAGATGAATTTTTCATGTTTATCAATGTGAGAGGAAGCAGTGCTGGGGACTGGAACACTATCCTGTTTATTATTCCACCAATTCCAGCATCAACCAGATACAGAGCATAAAGTTACCTCTTAGGTGTCAGCTGTGGCTCAGTGGGTAGCACACTCGCTTCTGAGTCACAAGATTGTGGGTTTAAATCCCACTCCAGAGATTGGAGCACAAAAATCTAGGCTCGCACTCCCAGTGCAGGACTGAGGGAGTGTCGCACTGTCAGAGGGGCAGTACTAAGGGAGCGCTGCACTGTCGGAGGGGCAGTACCGAGGGAGTGTCGCACTGTCAGAGGGGCAGTACTGAGGGAGTGCCGCACTGTCAGAGGGGCAGTACTGAGGGAGCGCTGCACTGTCGGAGGGGCAGTACCAAGGGAGTGCTGCACTGTCGGAGGGGCAGTACCGAGGGAGTGTCGCACTGTCAGAGGGGCAGTACTGAGGGAGTGCCACACTGTCAGAGGGGCAGTACTGAGGGAGTGCCGCACTGTCGGAGGGGCAGTACTGAGGGAGCGGCGCACTGTCGGAGGGGCAGTACTGAGGGAATGTCGCACTGTCAGAGGGGCAGTACTGAGGGAGTGCCGCACTGTCAGAGGGGCAGTACTGAGGGACCGCTGCACTGTCGGAGGGGCAGTACCGAGGGAGTGCTGCACTGTCGGAGGGGCAGTACCGAGGGAGTGTCGCACTGTCAGAGGGGCAGTACTGAGGGAGCGCCGCACTGTCGGAGGGGCAGTACTGAGGGAGCGCCGCACTGTCGGAGGGGCAGTACTGAGGGAGCGCCGCACTGTCGGAGGGGCAGTACTGAGGGAGCGCCGCACTGTCGTAGGTGGCATCTTTCGGATGAGACATTAAACTGAGGCCCCGTCTACCTTCTCGGGAGGGCGTAAAAGATCCCATGGCACTATTTCGTAGAAGAGCAGGGGAGTTATCCCCGGTGTCCTGGCCAATATTGATCCCCCAATTAACATAACAAAAACAGTTTATCTGATCATTATCACATTGCTGTTTGTGGGAGCTTACTATGTGCAAATTGGCTGCCGCATTTCCCACATTATAACAGTGACTACATTGTACATTCATTGGCTGTAAAGCGCTTTAAGACGTCCGGTGGTCGTGAAAGGCAGCTATATAAATGCAAGTCTTTATTTTTCTTTCTTCCAACTCTGCTCTAACACTGTACCTTAACTGTAATTTCAGAGTTGCATGCTCCATTGCATTTTCATTTTTCTCCCTTACAGTCTCTCTGAGGGAGACTGCCAATTTACTGCCAATTAATTCCGGTTTGCCAACCGCTACATGTCGTGGACCTGTACTCCCTAGCAACTAGGTTTGAAGCTGTGCAAACTCATTACACACCGGACTTGTAGGAGCTGGCATAGAGGAGACTTTTACCCCGTTAGTGCGAGCTGGATTCAAATCCATGTCCTAGGATTAGGAACATAGAAATTGGAGGAGGCCATTCAGCCGCTCGTGCCTGTTCCACCATTCAATCAGATCATGGCTGATCTGCGTCTTAACTCCATCTGCCTGCCTTGGTTCTGTAAGTTTTAATAACCTTGCCTCACAAAAATCTATCAATCTCAATTGGCCTCCAACCTCAACAGCTTTTTGAATTGAAAAAGATTGCATGGTAAAACTATAATTTCTAAAGTTATTTGTTTTCTTGTAAAGTTTTTGTGCAGGTATTTGTACCTGTGAATATCAGTGATCAAACATAGTATATAATTCATAAAAGGTAGCATTTGCTTGGAAGATACCAGACTGCAAGTTATCTTCCCTACATCACAACAGTGACCAAACTTCAAAAGTACTTCATTGGCTGTAAAGTGCTTTGAGATGTCCTGAGGTTGTGACAGGTAATACAGAAATGCCAGCTTTCCTTTGGGACTGTCAAAATTCTCACTTGTGATTCCCATAGTGACAATTTCATAATCTACAGTGCCTTAAAACAGTAAGCTGCATAACAGCCGGTATTTTACAACGGAACCAAAAGTGTTTGATTGATGAAAAGTTGGTTAGGAAAGGAGCAAGCTGTTTTAGTGATGGAATAATCCCTTGAGAATGGAACAAGCTGTTTAGTGATTAACTCAGAAACCACATCTATACCAAGAAAATATATGACCAATAAAAACGTTTTAAATTATGGAGTAAATGTTATGAGGTAACGCTCTCCAATTGGAATCTCGTTTTGACAAGATGTGACAATGGCAGATTTATGGGGCTAGAACCTCCAAAAATGGGCCTTATTTCCGGTGTGGGCGGTAAAAAAGAGTTTTCAGATCGCCGGCTTCTCGCCCATTCTCAAAACACCTAGTTTACATTTTTGAAAATGGCCGTTACCGCGAGCGATGTCAAATGGGCGGTAGCATTAAAATGGGCGGTAGCGTAAAATTTTTCTGACATTCTGCTGTTAAGTGTGGCCATCCTTAGCAACATAGAAACATAGAAAATAGATGCAGGAGTCGGTCATTCGCCCCTTCCAGCCTGCATCGCCATTCAATATGATCATGGCTGGCAAAGCTCGATTCCCGCGATTCTGGAGGTCAAGGGTCACCATGACATGTGCAGAAGAGGAGACAGAGAGAGGGAGCTCAGAGGGACTGATGGTCTGGCTGGGTGTGGTGTGGCTGCTTTGGGAGGAAGGAAGGATACTTTAGAGCTTCACAGCAAGTCGGCAAACAAAAATTAGCTGTTACCAGCCACATATTTGCCCGAATTTGCTCTATAATGGAGGGAGAGGCGGAGGCATCACAGCACGCTGTGGAGACTGATGCTGGAGAGAGCAGTGAGGTGGGAGAGGAGCACATTGGAGGGCGCAAAAGAGCCAGGAGGTTCTCAGACGAGGCAAATGCCTCCCTCCTGCAGGAGGTCGAGTTACGCTGGGGTGATTTGACACAGGGAGGGCGTGGGAAGCCCACCCCAAAGGCCTACCAGAGGATATGGACCGAGATAGCAGAGCTGGTCTTGTCGGCGACCAACCAGGTGCGTGAGGGCAACCAATGCCGCAAACAATGGAACGACCTTGTGGGATCCGCAAGAGTAAGTCTTACATTGATTTACATGTACTTATGTATTTATTTAATTTGATTTGTAACAGTCATGAGTGACTATCAGCAGATGTGAGGTCTTGCACTTTTACCGGGAATGTTTTACTCAAAGCCTGCGGTCACAGTGTACGTCTTTGTTGTGTCCTTGAATGCTCTAATAATGACTCCACGAGGCAGTGTGTTGTACTTGAACTGTAGTGACCTTAGTCCTTTATTTGTTAACTCCAGAGTGAGGATCACACCTGGTGGCCTGCCTTTTATACTCGGCCAGGCACACCTGTACAGGTAACCTGCAAGTCTCCCACTGCTGTGCCCTCTGGTGGCACACCTTGTGATAGTACCAACAGTAGCCATGTAGGATACATGACATCACTCTCCCCCAAGCCTTTAGTGCAAATTGCCTCTGCATTGACTGTGCTCTGGGCTTAGCTCTATCTGGGCTCTATCTGGTTGACCCTTGGCAGGTCGTTTCAATCTTGAGTGAGTGGTTGGTGCAGTCGAGTGCTGGTGGTTGCTGTTTGTGTGTGTCCCTGACTGCTCCATTCTCCCACCCCCCCCACCCCCTCCACATGTAGATTATGCCGGAGGCTCATTGCATTTAAGTTCAGAAAGACAAGTTTGCATTACATTTGTGGTTCCGTTGTGAGACAAGTACGTTAGACTGGTGAGGTACATTATCGATGCGGTGACCGGTGCATAAGGACAAACTAGTTCCAGAACTGCTGGGTGGTGTCCCTGCCGTCTGGTGGCGACGCGGTGCCCAGTGCTGGCAGTGGGAACCCAGTTGGCTCAAGTTGCCTGCTCTTGGGACTGTTGCCATGGTACCTAGCGTCGGGCAGGTTCACAGATGCCTGTGACCTCCCTGTCCTTTCTTTGCGCCCTGGGTCACTGCTGCTCCCTGAGGGGCTGCACAGGGAACTGTTGACTCGTTAGCCTGGGCGTTGTTTGGTTTGGGATTCTGGCTGGTCCCGGTCGCCTTTGGGGGAACTGTAGCAGGTGACCCTTCGTTTCCAGGTATGGCCTTGGTGGCGATGGGGTCTGGGGGCTGCGCCTTAACACAGTTTGCTCTTTCAGGCTTGTGGTGGTTGGTGCCATCGGGTGCCTGAGAGGTGGAGCCGATCAGGGGCAGGGTATCGAAACCAGTGCCGTTGCCCTCCTGAAATCGCTTGCTCTGCAGCTCTTGTGTGTTGGCTGCTTGTGGCCACACTCCATGGTGCATGACTCTGGTCCCAGGGACACAGGCTACAACATTGGGTAGCTCGCTGGACCTGTGTGCTCCCGATGGTTTCTGCCCACTGCGTTGGCTGCATGCAGTTGAAATCCTACACTGCACAACTTTTCATTACTTGTTGTGGATACTCTGTAATTCCGATCGCGATCGCGCGACTTTTTCTCGCTGGTTTCATGTACACAATTCTGATCATCAATTACACATTTTACATGATCGCGCGACTTTTCCTTGCTTATTTCATGTACACAACTCTGATCGTCAGTTGCACATTTTATCTCTAACTGACAGTTGCTATTACATTGCTCAAGTGTGTGGAACTGTCCCTTTAATTGTAGTGTGTTGCAGGCCTCCTTTAAGAGAGCCTTGCTATCTTTACCCCAATCCTCTTCTCAGTTTGGTGCCGCGTGTCGCTCCATCAGCACTGCACCTCGTGGTCTGGCCGCGGCCATCTTTTTCTTCAGCGCCTCACCTCGTGGTTTGGGCGCCATCTTTCCTCCATCCACGATGTCGGCTGCAGTGATCCTCTTCTCCCCGGGATCTGCCGCTGAAGCTGGGAAGTCGCCTTTGGATCCGATTTTCTCCCTCCGGAGTCCTGCCACTGGAGCCTGGAAGGTGCGTTCGAGCCGTCTCAGCTGGATCATCTCCACGCAGTCGTGATGAGCGGTCTGTGCCTCGGGTGCTGTGCTGGTCTGCTCTCTGGTGCTGGATCCAACCTCAGGTGAGGGCTTGCTTTGCCTCTGAGCGCGGAGGATGTCGATTGCTGGAGGGATGAAGTCTTCCCACTTCCAATGGATCTTCTCCATCCACCTTCTGCCGAGCAGCGTTGGTCCATCACTTGCAACAATCCACAGTGGTAACTTGTGCACCGCGCCATCATGGAGTACCTTTACATTCGCACAACCAACAACTGGGATAAGTTCATCGGTGTAGGTGCGCAGCTTTGCCTGAACCAGGACCAGCTTGGGTCGTTCAGCTTGATTGTCCCATAGCCTCTCAAAGGCTTCTTGATTCATTACTGACTGGCTCGCCCCCCTGTGTCCACTTCCATGAAGACTGGAATGCCATCTATTTCGACTTCCACCCTTAGCGGGGAACACTCGGTGGTGCAGGTAAACATGCTATATACCTCATCGTGAGGCTGAGCTTCCTCTCTGCCTATTGTTTCATAATCCACACTGAATTCATGGCCATCTGCAGACCCTTCATCAACACGGTGAATCATATTTCTCTTACACATTCGCTGGAGGTGACCCTTTGTGCTGCAGCCCTTGCATACACAGTCTTTAAAGCGGCACTGGTGAGCCCTGTGATTCCCTCCACAACGCCAGCATGGAGCTACTCGATTAGCCCCCCTCGGCGGACTCTGAGTTAAGGGACTCGGGGGCCTGTTCTCTCTTCCCTGAGAGGGTTCGCGCTCCACAGTCCAGCCTCTAAAAGGCGCCACTCTGTGCACAGTATCCGCCTAGAGCCACAGGTCGAGGTCGTGAATGCCTGGCTCACAGAGATGGCCTTCTGCAGTGTGACTGTGGTATCCGCCGACAGTAGTTTATGAAGAAGGCCCTCATGGCCGATTCCAATGACAAAAATGTCCTGCAGCGCTTCGGTGAGGTGGTCGCCGAAATCACACAGTGCCGCCAGCCTCCTGAGGTCTGCGGTGTATTTCACGATTTCCTGGCCTTCGGGCCGTCGATGGGTGTAGAACCTGTGTCTGGCTGTGAGGATGCTCTCCTTGGGTTTGAGTTGCTCATGGATCAGGGTTACGGGCTCCTCGTACGTCTTGGTCGTTGCCTTCGCTGGTGCCAGCAAGTCCCTGACGAGACCATAGACGGTGGGCCCACAACTGGTTAGCCGGATAGCTCTGCACTTCTCAGCCAGTGTGGCCGGGTCGTCTCCTGCCGGGTTGTTTGCTGTGAAGAAATGGTCGAGCCTCTCCACAAAGGCGTCCCAATCATCACCATCGGCAAACTGCGGCAACGTACCAAGGGTGGCCATTTTCGTGTGATCCCGCCCCCAAAAAAGTGGGCAGGCGGTAATATTTTTTCCCGACATTAAGCCCATTGGGAAAATAACGCTCGACAATAAATCTCCTAAAAAAGCCTGTCAGTTTCCATTTTGTGCCAAAATGGGTGATATATGGCCGTTATATGTCATTTCAGCGGTAAAATGGCCGTTAAGTGGCTGTTAAACATGCAAAAAAAGTGGAGGTTCTATCCCATGGTCTTAACAATTTTCCATCAATTTTTCCACATTAAAAATCGTAGTCTGAAAATTGGAAGGCTAGCTGACCTCTGTGCTCAACGTTCCATCTATCTTCCCATCCACTATAGTAATATGTACTACATTTGGAATCACTGGTAAGAAAAATTAAAGAACTTGAATTGATACAGCATCTTTCGTGACCTCAAAATGCACCAAAATGCTTTTTGAAGCCAATGAAGTACTTTTTGAAGTGTAGTTGCTTTTGTAATGCTGGAAACTCGGCAGTCAATTTGAGCACAGCAAGCTCCCACAAACAGCAATACAACAATGACCAGATAATCTATTTTTATTGATGATGGTTGAGGGATAAATATTGGGAAGGACAACTGGGATAATTTCCCCGCTTGTCTTCAAAATAATGCCGTGGGATCTTTTACATCCACCTGATAGGGTAGATGCAGGGAGGATGTTTCCCCTCGGTTTAACGTCTCATCCAAAAGATGGTACCTCTGACAGTGCAGCACTCCCTCAGTACTGCACAGGAGTACTGTGTCTATCACCCCCTATGCTCACTGATCTGCATTGGCTGCCGGTTAAGCAACGCCTCGATTTCAAAACTTTCAGCCATTATTTTCAAATCTCTCCAAGGCCTCGCCCCTCCCTATCTTTGTAATGTCCTTCAGCCCCACAACACCCGAGATATCTGCGCTCCTCTAATTCTGCCCTCTTGAGCATCCCTGATTATAATCGCTCAACCGAGAGCATGCAGAAAGCAAGCGCAGGCAGCGGAAGGAGCGTGCGGCAAACCAGACTCCCCACCCTCCCTTTCCTGCAACCCCTGTCTGTCCCACCTGTGACAGAGGCTGTAATTCCCGTATTGGACTGTTCAGTCACCTGAGAACTCACTTTTAGAGTGGAAGCAAGTCTTGATTTCGAGGGACTGCCTATGATGATGATAGTCACATGCGCTAATTTCTACTTATGCGGCTCAGTGTCAACCGAGTACTGCATAACACTCCTGTGAAGCTACATTAAAGGCACTATATAAATCAAGTTGTTGCTCTTGTTGTTGAAGTGTCAGATGTGCAGGACTCCTGCCTGAAACTAGAATCTCTTCATATACAAACCAAGCACCTCCGACTTTGGCATTGCTACTGAAATTTCATTTTAAACTGGTGCAATATGACTTGACGGAGTTTGTGGCAACACCTGGCAGTGGGCTGATAGTTATATCAGCTCTCCTTCCGCAATCACTCCTTTCTAATCTAGTGCTTATTACACTGCGGACCTGATAGCAGGTGTGCGAGACGCAGACATTCCAAGGATAAACAGCCCTGGAGGAGAATCATTTTTGCAGAATTAAGAAAAGCATATGTTTGTGCAGGCAAGATGGAGCTGTGTGATATCACGTTAATGAAGGATTAAAATTCTTTCCGATATTTGGAAGAAATACAGGAATGAAAATTGCATGCTTTATTTGAATTATGTTAGGTGCTATGGGATTTAATATTAAAAAACATGGCCAGGCTCACAGGGGAAAATATATACCAGCCTCAGTCTGTGAACTACAGCACCTGCCTAACAATGAAGAAAAAGTTTAAGTCCTCAAAAAATGTTTACTGTAGTGCCTCTCCTCAGATACAGTCATTGGCTGTACGGGTGAACTTGAGAAATACCCCTTGCCCCAATCCAATCCCAACTCTGTGACCTAACCAGCAAGTGATCAGGAAGGCAAATGGAATGTTAGTCTTTATTGCAAGGGGGATGGAGTATAAAAGCAGAGAAGTCCTGCTACAACTGTACAGGGGATTGGTGAGGCCACCCCTGGAGTACTGCGTACAGTTTTGGTCTCCATATTTAAGGAAGAATATACTTGCATGGAGGGCGTTCAGAGAAGGTTCACTAGGCTGATTCCGGAGATGACAGGGTTGACTTATGAAGATCGGTTGAGTACGTTGGGCCTATACTCATTGGAGTTCAGAAGAATGAGAAGTGATCTTATCGAAACATATAAGATAATGAGGGGGCTCGACAAGGTGGATACAGAGAGGGTATTTCCACTCATAGGGGAAACTAAAACTAGGGGACATAGTCTCAGAATAAGGGGCTGCCCATTTAAAACTGAGATGAGGAGGAATTTCTTCTCTCAGAGGGTTGTAAATTTGTGGAATTCTCTGCCCCAGAGAGCTGGGGAGGCTGGGTCATTGAATATATTTAAGGCGGAGATTGACAGATTTTCGAGTGATCAGGGAATAAAGCGTGATGAGGAGCGGGCAGGGAAGTGGAGCTGAGTCCATCATCAGATCAGCCATGATCGTATTAAATGGCGGAGCAGGCTCAAGGGGCTCCTATTTCTTATATCCTTATGTTCTAACCATCCAATAAATTAGACAATGCAGCCCTAAGGATTTAGAAAAAAACAAATTTTTCTTTTTTCATTCATGGGATGTGGTCGTAGCTGGCAAGGCTGCAGTTCTGGTTTCCATATTTATGAAAGGATATACTTGCTTTGGATGCAGTTCAGAGAAGGTTCACTCGGTTGATTCTGGGGATAAGGGGATTGACTTATGAGGAAAGGTTGAGTAGGTTGGGCCTCGACTCATTGGAATTCAGAAGAATGAGAGATGATCTTATCGAATCGTATAAGATTATGAGGCGGCTTGACAAGGTGGATGCAGAGAGGATGTTTCCACTGATAGGGGAGACTAGAACTAGAGGGCATAATCTTAGAATAAGGAGCCGCCCATTTAAAACGGAGATGAGGAGAAATTTCTTCTCTTACAGGGTTGTAAATCAGTGAAATTCGCTGCCTCAGCGAGCTGTGGAGGCTGGGACATTGAATAGATTTAAGACGGAAATGGACAGTTTCTTGAATGATAAGGGGTGATGGAGACCGGGCAGGGAAGTGGAGCTGAGTCCATGATCAGGTCAGCCATGATCTTATTGAATGGCGGGGCAGGCTCAAGGGGCCGTATGGCCTACTCCTGTTCCTATTTTCTATGTTCTTATGTTCTTATTGACAATCCCTAATGGCTCTTGAGAAGGTGGTGGTGAGCCGCCTTCTTGAACTGCTGCAGTCTGTGTGGTGAAGGTGCTCCCACAGTGCTGTTAGGGAGGGAGTTCCAGGATTTTGTCTCAGCAACGATGAAGGAACGGCTATTTAAGTCCAAATCAGGCTAGTGTGTAACTTGGAGGGGAACTTGGAGGTGATGGTACTCCCATGCGCCTGCTGCCCTTATACTTCTAGGTGGTAGAGGTCGCGGATTTGGGAGGTGCTGCCGAAGAAGCCTTGGCGAGTTGCTGCAGTGATGCTTGTAGATGGTACACACTGCAGCCACGGTGCGCTGGTGGTGGAGGAAGTGAATGTTTAAGGTGGTGGATGGGGTGCCAATCAAGCGGGCTGCTTTGTCCTGGATGGTGCCAAGCTTCCTGAGTGTCATTGGAGCAGTACTCATCCAGGCAAGTGGAGAGGATTCCATCACACCCCTGACTTGTGCCTTGTAGATGGTGGAAAGGCTTTGGGGAGTCAGGAGGTGAGACACTCGCGGCAGAATACCCAGCCTCTGACCCGCTCTTGTTGCCACAGTATTTATGTGATCAATATTGAAGTCAACTGAGAGCGCTATTGAGCGGGGTATAAAACCCAATCCCATAGGTTTCCTTTCTGGAGAGTTAGAATAGAAGAATTAGGAGCAGGTGTCGGCCATTTGGCCCCTCGAGCCTGCTCTGCCATTTAATGAGATCGTGGCTGATCTTCTACCTCAACTCCACTTTCCTGCACTGTCCCCATATCCCTTGATTTAAATCGATCGATCTCTGTCTTGAATATACTCAACGACTGAGCATCCACAGCCCTCTGGGGTAGAGAATTCCAAAGATTCACCACCCTCTGAGTGAAGACATGTTTCCTCATCTCAGTCCTAAATGGCCGACTCCTTATTCTGAGACTGTGACCCCTGGTTCTAGACTCCCCACCAGAGGAAACATCCTCCCTGCATCTACCCTGTCAAGCCCTGTAAGAAGTGTGTATGTTTCAATGAGATCACCTCTCATTCTTCTAATCTCTAGAGAATATCGGCCTAGTCTACTCAATCTCTCCTCATCGGACAATCCCCCGATCCCAGGAATCAGTCTGGTGAACCTCTGTTGCACTCCCTTTAAGGCAAGTATATCCTTTCTCAGGTAAGGAGACCAAAACTGTACACAATATTCCAGGTGCAATCTCACCAGGGGCCTATATAATCGCAGTAAGACATCTTTATTCTTATACTCAAATCCTCTTGTAATAAAGGCCAACATACCATTTGCTTTTTTGATTGCTTGCTGTACCTGCATGTTAACTTTCAGCGATTCGTGTACAAGGACACCCAGGTCCCTCTGAACATTAACATTTCCCAATCTCTCACATTTAAAAAATACTCAGATTTTCTATTTTTCCTACCAAAGTGGATAACTTCACATTTCTCCACATTAAATTCCATTTGCCATGTTCTTGTCCACTCACTTAGCCTGTTTATATCCCCTTGAAGCCTCTTTGCCTCCTCCTCACAACTTACATTCCCACCTAGCTTTGTATCATCAGCAAACTTGGATATATTACATTTGGTCCCCTCATTCAAATCATGTTGTGAGCTAGGTTAAAACTGACCCTTCACGAAGAATCAAACAGTTCTTAAAAACATGGTTAAACTACACTATTACTTTGTGTCCATGGCTAGATCACAAAAGGACCTTGTGGTGTGTGTGGTCTGCCCTTGGTGACCAAAGCTATACCAAGAAATACATAGAATGCACAGCACAGAATCAAGCCGTTCGAGTTGAGGCCAATGAGCATTATATTAGAGAAAAATTATTCAAACTATACTTTAGCTGAGAAAAGGTTTTGGTAAACAATTGAATAACAAGAAGTGGGAGATGACCTGATCCAGGTGGGGTGAGGAGTGTATATATTATGATGCACAAGGTATCATAACAATGTAGGACAGGTTGAGTGGGCCAAAGTCTTTTCCTGTCTGTCATGATTTGTATCTTTAGTTGGGAATCTCCAAAGAGAACCTTTCAAAATATGTATTTAGTTCTAACATTCAACTTTCATTATCTGCGATTAAAATTAATCAGCCAGAAAGAAATAAGAGCTTGCATTTATACAGTGCCGTTCACAACCTCTGGACATTCCAAAGCGCTTTAAAGCCAATTAAGTACTTTTTTAATGTGTAGTCACTGTTGTACTGTGGGAAACACAGCAGCCAATTTGCGCACAGCACGCTCCCACAAACAGCAATTTGATACAGAGAGGATGTTTCCTCACGGGGAATCTAGAACTAGGGAGCAAAATTTAAGAATAAGGGGTCGTCCATTTAGAACTGAGATGAGGAGGAATTTCTTCTCTGACGGTTGTAAATCTGTGGAATTCTCTGCCCCAGAGAGCTGTGGAGGCTGGGTCATTGAATATATTTAAGGTGAAGATAGACAGATTTTTGAGCGATAAGGGAGTAAAGGGTTATGGGGAGCAGATAGGGAAGTGGAACTGAGTCCATGATCAGATCAGCCATGATCTTATTAAATGGCGGAGCAGGCTCGAGGGGCCATATGGCTTACTTCTGCTCCTATTTCTTATGTTCTTAATATAACGGCTGACGTAAATACAGTAAAAGGATCATGTGACAAGGTCAACTGACAACCTCATGTGCAATGGAGCCATCTTGTAATCTGTGTGTTTATGGTGCCTAAAGAAGATATCACAGAAATTTATATGATTCTATGAAGACATTAGAAAAAATGCTTCTTCAGCAGAACGTGGATTTAAGTCGATCCACAGAAGCTCCAGTTTTCCTTTATGTTGGAGCAGATCTTTCTTTTCGTCTCCTGTGTCAACAAAGTACGGGGCTGTCACCTGACATCTGTCATATCATGCCGCTCATGGTCTCGGGATGTCCCCACGTACTTTACAGTCGACAAAGTACTTTTGAAATACAGGCATTGTTGTCATGCAGATAACGAGGGAGCCAATTTGTGCACAGCAAGCTCCCACAAACAGCGACGAGATAAATGATCAGATTAATGATGTTATTTGAAGAATAAATGTTGACCGGGACACCAGGAGAACTCCCCTACTCTTCTTTGAAACTTGTCATGGGATCTTTTACAGCCAACAGAGTGGGCAAACAGGGCCAAGTTTTAAATTCTACTTAGAAAGATGGCATCTCTGACAGTGCAGCACTCCCTCAGTCCAGCACTGAAGTGTCAGTTTAGATTATGTACTCTAGGCTTTGGAGTGGGGCTTGAACTTATGACCCAATGATTCAGATTAGCGAGAGAACGCCCCATCTTATTAAGACCTAATTCCTGCCATTTTAGGACAGAAGCTGTGCTGCACACTGTTAATAATGAATGTGCATTTGTTAACATGCCTGTTACATTATCCACCCAACCACAAACCCTTGTTTTATCTTCTGAGTTCATGTGGAGTTTGTGTCAGTCTTCTCGGAGTGCCAGTCGATTCTAATACTTGGGATAATTAACTGGTACACATATCAGAAAAGGATGAACAGGCTGGGTCTCTTTTCTCTTGAAAAAAGAAGGCTGAGGGGTGACCTAATAGAGGTCTTGAAAATGATGAAAGGTTTTGATCGAGTGGATACAGAGAGAATGTTTCCACTTGTGGGGAAGAGCATAACTAGAGACCATCAATATAAGATAGTCACCAAGAAATCCAATGGGGAATTCAGAAGAAACTTCTTTCCCCAAAGTGTGGTGAGAATGTGGAACTCGCTGCCACAGGGAGGGGTTGAAGCAAATAGTATCGATGCATTTAAGGGGAGGCTGGATAAACATATGAGGGAGAAGGGAATGGAGGGTTATGCTGGTAGAGCTAGATGAGGAAAGACGGGAGGAGGTTCGAGTGGAGCATAAACGCCGGCATGGACTGGTTGGGCCGAATGGCCTGTTTCTGCGCCGTATATCCTGTGTAATCCTGTGTAATAATTGAGTTCACAATCAGAAAAGTGACTGGACTCCAGGATGGTTTGGGAAATGCTGGGAAGTGAGATTAGTCAGCTCTACCCAATCATTAAAACATTGAAGGTGATATGTTTATAACTTTTAAAATTTATGGGGAAGGAGCTTCACTTCAGTTGCTTCAATATTACAACCAATACTCATCCCTCCCATGGTGAGAACACCTCTTCCAGGTGATTTCTGTGGCGATTGACTAAAGGTGCCTTTTTTCTCACAGGAGAGATAACTTTACTGGTCTCCTGGTGACTGTCGGAAATCCAGGACTCAGAGCAGGCCGTAAACTGGGATTGAAGCATAGACTGATTGCCCCTTGCTCTGTTTGTGAGGGATGGCCGCAGTTTGCCCCCTTTGGCCAGTGTCAGCCGTGGCCCAGGCACTCTCGCCTCTGAGGCAGAAGGTTGTGGGTTCAAGTCCCACTCTAGGGATTGGAGCACAAAAAAACCTAGGCTGACAGTCCAGAGCAGTCCAGAGGGAGTGCTGCACTGTCGGAGGTGCTGACTTTCGGATGTGACGTTAAACCGAGGCCCTGTCTGTCGTCTCAGGTGGTCGTAAAAGATCCCATGACACTATTTTGAAGAGCAGGGGAGTTATTCCCGGTGTCCTGGCAAATATTTATCCCTCAATCAACATGACAAAAAAACAGATTATCTGGTCATTATCACATTGCTGTTTGTGGGAGCTTGCTGTGCGCAAATTGGTTGTCGCATTTTCCACATTGCAACAGTGGCATGTTGCTGCACTACACTCCAAAAGTACTTCATTGGCTGTAAAGCACTTTGAGACGACCGGTGGTCGTGAAAGGTGCTATATAAATCCAAGTCTTTATTTATGTTGATGTTTCTGATAGTCAGTTCGAATGAAAATCTCACACCTAGATCAGATGCTGCAAAAGAAACAAGGAAACAAGAGACAGTTTAACATAAAGGCATCATCATCATCATAGGCAATCCTTCAAAGCAAGGATGACTTGCTTCCATACCAAAAAGGAATGAGTTCATAGGTGTTTCAATGAAGGACCTAATATTCCAGATCCTGAACTACATCCTGAAGGGTGGAAGATGCCTGTGCGTTGATGTTTTTAACGTGTGGTGGCCGTTGCTCACCAGCCACCACACGGGCTTGACAGAGCGAGGTCTTGGTCCAGTGGCAAGGATTAACCAGGGCGACTGGAGACCAGCTCTGCTGCACAGACCGAGCGCGCACATATATAGCAGTGTGGGCTGGGTCCGTGCTGCCCCTGGGCCCTCACCTCTTCTGGGCCCCAGACTCACGCCTCTCCTGCGCCCCGGTCACATAACATAAAGGAAGACTTGCATTTGTATCATGGCTTCCACAACCTCTGGATGCTTTACAGTCAGTACTTTTGAAGTGGAGTGACTGTTAGAAACGCGGCAGCTAACTTGCGCACAGCAAGCGCCCACAAACAGCAATGAGATAACGTTCTGATAATCTGTTTTAGTGATGTTGGTTGAGGGTTAAGTATTGACCTGTTCTTCTTTGAAATAGTGCCATGAGATTTTTTATGTCTGAGAGGGCAGACAGGGCCTCGGATTAACACCCTTATCCAAAGGACAGCACCTCTGACAGTGTAGCACTCCCTCAGTATGGCACTGTGAGTGTCAGGCTGGGATCATGTGCTCAGTTCCCTAGAGTGGGACTTGAACCCACAACCTTCTGATTCCAAGGTGATTGTATCACCCACTGAGCCACAGCTAACATCCTGATTGTAGGGTTATCTAGACACGACATGACGTTACACCAGCTATATATAGAGCACAGAAATGCCAGAAGGTATTTCTACATGAGTATACATTGAAAGGCAGCCAGGATTGACTGGTGGGAACTGATTCTGAGGAGAACACCTCAAGCTGAGGTGAATGGTGCAAACCATATGACAAGAACTGAAATATTGTCCAATTGAGAGGCAGGTTTTCATTCGGTTCACAAGACAGTGCCCTTTGATTCCAGCCTGAAATAACAGTAGAGTTGGTCACAAAAGTTCTTTCTGAACACAGACCATAAAGCAATAGTTTGGGAATTTGAATTCATTGTCAATCCCTTTTGAATGAATGAACTTCACCAGAAGATCTGAATCAGGCTCCTAAATCCTTCGCAATTTTCTGCCAATAATGTACTTCAGGGAAAGCAGGCATGCGTTGCTTCATAGATAAATGAGAAGAGCTCTTGTCTTAATATAATAATGGAAGTGTTTTACCTATCGGATTTGCTCTGTTTCATAAGAACATAAGAACATAAGAAATAGGAGCAGGAGTAGGCCATACGACCCCTCGAGCCTGCTCTGCCATTCAATACGATCATGGCTGATCCGATCATGGACTCAGCTCCACTTCCCCGCCCCCTCCCCATAACCCCTTATTCCCTTATTGGTTAAGAAACTGTCTATCTCTGTCTTAAATTTATTCAAAGTCCCAGCCTCCACAGCTCTCTGAGGCAGCGAATTCCTCAGATTTGCAACCCTCTGAGAGAAGAAATTGCTTCTCATCTCAGCTTTTAATGGGCGGCCCCTTATTTCACAGGAGCATTTCAGACTAAAAGGAGTATAGGATGCCTTGGGGCAGAAGTCTGGCTTACTCTGTTAACATGGCCAGCTGGGAATGAATCCAAACTTTTCTTCTTTGAATCAAAGACTTGTGTGTAGTTTAAATGGAGTGTTCAACCAAATATCTTTTGTGCCGTGATTGAAGCGTTTGATCGGCATGTTAGACTTGAAGTTATTTAAACCAGGGACTTCGCCTCTGGGTATGTAAACTGACTAGATGTCTCGTTATCGATCAAAATTTCAAGGATCATTTTCTGCGCCTGAATCATCTTTCGTTCCAGTGCTATCAAGATTGGAAACTCTGGTGAAATTTTTGTATTGTAAATGAGGATGCAAAGGCCACTTGAAGATACTGGTGACCTTGGGTTAGTCATCCTCCGATCGTTCTTTTCTCAATGTGGAAAAAGGGTTTCCAATTTTTCCATCTCCTTCGCGGAGATTGGGGATTTGCTGTACATAAAATTTGGGATTCTGGTCCCTGAGGAGGGATGGGCTGTCGGAAGTGGAGTCATGACTGCTTTCTCAATGATGCTATTGTGGGAAGTTCAGTACAGAAAGAAAGACTTGGATTTATATATCACCTTTCATGAGTCTCAGAACGTCCCAAAGCGCTTTACATCCAATGAAGTATTTTTGAAGTGTAGTCACTGCTGTAATGTGGGAAATGCAGCAGCCAATTTGTGCACAGGAAGCTCCCACAAACAGCAATGGTTAATGACCAGATAATCTTCTTTAGTGATGTTGGTTGAAGGCTAAATATTGGCCGGGACACCAGGGAGAACTCCCCTGCTTGTATTGGGGATCAATTACATACCCCTGAGAAGACAAACAGGGCCTCGGTTTAACGTCTCATCTGATAGATGGCACTTCTGACAGTGCGGTGCTCCCTCAGTACTGCCCCTCCGACAGTGCGGCACACCCTCAGTACTGCACCTCTGACAGTGCAGCGCTCCCTCAGTACTGCCCCTCCGACAGTGCAGCGCTCCCTCAGTACTGCCCCTCCGACAGTGCGGTGCTCCCTCAGTACTGCCCCTCCGACAGTGCAGCGCTCCCTCAGTACTGCCCCTCCGACAGTGCGGTGCTCCCTCAGTACTGCCCCTCCGACAGTGCGGCACACCCTCAGTACTGCACCTCTGACAGTGCAGCGCTCCCTCAGTACTGCCCCTCCGACAGTGCAGCGCTCCCTCAGTACTGCCCCTCCGACAGTGCGGTGCTCCCTCAGTACTGCCCCTCCGACAGTGCAGCGCTCCCTCAGTACTGCCCCTCCGACAGTGCGGTGCTCCCTCAGTACTGCCCCTCCGACAGTGCGGCGCTCCCTCAGTACTGCACCTCCAACAGTGCGGCGCTCCCTCAGTACTGCACCTCCGACAGTGCGGCGCTCCCTCAGTACTGCCCCTCCGACAGTACGGCGCTCCCTCAGTACTGCCCCTCCGACAGTGCAGTGCTCCCTCAGTACTGCCCTCCGACAGTGCGGTGCTCCCTCAGTACTGCCCCTCCGACAGTGCAGCGCTCCCTCAGTACTGCCCCTCCGACAGTGCGGTGCTCCCTCAGTACTGCCCCTCCGACAGTGCGGCGCTCCCTCAGTACTGCACCTCCAACAGTGCGGCGCTCCCTCAGTACTGCACCTCCGACAGTGCGGCGCTCCCTCAGTACTGCTCCTCCGACAGTACGGCGCTCCCTCAGTACTGCCCCTCCGACAGTGCAGCGCTCCCTCAGTACTGCACCTCCGACAGTGCGGCGCTCCCTCAGTAGTGCCCCTCCGACAGTGCAGCATTCCCTCAGTACTGCCCCTCTGACAGTGCAGTACTCCCTCGGTATTATCTCTCCAATGGTGCAGTGCTCCCTCAGAACTGCCCCTCCAACAGTGCGGCGCTCCCTCAGTACTGCACCTCCGACAGTGTGGCGCTCCCTCAGTACTGCCCCTCCAACAGTGCAGTGCTCCTTCAGAACTGCCCCTCCAACAGTGTGGCGCTCCCTCAGTACTGCACCTCTGATAGTGCGGCGCTCGCTCAGTACTGCCCCTCCGACAATGCATTGCTCCCTCAGAACTGCCCCTCCAACAGTGCAGCGCTCCCTCAGTACTGCCCCTCCGACAGTGCATTGCTCCCTCAGAATTGCCCCTCCAACAGTGCAGCGCTCCCTCAGTACTGCCCCTCCAACAGTGCATTGCTCCCTCAGAACTGCCCCTCCGACAATGCAGTGCTCCCTCAGTACTGGCCCTCCGACAGTGCATTGCTACCTCAGTACTGCCCCTCTGACAGTGCAGCCCTCCCTCAGTGCTGCCCTCTGACAGTGCAGCCCTCCCTCAGTACTGTCCCTCCGACAGTGCGGCACTCCCTCAGTACCGCCCCTCCGACAGTGCAGCTCTCCCTCAGTACTGCCCCTCTGACAGTGCAGCGCTCCCTCAGTACCGCCCCTCTGACAGTGCAGCGCTCCCTCAGTACATATAAACATTGAAAATAGGTGCAGGAGTCGGCCATTCGGCCCTTTCAGCCTGCACCACCATTCAATAAGATCATGGCTGATCATTCCCTCAGTACCCCTTTCTTGCTTTCTCTCGATACCCCTTGACCCCTTTAGCCATAAGGGCCATATCTAACTCCCTCTTGAATATATCCAATGAACTGGCATCAACAACTCTCTGCGGTAGAGAATTCCACAGGTTAACAACTCTCTGAGTGAAGAAGTTTCTCCTCATCTCAGTCCTAAATGGCTTACCCTTTATCCTTAGACTGTGACCCCTGGTTCTGGACTTCCCCAACATCAGGAACATTCTTCCTGCATCTAACCTGTCCAGTCCCATCAGAATTTTATATGTTTCTATGAGATCCCCTCTCACCTTTCTAAGTTCCAGTGAATACAGATTTAGTCGATCCAGTCTGTCCTCATATGTCAGTCCTGCCATCCCGGGAATCAGTCTGGTGAACCTTCGTTGCACTCCTTCAATAGCACGAATGTCCTTCCTCAGATTAGGAGACCAAAATTGAGCACAATATTCCAGGTGTGGCCTCACCAAGGCCCTGTACAACTGCAGTAAGACCTCCCTGCTCCTATACTCAAATCGCCGAGCTATGAAGGCCAACATACCATTTGCCGCCTTCACCGCCTGCTGTACCTGCATGCCTACTTTCAATGACTGATGTACCATGACACCCAGGTCTCGTTGCACCTCCATTTTTCTTAATCTGCCGCCATTCAGATAATATTCTGCCTTCGTGTTTTTGCCCCCAAAGTGGATAATCTCACATTTATCCACATTATACAGCATCTGCCATGCATTTGCCCACTCACCTAACCTGTCCAAGTCACCCTGCAGCCTTTTAGCGTCCTCCTCACAGCTCACACCGCCAGCCAGCTTAGTGTCATCTGCAAACTTGGAGATATTACACTCAATTTCTTTATCTAAATCATTAATGTATATTGTAAATAGCTGGGGTCCCAGCACTGAGCCCTGCGACACTCCACTAGTCACTGCCTGGCATTCTGAAAAGGACCCGTTTATCCCGACTCTCTGCTTCCTGTCTGCCAACCAGTTCTCTATCAACTTCAGTACATTACCCCCAATACCATGTGCTTGTGTGGGACCTTGTCAAAAGCCTTTTGAAAGTCCAAATACACCATAGTTGGGTGGCAGTGTGAGCTGCGAGGAGGATGCTATGAGGTTGCAGAGCAACTTGGATAGGTTAGGTGAGTGGGCAAATGCATGGCAGATGAAGTATAATGTGGATAAATGTGATGTTATCCACTTTGGTGGTAAAAACAGAGAGACAGACTATTATCTGAATGGTGACAGATTAGGAAAAGGGGAGGTGCAACGAGACCTGGGTGTCATGGTACAACAGTCATTGAAGGTTGGCATGCAGGTACAGCAAGCGGTTAAGAAAGCAAATGGCATGTTGGCCTTCATAGCGAGGGGATTTGAGTACAGGGGTAGGGAGGTGTTGCTACAGTTGTACAGGGCCTTGGTGAGGCCACACCTGGAGCATTGTGTACAGTTTTGGTCTCCTAACTTGAGGAAGGACATTCTTGCTATTGAGGGAGTGCAGCCAAAGGTTCACCAGACTGATTCCCTGGATGGCGGGACTGACATATCAAGAAAGACTGGATCAACTGGGCTTGTATTCACTGGAGTTCAGAAGAATGAGAGGGGACCTCATAGAAATGTTTAAAATTCTGACGGGGTTAGACAGGTTAGATGCAGGAAGAATGTTCCCAATGTTAGGGAAGTCCAGAACCAGGGGACACAGTCTAAGGATAAGGGGTAAGCCATTTAGGACCGAGATGAGGAGGAATTTCTTCACCCAGAGAGTGGTGAACCTGTGGAATTCTCTACCACAGAAAGTTGTTGAGGCCAATTCACTAAATATATTCAAAAAGGAGTTAGATGAAGTCCTTACTACTAGGGGGATCAAGGGGTATGGTGAGAAAGCAGGAATTGGGTACTGAAGTTGCATGTTCAGCCATGAACTCATTGAATGGCGGTGCAGGCTAGAAGGGCCGAATGGCCCACTCCTGCACCTATTTTCTATGTTTCTATGTTTCTATAAGAACATAAGAACATAAGAATTAGGAACAGGAGTCGGCCATCTAGCCCCTTGAGCCTGCTCCGCCATTCAATAAGATCATGGCTGATCTGGCCGTGGACTCAGCTCCACTTTCCCGCCCGCTCCCCATAACCCTTAATTCCCTTATTGGTTAAAAATCTATCTATCTGTGACTTGAATACATTCAATGAGCTCGCCTCAACTGCTTCCTTGGGCAGAGAATTCCACAGATTCACAACCCTCTGGGAGAAGAAATTCCTTCTCAATTCGGTTTTAAATTGGCTCCCCCGTATTTTGAGGCTGTGCCCCCTAGTTCTAGTCTCCCCGACCAGTGGAAACAACCTCTCCGACTTTATTTTGTCTATCCCTTTCATTATTTTAAATGTTTCTATAAGATCACCCCTCATCCTTCTGAACTCCAACGAGTAAAGACCCAGTCTACTCAATCTATCATCATAAGGTAACCCCCTCATCTCCGGAATCAGCCGAGTGAATCGTCTCTGTACCCCCTCAAAGCCAATATATCCTTCCTTAAGTAAGGTGACCAAAACTGCACGCAGTACTCCAGGTGCGGCCTTACCAATACCCTGTACAGTTGCAGCAGGACCTCCCTGCTTTTGTACTCCATCCCTCTCGCAATGAAGGCCAAGATTCCATTCGCCTTCCTGATTACCTGCTGCACCTGCAAACTAACTTTTTGGGATTCATGCACAAGGACCCCCAGGTCCCTCTGCACCTCAGCATGTTGTAATTTCTCCCCATTCAAATAATATTCCCTTTTACTGTTTTGTTTCCCAAGGTCACACACTCCGACATTGTATTCCATCTGCCAAACCTTAGCCCATTCGCTTCACCTATCCAAATCTCTTTGCAGCCTCTCTGTTTCCTCTACACAACCCGCTTTCCCACTAATCTTTGTGTCATCTGCAAATTTTGTTACACTACATTCTGTCCCCTCTTCCAGGTCATCTATGTATATTGCAAACAGTTGTGGTCCCTGCACCGATCCCTGTGGCACACCACTAACCACCGATTTCCAACCCGAAAAGGACCCATTTATCCCGACTCTCTACTTTCTGTTTGCCAGCCAATTCTCTATCCATACTAATACATTTCCTCTGACTCCGCATACCTCTATCTTCTGCAGTAACCTTTTGTGTGGCACCTTATCGAATGCCTTTTGTAAATCTAAATACACCACATCCATCGGTACACCTCTATCCACCATGCTTGTTATATCCTCAAAGAATTCCAGTAAATTAGTTAAACATGATTTCCCCCTCATGAATCCATGCTGCTTCTGCTTGATTGCACTATTCCTATCTAGATGTCTCGCTATTTCTTCCTTAAATATATCTTCAAGCATTTTCCCCACTACAGATGTTAAACTAACCGGCCTATAGTTACCTGCCTTTTGTCTGCCCTCTTTTTTAAACAGAGGCGTTACATTAGCTGCTTTCCAATCCGCTGGTACCTCCCCAGAGTCCAGAGACTTTTGGTAGATTATAACGAATGCATCTGCTATAACTTCCGCCATCTCTTTTAAATACCTGGGATGCATTTCATCCGGACCAGGGGACTTGTCTACTTTGAGTCTCATTAGCCTGTCCAGCACTACCCCCCTAGTGATAGTGAATGTCTCAAGGTCCTCCCTTCCCACATTCCTGTGACCAGCAATTTTTGGCATGGTTTTTGTGTCTTCCACTGTGAAGACTGAAGCAAAATAATTGTTTAAGGTCTCAGCCATTTCCACATTTCCCATTATTAAATCCCCATTCTCATCTTCTAAGCGACCAACATTTACTTTAGTCACTCATTTCTGTTTTATATATCTGTAAAAGCTTTTACTATCTGTTTTTATGTTTGGCGCAAGTTTACATTCGTAATCTATCTTTCCTTTCTTTATTGCTTTTTTAGTCATTCTTTGCTGTTGTTTAAAATCTTCCCAATTTTCTAGTTTCCCACTAACCTTGGCCACCTTATATGCATTGGTCTTTGATTTGATACTCTCCTTTATTTCCTTGGTTATCCACGGCTGGTTATCCCTTCTCTTACCGCCCTTCTTTTTCACTGGAATATATTTTTGTTGCGCACTATGAAAGAGCTCCTTAAAAGTCCTCCACTGTTCCTCAATTGTGCCACCGTTTAGTCTGTGTTTCCATTCTCCTTTAGCCCTCATCCCATTGTAGTCCCCTTTGTTTAAGCATAGTATGCTCGTTTCTGACACAACTTCCTCACCCTCAATCTGTATTACAAATTCAACCATACTGTGATCACTCATTCCGAGAGGATCTTTTACTCGGAGATCGTTTATTATTCCTGTCTCATTACAAAGGACCAGATCTAAGATAGCTTGCTCCCTTTTAGCTTCTGTAACATACTGCTCTAAGAAACAATCCCGTATGCATTCTATGAATTCCTCCTCCAGGCTACCCCGTACGATTTGAGTTGACCAATCGATATGCAGGTTAAAATCCCCCATGATTACTGCCGTTCCTTTTTCACATGCCTCCATTATTCCCTTGATTATTGCCCGCCCCACCATGAAGTTATTATTTGGGGGCCTATAAACTAAGCCCACCAGTGACTTTTTTCCCCTTACTATCTCTAATCTCCACCCACAATGATTTAACATTTTGTTCATTCGAGCCAATATTGTCTCTCACAACTGCCCTGATATCATCCTTTATTAACAGAGCTACCCCACCTCCTTTCCCTTCTTGTCTATCTTTCTGAATCGTCAGATATCCCTGTATGTTTAATTCCCAGTCTTGGCCACCCTGCAACCATGTTTCTGGAATGGCCACCAAATCATACCCATTTGTAATGATTTGTGCCGTCAACTCATTTACTTTATTTCGAATGCTGCGTGCGTTTAGGTAGGGTGTTTTAATCCTAGTTTTTAAACCATGATTTCTAGTTTTGACCCCTCCTGCAGCCCTTTTATATTCAGTGGCCGTTTTTGTTTTTTGCCTTGGGTTACTCTGCCCTCCACTTTTACTCATCTCCTTTCTGTCTTTTGCTTTTGTCTCCTTTTTTTTCCCTCTGTCTCCCTGCATTTGTTCCCATCCCCCTGCCATATTTGTTTAACTCCTCCCCAACAGCACTAGCAAACACTCCCCCAAGGACATTGGTTCTGGTCCTGCCCAAGTGCAGACTGTCCGGTTTGTACTGGTCCTACCTCCCCCAGAACCTGTTCCAATGCCCCAGGAATTTGAATCCCTCCCTGCTGCACCACTGCTCAAGCCACGTATTCAAATGTGCTATCCTGTGATTCCTACTCTGACTAGCACGTGGCACTGGTAGCAATCCCGAGATTACTACTTTTGAGGTCCTACTTTTTAATTTAGCTCCTAGCTCCTTAAATTCGTCTCGTAGAACCTCATCCCTTTTTTTACCTATGTCATTGGTACCAATGTGCACCACGACAACTGGCTGTTCACCCTCCCTCTCCAGAATGCCCTGCACCCGCTCCGAGACATCCTTGACCCTTGCACCAGGGAGGCAACATACCATCCTGGAGTCTCGGTTGCGGCTGTAGAAACGCCTATCTATTCCCCTTACAATTGAATCCCCTACCACTATTGCTCTCCCACTCTTTTTCCTGCCCTCCTGTGCAGCAGAGCCAGCCACGGTGCCATGAACTTGGCTGCTGCTGCCCTCCCCTGATGAGTCATCCTCCTCAACAGTACTCAAAGCAGTGTACCCCTGCACTACCTTCCTTGCACTGCTCTTCCTGCTGGTCTTCCATTCCCTAGCTGGCTGTGGACCCTTCACCTGCGGTAAGACCAACTCACTACACGTGCTACTCACGTCATTCTCAGCATCGTTGATGCTCCGGAGTGAATCCACCCTCAGCTCCAAATCCACAACGCTGTCCGTCAGGAACTGGAGGCGGATACACTTCCTGCAGATGTAGTCGTCAGGGACACCGGAAGTGTCCCTGAGTTCCCACATGGTATAGGAGGAGCATATCACGTGTCCGAGCTCTCCTGCCATGACTTAACCCTTAGATACACTTAAATTGGCAACAACAATGTTAACAGGTTACTTACTGCTATAAAAAGTAAAAAGAAAAGCTACTCACCAATCACCAGCCAATCACTTAGCCCCTTGGCTGTGACGTCACCTTTTGATTTCTTTCTACTTCTTTTTTGCCTTCTCTCCCAGCTGCACCAGCCATGCCTCTCCGCGCACCTGGGCCTTTATAGGCCGCTCCTACACCACGCACTCCCACCTCTTGGACTGCCACTGGTTCTCCCTTGTCCACTCTACTCGTTACATCCTCACAAAATTCCAGAAGATTTGTCAAGCATGATTTCCCCTTCATAAATCCATGCTGACTTAAACCGATCGTGTCACTGCTTTCCAAATGCGCTGCTATTTCATCTTTAATAATTGATTTCAACATTTTCAGGCTAACCGGTCTATAATTACCCGTTTTCTCTCTCCCTCCTTTTTTAAAAAGTGGCGTTACATTAGCTACCCTCCTGTCCATATGAACTGATCCAGAGTCGAGAGACTGTTGGAAAATGATCACCAATACATCCATATTTCTAGAGCCATTTCCTTAAGTACTCTGGGATGCAGACTATCAGGCCCCGGGGATTTATTGGCCTTCAATCCCATCAATATCCCTAACACAATTTCCCAACAGTGCAGCGCTCCAACTGAACTGCACCTCCGAAACTATTTCCTCTGGTTGGGGATTGTAGGACGAGGGGGCATAATCTAAATATTAGAGTCAGGCCTTTCAAGAGTGAAATTAGGAAACACTTCTACACACAAAGAGTCCGAAATTGGTCGACATACCGCCCCATACCACCAGCCCAAAAATGCAATTTTCATCAAAAAACACCTACATACCGCTGACATACCACCGGGTGGAAAATTCATCAGTGACACACCGCTGGGCGGTATGCACACTGCCCGCCCATGTTGACCACCGACATACCGTTCAAAAGTACAAAATTCGTGACTTTCCACCGACATACTACCGGAGCTGCATACTGTCCTGGAAAAGGTGGCTTTAAGTCGATCTTAAGTGAGCGATATGTACACAGAGCTGACAGGTTTGTTTGATCTTTATAGTTCTCCACAGTTTAATGTATTTTTAAAAGGATGGTAGTATGTTCTAGTGTTAGGCAATAATATAAATGTTCTAATAAAGCCTTATTTACTCCTTTATTTATTAACAATAATAAATATTTTAGTGTCTCTCAGCCCCCAGTCTCTCCCACCGCCCCCAGTCTCCTTTCCCCCACAGTGATCTCTCTTCCCCTCCCCCCCTCCACAGCGATCTCTCATCTCCTCTCTCCCACAGTGGTCTCTCTTCCCCACAGTGATCTCTTTCCCACCCCCCACAGTGATCTCTCATCTCTCCCCTCCCACAGTGGTCTCTCTTCCCCACAGTGATCTCTTTCTCCCCCCCCCCTCCCACAGTGATCTCTCATCTCCCCCCTCCCACAGTGGTCTCTCTTCCCCACAGTGATCTCTTTCTCCCCCCCCCCCCTCCCACAGTGATCTCTCATCTCCCCCCTCCCACAGTGGTCTCTCTTCCCCACAGTGATCTCTTTCCCCCACACCCCCCACAGCGACCTCTCTTCTCCCCACAGCGACCTCCTCCCCGCCCCGCCCCCCCCCCCTCCACCACCCCTCCCAGTCTATGGCCTCTCGTCGGTGCCTCTCGGGGGCGGAGCTTCACAGCCGCGCGCGCACAACTCGTGTGCCGAAGATTCCCGAGTCAAAAGGCCGCTCCGCTGCACACCGCTGGTTGCAATCCGCCCCCTGCCCTCTGCACACAACCCGCTGCACTCCGCTCGGCTTACCGCTGAGAAAAGATTGCTGAAATTCCTGCCACTCAGCGGTACGGACGGTAAAAAACGACACACCGCAGACCGCCGAAAAATGGGCGGATCATGTGTTTGACCAATTTCGGCCCCAAAGGATGGCAGCAGTTTGGAACTCTTCCACAAACGGCAATTGATGCTCGGTCAATTGTTAATTTAAAATCTGAGATGGATAGCTTTCTTTTAACCAAAGGTCCTACGGGATATGGACCAAAGGTGGAGTTAGGTCACAGATCAGCCATGATCTCATTGATTGGCGGAACAGGCTTGAGGGGCTGAATGGCCGCCTCCTGTCCCTATATTCCTATGTACATGTTCTCAGATTACTTATATGGGATAGCATATCTTTCAGTCAATGTAGATATCAGTCACCCTGTTCACAAACTTGACTAAAAATGCACTTGATTATTTCAAGGACTGAATAGAATCTATTTAGCGCACATCATTTGACTGGAAGTCAAGCTGTGTTGCATGTTAGTTCTGCTGCAAACAAGGGTAAACTGGTTCCATGTACAGTTTATTTCATTATTTATTTCTACTGCAGAACGCTGCTAGGAATACCTGTTGTACTCCAAACATTTTTCATCCCATTGTCCAAAAAAATATTCTGCATCCTCTGTGTCAAGTGCGAAATTGTCAGCTATCTGATGCAATCTACTTCTATTTTTAAGCATGTGGTTAAACAATAATGGACAGATTGTAGTGCAGAGAAATTGTAATTACAGAGAGAGTGATTGATGGGTGAACAAGATGCAAGGTGAAGTTTATAAACAAGTTGCTCTTCAATCAAAGCCAATGTAATTGAAGAATTCAACCTGTTTTGATGAAAGGTCTCATCTGAAAAGTTAACCTATCCTTCTCTGTCAGGTGTGTATCCAACATTCCTTCTGCCTCCAGCGAATACATAGCCTGCTTTATACAGGTTATTATGGGTCATTCATTCATGAATGTTGTTCTAACAACATTGTTTGTGTATTTTTGTTAAACATTTTGCAAAATACAACCTCTCGCTATTGACTCTGGATCATCCCATATTATCTCACTTTGTGAACATAGAAAAGGGCTCCATAACCTATCTGGCCAATTCCAAAAGAAAAAAAATTAAAGACTTGCATTTATTTAGCGCCGTTCACAACCACCGGATGTCTCAAAAGTGCTTTACAGCCAATGAAGTACTTTTGGAGTGTAGTCACTGTTGTAATGTGGGAAACGCGGCAGCCAATTTGCACACAGCGAGCTCCCACAAACAGCAACGTGGTAATGACCAGATAATATATTTTTTTGTTCTGTTGATTGAGGGATAAATATTGGCCCAGGACACCGGGGATAACTCCCCTGCTCTTCTCCAAAGTAGTGCCATGGGATCTTTTACATTCACCTGAGAGTGCAGAAGGGGCCTCGGTTTAACGTCACATCTGAAAGACGGCACCTCCGACAGTGCAGCACTCCCTCAGCACTGCACTGGGAGTGTCCCTTTTTGGCGTGGAAGCAAGTCATCCTCGATTCGAGGGAACGCCCAAGAAGGAGAAGGGAGTGTCAGCCTAGATATTTTTTTAAAGTGCTCAAGTTCCGGGAGCGAGGCCATAGTTGACACCAATTGCTCATTCCTTCAAATATCTATCCAGTTTCTCCTTACCCTTTTCCATACCATCTTCCTCCTCGGCCTCCTTGGTCATCCATTCAGTACATTCTCTAACCTCTGGGTTAAATCTAAACTGACTTTTCACCTTCCACCTGCGAAATTGAGCCCATGTTTTCTGGTTCTAAAGTTTTTGACAATCTCAAATATATTGGAGTTCAATTTAATTAATCTCTTAAGAATCTTTACATCAGAGTGATAACCCTTGATCAAGATCAACTTTATCCAAATTCAAAGTCTTCAATAACATTAGCAAAAAAAAATATGTAGATGGGAATAAAAGGCGGTGTAACATTGGTTGGAAATGTTAACCACAATTTGTCCATATTTAGCTCTGCTATGAGGGGTCCTACTCTTCAAAAAATGATTAATGAACATCCTTCAACAGTTAGCTAAACAGCCAATTCTATCTCTGTGTTGTTAAAGGTCATTCATGATGAATAGGTGAAGCATTGCAGTGCTGCAGTCACACCAAAACGTTTTTTAACTTCAGCCTCAGACTTGGATATTGCTTGTTTTAGTCAATTTACCCCCATCCAAGTTTAATAACTAGGGATGGTTTTGAAATACCACTGGAGCAGTCAAAAAAGTGAATAGTTCAGGGGAGCTGACTTCCAGAGAGCGTGGGACATTGAAGTGGGACCGGAGAAATAAGTGCTCCAGAGCCGTATGGCCTCGCCCCTCCCTATCTCCGTTCTCTCTCAGGCCAACATCCCCAGCATTGAGGCATTGACCACGCTCGACCAGCTTCGATGGGCGGGCCACATTGTCCGCATGCCCGATGCTAGACTCCTGAAACAAGCACTCTTCTCTGAGCTACATCACGGCAGGCGAGCCCCAGGAGGGACTTCAAGGACACCCTCAAAGCCTCCTTGAAAAAATATAACATTCCCACCGACTCTTGGGAATCCCCAGCCCATGACCGCTCAAAGTGGAGGAGAAGCATCCGGGAAGGCGCCGAACACCTCGAATATCTTCGCCGGGAGCACGCGGAGGCCAAGCTCAAACAACGGAAGGGAGCGTACAACAACCCAAGCACCCCACCCGCCCGTCCCTCCAACCACCGTCTGCCTCACCTGTGACAGAGACTGTAGGTCCCACATTGGTCTCATCAGCCACCTTAGAACTCATGTTAGTGTGGAAGCAAGTCATCCTCGACTCCGAGGGACTGCTGAAGAAGATCCTCCTCCAGCCCCACAACCCACAAAGTGTGTTTATAGTCAGGGCCGGATTAAGGCTGTGAGGGGCCTAAGGCTAATAGGAGGGAAGGGTCTAGATATTATCATCATCATCATAGGCAGTTCCTCAGAATCGAGGAAGACTTGCTTCCACTCTTAACATGAGTCCTTAGGTGGCTGTATAATCCAATACGAGAACCACAGTCTCTGTCACAGGTGGGACAGACAGTCGTTGAGGGAAAGGATGGGTGGGACAGGTTTGCCGCACGCTCCTTCCGCTGCCTGCACTTCATTTCTGCATGCTCTCAACGATGAGACTCAAGGTGCCCAACGCCCTCCCGATGCACTTCCTCCACTTGGTATTTTTCTAGCGACTTGAGGTGTCGACTGTACATGGTCTTTGGCCAGGGACTCCCAGGTATCAGTGAGGATGTTGCATTTTATCAGGGAGGCTTTGAAGGTGTCCTTGTAACGTTTCCGCTGCCCACCTTTGGCTCGTTTGCCGGGAAGGAGTTCCGAGTAGAGCGCTTGCTTTGGGAGTCTCGTGTCTGGCAAGCGAACTATGTCGCCTGCCCAGCGGAGCTGATCAAGTGTGGTCAATGCTTCAATGCTGGGGATATTGGCCTGGTTGAGGACGCTAATGTTGGTGTGTCTGTCCTCCCAGGGGATTTATAGGATCTTGTGGAGACATCATTGGTGGTATTTTTCCAGCGACTTGAGGTGTCGACTGTACATGGTCCATGTTTCTGAGCCATAGGGGAAGGCGGGTATTACTCCAGCCCTGTAGACCATGAGCTTGGTGACAGCTTTGAGGGCCTGGTCTTCAAACATTCTTTTCCTCAGCCGGCCGAAGGCTGCACTGGCGCACTGCAGGTGGTGTTGGATCTCGTCGTCGATGCCTGCTCTTGTTGATAGGAGGCTCCCGAGATATAGGAAGTGATCCATGTTGTCCAGGGCTGCACTGTGGATCTTGATGACTGGGGGCAGTGCTGTGCGGCGAGGACCTTTCGTACGCCTCAGTAAATACGTCGACTATGTCCTGGAGTTCAGCCTCTGTATGTGCACAGACGCGGGCATCATTCACGCACTGTAGCTCGATGACAGATATGTACTATATCGGCCTAGATATGTACTACATATTGCATACAATTCATAAAATCATCAAACAAATATAATTGTATATTTATCCAAATTTAAAGACCTGACAATTTCAGTCTAAATGCTCAAAAGAGACAAAGCAGCGAAATGCTCCTGATTCATGGTGGATTGTAAGACATTTTTTATCCTTTTCAGAAGAGAGAAGAAACATTATCCACTACAATTAGTGACCATTAAAGACAAATACAGTCCTAATGCAGTTTCTACATTTGGGAAACAATCCATCACATTGGATTCAATGATTACATGGTACATCCAAATAAGCCCATTCTCATCCTCTTTTCTTTCTATAGAAACATTGAAAATAGGTGCAGGAGTAGGCCATTCGGCCCTTCGAGCCTGCACCACCATTCAATATGATCATGGCTGATCATGCAACTTCAGTACCCCATTCCTGCTTTCTCTCCATACCCATATACTTGATAAGGTTGAAAATTCAACAAATTGGAGAAATTCTTTAGTAAAATCTACTGGGAGATCATCTGGATATTTCTGACATAAGTGTCTGATACCTTCACTGACTTGGGTGCTTGACCTATTATGTGAACAATTTGCCAGAACACTCAAAGTCTTGTTAGTTTCGGCATAGGCCTTGATTCGATATTCTAACGCACTCTTCAGTTTGTCGTCATCATCATAGGCAGTTCCTCGGAATCGCGGAAGACTTCCTTCCACTCTTGAAGTGAGTTCTTTGGTGGCTGAACAGTCTAATACGAGAGCCACAGATTCTGTCACAGGTGGGACAGATAGTCATTGAGGGAAGGGGTGGGTGGGGAGTCTGATTTGCCGCACGCTCTTTCCGCTGCCTGCGCTTGATTTCTGCATGCTCTCGGCGTTGAGACGTGAAGTGCTCAGTGCCCTCCCAGATGCACTTTCTCCACTTAGGGTGGTCTTTGGCCAGGAACTCCCAGGTGTCAGTGGGGATGTCGCACTTTATCAGGGAAGCTTTGAGGGTGTCCTTGTAACGTTTCCGCTAACCACCTTTGGCTCGTTTGCCGTGAAGGAGCTCCGAGTAGAGCACTTGCTTTGGGAGTCTCGTAACTAGCATGCGAACAATGTGGCCTGCACAGCAGAGCTGATCGAGTGTGGTCAGTGCTTCAATGCTGGGGATGTTGGCCTGGACAAGGACGCTGATGTTGGTGCGCCTGTCCTCCCAGGGGATTTGTAGGATCTTGTGGAGATATCATTGGTGGTATTTCTCCAGCGAGTTGAGGTGTCTACTGTACATGGTTCATGCTTTTGAGCCATACAGGAGGGCGGGTATTACTACAGCCCTGTAGACCATGAGCTTGGTGGTAGATTTAAGGGCCTGGTCTTCGAACACACTTTTTCTCAGGCGGCCGAAGGCTACACTGGTGCACTGGAGGCGGTGTTGAATCTCCTCATCAATGTCTGCTCTTGTTGATAAGAAGCTCCAAGGTATGGGAAATGGTCCACGGTGTCCAGGGTTGCGCGTGGATCTTGATGACTGGGGGGGCAGTGCTGTGCGGCGAGGACAGGCTGGTGAAGGACCTTTGTCTTACGGATGTTTAGCGTAAGGCCCATGCTTTCGTACGCTTCAGTAAATACATTGACTTTATCCTGGAATTCTGCCTCACAATGTGCGCAGACGCAGGCGTCACCCGCGTACTGTAGCTCAGCGACAGAGGTTGGGGTGATCTTGGACCTGGCCTGGAGGCGGCGTAGGTTAATCAGCTTCCCACTGGTTCTGTAGTTTAGTTCCACTCCAGCGGGGAGCTTGTTGACTGTGAGGTGGAGCATGGCAGCGAGGAAAATTGAGAAGAGGATTGGAGCGATGACGCAGCCCTGTTTGACCCCGGTCCGGACGTGGATTGGGTCTGTGATGGATCCGTTGGTAAGGATCACGGCCTGCATGTCGTCGTGGAGCAGGCGAAGGATGTTGACAAACTTTTGGGGGCATCCGAAACGGTGGAGGATGCTCCATCGACCCTCGCGGTTGACAGTGTCAAAGGCCTTCATAAGGCCAAAAAAAGCCATGTTTAAGGAGCTGCTTCCTGCATTTTTCCTGCAGCTGTCGCGCTGCAAAGATCATATCTGTTATGCCCCGAAGGGGACGAAATCCGCACTGTGACTCCTGGAGGAGCTGCTCGGCCACAGGGAGAAGACGGTTGAGGAGAACTCTAGCGACAGCTTTCCCAGTGGTTGATAGCAGGGAGATTCCCCTGTAGTTGCCGCAGTCGGACTTGTCCCCTTTTTTAAAGATGGTCACGATCACTGCATCTCTGAGATCTCCCGGCATGCTCTCCTGCCTCCGGATGAGGGAGACGAGGTCATGTATCCGCACCAACAGCGCCTCAGCAGGGATTCCATCCGCTCCCGTAGCCTTGTTGTTCTTGAGCTGTCTTATGGCTTTTTCTACCGCGTGCAACGTTGGAGTTTCACTGAGGTGGTGGCGGGTCGCATGCTGCGGGATGGAGTCGCGAACACTCGAGTCAAAGGCAGAGTCTCGATTGAGGAGATCTTCGAAATGCTCCTTCCAGTGGGCCCCGACTGCCTCGGTGTCCTTGATGAGTGTTTCCCCGTTCTTGGCCAGCAGTGGGGTGGGGCCTTGGGAGTTTGGACCGTAGGTGACCTTGACTGCGATGAAGAATCCTCGCACGTTATGGCTGTCGGCCAGTTGCTGTATCTCCTGTTCTTTCTCCATCCACCACCTGTTCTTTAGATCCCGGGTTTTTTGTTGGACCCTCAGCCTTGAGCCGTCTGTAATGCTGCTTTGCTGCTCCCGAGTTGGGTTGTTGCTTGAGGTTCAGAAATGCTCTGCGCTTGCGATCTATTAGTTCTTGGATTTCCTGATCATTCTCATCAAACCCGACCTGGTGTTTCCTGGTTGTGTGACCAAGTGTCTCTTCATTGACAATGTGGCCCGCTCAACAGAGCTGGTCGAGTGTGGTCAGTGCATCAATGCTTCAATGCTGGGGATTTTGGCCTGATCGAGAACACTGACGTTGGTGCGTCTGTCCTCCCAGGGAATTTGCGGGGATCTTGCAGAGGCATCATTGGTGGTATTTCTCCAGCAATTTGAGGTGTCTACCGTGTATGGTCCACGTCTCTGAGCCATACAGGAGGGCGGGTGTTACTACAGTCCTGTAGACCATAAGCTACTCCATTTTGGCTGCCCCCAAAAGTTTGGCGTCATCCTCTGCGAATTATGGTGCAAGGCAAAAGTGGCTGGTGACGGGACAAGTAAAGAAACTAAAGATGGATCTGGAGGCGGTGTAAATGGGAATAGCAGAACCATCACCAGTACCTGCATTCCAAAAAATAGGGGCACTGGTTATGATCGGAAATCGTTGAACTCAATATTGAATCTGTAACGTGTAACGTGTCTAATCGAATGATGAGGTGCAGTTCCTGGCCTCTCTGTCCTCGGCCTCCTACACTGTTCCAATGAAGCTCAACCATCATCCTTTTTGTAATGTAATCACTTTATATTTTATAGTCTCTTGAACATTCTTAGTTCAACTTAACTCTATTTATTTGGAAGCTTTAAGATGGCGTTCCTTCACAGGCCCTCTCTTTCAATACAGCTCCGTCAACCAACTAGCTAGAGGGCGCTATACATTATATCGATACCTCCTAGCTAGAGGGCGCTATACATTATCTCGTTACAACTTCTGCCCTCCACACCATCACATACTTTCCTCTCCCTTCCTCCTCCACCCCTCACTTTTTCCTGGCTCTCTACTCAGTGCAGCGCTGAGGGAGTGCTGCACTGTCGGTGGTGCATTCCTTCGGCGGAGACATTAAACAGAGGCCCCGCCTCCCCTCTCAGGTGAATATAAGAAGAGCAGAGGAGTTATCCCCGGTGTCCTGGCCAATATCTATCCCTCAATCAACATCGCTAAAACAGATTATCAGGTCATTATCACACTGCTGTTTGTGGGAGCTTGCTGTGCGCGGACTGGCTACATTACAACAGTGAGTTTTAAAAATGTATTCATTCTCAGGATGTGGGTGGCATTTATTGCCTGTCCCTAATTGCCCTCGAGAAGGTGATGGTGACCCGTCTTCTTGAACCGCTGCAGTCCGTGTGATAAAGGTACTCCTACACAGTGCTGACTTTTTCGTAGCGGTTTGGTACATGTGATAAGGTCGGCAGATTTCCTTCCCTAAAAGACATTAGTGAGCCGGTTGGGTTTTTTCTGACAATCCCGTCACCATGATCACCATTCCTGATACTAGCTTTTTAAATTCCAAATTTATTTAATTGAATTTAAAGCTGCCATGCTGGGATTTGAATTCACGTCTCTGGATCATTAGTCCAGTAACATAACCACAATGGTACCGTACCCCTACCGTCCAAAAGTACTTCATTGGCTGTAAAATGCTTTGGGACATCTGGTGGTTGTGACAGGCGCTAGATAAATGCAAGTCTTTCTTTTTTGGGAGGGAAATGGCGGAACCCTCATCTGCAAGTAGCTTGTGATTTTGTGACTCCAAAGCAGCAACGGGAGATTTTGATGAGACACGCCTCAATTGTGCTGAGGCCTGGTATAACTGAAGCCCCGCTGTGGAAGCCACTGGTGTTGCCTGATGGTCAGTGGCCGCTGCACCATGGATTCACTACGTCAGCCGGTGAGTAATTCTTGACGGGCATTGCGAGTGAGCGATAGGGTCCGCATCCAAATTTCAGCAACCAATACGTCACCTGCAACACACTGCGGCTAAAGTCATGATGATAAATGGTTCTAGTCTGTAACACTCGGCTTTCTGCATAGGCAAACTAAACACTTGGTGGGAGAACAGTTGTCAATTCCATCATGCCTTTGCCTTGGGTTTATTGGCATCTGTAAAATGGTATTCAGCTCTCTCTCTCGCTCTCAATCAAATAACTTGCTGCCTGCTTGCGTGGTTCATCATCTTATCAGCAGTGCAATGTCTCTTCTACTGAGTGCCATTTCCCTACTTTGTACAGTAATGGGCAGTACTGGTGGAGCATCTGATTAGCATATTATAATTGGGCAGACCTAACTCAAGGGGGGACAACAACTCAGACAAATTTATGGTGTCGGGATTTGAGAAAAATGGAGTCGCTTTATGGCAGAACTGTCAGTTTACAGGGAGAATAGTTACAGCCTTAAACCTTCCAGCAGTTCTCTCTGCTACTCCACAGCGCTGAATACAGCATTGTGTGCGCTAACCTTGACGTATTTTGTTATTCATTCGCAGGATGTGGGCGTCGCTGGCAAGGCCGGCATTTATCGCCCATCCCTAATCGCCCTCGAGAAGGTTGGCGGTGAGCCGCCGCAGTTCCGTGTGGTGGTGAAGGTTTGTCTTTTTTTTCCCAAAAATACACTTTATTCATATAAAATTTTTGCAATACATTGGAAAATAGCTCGGTACATTGCAGTCAGCAATTCCATACAATTCGTTTGGATGCTGACAGCAGTTCCGTACAATGCACTAGCGTGCATTTCATTTCAAGGTACAGTTTAGTACAATCCGTCAATCACGTGTCATGTAGTGTTATGCAAATGAGAGTATTACATGGAGCAGGTTTACATTACATTCCAGGATATATTTTAATCACGAATCACGTTACGTGTAGCACTGTGCAGATGAAAGCAGTACACGGAATGGATGGGGAATCCATTTACATTTCTTTACAAGTTACTAAACAGTGCAGAGACTTTCATTGTACATGGCACAACACAGGTGTTTTTCAGTACATGGTGCTCTATGTATACAAGCAGATTAACAAGTACAGCCCGAGGGGGGGTCTGATTCCAGCCCCTGGGTTTACCGTGGCGGAAGGGCCTTAAACTGTGGCCCTTCCCCACCGTGCCTTTGCGGCGACTGCACCAATTTTTAGTGCGCCCCTCAGCACGTAATCCTGGACCTTGGATTGCGCCAGTCTGCAACACTCGGCCGTGGACATCTCCTTGCTCTGGTGAAGGTTTGTCGTAGCGTTTTTCTACAAACAGTGTGGCCCTTTCATGGGGCAGCTAAGAGTCAGCCACATTGCTGTGGGTCTGGAGTCACCTATCAGCCAGACCGGGTAAGGGCGGCAGATTTCCTTCCCTCAAGGACATTAGTGAACCAGATGGGTTTTTACAACAATTCGGTAGTTTCATTGATGACCACCAACGGATCAAAGCTTTTTAATTCCAGATTTATTTATTTAACTGAATTTAAATTCCCCAGCTGCCGTGGTGGGGTTTGAACGCACGTCCCCGCATCATTAGCCCAGGCCCCTGATTATTAGTGCAGTAACGTAAGCACTATGCCCATCTCGGCTTTCTGGAGTTCAGTTATATCAATATCACACACAGCACATAAATATTTATATGAGTCACTTAGTAGGTTGCAATGAAATATTTTCCATTAGACAAATAAATAAGCTCATCAGTAATTTACTAGGATGCATGGAGTAATGGAATCCGAAATTTATTAGTGTTTTCTTACTGAATTAATTAACTAACTGTTTGATCCAAAACTATAGAGCCTAGAAATTGGGAAATAGGTATGGGGGTGGGGGTGATGTTGGTGGGGGTGATGCTGGTGAGGGGGGTGGGGGTGATGCTGGTGAGGGGGGTGGGGGTGATGCTGGTGGGGGGGGGTGTGGGTGCTGCTGGTGGAGGTGGGTGGGGGGTGGGGGTGATGCTGGTGGGGGTGATGCTGGTGAGGGGGAGTGGGGGTGATGCTGGTGGGGGGGTGGGGGAGGTGGGGGTGATGCTGGTGGGGGAGTGGGAGTGCTGCTGGTGGGGGGGGGAGTGGGGGTGCTGCTGGTGAGGGGGGGGTGATGCTGGTGGGGGTGATGGGGGTAATGCTGGTGGGGGGGTGGGGGTGATGCTTGGGGGGGAGTGGGGGTGCTGCTGGTGGGGGGGGGTGATGCTGGTGGGGGTGATAGGGGTGCTGCTGGTGGGGGGGTGGGGGTGCTGCTGGTGAGGGGGGTGGGGGTGCTGCTGGTGAGGGGGGTGGGGGTGCTGCTGGTGAGGGGGGTGGGGGTGCTGCTGGTGAGGGGGGTGGGGGTGCTGCTGGTGAGGGGGGTGGGGGTGATGCTGGTGAGGGGGGTGGGGGTGCTGCTGGTGAGGGAGGTGGGGGTGCTGCTGGTGAGGGGGGTGGGGGTGATGCTGGTGAGGTGGGTGGGGGTGCTGCTGGTGGGGATGATGGGGGTAATGCTGGTGGGGGTGATGCTTGGGGGGGAGTGGGGGTGCTGCTGGTGGGGGGGGTGATGCTGGTGGGGGTGATGGGGGTAATGCTGGTGGAGGGGTGGGGGTGATGCTGGTGGGGGGGTGATGCTGGTGGGGGTGATGCTGGTGGGGGGGGTGGGGGTAATGCTGGTGGGGGTGATGCTGGTGGGGGGGGGTGGGGGTAATGCTGGTGGAGGGGTGGGGGTGCTGCTGGTGGGGGGGTGATGCTGGTGGAGGGGTGGGGGTGATGCTGGTGGGGGTGATGCTTGGGGGGGAGTGTGGGTGCTGCTGGTGGGGGGGGTGATGCTGGTGGGGGTGATGGGGGTAATGCTGGTGGAGGGGTGGGGGTGATGCTGGTGGGGGTGCTGCTGGTGGGGGTGATGCTGGTGGGGGGGTGGGGTGATGCTGGTGGGGGTGTGGGGGTGATGCTGGTGGGGGTGATGCTGGTGGGGGGTTGGGGGTGATGCTGGTGGGGTGTGTGGGGGGGGGGGGTTGACCTCTGTATCTGAATGAGGGGGCTCGGGGTGCCCCTGTTGTTGGACATAAAGAAGCCTCACAGAGACCTCCCCACTCAAGCCCCTTAAGAATGTTTTATATGTTTCAATGAGATCACCTCTCATTCTTCTAAACTCTAGGGAATATAGGCCTAGTCTACTCAATCTCTCCTCATAGGACAATTCCCCCCCCCCCATCCTAACGATGTTGATGTGACAGGATGGCTAAAACAATCAGGAAATATGGTTTGTTGAGCAGATGTGGGTGTTCTAGGCAAGATCTTTAATGATGCATAGATATCTCTGTAATCTCCTCCACCCCCTCAACCCTCCCAAGTTATTGTTGTTATTGTATTACCATACAACCACTTGATGTGCACTGTCCTCCAATGTCTATTGAAGTGGTTAAAATCCACAAAATGAGCACAGTTTACCATTTCGAGGGCAGGCTGATCTACATTGGCTCCCGGTTAAGCAACGCCTCGATGTCAAAATTCTCATCCATATTTTCAATTCGTTCCATGGCCTCGCCCCTCCCTACCTCCGTAATCTCCTCCAGCCCCACAACCCCCCCACCGCCCCCGAGATGTCTGCCCTCCTCTAATTCTGCCCTCTTGAGCATCCCTGATTATAATCGCTCAACTGTCGGTGGCCGTGCCTTGTGTTGCCTGGGCCCCAAGCTCTGGAACTCCCTCCCTAAACCTCTCCGCTCGCTACCTCTCTTTTCTCCTCCAAGACGCTCCTTAAAACCTACCTCTTTGACCGAGCTTTTGGTCACCTGCGCTAATTTCTACTTATGCGGCTCGGTGTCAAATCTTTTATCTCATGTGAAGCGCAGTGAGACATTACACTACGTTAAAATGCTATATAAATATAAATTGTTGTTGTTTGTATGAAAACTTATTGCAAGAGCTATTAGTAACTTGAGGAGACCTCATCCTTTTTCAGGTGCTTAAGGTCTTTTTTTCTGATCAAGTATTAACATCTTCCTGATTTAATACTTATTCTGCAATTCATTAAAAATGTTAAAACAAATATTGAAAGAAATCAGTGACCTAAAACAATTTGGATTATTCATTTATATTTTATGACTTAGTTCATTGAACAAAAATTTAAATGGCTGTCTTTTCTCGGATTCCATTTATGATTTCCATCTAATTAGTAAATGCATGGAAAAATAAATGACATTTGTTTCAAAGAGGGCTGGCTTCATTAAACTGGAAACATGGCTTCACTCATAATGGGGTTATATCTTAAATAATTGAAATGCTGCTGAGTTGGCTGGTAGCCAAGTGATTTGTTGTATCTCTGGTATCAAGCACAGATTGTACTGTGGGCTTCCCCCAACGCCATTGAGAAATGAATTTGAATTGAGCAGGTGAGGGCTATTGAGACCCTGCAAAGAGTGTAGAGGAAGGCCACAAGATTAATTCCCAGTTTAACACCCTTTAGTTTTCCAGACTATTCCAACACTCTCCTGACCAGCTTCCCAATTTCCACCCTCCATAAATTTGAGCTCATCCAAAACTTTGCTGCCCTTAGAGTACGGTGTTGGGCTCCGTATTTAAGGAAGGATATACTTGCATTGGAGGCAGTTCAGAGATGCTTCACAAGGTTGATTCCAGAGATGAAGGGGTTGACTTATGAAGAAAGGTTGAGCAGGTTGTGTTGGAGTTTAGAAGAATGAGAGAGATGATCTTATTCAAACATATAAGTTCCTGAGGGGGCTGGACAGGGTAGATGCAGAGAGGATGTTTCCACTCATGGGGGAATCTAGAACTCGGGGGCATAGTTTAAGAATAAGGCATGAATCTATGGAATTCTCTGCCCCAGAGAGCTGTGGAGACTAGGTCATTGAATATATTTAAGGTGGAGATACAGATTTTTGTATGATAAGGGAGTTAAGGGTTATGGGGAGCGGGTAGGGAAATGGAGCTGAGCCCAAAATCAGATCAGCCATGATCTTATTGCATTGTGGAGCATTCTCGAGGGGTCGAATGGCCTACTCCTGCTCCTATTTCTTGTGTTCTTATTCGACTCACCCAAAGTCCTGTTCATTCCATCAGCCCTGTGCTCCCTGACCTCCATTGACTCCTGCTCTCAATTTTAGAATTCTCATCTTTGTTTTCAAATTCTTGCATAGCCTCACCCCTTCCGATCTCTGTAACCTCCTCCAGCCCCAGAACCCTCCAGGATATCTGGGCTCCTCCAATTCTGACCTCTTGCACATAGGAGCAGGAGTCGGCCATTCGGCCCCTCGAGCCTGCTCCACCATTCAATAAGATCATGGCTGATCTGATCTTGGGCTCAGCTCCATTTCCCTGCCCGCTCCCCATTGACGGCCGTGCCTTCGGCTGCCTGGGCCTAAACTCTGGAATTCACTCCCTAAACCTCTCCGCCTCTCTCTCCTTCTTTAAAACGCACCTTAAAACCTACCTCTTTGACCAAGCTTGTGGTCATCTGTCCTAAACTCTCCTTAAGTGGCTCGGTGTCCAAACGCTCCTGTGAAGCACCTTGGGACATTTTACTATGTTAAAGGCGCTATATAAATGCAAGTTGTTGCGATATCTATCTGTCTGCCGACTTGTCTCTCGTTAGTCACAGCCATATGTCTGCTTCCAGTCATCAGCCTATCTAGCTATAAAAAGATAAGAAGCAGGAGCAGGCCATTGGGCCTCTCAAGCCTGCTCCGCCATTCAATCACGGCTGATCTTCTACCTCAACTCCACTTTCCTGCACTATCCCCATATCCCTTGATTCCCTTAATATCCAAATGCAGACATCCATTTCAGGAAAAGAGAAGTATATGGGACCTGCATAAATATCTGGGGCTTGATATTATATTGGTTAAATTTACTTTCTGAGAATTACATCCTCATAGTCGATGTGTGCGGGAGATAGATTGTAATTCACTGACCACAAGGGAAGCAGGGTTGATGGAGTGAATTCACAGTGAATGATTAGGGCTGATTAGCATGACATAAGGAAACATCTGTTTGAAGAGATTGCGCATTTGCGCTTTATTCTAGATGACCACAATCTACGATACCAGATGTTGTACCACAGCGAGAGGCTCAAAGAAGATGCTTGCCAGCATTCCTTTTTAATATTGATCATTCAACCTCTTCAGGCAATCGGAAAGTTAACATCAGCCAGAATTTAAGTCATGGTCATATAATCATAAATGTTTACGGCACAGGAGGAGGCCATTCGGCCCATCGTGTCTGTGCCGGCTGAAAGAAAGCTACCCAGCCTAATCCCACTTTCCAGCTCTTGGTCCGTAGCCCTGCAGGTTACGGCACTTCAAGTGCACATCCAAGTATTTTTAAATGTGGTGAGGGTTTCTGCCTCTACCACCCTTTCGGGCAGTGAGTTTTAGATGATCAACATGATTGTCACATGATCAATAAATGTTGGATACAATTGCTAAGTCACTCCATATGTTGGGGCATGATTATCCAGCGCTAATTAAACACGGAACGGGGGAATCAAACCTGAAACTTTATGGGTCAGTAGGACTTAGTTCCATACCACCCTAAAATGAGTTGGCACATTTTAAGGGGAAAAAAAAATCAACACACATGATTGGTTCTTATCATAGTGCACACAACAATATTACTTCCTTGATAACATAACCAGCACAGTGAAGTACAATTCTAAAACCAATAAAAACAAGATTTGTATAGCTGTCATCATCATAGGCAGGCCCTCGGAATCGAGGAAAACTTGCATCCCCTCTTCAAGTGAGTCCTTAGGTGACTGAACAGTCCAATATGAGAACCATAGTCCCTGTCACAGGTGGGACAGATAGTTGTTGAGGGAAAGGATGGGTGGGACTGGTTTGCCGCACGCTCTTTCCGCTGCCTGCGCTTGATTTCTGCATGCTCTCGGCGATGAGACTTGAGGTGCTCAGCGCCCTCTCGGATGCACTTCCTCCACTTAGGGTGGTCTTTGGCCAGGGACTCCCAGGTGTCAGTGGGGATGTTGCACTTTTATCAGGGAGGCTTTGAGGGTGTCCTTGTAACGTTTCCGCTGCCCACATTTGGCTCTTTTGCTGTGAAGGTGACTGCATAGCTGTACTTGCATAGTGTCTGCCGTGGTTAAGTCAGTAGCACCCTTGCCTCTAAGTCAGGGACTTGAGTACAAAAATCTAAGTGGTCACTCCAGTGCACTACTGAGTAAGTGCTGCATTGTCGGAGGTGCTGTCTTTTGGATGAGACATTAAACCGAGGCCCCGGCTGCCCTCTCAGATGAATGTAAAAGATCCCATGGCACTATTTCGAAGAAGAGCAGGGGAGTTATCCCGGTGTCCTGGCCAATATTTTACCCTCAATCAACATAACAAAAAACAGATTATCTGGTCATTATCACATTGTTGTTTGTGGGAGCTTGCGGTGCGCAAATTGGCTGCCGCGTTTCCTTCATTACAACAGTGACTACGCTCCAAAAAGTAGTCCATTGGCTGAAGAGGGCTTTGGGACGTCAAGAGGTCGTGAAAGGTGCTATATAAATGCAATTTGTTCTTTCCGTCATTCTTTATATCTGAGCCTGTGGGAGTTTTGGAGACTTGCTTGACAAGACCCTGGCAAAGACACTGCTCCAGATCCGATCCAGAAAGTGTTGACTAATCTAAAACGTGCTCCATGCCAATGCAGTCTCCAGGATCTTTATTTTGTTGAATGTTGAATTGGCAAGTTGTCTCTTTCAATAGATGTTTGCATTAATGCCAGTAAATATGATAACCTTACAAAAAGTGTGCACCACGCGAGCAGAATAATTCATTGTAACAAAAAGGGCGGAAAGCACAAAATATCATTCTGACAAAATGAGTAAGTATTCCATTGATTATTTAATAACTGATACCTGGTCGGCTCAATGGGCATCACTGCGGCACTTTGGGTTGACATAAAAGAACTATAATATCTGAGGAATTATCAGTTGATGCAGTTTTAATGTAAAACTTTTGTTCATTATAAGAAGCTTTCTGTATTACGTGCTGAGCGTAAATATGAAGATGCAATATCTGTGAAATGCATCATAGAAAAAATATAATACAGATCTTATGATAATATTTGTAATTGGAAATTGTGAGATTCAATTACCTTAAATATGCATTAGAATTTTCATGTATTTTCCTTTTAGCTGCACATTTCTATTCCTCTTGTCTTTTTTCTTTATAATAGTTCCACATAATTTGCATCTTAAAAAGAAAGAACTTACATTTATAGTTGAGGTGAAAACTTTCCTTTGACTTCAGAGAACAGCAAAATCGGACTGGGTATAAAACAGTCTCTCTTCAGTGTAGTTATGCAGAATAAGTTGGTGGAGTTGATTGAGTTGGTTCTCAGCCTTGCACTTCTCCTCCTCTCTGTCATTAAGCCCATGTGAGCCTGGACAGTGACTGTTAGTAGGCTGTTCAACCACAGGGGGCACCACAGTGCATCCCAATCCTGTCCTTACCTGATGCTCGCTCAAACTTCTGTTCCAGCGGGAGTCACTACGTAGCAATTGGATACAGGAGCCCTGGCTTATTGTTTTATTATTTGTTCCTGGGATGTGAGCATTGCTGGCAAGGCCAGCATTTATTGCCCATCCCCAATCGCCCTTGGGAAGGTGGTGGTGAGCCGTCTTCTTGAACAGCTGCAGTCCCGTGTGGTGAAGGTGCTCCCACAGTGCTGTTTGGGAGGGAGTTCGAGGATTTTGACCCAGTGACGATGAAAGAACGGCCGATATATTTCCAAGTCAGGATGGTGTGTGACCACTTGCAGGCGATGCTGCTCCCATGGGCCTGCTGCCCTTCTCCTTGTACAACAGTGACCACATTCCAAAAGTACATCATTGACTGTAAAGTGCTTTGAGACATCCGGTGGTCATTAAAGGCACGATATAAATTTTTTTCTTTCTTTCTTTCCTTTTCTTTTCTTTTCTTTTCCTTTCCTTTCTTTCTTCCAGGTGGTAGAGGTCGTGGGTTTGGGAGGTGCTGTCGAAGATTTTCACTCCTTCATAGCCCGAAGACACTGTGACCAATTATAGCACTGGCTCGCCCACCCAGCTGACTTATTTCAGCTCAGACCCGTTATGCTAGTGATTCCTCTTCCAAGTTGGAATTGGTGGATGTTAAAATTAAACAATTGACCTTTTTTTACCATAAGTGAGCCTATGGCCAATAGGGGTCACCTAACTAACCAGCTACCCTGCCATCTGAAAGTGTGTTAGCACCAGTTGTTTATGGTGCTGTAGTGACAAAATTCTAACCTCCAAAGTAGCGCTACTAAATGGTTGAAGGTCCATGATTTCAAAATTCTAATCCTTATTTTCAAATCCCTCCATGGCCTTGCCCCTCCCTATCTCTGTAATCTCCTCCAGCCCCACAACCCATCGAGATATCTGCACTCCTCTAATTCTGCCCTCTTGAGCATCCCTGATTATAATCGTTCAACCATTGGTGGCCAGGTCTTAGAATCATCGGAACACAGAAATTTACAGCATGGAAGGAGGCCATTTCGGCCCATTGTGTCCGCGCCGGCCGATCAAGAGCTATCCAGCCTAATCCCACTTTCTAGCTCTTGGACCATAGCCCTGTAGGTTACGGCACTTCAAGTGCAAGTCCAAGTATCTTTTAAATGTGGTGAGGGTTTCTGCCTCAACCACCCTTTCAGGCAGTGAGTTCCAGACCCCCACCCACTCTGGGCAAAGTAATTTCCCCTCAGAACTCCTCTAAATCTCTCTCCAATTACTTTAAATCTATGGCCCCTGGTTGTTGACCCCTCTGCCAAGGGAAATAGGTCCTTCCTATCCACTCTATCCAGGTCCCTCATAATTTTATACACTTCAATCAGGTCTCCCCGAAGCCTCCTCTGTTCCAAAGAAAACAGACCCAGCATCTCCAATCTTTACTCATAGCCAAAATTCTCCAGTCCAGGAAACATTCTTGTAAATCTCCTCTGCACCCTTTCCAGTGCAATCACATTTCTCCTGTAATGTGGTGACCAGAACTGCACACAGTACTCCAGCTGCGGCCTAACCAGTGTTTTGTACAGTTCAAGCATAACCTCCTTGCTCTTGTATTCCATGCCTCGACGAATAAAGGCAAGTATTGCATATGCCTTCTGAACCACCTTATCTACCTGGCCTGCTACCTTCAGGGATCTGTGGACCTGCACTCCAAGGTCCCTTTGTTCCTCTACACTTTTCAGTGTCGTACCATTTAATGTGTATTCCCTTGCCTTGTTAGACCTCCCCAAATGCATTACCTCACACTTATCCGGATTGAATTCATTTGCCACTGTTCTGCCCAACTACCCAGTACATTGATATCTTCCTGCAGTCCGCAGCTTTCTTCTTCATTATCAACCACACAGCCAATTTTAGTATCATCTGCAAACTTCTTAATCATACCCCCAACATTTAAGTCCAAGTCATTGATATATACCACAAAACCTTCTGTTGCCTGGGCCCCAAGTTCTGGAACTCCCTCCTTAAACCTCTCCACCTCTCTACATCTCTTTCCTCTTTCAAGACACTCGTTAAAACTGACCACTTTGACCAAGCTTTTGGTCCTAATTTGCCTGCTCTAATTTCTCCTTAAACGGCGTGGTGTCAATTTTTTTTTTTGTCTCACGATACTCCTGCGAAGTGCCTTGGGGTTTCACTACATTGAAGGCGCTAGAAAATATAAGTTGTTGTTGTTTCTGTAAGCTAGTTCTAACAGACTAGTTCAGACTGCATATGTCGGTGTGATACTATTACCTTTCAGTGTGCATTGCAGGAGCTGAAAGTGCGGAGACCTACTGAGGTACCAGAGTGGGGAAACATACTTCACAGGAGTTGGTGCACCAGGAGAGAGGGGTAGAACATTTGCAGAAAAACAAAACAGCCGGGTTTTGCAGTGGCGTCATTACCCCTCTGAAACCGACCACAACTTCAAGTTTTGGCGCAAGCGTGGATAAACGCGAGAGTCCTGAAGTCACGGTCAATCATTCCCCACTCCGCCACACGCTGCACTGTGGAACTCCCCAGAGCCGGCAATCAGTCAAATCACCGGGACTGATGAAAACATTAGCCTTTCTGCTCTAATATCGCTGTGTAACACCCCATGGAAAGTTAAACCTTGTCTGAATAGGTATAACTGGGGCTTTAATAACATATTGGCTGCTGGACATTACAACATTTCACACATTACACCAACCAGCTCATTCTTTGTCATTTTTTTTAAATGTGCTTCTCCAAATTGGAGATTAGCACCCGAGAAACAAAAGAAAGTAGGGTCAAGGAAATTGCGTTAAATAGAACATTTTAGAATAGGATGCGTTAGTTAAGGGATTAGATTTAAAAATAGAATGAAAAGACTGAAAATAGAGAAGGGGGAAGTGGAGAGTATAGAGAGGTGAAGAAGGATGAGGTGAGTTGACATATTGATTTAAACATTTGTTTTAATGGTTTAGGATGCATAATAATAAGGTGATCTAATGCTGGAATGAAGTTATTCCTGTTTGTTTCAGCCTCTCAGTACGAAAGCTGAATTTTTATAATGAAGTGCCAAAATTTTAATCAGTGCTTTTTATTTCCTGGTTTGCTGTCTGTGAGAATCCTTCAATGTGATTGGCTACTTAGACAGCGTGATGCCATCACTTCTGCTATACACTGGAGATTCCCTATAGGCACAATGACAATCAAATTAAGGTTGAGAAGGTTAAAGTTTCATCACAGAGATCACAAGATCTTTGCAATTTTCTTTGAGATCAGTGGCGAGTGCCATCACTTTGCCACTGACCGCAACTTCTGGGCCAATGACCCTGAAATCACATTTAGCAAATATTAACAGATGAAAATTTAAATGATTACATTTCTTTTGTCTTTAATTTAATAGAGGCATTAATCGATTTTGGCATTAATAAGTCATATTCACACAGCACATTTCAAATCCAATAATGCTGGCTACTGAAGGGAAGGGATATAAACAGTGTTCTGATTTTAAGTACAAATATTCTTCACTATTTTTATTGCATTGCAGTAGTTTATTTTATACAGGGCGATAATCAATTATCCCAAAGATTGATTTGGATTCTTTTTACAATGGATATTGATCTGCACACGGAAGTAATAATGAAAGACATTTCAAGTAAAGTGTGAATCGTTTTTGGATTTTGATTGGTTTTTAAAAATTGATTTGTGTGTGCGACTAGTGCAATTAGAGAACCAGGATAGCTACAAGCTTCTGTAAAAGGTTTTACACCTCAAACTTAATGATTCGGACGTGACTCCATATTGGTAACGGGGTAGCTGTTTTATTGGTATACAGCCGAAAATCAATACAGCCGGCAAAGAGTAATATTAATCGACAGTAATTTACAGTTATGAAGGATATTACCTGTGGTGTATGTAGCACACAAATCACTGACTCCACACGGTCTGGTGTAAATCTAACTGCTGTGACCTTCGTCCTTTATTGTTCAGCTCCAGAGTGCCTCTCAGGTGTGGTGGTCAGCCTTTTATAGTGCCTGTTGCAGGTTCTTCCAGGTTTCCCACCACAGCGCCCTCAATGGTGTATCATTGTGCTTACATTACATTTAAGGTACCAGGACGATACACACATCAATACATAACATCACACTCCCCCCCCCCCCCCCCCCCCACCAGGACGCAGGACAATGATACACACATCAATACATAACATCACACTTGTCCAACGGAAGGCAGGTAGGCATAGACAGTGTGTTAGTATGGTACATGTTATCTGGTACATTAACTAGTTATTAACTGATTTCCTTGTTAGCCCTTATCATTAATTGTACTAGATATCCATTATTTTACACAAATACAGTGGCCAACAAATATTAATTCTTATTATAAATTCGCCATCTCACATTAACATAGCTCATTTTAGACTCGCTCTGCCTTACAGAAGTCCTTTGTGGGGACCACCACATGGGAAGGCCCTTTTAAGACTCCCGGGTGCAGTTCCTTTTTAAGGCGTCATCTTTGATGCAGGAGGATTCCACAAGGCTTCTCCTTGGGCGCCGCTATCTTTGATGCTCTGCTGCTCTGGACACGATGCCACCGCCATCTTGCTCTCCGCCGCTCCGGATGCCTTCCGCCGTCGCAGCCTCCGCTCCCCTCCGCTGCCACCTGACTTGCTGCCTCTCTTGCGGCCGTCATCGTCGCTTCTCCGGCGGCCACTGTAGCTGCCTCCCCCGCGGCCTCCGTGACTGCCGACCTCCAGTGGCTGCCGCCGCCCGACTCTCCCTCTGCGTGGGCCCCTCCGATCCGCCGGCCATCCTGGATCCCTCGCACCCCGCCCACAGCGCCCCGCCGGCTCACCTGTCCCCCCACTAGGCACCTCTCTGCAGGGCTGCTTGCCTGTGGGGGCCGAGGCTGCAGGATCTCTGTGGCTTGAGGTCCGGGCCTGGGGCTTGCCTTTGGGGGCTAAGGCTTCAGGATCTCTGTGGCTTGAGGTCCGGGGCTGGGGCTTGCCTGTGGGGGCTGAGGCTTCAGGGTCTCGGTGTGAGGCCCGGGCCTGGGACTTGCCTGTGGGTGGATTGAGGCTGCAGCTCCAGCTCGGTCGGCGCTGCTCTCTGGTGACCCGGGGCACGGCAGCACCCCGGGGAGCAGCAGCCTGTGGAGTGGTGAAGTCTTCCCAGCTCCCACGGACCGTCCCCATCCACCTCCGGCCGAGGAGTGTCGGCCCATCGCCTGCAACGACCCACAAAGGTAAACCGTGCGTCTCGTCCCCGTGGGATACCTGCACCATCGCTCTGCCAAGAACAGGTATCAGTTCCCTGGTGTAGGTACACAGCTTCACCGTGACCGGGACCAGCTTGGGTCGTGCAGCTGGGTTCATCCACAGTTTATCAAAAGTTCTCCGACTCATCAACGACGGACCCGAGCCCGTGTCCACTTCCATACTCACAGGGACGCCGTTGATTTTTACTTCCATTATCACTGGGAGCGAATCGTCAGTACACGTGGACAGTCCCAACACCTCATCATCTTCTGCCTGCTCCTCGCTGGATGGTGGATCATCCCCCATCTCCTCAGCCACAAGGTGAGTCTGATTTCTTTTACACATACGCTGAAGGTGGCCTTTAACGTGGCAGGTATTGCATGTATACTCCGCAAACCTGCACCGGTGAGCCCCATGGCTTCCTCCACAGCGCCAGTATGGTGCTGCTTGATTGGCCCCCCTCAGCGGACTCTGAGTTCCAGGACCCCGAGGTCCGTGCTCTCTGCCCCGGACAGAGCCACGTTCTGCAGTTTTGTCCGTGGTGGGCGCTATCCTGTGGACAGTGCCTGCCGGGTTCGAGACTGTGTGGATTATTTGCTTGGTGCTGCAAGTCGAGGTCATATGTGTCCGGCTGATGGTGATGGCCTTTGTCAGAGTGACTGTGGGTTCCGTGGCTAGCAGCTTGTGAAGGAGGCCCTCTTGGCCGATCCCCATAACGAAAACGTCCCATAATGCCTCATCAAGGTGTGCACCAAAATCACACGGCGCCGCGAGTCTCCTGAGGTCTGCAGCATATTTGGTGACATCCTGGCCCTCGGGTCTGCAGTGATGGTAAAATTTGTATCTGGCCATGAGGATGCTCTTCTTCGGTTTCAACTGGTCACGAATGAGTTCAGTCAGCTCCTCGTATGACTTGACCCTGGCGCTCCCGGGTGCCAGCAAATCCCTGACGAGACAGTAAACCTCATCTCCACAACTGGAGAGCAATATCGCCTTATGCTTCTCTCTCATTGCGTCCGTGTCCTCCGTCAGGTCGTTTGCTGTGAAGTAGTACTCGAGCCTTTCCGTAAAGGCCTCCCAATCATTGCCCATGGTAAAATCCTTTAGCGAGCCCAGAATAGCCATGGTTGCGTGGAGTTCGTCCGCTTCCTCGTCGCCAATGTAGTGTATGTAGCACACAAATCACTGACTCCACACGGTCTGGTGTTGATCTAACTGCTTCATCCTTTATTGTTCAGCTCCAGAGTGCCCTTCAGGTGTGGTGGTCAACCTTTTATACTGCCTGGTGCAGGCACTTCCAGGTTTCCCACCACAGCGCCCTCTGTGGTGTACCATTGTGCTTACATTACATTTAAGGTACCAGGACGATACACACATCAATACATAACATTACCAAATTCGGTCACAGGATACTGTAGCACGCGATTTCTCCGTTGTTTATTTAATCCGGTCCGTCGATTGTCTTACTAGCAGAGAAGAGCGTTAGTCTTTTGCCAGCATGGATCCACTGCTCAATACCAGCATATCCGAGAGGCATTAAGTGCCATTGACTAGCATAGATCCGTCTCTGCGGGTAACCGGTCCATCTCCCTACATCTGTACATCTCAGATTAAACTCTTTGTTGAGGACAGTTGACTGCTCTTATCCGATCATTTGTGGCTGATGCAAGACATGGGGACAGTTCCATATCTGGTTAATCCAAAAGAGGGTTTCTCTTCCGCTATCTTTGCACGTTCAATTATGTAGCCATTATCTCACCTTGACCAACGGCATTTCTTTATGTATTTTATAGTCTCTTGAACACTCTTAGTTCAAATTAACTCTGTTCATTTGGGAGATCTTAGCCAGCCATATGCAGATTAAAATGGAGTTCCTCATCAGACAAGCAGGTTTCCTCAATATCGATCCAGGGCTCTAGACCTCCTAGCGAGAGGGCACAATACATTAAATCGTTACACTGGGCCTCTCCTCCTTCAGCGACTACCTGGCCTCTTCTCCTCCAGCACGCGGTGAGCACAATGGATGTGACCACTCGGACCTCTCCTCCTTGTACTCTGAACACCCTGACCTTTCCTCCCTCCACTCTAAACACCCTGACCTTTCCTCCCTCCACTCTGAACACCCTGACCTCTCCTCCCTCCACTCTGAACACCCTGACCTTTCCTCCTTCCACTCTGAACACCCTGACCTCTCCTCCTTGTACTCTGAGCACCCTGACCTCTCCTCCTTGTACTCTGAACACCCTGACCTCTCCTTCCTCCACTCTGAACACCCTGACCTCTCCTCCTTGTACTCTGAACACCCTGACCTCTCCTCCTTGTACTCTGAACACCCTGACCTCTCCTTCCTCCACTCTGAACACCCTGACCTCTTCTCCTTCCACTCTGAACACCCTGACCTCTTCTCCTTCCACTCTGAACACCCTGACCTCTTCTCCTTCCACTCTGAACACCCTGACCTCTCCTCCCTCCACTCTGAACACCCTGACCTTTCCTCCCTCCACTCTGAACACCCTGACCTCTTCGCCTTCCACTCTGAACACCCTGACCTCTTCTCCTTCCACTCTGAACACCCTGACCTCTTCTCCTTCTACTCTGAACACCCTGCCTCTTCTTCTTCCACTCTGAACACCCTGACCTCTTCTCCTTCCACTCTGAACACCTTGACCTCTCCTCCCTCCACTCTGAACACCCTGACCTCTACCCCCACAAAATGGACCTCTGACCTTCCCAATGCCTACCCCCAACCAAGCCTCGAACCACCTACCATCTCGCTGAGCTTGCGGCCAACATCTTGCTGTAGGCAATTAGGCCCATGCACCAGTGCCTGGTCTCCAGTCGTCTTGGTCCCCCTTGCCACTGGGCCAAGACCTTGCTCAGCTAAGCTCTTGTGGTAGCCGGTGTGCAATGGCCACCCCACGTTAAAAGATCTCACGCACGGGCATCTTCCACCCTTCAATATGAAGTTCGGGACCTGGAACATCAGGACCCTCATGTACGACTTTACAATAACAGGATGCATCTGTAGGTCGAAAACTTGCTGAATCTCATTCCCACTTCTTCAAAAACTGCAGTGAAAACTTGAATCGCGGCCTGACGATTTCTATAACAAAATCTTGTCTGAAGCCTTGCTCAGTCTGATCACTTCTGTCAAAACTTGTCTCAACCTTTGCACAGCTGATAACCACCAACAATAATGTCTCGGCAGCAGTAAAGCCAGATACATTTTATAATCATAAAGCTTAATTCATTTCATTATCTTACAAAAGCAAGGTTCTCCAATCTTAATACATTTCATAATCTCACACATCATTGTCCCATGCTGAGATCTTTTGGATTCTTTAGTGAATGGACAATGTACCACTGTCTATGTGTCGCTGTTCTCAATTTAGGGAAACGAGGGAGGGAGGGAAATAAATTACTTTTTCTTTGTTTGTGAATCACATTGTGAAAGCATCTGCTACCTCATTGCCTGACAGTTCAGAGATGGCTGGACTGATGGATGTATTCGAAATGAGATGTTCGAAAAGCAAGTCTTGTACAACAGAACTCCTGTTGTTCCCTTCAATTGCTGTCTACACCTGACTGCTGCCACAATCCAATACTGACACTGATCATTAAATCTAACACATAAATCTAAAGATCAATGTTCATTTGAAGCTGATGTTTTCTTAGATAGTGCCCTGCCTCGAAAAATTGCAGTCAACGAGAAATTTTGATGTACAAGAAATGTTCATAGAAATTTACAGCACGGAAGGAGGCCATTCGGCCCATCGTGTCCGTGCCAGCCGACCAAGAGCCATCCAGCCTAATCCCACTGTTCAGGCCAACATCCCCAGCATTGAAGCACTGACCACACTTGATCAGCTCCGCTGGGCAGGCCACATTGTTCGCATGCCAGACACGAGACTCCCAGACCAAGCGCTCTACTTGGAACTCCTTCACGGCAAACGAGCCAAAGGTGGGCAGAGGAAACGTTACAGGGACACCCTCAAAGCCTCCCTGATAAAGTGCGACATCCCCACTGACACCTGGGAGTCCCTGGCCATAGACCGCCCTATGTGGAGGAAGTGCATCGGGGAAGACGCTGAGCACCTCGAGTCTCGTCGCCGAGAGCATGCAAAAACCAAGTGCAGGCAGCGGAAAGAGCGTGCGGCAAACCTGTCCCACCTACCCCTTACCCTCAATGACTATCTGTCCCACCTGTGGCAGGGACTGCAGCGCTAGTATTGGACTGTTCAGCCACCTTAGGACTCATTTTAAAAGTGGAATCAAGTCTTCCTCGATTCCGAGGGACTGCCTATGATGATGATGATGATGATGACGATAGCCCTGTAGGTTACAGCACTTCAAGTGCATAGCCAAGTAATTTTTAAATGTGGTGAGGGTTTCTGCCTCTACCACCCTTTCAGGCAGTGAGTTCCAGACCCCCACCACCCTCTGGGTGAAGAAAGTTCTCCTTAACTGCCCTCTAATCCTCCTACCAATTACTTAAAATCTATTCCCCCTGGTTGTTGACCCCTCTGCTAAAGGAAATATGTCCTTCCTATCCACTCTATTCAGGCCACTCATAATTTTATACACCTCAATAACGTCTCCCCTCAACCCCAGCCTATCCAATCTTTCCTCATCGCTAAAATTCTCCTGTCCAGGCAACATCCTCGTAAATTGGATTTTATTTTTTGGTAGAACACTTTGGAGAGCAGGAGCTGGGTGAAGTTATGGGTCAGTACATCGTCTTTCCACTTCTAGGGCCTGTTCTCAAATAACATCGTCCATCTCCTCGCTCTCTGATGGCTGTAAGGGCCTTCTGTGAAGTGAGTTTATAGTGTGTGCCCATAGCTCGTAAACTCACTGACACATATAAGATTCTGAGAGGGCTTGCCAGGCTAGATGTGGAGCAATTGTTTCCTGCATTTATATAGCACCTTTCATGACAACCAATGAAGTACTTTTTGAAGTGTAGTCACTGTTGTAATATTGGAGCGGGTGTCTGTCGCTCAGTGATGAAGGTGAGCAGGCATGGTTAGGCGATCGGCAGTTGCCCTTGTCGCACGGGTTTTAGGGGTAAGGGAAATACTTCGGGGGGAGGGGGGGGGGAAATGCACCCATTATTAGGGCCAAGGGGGAGTTTAAGCAGTGTGTGGTGGGGGGGGGGGGGGAGAGATTGGGGGAGATAAGCATGAAGGATAGCAGTGGATGGCCAGGGGGAAATTTGTTCAGGGAGAGCTCCCTTGGGAGCTCCCATCCCATCCACCACCTTGGTTTGCAGTGATGAACCTGGACCTTCCTGCTGCCAAGCCTGCTGTTCGTGGTCGACTCAGCTGCTTAAACCCGATTCCCGACGGCCTCCAGTGAGCCTCTGACCGGCTCCGACCACAGGTTTGGGCCCTACCTTCTCTCTTCGCCCTCGCATTCCGGCCTTCCCTCCCTCTGGCGATGTCCGGGCCTTCCACCGGCCGCCGATCCCACCCACCCGCGGAGCCCCTGGTGAGCACGTGGTGCGCACAATAGCTGTGGCCACCCTGACCTCTCCCACTCTCCACACCTTGGATCTCCCACCGGAGGGCGCTGCTCAGCACCGAGCTTACGGCTCGCATCCCACCGCAGGCAACTAGGCCCATACATTATTGCCTGGTCTTCAGTCGTCTTGGACCTCCTTGCCACTGGACCAAGACCCCGCTCTGCTAACCCCACGTTAAAAGAACTCATGCACAGGCAGCTTCCACCCTTCGAAATGAAGTTCGGGACCTGGAACATTAGGACCCTCATGGACAACTCCAACAGCGACAGACCAGAAAGTTGCACTGCCATCGTTACCCTAAGCGAGACCCGGCGGGCTGGGGAAGGCCAGCTCAAAGAACAAGGGGATTCCATCTGCTCCTGATGCCTGATCAGTTCTTGAGCTGATGGATGGCCTTTTCTATTATACCTTCCGTTATACCTTCTTCTGGAAAGGCAAACCAGAAGAAGAACACCACCTCCATAGAGTCGATTTTGCCATCAAGAATGAGCTGGTCGGCCGCCTCAGAGACCCCCCACTGTGGGATTAGCGAACATCTCATGACTCTCCGGCTCACCCTATCTCGGAACCAGTGCACCACAGTTATCAGTGCGTACGCCCCAACACTCGATGCAATAGATGAGGCCAAAGAGGAATTCTACTCCAGCCTCAAACAACCCCTGTCCCGAGTCCCTACGAACGACAAAGTGATCCTCCTCGGTGACTTCAATGCCAGAGTCGGTAAGGACACAGACCTCTGGGGAGGCGTGATCGGCAGAGAGCGGGTAGGGAAAACCAACTCCAGCGACACCCTGCTCTTGACAAAATGCCTAGAACATGATCGCCAGAGGGACAAGTACAAGGCCTCATGGCAACACCCTCGCTCGAAGCACTGGTACCTGCTTAACTACGTCATCGTTCAAGCCAGGGATCGCAAGGATGTGCGCATCACCCACACCATGACAGGAGCCGACGACTGCTGGACGGACTACTGCCTAATCTGTTCCGTCATCAACATTAATATAGCTCCAAAGCGGCGATGGCAACAGAAGCAGTGCCGCAGAAAAATCAATGCCGGGGCACTCAAAGACCCAGTTAAGAGAGCCCTATACAGCCAGCGCCTCACTGCCAACTTGGCAACGCTCGATGACCCCGAGACGCAGAGTGCCCACAGTGCTTGGTCTGCCCTCCAGGCCTCCATAACCAACGCCTGCGAAGAGATGCTCTGTCACTCAACCAGGAAACACCAAGACTGGTTTGACGAGAATGACCAGGAGATCCAGGAGCTAATAAACTGCAAGCGCAGGGCATTTCTGAACTTAAAGCAGCAACCTAACTCGGGTGCAGCAAAGCATCTCTACAGATGGCTGAAGGCTAAGATCCAACAAAAAACCCACGACCTAAAGAATAGATGGTGGGTGAAGAAAGCACAGGAGATCCAGCAGCTGGCCCACAGCTATGACGTGCGAGGATTCTTCACCGCAGTCAAGGCCACATACAGCCCAAGCACCCAAGGCCCCACCCCACTGCTGGCCAAGAATGGGGAGACACTCATTAAGGACACCAAGGCAGTCAGGGCCCGCTGAAAGGAGCACTTCGAAGATCTCCTTAATTGAGACTCTGCCTTTTGACACGAGTGTTCTCGACTCCATCCTGCAGCATGCTACCCGCCACCACCTCAGCAAAACCCCAGGCCTGCACGAAGTAGAAAAGGCCATCCATCAGCTCAAGAACAACAAGGCATCAGGAGCAGATAGAATCCCCGCTGAGGCACTAAAGTATGGCTGAGAAGCACTATTGACACGAATGCATGACCTCATCTCTCTTATCAGGAAGGGAGAGAGCATGCTGGGAGATCTCAGAGATGCCGTAATCGTGACCATCTTCAAAAAAGGGGACAAGTCCGACTGCGGCAACTACAGAGGAATCTCCCTGTTGTCATCCACTGGGAAAGTCATCACTAGAATCCTCCTCAACCATCTTCTCCCTGTGGCTGAAGAGCTCCTCCCAGAGTCACAATGCAGATTCCGTCCACTAAGGGGTACAACGGACATGATCGTCACCGCACGATAACTACAAGAGAATGCAGGGAACAGCACCAACCCTTGTACATGGCCTTCTTTGACCTCACAAAGGCCTTTGACACTGTCATCCGTGAGGGACTATGGAGCGTCCTCCTCCATTTCGCCCGCCCCCCAAATGTTTGTCACCATCCTCCGCCTGCTCCACGACAACATGCAGGTCGTGATCCTGAACAGCAGATCCATCACAGACCCAATCCACGTCCGGATAGGGGGTCAAGCAGGGCTGCATCATTGCGCCAATTATTTTCTCGATCTTCCTCACTGCAATGCTCCATCTCACTCTCAACAAGCTCTACGCTGGAGTGGAACTAAACTATAGAACCAATGGGAACCTGTTCAACCTTCGTCGCATCCAGGCTAGAGCCAACGTCGTCCCGTCCTCTGTCATCAAACTACCGAAGGCGGGCGACGCTTGCGTCTGCGCACATTCAGAGGTCGAACTCCAAGCCTTCGTCAACATCTTCACCGAGGCATATGAAAGCATGGGCCTTACACTAAACATCCATAAGACAAAGGTCCTCCACCAACCTGACCCCACCTCACCGCACTGCGCCCCCACCGGTCATCAAAATCCACAGTACGGCCTTGGACAACATGGACCACTTTCCATACCTCAGGAGCCCACAATCAGCAAGGACAGACATCAATGACGATGTTCAACACCACCTTCAGTGTGCCAGCAGAGCCTTCGGTTGCCTGAGGAAAAGAGTGTTTGAAGACCAGGACCTCAAATCTGGCATCAAGCTTGTGGTCTACAGGGCAGTAGTGATACCTGCCCTCCTATATGGCTCAGAGACGTGGACCATATACAGTAGACACCTCAAAGCACTGGAGATGTACCACCCAGCGCTGCCTCCGCAAGATCCTGCAAATCCCCTGGGAGGATAGATGCACCAACGTCAGTGTTCTCGATCAGGCCAACATCCCCAACATCGAAGCACTGACCACACTCGACCAGCTCCGTTGGGCGGGCCACATTGTCCGCATGCCTGACACGAGATTCCCAAAGCAAGTGCTCTACTCGGAACTCCTACACGGTAAGCGAGCCCCAGGTGGGCAGAGGAAACGTTTCAAGGACACCCTCAAAGCCTCCTTGATAAACTGCAACATCCCCACCGACACCTGGGAGACCTTGGCCAAAGACCGCCCTAAGTGGAGGAAGAGCATCCGGGAGGACGCTGAGCACCTCGAGTCTCCTCGCCGAGAACATGCAGAAAACAAGCGCAGGCAGCGGAAGGAGCGTGCGGCAAACCAGACTCCCCACCCACTTCAACCACTGTCTGTCCCACCTGTGACAGAGACTGTAATTCCCATAGTGGACTGTTCAGTCACCTGAGAACTCACTTTTAGAGTGGAAGCAAGTCTTCCTCGATTTCGAGGGACTGCCTATGATGATGATGATTGGAGAATCTAGAACTAGGTTACAGTAGCATAGTTGTTATGTTACAGCACTAATAATCCAGAGGTCTTGATTGATGATCTGGAGGCCTGAGTTCAAATCCCACCACGACAGCTGGGGAATTTAAATTCAGTTAATTAAATAAATGTGGAGCTAAAAAAAAACTAGTGGTGACCATGAAACTACCAGATTGTTTTAAAAAACAATCTGGTTTACTAATGTCCTTTAGGGAAGGAAATCTGCCGCCCTTACCCGGTCTGGCCGATATGTGACTCCAGACTGACTCTTAACTCTGGACTGCCCTCCGAAATGGCCTCATAAGCCACTTATTCAAGAAGGTGAGCAATAAATGCTGCCATTGCTGGAGATGCCCACATTCCATATGGGTTTAGTCTCAGGATAAGACTGAGGAGGAATTTCTTCACTCAGAGGGGTGATGAATTATTTGACTTCTCTGCCCCAAAGGGCTGTGGATGCTCAGTTGTTGAGTATATTCAAGGCTGTGATAAATATGGGGATCAGGCAAGAAGGTGGACTTGATGTAGAATGTTGATGAGGGGTCCGGATGGAGTAGATGGAGAGAAACTGTTCCCATTGGTGGAAGGGGTCGAGAACCAATGGACACCGATTTAAGGTGATTGGCAAAAGAACCAAAGGCGACCTAAGGAAAAAAACTTTTTACGCAGTGGTTAGTGTTGTGTATGCAATAACTCAATAGACTGAATACTGTAAACTCCGAACAGGTACAAACCTAGCTCTACTTTATTAGGGCCCAAAGTGATTACGTTACAAGATGGCTGGCCTTTTATACCTGGGCGGCACACATGTGCTCACAGCCCAATGACCTCCAACAGTGGCGCCACCTGGTGGCTAGTAAATCCAAGCACACATACATGACAATTAGGATCTGGAATGTACTGCCTGAAAGGGCATTGGAGCCTAACCCAATCACGGCGTTCAAAGCGGAGTTGAGAGAAAACATTTGCAGGTCTACGGGGAAAGGGCGGGGGAGTGGGACTAGCTGAGGTGCTCTTGCAGAGAGCCGGCATGGGCTCGACGGGCCGAATGGCCTCCTTCTGTGCTGCAACCATTCTATGATTCTAAGATCAGCCATGATCGTATTGAGTGGTGGAGCAGGCTCGAGAGGCCATAGGTCTACGCCAGCTCCTAATTCTTATAATTTGGCACAAATTGGTGATCACCTCAAAGAAACTATCAATAAAGGCCTTATGTGAGGAATGGAATTAGATTTTCAAAATGCATTCGATAAGGTGCCACACAAAAGGTTACTGCAGAAGATAAAGGTACGCGGAGTCAGAGGAAATGTATTAACATGGATCGAGAATTGGCTGGCGAACATAAAGCAGAGAGTAGGGATAAATGGGTCCTTTTCGGGTTGGAAATCGGTGGTTAGTCGTGTGCCACAGGGATCGTTGCTGGGACCACAACTGTTTACAATATACATAGGTGACATGGAAGAGGGGACAGAGTGTAGTGTAACAAAATTTGCAGATGACACAAAGATTAGTGGGAAAGCGGGTTGTGTAGAGGACACAGAGAGGCTGCAAAGAGATTTAGATAGGTTAAGCGAATGGGCTAAGGTTTGGCAGATGGAATACAATGTCGGAAAGTGTAAGGTCATCCATCGTGGGGAAAAAAACAGTAAAGGGAATATTATTTGAATGGGGAGAAATTACAACATGCTGCGGTGCAGAGGGGCCTGGGGGTCCTTGTGCGTGAATCCCAAAAAGTTAGTTTGCAGGTGCAGCAGGTTATCAGGAAGGTGAATGGAATGTTGGCCTTCATTGCAAGAGAGATGGAGTACAAAAGCAGGGAGGTCCTTCTGCAACTGTATAGGGTATTGGTGAGGCCGCACATGGAGTACTGCGTGCAGTTTTGGTCACCTTACTTCAGGAAGGATATACTAGCTTTGGAGGGGGTATAGAGACAATTCACTGGGCTGAGTCCGGAGATGAGGGGGTTACCTTATGATGATAGATTGAGTAGACTGGGTCTTTACTCGTTGGAGTTCAGGAGGATGAGGGGTGATCTTATAGAAACATTTAAAATAATGAAAGGGATAGACAAGATAGAGGCAGAGAGGTTGTTTCCACTGGTCGGGGAGACTAGAACTAGGGGGCACAGCCTCAAAATACGGGGGAGCCAATTTAAAATTGAGTTGAGAAGTAATTTCTTCTCCCAGAGGGTTGTGAATCTGTGGAATTCTCTGCCCAAGGAAGCAGTTGAGGCTAGCTCATTGAATGTATTCAAGTCACAGATAGATAGATTTTTAACCAATAAGGGAATTAAGGGTTACGGGGAGCGGGCGGGTAAGTGGAGTTGAGTCCACGGCCAGATCAGCCATGATCTTGTTGAATGGCGGAGCAGGCTTGGTGGGCTAGGTGGCCTACTCCTGTTCCTAATTCTTATGTTCTTATATTCTTATGAAATGGATCAAACAGGTGCATCAGTGGTTAGGCGGGATGAAGGGGCTCCTCATCTGAGTTTGGGGTTCGCTACAGTTTTGTGTACAGACTAAAGGGTGTTTTACTCTGCATCTAAATTATTATTTTTTTCATTCCGGGATGTGGGCGTCGCTGGCAAGGCCGGCATTTATTGCCCATCCCTAATTGCCCCTTGAGAAGGTGGTGGTGAGTCGCCTTCTTGAACCGCTGCAGTCCGTGTGGTGAAGGTGCTCCCACAGTGCTGTTAGGGAGGGAGTTCCAGCATTTTGACCCAGCGACGATGAAGGAACGGCCGATATATTTCCAAGTCAAGATGGTGTGTGACTTGGAGGGGAACGTGGAGGTGGTGGTGTTCCCATGCGCCTGTTGTCCTTGTCCTTCTAGGTGGTAGAGGTCGCGGGTTTGGAAGGTGCTGCCGAAGAAGCCTTGGCGAGTTGCTGCAGTGCATCTTGTAGATGGTGCACACTGCAGCCACGGTGCGCCGGTGGTGGAGGGAGTGAATGTTGAAGGTGGTGGATAGGGTAGTGATTAAGCGGGCTGCTTTGTCCTGGATGGTGTCGAGCTTCTTGAGTGTTGCTGGAGCTGCACTCATCCAGGTAAGTGGGGAGTATTCCATCACACTCCTGATTTGTGCCTTGTAGATGGTGGAAAGGCTTTGGGGAGTCAGGAGGTGAAACACTCGCCTTAGAATACCCAGCCTCTGACCCGCTCTTGTTTCCACAGTGTTTTTAACTGTCAGGTCCAGTTAACTTTCTGCTCAATGGTGACCCCCAGGATATTGATGGTGGGGGTTTCCGCGATGGTAATGTCGTTGAATATCAAGGGGAGGTGGTTAGACTCTCGCTTGTTGGAGATGGTCATTGCCTGGCACTTGTGTGGCACGAATGTTACTTGCCACTTACCAGCCCAAGTCTGAATGTTGTCCAGATCTTGCTGCATGTGGGCACGGACTGCTTCATTATCTGAGGAGTTGCGAATGGAACTGAACACTGTGCAGTCATCAGCGAACATCCCCACTTCTGTAATTATGATGGAAGGAGGTCATTGTTGAAGTAGCTGAAGATGGTTGGGCCTAGGACACTGCCCTGAGGAACTCCTGCAGCGATGTCCTGGGGCTGAGCTGATTGACCTCCAACCACCACAACCATCTTCCTTTATGCTAGGTGTGACTCCAGCCAGTGGAGAGTTTTCCCCCTGATTCCCAGTGACTTCAGTTTTACTAGGGCTCCTTGGTCAACTGCTGCCTTTCTCACCTCTCTTCTGGAATTCAGCTCTTTTGTCCATGTTTGGACCAAGGCTGTAATGAGGTCTGGAGCTTAGTGGTTCTGACAGAAATCAAACCGAGCATCGGTGAGCAGGTTATTGGTGAGTAAGTGCCACTGATAGCACTGTCCACTATACCTTCCATCACTTTGCTGATGATTGAGAGTAGAATAATGGGGTGGTAATTGGCCAGATTGGATTTGTCCTGCTTTCTGTGGACAGGACATACCTGGGCAGTTTTCCACATTGTCGGGTAGATGCCAGTGATGTAGCTGTACTAGGACAGCCTGGCTAGAGGCACGGCTAGTTCTGGAGTACAAGTCTTCAGCACGACAGCCGGGATGTGGTCGGGGCCCATAGCCTTTGCTGTATCCAGTGTGCTCAGCCGTTTCTTGATATCACAGGGAGTGAATTGAATTGGCTGAAGACTGGCTTTTATTCTTATTATTGCTTCTTGAAATGGTTTGGTACAACTGAGTGGCTCGCTAGGCCATTTCAGAGGGCAGTTAAGAGTCAATGACATTGCTGTGGGTCTGGACCAGGTAAGGACGGCAGATTTCCTTCTCTAAAGGACATTAGTGAACCAGATGGGTTTTTACGACAATCTGGTAGTTTCATGGTCACCATTACTGATACTAGCTTTTTAGCCCAGATTTAATTAATTAACTGAATTTAAATTCCCCAGCTGCCGTGGTGGGATTTGAACTGATGTCTCCGGATTATGCTATACCAGACCTAGGGAACACTTGATGCTGACACTCCAGGCAAACAGTAAATAATGTTTCATTCCCAGCCTTGACATCCCTCAACTCCATGACCATAACGTTCATTAAAGAAATAAATATTTAAAACAAAATACGAAGGCACATTTGTTTAATGAAAGTAAATTGATATGTAATTATTTTAACCCCATTTTTAAACAATTGTCGTAAAAAACCTTTCCAAAAAATTTAATTATTTGGTATTCATCCTTTCAAAGGCAGCTTCCTGTGTCCTACTTTGTCGCCCGACTATATTCATTAGCACACTCTCTGCTTCATTCATCATGACAATAAGAACTCATTTTCTTCGTTGAGGCTGCATTTTAAAGCAATCAGAAGTGAACTCTACATCTTCTGCCCTCTCATCTATGTCTCAGCCTGTTTCGCAATGCCTTACAGTACGACTGAAACGCATTCACTTCGAAAAAAGAAAAATGACAGCACTGTGGAATTGAGATATCGGCGGCTAACGGCCCTGTCATAAAAATTGCACGTCTCAAAGTGGCTTTGTAACAGAATTTGTTCTTCTGCAGAGTTTAGGGGGCATTTGGAGGGCACTTTGTTTTCACGCCCTCACGGGCAAAGGCCGAGAGCTCCGTGTCCGGCGGTGATGGGAAATGGGCGCTATTGGATCTCCCGCCTGCCCGTTCTAGGCAGCGTTCCATTGTATCAGACACTGCGTATACCGAGTGGTTGACACAGATTTCCATGCCCAAGTGTTTCGGTAAATTCTTGACCCGTTGCGAACACACTGCATAAGGGTTAGGCGATGTCAAAAGTGCTGCCTGGATCTATTCGAACTTAAGAACATAAGAAATTGGAGCAGGAGTAGGCCATACGGCCCCTCGAGTCTGCTCCGCCATTTAATACGATCTTCGCTGATCCAATCATGGACTCAGGTCCACTTCCCCGCCCGCTCCCCATAACCCCTTATTCCCTTATCAGTTAAGAAACTGTCTATCTCTGACTTAAATTTATTCAATGTCCCAGCTTCCACAGCTCTCTGAGGCAGTGAATTCCACAGATTTACAACCCTCTGAGAGAAGAAATTCCTCCTCACCTCAGTTTTAAATGGGCGTCCCCTTATTCTAACACCATGCCCCCTAGTTCTCGTCTCCCCTATCAGTGGAAACATCCTCTCTGCATCCACCTTGTCAAGCCCCCTCATAATCTTATACGTTTCGATACGATCACCTCTCATTCTTCTGAATTCCAATTATTGGGATAGAGCAGGGACATTGGTTTGGAGCAGTTAACCTCAAAGTAGTGCAGGGACTGATGGGAGCACAGTGTGCTGAATGGATTCCTGCGCTGACATTGCTATGCGGTTGATATTGGACTTGCCGCCCAAGGGCAAAACCGATGTGCAGGTCGTTATAGAAACTGGCGGATTTTCATTTCCAGGGTCAGCCCTGGCTTGGTGCGTTGCGTTCTGAGTTCAGAAGGTCATGGGTTCAAGTCCCACTCCAGAGACGTGAACACAAAAATCTAAGCTGACACTCCCAGGGCAGTTCCAAGGGAATGCGGCAATGTCAGAGGTGCCATCGTTAAGATGAAACGTCAAACTGAGGCCTCGTCTGCTCTCTCAGGTGGATGTAAAAGATCCCGCGGCACTTTTCGAAAAAGTGCATGGGGAGTTCCCCCAGTGTCCTGGTAAATGTTTATCCCTGAACCAAACATTAGAAAAAAAACACAGTTTATCTGATCATTATCACATTGCTGTTTGTGGGAGCTTGCTGTGTGCAAATTGTCCAACAGTGACTACACTCCGAAAAGTACTTCATTGGCTGTAAAGCACGTTGGGACATCCTGAGGTTGTGAAAGGTGCTATATAAATGCAAGTCTGTCTTTTATGTATGTAAAATTGGAGAAAACATTGGCTAATATTTCGAGTGCAATAAGAAATACTTTTTCTTTATTCGTTCATGGGATGCGCGCGTCCCATGAACGAATTGCCCCTTGAGAAGGTGGTGGTGAGCCGCCTTCTTGAACCGCTGCAGTCCCGTGTGGTGAAGGTGCTCCCACAGTGCTGTTAGGGAGGGAGTTCCAGGATTTTGACTCAGCGACGATGAAGGAACGGCCGATATAGTTCCAAGTCGGGATGGTGTGTGACTTGGAGGGGAACGTGGAGGTGGTGGTGTCCCCATGCGCCTGCTGCCCTTGTCCTTCTAGGTGGTAGAGGTCGCGGGTTTGGGAGGTGCTGCCGAAGAAGCCTTGGCGAGTTGCTGCAGTGCATCTTGTAGATGGTACACACTGCAGCCACGGTGCGCTGGTGGTGGAGGGAGTGAATGGGGGACTTGAATTTCTATAGGGCCGTTCGTGACTTCAGAACATTTAAAAGTGCTTTACAGCCAATGAAGTACTTTTGAAGACCATTGATCAGAGCATTCTGCACTGTTCTAGCGAAGGGTCTCTGCATGAACCATTGGGTTGCCTTTTCTCTTTTCAGATGTTGACAGAACCCCCCCCTCGCCCCCCCCCCCCCCCCCCCCCCGTGTATTCCCAGCAGTTACTAATTTTATTTCAGATTTCCATTTTTTGGTTATTCTTTTTTAATCTAAATAGAAGAAGATCCCTGTCAGTTTTAATGGGATTCCACGAGTTTCATTTACAAAGCACACACTCTTTTATGCCACAATGAGTTTACTGTTTGTTTGAAAACAATCAGGTCTGGCACAGGTAGTCATAAATCATTCTGAGACATCATTCGTATCAGCATAATTCATACCAGGTAGACTGCAACTATGTTACACTCTCCATTTTAGTCTAACTGCAAATACATTATGGTGTCTCCAATTTATTCAAAGATTAGGGCTGGATTTTAGCTCCTCTGCGCTCCATTATCTGCCCCGCGGCGGCGGCAATGGTGGCGGTGAGATGTTCTGGCCGGGCGGTCAGCCTCCAGCGCCCCGCGGCGATCCTCGGGTCCGGTTTACCGCACCGCCCGGAAGAGTTGCGCCCGGTGTGCAGCGCCCCCCCCTGGTGGTGACACCGGGGCGAGTCTGAGCTCCTGTCCGCCCCGCAGCGCGCCCCGCACTGACCGCCTGGGAAATCGGGCCGGGCCAACGATGCCGACAGCAGAGAGGTCAATGATGGACTCCTAAGGTAAGTGCGATTGTTTTTTTTCTTTTAAAATTGTTTTTGCGATTTGTGTCGTGACGTGCGCAATGTTTTGGGAATGTTTCTGTTGTGTTTTTTAGATTCTCCTGCCCCCGCCACCCCACCCCCCAGGCGTGTCTCGGAGCGCTCCCAGCCCGTCTCTTTAGCTCGGGAGTTTTCCAAACTAGCGCCCAAGTGAGGTGTACAACGCCTCCCTTAGCGCTGCACCCCCTGCCGCAGTGCCCAGCTGCCCAAACTTACTGAAATGCAAACTGTTCCCGGGCACTAACTTTCCCGCCCGGCCACCATTATCGCCCCAAAAACATCAATGCCGAAAATGCAGCCCTGAGATTATTTACGACCTGTTGTGCTTTTTCTCCGCTTTTTGAGATAATTTCCTCCCCTCTCATTCTGAAGACACTGGGGCTGCAATTGGTCTACCCCAGTAGCACAAATCGAGCAAATAGCGTATCGCCATGTCTCCGACGTGTCCGCTCGGTGAGTAACATTATCGCCTCTGAATTAGATGGTTGTGGGTTCAAGCCCCACACTAAATCTAGGCTGACACTCCCAGTGCCAGTACTGAGGGAGTGCCACACTGTCGGAGGTGCCATCTTTCGGATGAGACATTAAACCGAGGCCCCGTCTGCCCTCTCGGGTGGACGTAAAAGACCCCGTGGCCACTATTTTGAAGGAGAGCAGGGGAGTTATCCCTGGTGTCCTGGCCAATATTTATCCTTCAATCAACATTGTTATATATGCAGATTATAGATATACACTCTGTGTAGTCACTGTATAGTTGCATAAGATGGAGACTTGTTTACCTGATGTACTATCAATAAGGGTTACACTGTGTATATACATGCTGGCACCACTAGAGGGCGCAACTGCTGGAGACCGGGGTTTCCTGCCCCGGTGGCAGGGACTGTATAAAAGGGTAGCCACCATGTGACTGCCTCACTCTGGAGTTACGAATAAAGGACCAAGGTCACGACAGTTTGAGTACAACACATTGCCTCGTGGAGTCATTCATAAGTGCATCACAGACATAATCAACAGACGATCCACCAGGTTACCACCGAAATAGAAAAGTTAACAATTAACTGCCCTCAGTCTCCCTTTAAATTAAAAAAAAAAATCGGTAAGGACCCCACGAAAAACATATTTTTTGTGTGCACAGTCAGGTTACCAGATGGGACCGTGTTGTGCTGCAGAAGACAGGAATGAAATTTAAAAATCCGTTTTACTTTGACGTACATCAGAAGCTCCAATGCCTGTCAAACAGATGGTCCTGCTCACTCAGCAACACATCTCCCACCATCAGCATGTAACCAACAGCAGCTTACATTCCGGCTGCACTGTTGCCCCTCAGCACCTCTGAGCAGCGCTAATGTAAATGGATTTGATTCAGTCGTGCCGAGGTAAGCCTACTCTGGGCTCAGAGGAACATCATTTCTGCCCGAGGTGAAAGCTGTTTCAATGGAGCAAGCCAAGAGAAAAGGCAATTTGCTGCTGATTCCATGGGATTGGGAAAATGGGACAATGACAATGAAAATCAGGTGCTAAAAATACACTTGGGACAATTCATTTTCTGCAAAAACAACTTGCCCTGATTTTAGAAAGTGACCTTCAGTTTAAGTGTAAATTGGCTGAGTGGGGGGTGTGCTGTAACTACCCTAAGGGTGCCAACACCTCTGTGCCCGCTGACTTACATTGGCTCCCAGTCTGGCAAGGGCTTGAGTTTAAAATTCTCATCCTTGTTTTCAAATCCCTCCATGGCCTCGCCCCTCCCTATCTCTGTAATCTCCTCCAGCCCCACAACCCTCCGAGATCTCTGCGTTCCTTCAATTCTGGCCTCTTGAACATCCCCCGACTTTGATCGTTTGGCCGTTGGCGGCCGTGCCTTCAGCCGCCTGAGCCCTAAGCTCTGGAACTCCCTCCCTAAACCTCTCTACCTCTCTCTCCTCCTTTAAGACACTCCTTAAAACCGACCTCTTTGACTCGGTTTTTAGTCACCGGTCCTGATATCTTCTTATGTGGCTCGGTGTCAAACTTGGCCTGATTACACTCCTGTGAAGCACCTTGGGACATCATACTACATTAAAGGCGCTATTTAGAAACAGAGAAAATAGGTGCAGGAGTAGGCCATTCGGCCCTTCGAGCCTGCACCACCATTCAATATGATCATGGCTGATCATGCAACTTCAGTACCCCACCTCCGCCTTCTCTCCATACCCCCTGATCCCTTTAGCCGTAAGGGCCACATCTAACTCACATATTAATGCAAATTGTTGTTGCAAGAGGTTGGCAAGGGGCCTGTGCTATTTTTGTGGCCAGGTCTCACTCAGTGTGCTGCCAGCATGAAGCCTGTGGCTCAGTTAGTCGCATTCTCGTCTCGTGAGTCAGAAGGTCATAAGCACAATATCGAGGCTGACACTCCCAGTGCAGTACTGGGGGAGTGCCGCACTTTCGGGGGGGCGGTACTGAGGGAGTGCCGCACTGTCGGAGGGGCGGTACTGAGGGAGTGCCGGACTGTCGGAGGGGCGGTACTGAGGGAGTGCCGCACTGTCAAAGGGGCAGTACTGAGGGAGCGCTGCACTGTCGGAGGGACAGTACTGAGGGAGCGCCGCACTGTCGGAGGGGCAGTGCTGAGGGAGCGCCGCACTGTCGGAGGGACAGTACTGAGGGAGTGCCGCACTGTCGGAGGGGCAGTGCTGAGGGAGCGCCGCACTGTCGGAGGGACAGTACTGAGGGAGCGCCGCACTGTCGGAGGGGCAGTACTGAGGGAGTGCTGCACTGTTGGAGGAGCAGTACTGAGGGAGCGCCGCACTGTCGAAGGGGCAGTGCTGAGGGAGTGTTGAACAGTCGGAGGGGCAGTGCTGAGGGAGTGCCGCACTGTTGGAGGGGCAGTGCTGAGGGAGCGCCGCACTGTCGGAGGGACAGTACTGAGGGAGCGCTGCACTGTTGGAGGAGCAGTACTGAGGGAGCGCCGCACTGTCGGAGGGGCAGTGCTGAGGGAGCGGCACACTATCGGAGCGGTAGTATTGAGGGAGTGCCGTACTGTTGGAGGGTCAGTGTTGAGGGAGCGCCGCACTGTCGAGGTGCTGTATTTTGGATGAGACTTTAAACCGAGGCCCCATCTGCTCTCAGGTGGATGTAAAAGATCTCATGGCACTATTTCAAAGAGAGCAAGGGAGTTTTCCCTGGTGTCCTGGCCAATATTTATCCCTCAATCAACATAACTAAAAACAGATTATCTGATCCTATTTTTGGGAGTTTGCTGTGTGCAAATTATCTGCTGTGTTTCCCAACAGTGACTACGCTTCAAAAGTACTTCATTGGTTGCAAAGCATTTTGTATATATAATGCGTCTCTTTCTTCCTTCCTTCCTTTCTTTTTTCTTTCTTTTTCTCTCTCTCTCTCTCTCTCTTTCTTTCTCTCTTTCTCTCTTTCTTTCTCTCTTTTTTTCACTGTCTCTCTTTCTTTCACTCTCTCTCTCTCTGTATTAAGCACTCCTAGGATAGGTATAGCAATGATCAGACACATATTAAATTGAACATAAGAACATAAGAATTAGGAACAGGAGTAGGCCATTTAGCCCCTCGAGCCTGCTCCGCCATTCAATAAGATCATGGCTGTTCTGGCCGTGGACTGAGCTCCACTTACCCGCCCGTTCCCCGTAACCCTTAATTCCCTTGATTAAAAATCTATCTATCTGTGACTTGAATACATTCAATGAGCTAGCCTCAACTGCTTCCTTGGGCAGAGAATTCCACAGATTCACAACCCTCTGGGAGAAGAAATTCCTTCTCAACTCGGTTTTAAATTGGCTCCCCCGTATTTTGAGGCTGTGCCCCCTAGTTCTAGTCTCCCCGACCATTGGAAACAACCTCTCTGCCTCTACCTTGTCTATCCCTTTCATTATTTTAAATGTTTCTATAAGATCACCCCTCATCCTTCTGAACTCCAACGAGTAAAGACCCAGTCTACTCAATCTATTATCATAAGGTAACCCCCTCATCTCCGGAATCAGCCTAGTGAATCGTCTCTGTACCACCTCCAAAGCCAGTATATCCTTCCTTAAGTAAGGTGACCAAAACTGCACGCAGTACTCCAGGTGCGGCCTCACCAATACCCTATACAGTTGCAGCAGGACCTCCCTGCTTTTGTACTCCATCCCTCTCGCAATGAAGGCCAACATTCCATTCGCCTTCCTGATTACCTGCTGCACCTGCTAACTAACTTTTTGGGATTCATGCACAAGGACCCCCAGGTCCCTCTGCACCACAGCATGTTGTAATTTCTCCCCATTCAAATAATATTCCCTTTTACTGTTTTTTTTCCCAAGGTCACACTTTCCGACATTGTATTCCATCTGCCAAACCTTAGCCCATTCGCTTAACCTATCCAAATCTCTTTTCAGCCTCTCTGTGTCCTCTACACAACCCGCTTTCCCACTAATCTTTACAATAATTGCTTTTGCAACTGCCTCAAATCATACTCTGGAGATATATCATCAGGCTAACATCTCCAGTATTGAAGCATTGACCACACTCGATCAGCTTCGCTGGGCAGGCCACATAGTTCGCATGCCACATACGAGACTCCCTAAGCAAATGCTTTATGCAGAGCTCCTTCATGGTAAACGAGCCAAAGGAGGACAGCGGAAACGTTATAGGGACACCCTCAAAGCCCCCTTGGTAAAGTGCGACATCACCACTGACACCTGGGAGACCCTGGCCGCAGACCGCCCGAGGTGCAGAAAGTCCATCCGGGAGGGCGTTGAGCTCTTCGAGTCTCAACGCAAAGAGCAGGCAGCGGAAGGAGCGCGCGGCAAACCAGCCCCACCGACCTCTTCCCTCGACGAATGTCTGTCCCACCTGTAACAGGTTCTGTGGCTCTCGTATTGGACTGTTCAGCCATCAAAGAACTCGCTTTGGGAGTGGAAACAAGTTCTCCTCGATTTCGAGGCACTGCCTATGATGAATGACTCTGGTGCAGGTTGTACTTTCTGATTTTGCACACCAGTATTCCTCGGTAGTCCAGAGAGTCGCCAATCAGCGGGTTGGCTATTGTAAATGCAGTGTCTTAATAGCTTTTTCCTTGAATGAACATGGAAAAAATCACCTTCTTGCAGAGAGGTTCAAGAAAGATCTCTTTACTACAGGCGGTAGGCAGCAGGAGATTTGATGCAGCATCGGAGTTATTGTTAAATTGCCTCTGGCAGTTTATAAAATGGAAACGGGTGCAAGGGAAACAAGCTGTCCTTTTCCTGACATTGTGATCAGCCAGAAATAGATTAAAGAGAAACTTCAAGGCACAAGTTCACAGTTGCTACATAACCTGTAAGGCAACCTCGACCAAATCATTCATGTATCAGAGAAGTTTCCATCTTCGAGTGCCTGCATGGTACCAATTTGTTCAGTTGCCGCCTACTGCTGACAGGCTGACAGACATGAAAGTCTATTAAATCCAACCACACGCATTTGGCTCAACACCTATAATTGACACACTGCACATTTTCATCCCTTGTACCTGTACTTATTTTTATTACTGGGGTGAGGGGATAAGGTTTCAACAGTAATAGGTGGCCACAGTAACTTTGAATGTCTTATCTCTGTAATCTCCTCCAGCCCCAAAACCCCTACCCCGCCCCCTCCCCGAGATCTCTGCGCTCCTTTAATTCTGGCCTCTTGAGCATCTCCGACTTGAATCGCTCCACCATTGGTGGCCATACCTTCAGCTGCCTGGGCCCTAAACCCTGGAATTCCCTTTCCAAACCTCTCCGCCTCTCTTTCATCCTCAAAGGCGCTCTGTAAAACCTATCTCTTTGACCAAGCTTTAGGCCATCTGCCCGAATGTCTCCTTATGTGGCTCAGTGTCAAATTTTGTTTGATAACGCTCCTGTGAAGCTCCTTGGGATGTTTTACTACGTTAAAGGCGCTATATAAATGCAAGTTGTTGTTGATGTCCATTGCTGTGGAAGTTACAGCTACATTGTTGTAAAGAGCTCGGCTAAGATTTTTGTGGGAATTTTGTTGTCTCATGCACGTATTTCGACACCTTAATGGTCACATTTTTTCACTCTTCTGAAGGCACAGATTCAGACTCAATCACAGTACCATGAATGGCCATAGCCATCTACTATCTCACCAAAGTGGCTATTGTTTATGAATGAATCTTCATGGTGAATGTTGGTAGGGATATTGAACTATGAGAATGATCACAGCCAAGTCCAACACTGTCTCCTTTCGGTGTCCACATATGAGCACCTCCCAGTTGTGGTCAGTAGTGTTAGGGAGCATGAGCTTTACCTGAACATTTTTTTCTTCCTTTTTCTAACTCGGGGTTTGCTGAAACCAATAGTCGTTCCCTATCTATCACCCCAGCTGAGATGATCAAACTCAGCACAGCCCAGGGGTCAGACTTGGTTCCCTCCTGGTCCATATGCCTTAGCACCACTCCAGGTGTTGTATTTACAGGAAGCTTTATAGAAACATAGAAAATAGGTGCAGGAGTAGGCCATTCGGCCCTTCGAGCCTGCACCGCCATTCAATATCATGGCTGATCATTCAACCTCAGTACCCCTTTCCTGCTTTCTCTCCATACCCCTTGATCCCTTTAGCCGTAAGGGCCATATCTAACTCTCTTTTGAATATATCTAACGAACTGGCCTCAACAACCTTCTGTGGTAGAGAATTCCACAGGTTCACCACTCTCTGAGTGAAGAAGTTTCTCCTCATCTCGGTCCTAAATGGCTTGCCCCTTATCCTTAGACTGTGTTCCCTGGTTCTGGACTTCCCCAACATCGGGAACATTCTTCCTGCATCTAACCTGTCCAATCCCGCCAGAATTTTATATGTTTCTATGAGATCCCCTCTCATTCTTCTTCAACTAATACATTGGAGCATCTTTGACGCTGGGTATATTGTTGTTATTCAGCCACAGGAGTTGCATATTTCATTGAACTGCGAACAGTTTTTTCTCCTGTATTTCCCGTATTGCCTGATTGGCATCCCACACACCACCTTAACCTTTCACTCCCTCCACCACCGGCGCCCCCTGGCTGCAGTGTGTACCATCTACAAGATGCACTGCAGCAACTCGCCAAGGCTTCTTCAGCAGCACCTCCCAAACCCGCGACCTCTAGCACCTAGAAGGACAAGGGCAGCAGGTGCATGGGAACACCACCACCTCCACGTTCCCCTCCCAGTCACACACCATCCTGACTTGGAAATATATCGTCCGTTCCTTCATCGTCGCTGGGTCACAATCCTGGAACTCCCTCCCTAACAGCACTGTGGGAGCACCTTCACCACACGGACTGCAGCGGTTCAAAGCGGCGGCTCACCACCACCGTCTCAAGGGGCAATTAGGGATGGGCAATAAATGCCGGCCTTGCCATTGAAGTCCACATGCTGTGAATGAATTTGAACAAAAAATGTTACTCAGTCTCTAGAACTCCAGTTCAAAGTTCCAAAAGACGGTACCTCCAACACTGCAGCCCCCCCCTCAGTGCTGTACTGGCGAGTCAGCTTGGATTAAATGTTCCTTCGTGACTCAAGAGGTGTGGGTGCCACCCACTGAGCCAAACAGGCATATACCCTGCCAGGCAAACGGAAGATTTTCTCATTGAGAGGCCTGTTAAGCATTCAACCTGGATCTCAGCCCAGGTGAGGTAAAAAAAAATGTTGCAAGCAAAGACAATTCGGGGGAGAAATTGGCCTCGTTTGCGCCTCTGGGGGTGGGGGCGATAATGGGACGATAACGGCTACCGACCGGGCGTGGCGAATGTACCGACGCTTGCGAACGTCGCTGATGGGTTAGTGCTGCCTGTAAGCCCTACCGCCTCGATCCGCTGCCCCCCTGAAGATCGTGACGTTATCCGGTGCACGAGCCCCGGATGTAAAATTCGCCTCCACCCCCCTGCAGCATCGCCGGGTGTCAACGACTGCAGGAGGCGTTGTGAGCTCGGCCGGCCGCTTGGGGAGCGGTAATTACTTTTCGTTTCACCCAAATGTGCCGCGATTGATGTCGGTTAGAACGCGTGGGGTCGACCTGCGCCGATTGCAGGTGCCATCGCCAACCAGCCGAAGCCTGACCTTGCGGAGCCCAAGGCATTGGCCCTTACTTTTAAAGGAGGGAAGGAGCCTGTGGATCCAGCTGTGCTGCACGGGACATTGCTCAGCACTCTGCCACTTCCGCCCCCTGGTGCTCCGTTTAGCGTTCCGAGGGAAGCGGTAACGCTTGATTTGATGATTGATTACTTCCCTGCTGGAGCACTAAACCGGAAGTTTGTGTCCAATTTGAATTGTGTAGCGCCTGCCAATACTTTCACACGCCCGCAAAAGTTATCACCCCAAACGGGAAGAGACGCAATTTCTAGCCCTTAATGTTTTAGTTTGACAAAGTCTAAGGTGAGAGCAGAAAGAAACAGAATGAGTTGTGACCTTACTCCGAGTAGCTGCTGGTTTTCTGCACAATGGTTGTTCTCCCTGGTCGACTGACAGCCAGCTCTGGTGACAGAACAGGAAAAATAAGGAGAAACGTGCATCGCTCATGTACCCTATCTCAGGGGTGTTCAATCGGCAGCCCCTGAACCCTGGGGAGGGTGTCAGCAATGGGGGCGGTGGCAATGGTGGTGGTAACTGCAGTGGGGAGGCAAAGGCACTTGGGGAGGTCAGCACTTGGGAGGGTGGCTCGGTGGAGGGTGGGGGAGGCAGGGAGGCAGCACTGCGGGGTGCAGGGGGGGGCAGGAGGCACTGGGCAGGTGGCAGTATTGGATGGGTGGCAGCAGTGAGGGGGGAGGCACTGAGGGGGCAGTACTGCGGGGGGCAGTAGTGAGGGGGAGCAGTACTGAGGGGGGGCAGTACTGAGGGAGGCAGTACTGAGGGGGGCAGTACTGAGGGGCGGCAGTACTGAGGGGGCAGTACTGCGGGGGAGGCAGTACTGAGGGGGGGCAGTACTGAGGCGGGGCAGTACTGAGGGAGGCAGTACTGAGGGGGGCAGTACTGAGGGGGGGCAGTACTGAGGGGGGCAGTACTGAGGGGGGCAGTACTGAGGGGCGGCAGTACTGAGGGGGCAGTACTGCGGGGGAGGCAGTACTGAGGGGGGGCAGTACTGAGGCGGGGCAGTACTGAGGGAGGCAGTACTGAGGGGGGCAGTACTGAGGGGGGGCAGTACTGAGGGAGGCAGTACTGAGGGGGGCAGTACTGAGGCGGGGCAGTACTGAGGGAGGCAGTACTGAGGGGGGCAGTACTGAGGGGGGGCAGTACTGAGGGGGTCAGTACTGAGGGGGGGCAGTACTGAGGGGGGCAGCACTGAGGGGGGCAGTACTGAGGGGGCAGTACTGAGGGGGGGCAGTACTGAGGGGTCAGTACTGAGGGGGGCAGTACTGAGGAGGGCAGCACTGAGGGGGGCAGCACGAGGGGGCAGTACTGAGGGGGGGCAGTACTGAGGGGTCAGTACTGAGGGGGGCAGTACTGAGGGGGGCAGTACTGAGGGGGGCAGCACTGAGGGGGGCAGTACTGAGGGGGGGCAGCACTGAGGGGGGCAGTACTGAGGGGGCAGTACTGAGGGGGGGCAGTACTGAGGGGGGCAGTACTGAGGGGGGCAGTACTGAGGGGGCAGTACTGAGGGGGGCAGTACTGAGGGGGCAGCACTAAGGGGGGCAGCACTGAGGGGGGCAGCACTGAGGGGGCAGTACTGAGGGGGGGCAGTACTGAGGGGGGCAGTACTGAGGGGGCAGTACTGAGGGGGGCAGTATTGAGGGGGGCAGTATTAGGGGGGCAGTACTGAGGGGGCAGCACTGAGGGGGCAGTACTGAGGGGGCAGTACTGAGGGGGCAGTACTGAGGGGGCAGCACTGAGGGGGCAGTACTGAGGGGGCAGTACTGAGGGGGCAGCACTGAGGGGTCAGTACTGAGGGGTCAGTACTGAGGGGGCAGCACTGAGGGGCAGCACTGAGGGGGCAGCACTGAGGGGGGGGCAGCACTGAGGGGGGGCAGCACTGAGGGGCAGTACTGAGGGGGCAGCACTGAGGGGGGGGCAGCACTGAGGGGGGGGGCAGCACTGAGGGGCAGCACTGAGGGGGGGCGCAGCACTGAGGGGGGGGCAGCACTGAGGGGGGGCAGCACCCAGGGAAGGTGATATTGCTGTGGATCAGCATGGTGTCAGCACAGATGGTTATATGGAAGCGAGTCTGGAGAGCAGCACTTTCCCAGAAGCTTGGAACTCCATATCATTAACTGCTTATCCTATCCTGAAAATATAGATAGATGATACAGTTAAACTCTGGGAAATTCAACCCCATAATGTGCAATATCCACAGGCTCACTGTTCCATCTCTCTGGAACACAAACTAAAAGCTATTTACACTGACTTGATTGGTAGGAATGCTTATGAGGCCCCAGTACGATCACAGCATTTGAAGTTAGATTAAATGTGCAGCACAGCACATGTCAAGTGAAGTACACCACTTGGAACATTCATTTGAAGCAATCTTTGCTGCTCATTTTGCTTACACAACAGTTGTTATAGTTCAAAAGTAATTATCCTATCAGAAACACTTTGAAACTTTACTGTGAAATATGACATGGCACCACATAAATGCGAGACCTTTTTTCTTTCCCTGTCTGCCAGTGGGAAGGGAAGGTTGAAAAGCCCTGCTGATTTGTGGGTTACTTCTTTGCAATTCAAGTAAAACGAGTTGTTAATTCACTACTGCACTACTGGCGAGAAGCAGCTCATCCCCTCGCCCGCCCCACCTCTCTCCGTCGAAGTGAGTGGCCAAAGATTTGGCAGGTGGAGTATAATGTGGGAAAATGTGAGGGTATCCACTTTGGCAGAAAAAATAGAAGAGCAAATTATAATTTAGATAGAGAAAAATTGTAAAGTACAGAGGGACCTGGGTGTCCTTGTGCATGAAACACAAAACATATATATGCAGGTACAGTAAGTAATCAGGAAGGCAAAGGAATGTTGGCCTTTATTGCAAGGGGGATGGAGTATAAAAGCAGAAAAGTCCTGCTACAACTGTCCAGGGTATTGGTGAGGCCACACCTGGAGTACTGTGTACAGTTTTGGTCTCCGTATTTAAGGAAGGATATACTTGCATTGGAGGCTATTCAGCGAAGGTTCACTAGGTTGATTCCAGAGATGAGGGGATTGACTTATGAAGATAGTTTGTGTAGGTTAGGCCTATACTCATTGGAGCTTAGAACAATGAGAGGTGATCTTATCAAAACATATAAGATAATGAGACGGCATAAGAACATAAGAATATAAGAATTAGGAACAGGAGTAGGACATCTAGCCCCTCGAGCCTGCTCCGCCATTCAATAAGATCATGGCTGATCTGGCCGTGGACTCAGCTCCACTTACCCGCCCGCTCCCCGTAACCCTTAATTCCCTTATTGGTTAAAAATCTATCTATCTGTGATTTGAATACATTCAATGAGCTAGCCTCAACTGCTTCCTTGGGCAGAGAATGCCACAGATTCACAACCCTCTGGGAGAAGAAATTCCTTCTCAACTCGGTTTTAAATTGGCTCCCCCGTATTTTGAGGCTGTGCCCCCTAGTTGTAGTCTCCCCGACCAGTGGAAACAACCTCTCTGCCTCTATCTTGTCTATCCCTGGAGCTCCTGCCTGGAGAGCCCTGAGACCAGCCCAGGAGGAGAAGGAAGGAAGGGGCTTCACCTTCAACTTTTATCCAGAGGGAGAGGAGGAGAACAGAAAACCTTTAAACAACTTTACCATTCTGCAAGGAGTTGGAGAGAGGGGGAAAAGACAAATAACATCCAGTGTGGAAGGAGGGAGACTCTACATTCTACAGGTGGGTGTGGGTGCATTTCCCCAAACAGACTTTGTTGTATCGGTGGGGGGAGGAAAGAAGACCACTGAGGGCCGGAACATCGCGGGGGGTGTGTGTGTGTGTGGTAGTGTGCGTGGGGGCCGTGCTTACAACTAGGCCCCCCCCCACAATTGGAACCCCCCCCACCCCCCCCACATTTGCCTAGCCTGGGATAGCTGGAGCTACCAGGCTGAAGATTGTTATTAATCACCTAATTAAAGATCGTTAGGAGTGCCTGGTGGCTCCAGCTACCCCAGGTGAAGACATCTTCTCCCCCCACCTGAAGACCACCCCAAGGACTTTTGTGTTTTTGCCATCTGGGGAGTGCACCCACCCACAGCTGCGAGGGGAGACCTGCCCTCGCAGTCCCCCCCCCCCCTTCCCACCCCCCCTCTCTCTTTCTCTGCTACTCTGTTTCTCCCCTCTCTCTCTGAGGCCTCTTCCTTCCAAATTTGCAAAAAAAAAACCAATTAAGACAACTGAGCAGAGGGAGCAAGGCATCTCCCCAATTGTCAACGAGGGGAGAGGTGCCTCGTTAAGGGCTCCTCTGCTCAGTTAACATACGAGGCCATTAAAGACCATTAAGGCCTGTGACTTTGGGGTGGGTGTGGCCCTTAAAGGGACCCCGTGATGGCGACCCCATCCACGCCGGTGGCAGGGCCAGCAAGGACGTATGCGCAGGCGGTGTCCACATCCACGGCACCTCCTGCGCCACCCGCTGCCCTGCCACCGTTCAGACTTATAACCAGGAAACACGGGGTCAAGAGCTACACTCACCCCACAATGAGCATTGAGGAGTGCGTGCGGGCGATGGCTGGGGTAGTCGGCCCCTCGGCCATTGTCGCAGCCTCCAAGATGTCTGGGAAGGCCGTGTTCTTCCTGGGGTCGGAGCGGGCGGTGTCCCTGGCCCTTGAAAAGGGGCTCACGGTGGGCGGGACGTTCCTGCCGGTGGACCCTCTCGAGGCCACCGCGCAGAGGGTCATCATTTCAAACGTCCCGCCCTTTGTTTCCGCTGAGCTCCTCCTCCCTCACCTACAACAACTGGGGGAGGTAAGGTCAGGGATCAACCCCATACCGCTCGGCCTCAGGGAGAACAGCCTGCGCCACGTGTTCTCCTTCCGCCGCCAGCTCTTTGTCCGGCTGGCGCGGGAGGAGACGACGGAGGGATCTTTTAATGTGGTGCACGAGGGGACTGCCTACCGCGTCTTCTGGACGTCGGACGGCGTGCGGTGCCATGCCTGCAGGGAGGCGGGGCACGTTCGCAAGAACTGCCCCGCCTCCAAGGCCGCCAAACCACCAAAGGCGGCCAAGGCTGGCGCCGCCGCCACCCCTCCCCCTAGTTGCGTCCGCGTGCCGGGAGCCATGGGTGCGCGGGCATCGTCGGAGGCCTTTGTTTTCAGGGCCTCCGGCGGGGGGGAGGGAGAGCGTCCGACCGGAAAGAAGGCGCGGAAGAAGACAAAACATCAAGAGGCGGGTCCCCTCAGTGCGCCGGATAATTTGACCACCGCGCTCAGCCCAACCCCGTCACCGGCGAGCGCGGGGTGCCCCGAGCCCGTGCCCGAGCCCTTGAACAACACCACAGAGGGGCCCGGGCGCGGGCAAGAAAAGGAAAAGGGGGGGGCGGAGCGGGAGGCCTCGGCAGACATGGAGGTCTCCCTGACTCCGCGCGCCCCCAGGAACAAAAAGAGGCACCGCCCCAATGACGCGGAGGGGGAACAACATCCCTCCGCGGAGGAGTCGGTGCCCGCCGCGTGTCCCGCGTCCCCCACCAGCGCCCCCAAATTGCGCTGCAGGCGCGAGGAGTCTTTCCCCGGGGAGGGTGAGACAGTTGAGGCTGCCCAGCCTCTGCCTCCCGGGGATGGAGTGAAAGATCTGCCTGTCGTGGGGGGCGTGGGGACCGTGGAGGAATGCGTAGCCGCCGGGCCGGGCGTCCCGGGGACTGAGGCGGGCGAGGCCGAAAAGGCCGAACCTGAGCCCGCCCAGCCAATACCCAACTTCCCCCGGGAGTCGCTCGACCCGGCAGAAAAACAATTCATTGGTTTTAATGACACTGTAGATGCTGGGCCGGGGGGTGGCAGCGGGGAGGGGGAGGAACACCCACCCTCGCCCCTTACTTTGGAGCTGGAGCACTTGGAGGGCCTGGGGATTTCCTATGGCCGGGTCTCTCCTTGTTCTCCGGTTCCTGGGGCGGAGGGGGAACCCCTTCCGCTGTCATTTCCCGACCCAGCACCATTTTTAAAAGAGCCCAGTGGGGACTCCTCTGCCGACGATCCTGGGGGTGGGATCGGGGCAGTGCCAGGGCCGGTTGGAGCGGCCGGTTCATTTGCCGTACCTTGTGCGGTCGATGGGCCGGCTGCTGGCGGCCACCTCCCGGAGGAGGACGGGGACTCGGTGGGGGACGCGGGAGAAGAACTAGAGACCACCGCCAGGGAGGCGGTGGATCTGCTCGCGGCCGCCGCTGAGGCCCTCCTCATTCCTGCAAAGGAACTCCGGGACTTTTTGGCCCAGAGCCGGGGTCGCCGCGACCAAGCCCGACTGGCCCTGGAAAAATGGTCCGAGCCGGAGCTGATCAAGGGGTCCGTCCGCGCCGCCGTTAAAACCTTGGCCGCGGGCGGGCCCTTGACAAAGGAGCAGCACCTTGAGCTGCGCGAGCTCGAGGGACTCCTCGCTGGGCTGCGGAGGGAGCGGAGTTCAACAAAAGACTCCGCTCCCTCCCCCACAATAGGTTAAGGTAGAGGTTGCACTATGCTTTTGCCATGAAGATAACCATAGCCAGCCTCAACATCAACGGCGGCAGAGGGGCACGCCGTAGATTTGACAATTTTTCGCTCCTGCGGGAGGGGAAATATGCGGTGTGCTTCCTGCAAGAAACCCACACCGTTCCGGGAGACGAAGCCACGTGGCTCCTGGAATGGCAAGGAGAGGTCCGCATGAGCCACCTCACCGCCATTTCTAGTGGGGTGGCCATCTTGCTGGGCCCGCATTTTCAGCCGGAGATCTTGGGGGTCGAGGAGCCCGTGCCAGGCCGCTTGCTGCACGTAACGGTTCGCCTGGGGGACGTGCCGCTCCATCTCGTGAACGTGTACGCCCCTCATCCCGGCCCGCAGCAAACGCGCTTCTTTGAAGAGGTGTCCGCTCTTCTTGGCTCCGTCGACGTCGGCGACTGCATTGTCCTCGGGGGGGATTTTAACTGCACCCTCGAGGCGAGGGACCGCTCCGGTGCCCCGCAGTGCATGACGGCGATGGAGAAGTTGAGGGACCTGGTCGGGTCCTTCGACTTGGTGGACGTCTGGCGAAATCTCCACCCCGACTCCAGCGCCTTTACTTGGGTGAGGCCTGGAGTTGGATGGTCTAGAGTCGACCGCCTTTACGTGTCTCGGGCGTACGTTTCCTGCGTCCCGGCGGCCTCCATGCGGCCGGTGCCGTGTTCGGACCACCACCTGGTGTGGGCGGAGCTCGCTTCGCTCCGCGCGAGGACGGGGTCCGCGTACTGGCACTTTAACAACCGGCTGCTGGAGGACGTGCGGTTCCAGGACTCGTTCCGTCGATTCTGGTCCGACTGGAGAAGGAAGCAGGGGGGCTTCCCCTCCTTGAGGCTATGGTGGGACGTGGGCAAGGCTCACGTCCGCGTCTTCTGTCAAGAGTACGCGAGGGGGTCGACCAAGAGGCGGGCGGCCAGAGTCGGGCGCCTAGAAAAAGAGGTGCTCGACCTGGAAGCCCGTCTCGGTCAAGTCGTCCAGGACCCGGCCCTGCGGACGGTGTACGAAGCGAAGAAGGCCGCGCTGAAGGACCTGCAGCTCGTCGGGTCCCGAGGCGCGTACGTGAGGTCGCGGATCCGGTTCCTGCGGGATCTGGACCGCGGCTCCCCCTTCTTCTACTCGCTGGAAAAAAGGCAGAGTGTCCGTAAGCAGCTCTTGACGCTGCTGGCCGACGACGGCTCTCTCGTCTCGGATCCGGAGGGCGTCAACAACAGGGTCCGTGAATATTACGGGGCTCTGTTCTCTCCGGATCCGTCCAGCGAGGAAGCGCGTAGAGTTTTGTGGGAGGACCTGCCGAAGGTCGGCCCGGAGGGCGCCGAAAATCTGGAAGCTCCGCTAAGCTTGGCGGAGCTGACCGGTGCCCTCGCCCGGCTCTCGAGGGGAAAATCCCCGGGGCTGGACGGGCTGACCGTGGAGTTCCACAGGGCGTTCTGGGACGTCCTGGGGAGCGACTACGCGCGGGTCCTGGGGGAAAGTCTGGCGACCGGGGAGATGCCCCTCTCTTGGCGCAGGGCAGTCATCGTCCTGCTGCCTAAGAAGGGCGATCTCCGCCTCCTTAAGAACTGGCGCCCGGTCTCCCTCCTCAGCACGGACTACAAAATCTTCGCCAGGGCGATGTCTGCTCGCCTTGGTGCCGTGCTGGACCACATGATCCACCCCGACCAGTCATACACGGTCCCGGGCCGGACAATCCACGATAACATCCATCTGGTCCGGGACCTCATCCATTGTTCCCAGGAGGCTGGTCTGTCGGTCGCCTTCCTATCCCTCGACCAAGAGAAGGCGTTCGACAGGGTGGATCACGACTATCTGCTCGGAACTCTGCGCGCTTTCGGGTTCGGGACGCATTTCGTCGCCCGGATCCGACTTTTGTACGCCGCCGCGGAGTGTCTGATTAAGGTTAACGGGTCCTTGACGGCGCCCCTTCGCTTTAGGAGAGGGGTGCGCCAGGGATGCCCCATGTCCGGCCAGTTATACGCCGTTTGCGTGGAGCCTTTCCTGCGCCTCTTGCGGACGAGGTTGACGGGACTGGCTCTGCAAGGGCCGGGCGTGGAGGTCGTCCTCTCGGCTTACGCCGATGACGTGCTCCTCGCGATAGAGGATCCCGCTGACCTGCGGAGGATGCGTGAGTGCCAGGAGATTTACTCGGCCGCGTCCTCCGCCAGGATCAACTGGGAGAAATGTTCCGGACTCCTGGTGGGTCAGTGGCGGGTGGACTCCCTGCCGGAGGAGCTCAGGCCTTTTGCCTGGAGCACGACCCATCTCCTCTATCTGGGAGTCTACCTTAGCCCCGACGAGGGAGCCTGGCCGGCGAACTGGCAGGAGCTGGAGGCCAAGGTCGCCGCTCGCCTAGGGCGCTGGACAGGACTGCTCCGAGTGCTGTCCTACAGGGGTCGAGCGCTAGTTATAAACCAGCTGGTGGCCGCAATGCTGTGGTACCGGCTGGTCACTTTGACCCCTCCCCCTGCGTTTGTCGCCAAGATACAGAAGAAGCTGGTGGACTTCTTCTGGAACAACAGGAAGCACTGGGTCTCTGCCGCGGTCTTGAGTCTCCCGCTTGAGGAGGGCGGTCAGTCGTTGGTGTGCGTCAGCGCCCAGCTCGCGACTTTCCGTCTTCAGACCCTGCAGAGATACCTTTACGTCGAGCCCCCTCCTAGGTGGTGTGCTCTGGCGAGGTATTTCTTCCGCCAGCAGCTCGACCTCAATTATGACACGCAGCTCCTGTTTGTGAACTTGGGGGGTGCCAGGACCGCCCTCCGGGAGCTGCCTGTCTTTTACAGGGAACTCATCAGGGTCTGGAACAAAGTCTCCACCAAGCGCAGCTCTCCACCGGCTGGAGTGGCGGCCGTCCTGCAGGAGCCGCTGCTCGGGAATCCGTACCTCCACGGCCGAGGTTTTATGTGGCGGTCGGAAGAGAGGGCTGTGGCTGGTGAGGTGACCAGGGTCAGGGACCTGCTCGATGGCGGAGGAGCGGGCTGGATGGCGCCAGTCACGCTGGCGCGGCGCCTAAATTCTGCCAACGTCCGCCACGCGGCCGATGCCATCGAGTCGCTAAAAACAGCTCTGGGCCCTGACTCCGTTAGGTGTATCGAGGAGGCTCAAGCACGTGGGGAGATCCCGTCCGAACTGACCCCCGTCCGGACGGAATTCCTCATCGGCGCCAAACCCCGGAACCTCCCTCGGGGGCCGGCGCCTCACAACTTGAGCCGCCTCGGGGAAATCCCCTCCGTGCCTTTCAGTTCCGCGCGGAGGGGTTTCCTGTACGGGCTGCTCCTGCACACCCTCAACTTTGCCATCCTCGCCGGCCGTCCGGACACGCCATGGCGCACCATCTTGCCGTCCGGAGGAGGCGGGGGTCCCCGATGGAGGGCACTCTACGCAGGGGTCCTCCCACTATTCATCGGGGACTTGGCCTGGAGGGTGGTGCACGGAGCAGTGCCGTGCAATAAATTTTTAAGCCGGTTCACGGACTCCCAGGCCGCCTGCAATTTCTGCGGTCTGGAGGAGTCCGTGTTCCATGTTTTTATTGAATGCACGAGGTTGCAGCCCCTGTTCCACTATTTGAAGGGGCTGCTCCTGAAATTCTGGCTGCACTTCAGTCCCACTCTCCTGATCTTTGGGCACCCTGTGCGGAGGGGAGCGGGTAGGTCCGAAGGCCTCCTCGTAGGACTGCTCCTGGGCACGGCCAAGGGTGCCATCAGCCGGTCCAGGCAGCGGGCGGTCGAGGGGGTCGTTCAACCTGACTGCCTGCCTCTCTTCCGCTCTTACATCCGGTCCAGGGTGTCCTTGGAGATGGAGCACGCGGTGTCCACCGGTACGCTCGCGGCCTTCCGCGAGAGGTGGGCACCGGAGGGACTGGAGTGCATCATCACGCCCGGCAACCAAATTTTAATTTGATTTTACGTTTTAAAGTTTAATTTGTTTTCATTGCCGGTGCTTTTAGTGTCCCCCTTCCCTTTTATAGGGGGCACTGGGGAAAATTGTGATTTTAGTGCCCAAAAAAAAACCAAAAAAAAAAGAAAAACACAAAAAAAAAAACCAAAAAAAAAAGGGGGGGAAAAAAAAGGGCCTTGAAAATGTCTGGAGTGTCACCCAGGTCGGGTGGCACCGTTTATTGTTTTTATGTTTTCACAGGTGAACTCAAAAGAGTTTCATGCACAAGGGCCCCCAGGTCCCTCTGCACCGCAGCATGCTGTAATTTCTCCCCATTCAAATAATATTCCCTTTTACTATTTTTCTTTCCAAGGTGGATGACCTCAAATTTTCTGACATTGTATTCCATCTGCCAAACCTTAGCCCATTCGCTTAACCTATCTAAATCTCTTTGCACCTCTCTGTGTCCTCTACACAACCCGCTTTCCCACTAATCTTTGTGTCATCTGCAAATTTTGTTACACTACACTCTGTCCCCTCTTCCAGGTCATCTATGTATATTGTAAACAGTTGTGGTCCCAGCACCGATCCCTGTGACACACCACTAACCACCGATTTCCAACCCGAAAAGGACTCATTTATCCCTACTCTCTGCTTTCTGTTAGCCAGCCAATTCTCGATCCATGCTAATACATTTCCTTTGACTCCGCATACCTTTATCTTCTGCAGTAACCTTTTGTGTGGCACCTTATCGAATGCTTTTTGGAAATCTAAATACACCACATCCATCGGTACACCTCTATCCACCATGCTTGTTATATCCTCAAAGAATTCCAGTAAATTAGTTTAACATGATTTCCCCTTCATGAATCCATGTTGCGTCTGCTTGATTGCACTATTCCTATCTAGATGTCCCTTCCTTGATGATAGCTTCAAGCCTTTTCCCCACTACAGATGTTAAACTAACCGGCCTATAGTTACCTGCCTTTTGTCTGCCCCCTTTTTTAAACAGAGGCGTTACATTAGCTGCTTTCCAATCTGTTGGTAACTCCCCAGAGTCCAGAGAATTTTGATAGATTATAACGAATGCATCTGCTATAACTTCCGCCATCTCTTTTAATACCCTAGGATGCATTCCAATCAGGACCAGGGGACTTGTCTACCTTGAGTCCCATTCGCTTGTCCAGCACTACCTCCCTAGTGATAGTGATTGTCTCAAGATCCTCCCTTCCCACATTCCCGTGACCAGCAATTTTTGGCATGGTTTTTGTATCTTCCACTGTGAAGACCGAAGCAAAATAATTGTTTAAGGTCTTAGCCATTTCCACATTTCCCATTATTAAATTACCTTCTCATCTTCTAAGGGACCAACATTTACTCTAGTCACTCTTTTCCGTTTTATATATCTGTAAAAGCTTTTTCTATCTGTTTTTATATTTTGCGCAAAGTTTACTTTCGTAATCTATCTTTCCTTTCTTTATTGCTTTCTTAGTCATTCTTTGCTGTCGTTTAAAATTTTCCCAATCTTCTAGTTTCCCACTAACCTTGGCCACCTTATACGCATTGGTTTTTAATTTGATACTCTCCTTTATTTCCTTGGTTATCCACGGCTGGTTATCCCTTCTCTTACCGCCCTTCTTTTTAACTGGAATATATTTTTGTTGCGCACTATGAAAGAGCTCCTTTAAAAGTCCTCCACTGTTCCTCAATTGTGCCACCATTTAGTCTGTGTTTCCAGTCTACTTTAGCCAACTCTGCCCTCATCCCACTGTAGTCCCCTTTGTTTTAAGCATAGTACGCTCGTTTGAGACACTACTTCCTCACCCTCAATCTGTATTGACAAGGTGGATGCAGAGAGGATATTTTCACTCATAGGGGAAACTAAAACTAGGGGACATAGTCTCAGAATAAGTGGCCGCCCATTTATAACTGAGATGAGGAGGAATTTCTTCTCGCAGAGGGTTATAAATCTATGGAATTCTCTGTCCCAGAGAGCTGTGGAGGCTGGGTCTTTGAATAGAATAAAGGCGGAGGTAGACTGATTTTTGAGCGATAAGGGAATAAAGGGTTATGGGGAGCGGGCAGGGAAGTGGAGCTGAGTCCATGATCAGATCAGCCATGATCTTATTAATTGGCGGAGCAGGCTCGAGGGGTCAGGTTGCCTACTGCTGCTCCTATTTCTTATGTTCTTATGAAGGAGAAATTCAGAAATGAGAAGAGGATTTTGAAAGGTAGGGCAAGAGGGCCATAACCTTTGATTCTTCCTCATAGTAAATATACGCAGAATAAAATTCCTTCTACTCATTCTTGCGAACCGTCCGTCTTGGTTGGAGGAATCAGCCACCAAGAAGGAGATGGTAGAAGAGGTTTTGGAGGTGACTATATGTATGATGGGAGAGATGGGTTTTGTGGAGGCTGTTGAAGGTGGAGAGAAAAGTAACAAGGTGTTAAGGAAGAGAACTTCAGAGTGCAGGGCCATGAGTGGCGATGGCTGTGCGATCAATAGTGGGCAAGAGACATGAGAACATCAAAGAGACTTGAACTGGAGGAGTGGAGAATGTTGCAGAAGTGGACTGAAATAAGGTGAAGGAAAAATTCAGAAATGAGAAGAGGATTTTGAAATATCAGGCATGAGGGCCATAATCTTTGATTCTTCCCCACAGTAAACATTATTTGCTCCCTATTCCCTGCTTCGCCCTGTACCATTATCGACCAAAATGGTTAACGTCAAAGCAGTAGACGTTGTCCACGAAAGCAGCCCAGGGTGATTCTCCCTTTAAGTTGCCCTCCGCCCCTCTGTGGAAGCATCTGCCTGACGCTTCTGCCAAGGTGACACCGATTGAAGCTGTGAAAAAGTTCACACGGGGAATCAGGAGTGCGAGCACACATCCTGCCTCTCCATCACCTGGCAGATTGGAACTGCACCGCGTGTGCCATCTCAGCACTGCCAGAGCAATCAAGACGGTACCATAATAGCATTTTTGTATCTTGAGAAAGTGATTTAACTCCTAAGTTATTTTCCAGTTCTTAACTCATTTCAGCAGTAGCTACTCCACTGGACCATCGACAAGGTGCCATCTTGGTCATCTACAAGACCAACATTACACTCGCAAAAATCATAGCATTACTAGTATTTACAGCACAGAAACAGGCCATTCGGCCCAACAGGTCCGTGCCGGTGTTTATGCTCCACATCAGCCTCCCCCCACCCTGCTTTGTCTCCCCCCTATCAGCATATCATTCGAGTCCTTTCTCCCTCATGTACGTATTAAATGCGTCTATTCGCCTCAACTAATCCATGCGGTAGTCAGTGCTGCATTCTAACCACTCTCGAGTGAAAGAATTTTTTCCTGAGTTCCCTATTGGATTTATTCGTGACTGCCTTATATTTATGGCTCCTAATTCTGGTCCCCTCACAAGTGGAAACTCCTTCTCTACATTTACCCTATTGAACCCCTTCATCGTTTTAAAGACCACTTTATCCTTCGTCGTAAGATTGATTTTGTTGATTCATTCACTCAACAAGGTCAATCTTTGCTCTCCTGAGATAGGTTACAAACATATCACTGCCTTGAGATCCAATTTTTAATCAATCCGGGAGATCATTTTATTAACATGGGGTTAGAAAATTGCCGCCCGAAAGGGAACGCCCCTACCCGGTTTCGGTGGTTTTTACCGCACCTGCAGTTCAGGTCGACTCTTTCGCGAAATTACGCACTTTGTTTTTTTTTGTTTTAATCCGGAAGTCGGTGTAAATGGGGGCGGTGACTACACCTGAGAGGCAGGTACAGGGCGGTGACAGCAACTGAGGGGCGGAAGTTGGGGGCGGTGCAGAGTGACCGCCGCGATGATGTCATCACGGCGCCGCGTCACCACGGCTCTCCCATTCACTTAAAGGGGAGAGCATCCGCGCCTTCAAAACATCGGCCCACTAGGGCGCCAGGGAGGGTTTCGGCCGGGCCAGTGACCTGGCACCCTGTTGGCGTCTCGACCGAACCCGAGGGCACAATTGTTGGGTCGACACGACAGTCAGCCGACATAAAAAAAACCATGGCGGTAACGGCAGTGCGCGCTCCCCTTTAAGAGAAGCCACCTCAGCCTCACTGGACATGGCGGTAACGGCAGTGCGCGCTCCCCTTTAAGAGAAGCCACCTCAGCCTCACTGGACCACCGGGGAAAAGCTTGCTTTGGCACCACCGGGCGGGCTGGAGATTTTCCGAGGGCAGTGTCGCCGTCGGGGGTTAGATTTGCAGTGTGCACGGTGATAACGAGCTTACCGCGCGCGGATCGGCGGCAATGGTGCGGTAGCGCGGTGGGCGGGATCGGGGCACCGTCGGGTAAACTCGGGAGGGCAATTGGGCGGGCAGCGGCAATTCCACCAAAAGTCGGCAGCCGCTCCACTCCACACGGTGCCTGCCGATTTGTGGCGGTGACAGGCCTGAAGGAGAGGGGCACTTTCGGCCCGGTGGTGTCAAATCAGGAATGGGGTTAGGGTTGTGAGCAATGTTTCCTTTAAGCTGGGCGCGTTGCAATCTCCAAGGTATGAAGAAGACTGTTCACCCGTGCTCAAATACCATGCATAAAACATTTGCAGGTACAACGCATTGAATAAACTGGCCACACACGGCAAAGACATTTTAGACGGAGCACTGCTCTGAGGAACACTGCAACCGAACAAGTTAAGATTTTGAAAGTTAAAACTAAAAGAGATAATGTGAAAATGATATTCAAGTAGATAGAATTGGAAAGAAAAGATCATAAATTAGAAATCTTGAATATATAAGATACAGAGACAAGGGAATGTAGAGCAGAAGTGAGATTTTGAATCAATTTATTTTTAATAAAATGTTTTAATTGGTTATATTTCAGTTATCTAACATTGATGATACACCATTAATGTAATTTGGATAACATTAAAACTATAACATTAATTTTCCTTCAGTCTCACATTATTTTAAAATATAATCAGCCGACCTAGAAAGCAGAAATCCTCGGAACTGCCAATAGTCTTGTTGTTAAACACAATATCCGATGCTACGAATGAGGAAATATGGCTAACACCTTCACTCCAATGCAATTCCGGCCTCCCGGATCTGTAAGGAGTGTGTACGGACCCGGGAAGGCATCGCACAAGCTGTTTTTCAGCGCTCAATGTGCATACGCTGAAAACCGGCTTTTCCGATCCGTCAAGCTGGAGCTGAACAGATCCTCCGCATCGCGGGAGTGAAGATTTGAATGGGCAAGTTTGCGGTATTCACCCAACGCGACAGCCAATTTGCGCATAGCAAGATCCTACAAACAGCATTGTGATAATGATAAGATAATCTGTTTTTTTTGTTATATTGATTGAGGGATAAATATTGGCCAGGACACTGGGGAGAACGTCCCTGCTCTTCTTCAAAATAGTGCCATGGGATCTTTTACGTCCAGCTGAGAGGGCAGACGGTGTGGGGGGAGGAAAAGGAGTCTCGGTTTAACATAAGAACATAAGAAATAGGAGCAGGAGTTGGCCATACGGCACCTCGAGCCTGCTCCGCCATTTAATGTGATCATGGCTGATCCAATTATGGACTCGGGTCCACTTCCCTGCCCACTCCCCATAACCTCTTATTCCCTTATCAGTTAAGAAACTGTCTATCTCTGTCTTAAATGTATTCAATGACCCAACTTCCACAGCTCTCTGACGCAGTGACTTCCACAGATTTACATCCCTCTCAGTTTTAAATGGGCTGCCCCTTATTCTAAGATCGTGCCCTCTAGTTCTAGTCTCCCCCATCAGTGGAAACATTCTCTCTGCATCCACTTTGTCAAGTTCCCTCATAATTATTGTGTTCCTAACACCGATGAGACTGCACACAGGGAGGTTAAAGTAACAGTGACCTCAGTCTTTATTAAGACACGCCAGAGTGAGGAACAGGCCTTAGGGGCCGGCTTATATACAGTGCTCTCAAGGGATGCTGAGATCCCTTGGGACTTCAGGGGATGCGCTCCCTGGTGGCGGAACATGGGAGTGCATGGTTTACAGATACACAACATCACTTCCCCCCCCCCCCGCCGAAAGTCAAAGTGAAAACTATTTACAAGGTGAGGCGGTCAGGAGCCTTTCTTTCCCTGTTGGACCGCCTCGGTACAAATGTCTGTTCTGGTGTGTTGGCTGTGCCCTCGCTGGGCTGGCGTGTTGCTGGTCCTGCAGGGCTGCTGGGTGAGCCTGGCCTTGCTGGGCTGTTGGGCATGATGGGTTCGATTTCCTGGTCCGGGGTGGTGTCGTTGATCCTTTAGGTGTGTGTTGTGCTGGAAAAAGGTGGTGTCTGCTGTGGGTTGTTCAGGGCAGTCTGTGAACCGCAGCCTCGTTTGGTCCAAGTGCTTTCTGCAAATTTGTCCATTGTCTAGTTTGACTACAAACACCCTACTCCCTTCTTTAGCTAATCACCGTGCCCGTGATCCACCTGAGACTATGTCCATAGTTTAGCACATACACAGGGTCATTCAGATCAATTTCCCGTGACACAGTGGCACGACCATCGTTTACATTTTGTTGCTGCTGCCTGCTCTCTAACTGGGGTGAACATAAGAACATAAGGATTAGGAACATGAGTAGGCCATCTAGCCCCTCGAGCCTGCTCCGCCATTCAACAAGATCATGGCTGATCTGGCCGTGGACTCAGCTCCACTTACCTGCCCGCTCCCCATAACCCTTAATTCCCTTATTGGTTAAAAATCTATCTATCTGTGATTTGAATACATTCAATGAGCTAGCCTCAACTGCTTGCTTGGGCAGAGAATTCCACAGATTCACAACCCTCTGGGAGAAGAAATTCCTTCTCAACTGGTTTTAAATTGGCTCCCCCGTATTTTGAGGCTGTACCCCCTAGTTCTAGCCTCCCCGACCAGTGGAAACAACCTCTCTGCCTCTATCTTGTCTATCCCTTTCATTATTTTAAATGTTCATATAAGATCACCCCTCATCCTTCTGAACTCCAACGAGTAAAGACCCAGTCTACTCAATCTATCATCATAAGGTAACCCCCTCATCTCCGGAATCAGCCTAGTGAATCGTCTCTGTACCCCCTCCAAAGCTAGTATATCCTTCCTTAAGTAAGGTGACCAAAACTGCACGCAGTACTCCAGGCCTCACCAATACACTGTACAGTTGCAGCAGGACCTCCCTGCTTTTGTACTCCATCCCTCTCGCAATGAAGGCCAACATTCCGTTCACCTTCCTGATTACCTGCTGCACCTGCAAACTAACTTTTGGGGATTCATGCACAAGGACCCCCAGGTCCCTCTGCACCGCAGCATGTTGTAATTTCTCCCCATTCAAATAATATTCCCTTTTACTGTTTTTTTTCCCAAGGTGGATGACCTCACATTTTCTGACATTGTATTCCATCTGCCAAACCTTAGCCCATTTGCTTAACCTATCTAAATCTCCTTGAAGCCTCTCTGTGTCCTCTACACAACCCGCTTTCCCACTAATCTTTGTGTCATCTGCAAATTTTGTTACAGTATACTCTGTCCCCTCTTCCAGGTCATCTATGAATATTGTAAACAGTTGTGGTCCCAGCACTGATCCCTGTGGCACACCACTAACCACCGATTTCCAACCTGAAAAGGACCCATTTATCCCGACTCTTTGTCTTCTGTTAGTTAGCCAATTCTCTATCCATGCTAATACATTTCCTCTGACTCCGCGTACCTTTACCTTCTGCAATAACCTTTTGTGTGGCACCTTATCGAATGCCTTTTGGAAATCCAAATACACCACATCCATCGGTACACCTCTATCCATCATGCTTGTTATATCCTCAAAGAATTCCAGTCAATTAGTTAAACATGATTTCCCCTTCATGAATCCATGTTGCGTCTGCTTGATTGCACTATTCCTATCTAGATATCCTGCTATTTCTTCCTTAATGATAGCTTCAAGCATTTTCCTCACAACAGATGTTAAACTAACCGGCCTATAGTTACCTGCCTTTTGTCTGCCCCCTTTTTTAAACAGAGGCGTTACATTAGCCATTTGTAATGATTTGTGCCGTCAACTCATTTACTTTGTTTCGAATGCTGCGTGCGTTTAGGTAAAGTGTTTTAATACTAGTTTTTAAACCATGATTTTTAGTTTTGACCCCTCCTGCAGCCCCTTTATATTCATACATATTGTCCCTTCCTATCACCTTGTGGTTTACACTTACCCCAGTGCTACTCTGCTCTGTTGCCTCCTGTCTTTTAAACTAGTGAGAGTCTGGTTTTAAATGTCCTTTTCATGAGTAGCTCAGCCGGGGCGAGTGTGGTCTCGTGCGGTAGCTGAGCAGTACTCGGGACAGGCGGGTTTGGAGTGACCCTTCTGTGACTCGTTTAAGACTCTGTTTGATGGTTTGTACTGCCCGCTCTGCCTGCCCATTGGAGGCTGGTTTAAACGGAGCCGAGGTGACATGTTTGATCCCATTGCGGATCATGAATTCTTCAAATTCGGCACTGGTGAAACATGGCCCGTTGTCACTGACCAGTATGTCATTCAGGCCGTGGGTGGCAAAACATGGCCCTCAGGCTTTCAATGGTGGCGGTGGCGGTGCTTCCCAACATTATTTCACATTCAATCCATTTTGAAAAATCATCCACCACCACCAGGAACATTTTACTGAGAAACAGGCCCGCATAGTCGACATGGATCCTTGACCATGGTCTGGAGGGCTAGGACCACAAACTTAGTGGTGCCTCTCTGGGCGCGTTGCTCAACTGAGCACACACGCTGCATTGCCGTACACAGAACTCTAAGTCAGAGTCGATACCGGGCCACCACTCGTGGGACCTGGCTATCGCTTTCATCAGTTCTATAACCAGGTGTGTACTGTGGAGATCCAAGATGAACATCTCACTGCCCTTTTTGGTAGCACTACGCGGTTACCCCACAACAGGCAGTCTGCCTGAATGGACAGTTCGTCCTTTTACCACTGGAATGGCTTGATTAGCTCTTGCATTTCAACGGGGATGCTGGCCCAGCTCCCATGCAGTACACAGTTTTTTTTACCAGGGACAACAGAGGATCTTGGCTGGTCCAAGTCCTAATCTGGCGGGCAGTGACAGGTGATTTATCATTTTCAAACGCTTCCATGACCATCAACAAGTCTGCGGGCTGCGCCACCGTCAACAAATTTGCAGGTTGCGCCATTTCTACCCCCATGGTGGGCAATGGTAGCCGACTGAGAGCATCCGCACAGTTCTCGGTGCCTGGCCTGTGGCAGATGGTATAGTTATACGCTGATAGCGCGAGTGCCCACCTTTGTATGCGGGCTGAGACATTAGTATTTATCCCCTTGTTTTCAGCGAACAGGGATATGAGGGGCTTGTGATCAGTTTCCAGCTCAAATTTGAGACCAAACAGGTACTGATGCATTTTCTTTACCCCGAACACACACGCTAATGCCTCTTTCTCAATCATGCTGTCGGCCCTCTCGGCCTTAGACAAGCTCCTGGAAGCATAGGCGACAGGTTGCAACTTCCCCGCAACGTTAGCTTGTTGTAATACACACCCGACTCCGTACGACAATGCATCACATGCTAGCGCAAGTCTTTTACACGGGTTATACAATACAAGCAGCTTGTTGGAGCATAAAATGTTTCTGGCTTTCTCAAAAGCAATTACTTGTTTTTTTTCCCCATACCCAGTTCTCACCTTTACGCAATAACACATGTAGGGGCTCTAAGAGGGTGCTTAATCCCGGTAGGAAGTTACCAAAATAGTTGAGGAGTCCCAGGAACGACCGCAGCTCCGTGACGTTCTGTGGCCTGGGCGCGTTCCTGATAGCCTCTGTCTTGGTGTCTGTGGGCCGAATGCCGTCCGCCGCGATCTTTCTCCCCAAAAACTCCACTTCTGTTGCCATGAAGACGCATTTCGACCTCTTCAGCTGCAGCCCAACGCGATCCAGTCGCTGGAGGACCTCCTCCAGGTTTTGTCGGTGCTCGACGGTGTCCCGACCCATAACCAATATGTCGTCCTGAAAAACCACCGTGCGTGGTACCGACTTGAGTAGGCTCTCCATGTTTCTCTGGAAGATTGCGGCAGCCGACCGAATTTCAAACGGGCATCTGTTGTATATGAACAGTCCCTTGTGCGTGTTGATGCAGGTGAGGCTCTTCCAAGACTCCTCCAGCTCTTGCGTCATGTAGGCCGAAGTCAGCTCGAGCTTGGTGAACGTCTTGCCTCCTGCCAGCATCGCAAATAGGTCGTCTGCCTTAGGTAGCAGGTATTGGTCCTGCAGCGAGAAACGATTAATAGTTACTTTATAATCGGCGCAAATCCTGACCGTGCCATCACTTTTGAGTACAGGAACAATCGGGCTGGCCCACTCACTGAATTCTACTGGAGAGATGATGCCCTCGTGTTGCAGCCTGTCCAGCTTGATTTCCACTCACTCCTTCATCATGTGAGGTACCGCTCGCACCTGGTGGTGAATGGGTCGTGCCTCTGGGACCAAGTGGATCCGCACCTTCGCCCTGGAAAAGTTTTCAATGCCTGGCTCAAAAGGGAAGGAAATTTGTTAAGAACCTGGGTACATGAGGCATCATCGACATGTGATAGTGCTCGGATGTCATCCCAGTTCCAGCTGATTTTACACAGCCAGCTCCTTCCAAGCAGTGTGGGGCCATCGCCCGGGACAATCCAGAGAGGCAGTTCATGCACCGTGCCCTCGTAGGTTACCTTGACCATGGCGCTGCCCCGGACAGTGATAAGCTCTTTGGTCTATGTTCTCAGTTTCGTGTGGATGGAGCTCAGTTGCACCACAGTCTCTCAAACATCTTTTTACTCATGATGGATTGGCTAGCGCCAGTATCCAGTTCCATGGCTACGGATAAGCCATTCAATTTTACATTTAGCATTATAGGTGGACATTTCGTCGAAAATGTGTGCACCCCATGTACTTCAGCATCTGCTTCCTCTCTCTGAGGCTCGAAATTGCTTTGATCCACCATGGACTAATCTTCCTCTGCCACGTGGTGGTTAGCAGGTTTTGCAGAGCTTGCAACTCATCTGCAAGCTCGTTGGAGGTGCCCCATTGTTCCACAGCTCTTGCAAACATATCCTTTGAAGGGGCATGAATAGGCTGAATGGAAGCCTGCACAACGCCAACAAGGTGTGATTGCCTTGCATTCATCCTTTGTTGCGGACTCTGAGTCATCTGGATCACCTGAGGCCTGCTGGCAGTTGCAGACTCGTGGTTTTTGCCAAGTACATTTCTGCTCGCAAACACAGTTCCAGTTAATTTATGAACATTGCTAGCACTTGTGTGCTGAGAGATTTGTTTGGTGTTATCACTGGTGGACATAAACGCCTGTGCTATCGCAATGGTCTTACTGAGGGTCGGTGTCTCTACAGTCAAAAGTTTTCGTAGGATGGTCTCGTGGCCAATGCCCAGTACAAAAAGTCTCTGAGCATTTGCTCCAGGTAGCCATCAAACTCACATCGTCCTGCAAGTCGCCTTAGCTCAGCGACGTAGCTCACCACTTCCTGACCTTCAGATCGCTGGCATGTGTAGAACCGATACCTCGCCATTAGCATGCTCTCCTTTGGGTTAAGATGCTCCCGAACCAGTGTACACAGCTCCTCATACGACTTATCTGTGGGTTTCACTGGAGCCAGAAGATTCTTCATGAGGCTGTAGGTCGGTGCCCCGCAGACTGTGAGGAGGACCGCTCTCCTTTTTGCAGCGCTTCCTTCTCCGTCCAGCTCGTTGGCTACAAAGTACTGGTCTAGCCATTCGACATAGGCTTCCCAGCCCCCACCCTCCGAGAACTTCTCCAGGATGCCCACAGTTTGCTGCATCTTTGCGTTGGATTCATATACTCTTCGCCAGTTATTTTGTTCCGAACACGGATGTGACTGCACACAGGGAGGTTAATGTAACAGTGACCTCATCTTTATGAAGACACTCCAGAGTGAGGAACAGGCCTTAGGGGCTGGCTTATATACAGTGCTCCCAAGGGATGCTGGGATCCTTTGGGACTTCAAGGGATGCGCTCCCTGGTGGCGGAACATGATACACAACAATAATGTCATACGTTTCAATAAGATCACCTCTCATGCTTCTGAATTCCAATGTGTCGAGGCCCAACCGACTCAACATCTCATATGAAACACTGCCCCTCCGACAGTGCGGCGCTTCCTCAGTACTTCCCCTCCGACAGTGCGGCGCTCCCTCAACACTGCCCCTCCGACAGTGCGGCACTTCCTCAGTACTTCCCCTCCGACAGTGCGGCGCTCCCTCAGTTCTGCACTGGGAGTGTCAGACTTGTCTTTTGTGCTCAAGTTCCAGGAGTGGGACTTGAACCCACGACCTTCTGCTGACATATATTTAGGAAACTCTGTCCTGTAGTTTTAGTCACGAATTCAATTAATTAAAAAACAAAAGTCCAACCCCACTTGCAACTCATTGGCTGGCACAGTGGTGTCAGTGCTCACTCACTTTTGTTTTAAAGTGCGGCCTGTATATGAGTCAGTACGGTACCGCAGATTATTTTTTGAAATGTCCAATGTGTTTGGCAGGTCAGTCAGCAAATGGAAGAGAAGTTAACCTTTCTGATCGAGATGGTTCGTAAAGCAGCTGTGGAGGAGTTACACCTGAATCTATCATTCCCTTTCAGGTGATGAATCCTCATTACCTCCGGAGCAGGAAGGCATCAGCTAAAAGTATCCTGACAGGTTTTTAAAATATTATTTTGATAGCACATATAATGGTGTTGGTTTTGCCTTGATTTGTCGTTCAACTCGGGCATTCGAGCTGATCGACAGCTGCTGAGGGAAAACCGCCTGTGAGCAAATAATGTGACTGTCACAGTAACATCGGGAAATGTTTCTGACGGATGATTTTCTTCAGGAAAATTCTCAAGAGTGTTTGCTTTTTTTTTCTAAAAGTAAGCGTTTTTTTCTTCCTTCAGACTAGTTTTTTTTCCCCATAATCAGAAAAAAAACATAGAAACAAGAAAGTAGGTGCAGGATTAGGCCATTCGGCCCTTCGAGCCTGCACCACCATTCAATATGATCATGGCTGATCATTCAACTTCAGTACCCCTTTCCTGCTTTCTCTCCATACCCCTTGATCCCTTTAGCCATAAGGGCCACATCTAACTCCCTTTTGAATATATCCAATGAACTGGACTCAACAACCTTCTGTGGTAGAGAATTCCACAGGTTCACCATTCTCTGGGTGAAAAACTTTCTCCTCATCTCGGTCCTAAATGGCTTACCCCTTATCCTTAGACTGTGACCCCTGGTTCTTAACTTCCCCAACATCGGGAACATTCTTCCTGCATCTAACCTGTCCAATCCTGTCAGAATTTTATATGTTTCTATAAGATTCCCTCTCATTCTTCTAAATTCCAGTGAATATAAGCCTGGTCGATCCAGTCTTTCTTCATATGTCAGTCCTGCCATCCCGGGAATCAGTCTGGTGAACCTTCGCTGCACTCCCTCAATAGCAAGAATGTCCTTCCTCAGAGTGATGCCTGCTGTTCGATCACCTTATCTTTCCCACCCCTTTAGGGAAGTCTTTCAGATTTCATATCCAGCTGTTTTGATCGAGGCCCCCGTCACCGGGATGTGCCGTGGTTAATTGCCAGGGCCTGACTAGGCTGTGGAAAACGTCACTGACAATATTTCTCAGCCTGATGCCCATTGAAGGATAGCCTGAAAGGAACATTCAGAGATGCTCAGGTTGTCTCCCTCCTGCAGCTGTGCAACTTTTACAGAGATTCTTGTGTTGGACGTGGATTTTCTGTGAGGTAAATAACTTCTGGCCGAGTTTCATGTCAGCACTTAGAAGAAAGTCGATGCCGGTTCAGCTGCCTGTGCAAAAAACATAACTCCCTCAAGCCTTTCTGCACGTCTCTCCCTCCATCTCTCTCTCTCTCTCTCTCCATCCCCTTTTCTCATTCTCCCTTCCTCGCTCTCTGCATTTTTCTTCCTCCTTCTCTCTCTCTGCGTGCATCTCTCCCTTTTGTTCTCTATTCTTGCATTTACAGCCTTTTCTTCAAGAATTCTTTGTCATTGTCAGCTGTGACTCACTGGGTAGCACACGCGCCTCTGAGTCAGAACTTTGTGGGTTCGAGTCCAACTCCAAGGACTTGAGCACATAAATCTAGGCTGACATTCCCAGGGCAGTGCTGAGGGAGTGCTGTCGGAGGTGCTGTCTTTTGGATGATACATTAAACCGAGGCCCCATCTGCTCTCTCAGGTGGACGTAAAATGTCCCATGGCACTATTTCAAAGAAGAGCAGGGCAGTTATCCCCGGTGTCCTGGCCAATATTTATCCCTCAATCAACATAAGAAAAAAACAGATGATGTGGTCGTTATCACATTGCTGTTTGTCGGAGCTTGCTGTGCGCAAATTGACTGCTGCTTTACCCACAGTGACTACACTCCAAAAATACTTCATTGGCTGTAAAGCGCTTTGAGATTTCCAGTGGTTGTGAAAGGCGCTATATAAATGTAAGTCTTTCCTTTTTAAAAATTATTTTCGATCAATCTCAAAAATGCTTTCTCCTGAATTTCTGCTTGATGCTACAATATCTCTCAGTCATCACTTTCGTTTTATGCTTTATGGCTCCTGACCAGAAACAGTCTTCGGGGCATAAATTGCAGGAAGTAGACGGGAGGTTTTTTTCATTTGTTTCGGGATATGGGCATCGCTGGCAAGGCCGGAATTTATTGCCCATCCCGAATTGCCCTTGAGAAGGTGGTGGTGAGCCGCCTTCTTGAGCCGCTGCAGTCCGTGTGGTGAAGGTGCTCCCACAGAGCTGTTAGGGAGGGAGTTCCAGGATTTTCACCCAGCGACGATAAGAACATAAGAAATAGGAGCAGGAGTCGACCATTTGGCCCCTCGAGCCTGCTCCGCCATTCAATAAGATCATGGCTGATCTGATCTTGGGCTCAGCTCCACTTCCCTGCCCACTCCCCATAACCCCTTAATCCCTTTTTAGGTCAGTGTTTTAACTAATTGAAGATCAAAGGATGTTCCAGCACAGAAACCGACCATTTGGAGCATTTAGATTGCACTTCTCGACTTCAGCCACATTGAGGATACTTGTCTGATGTCACACTCTTCATGGGGAAACTTTATTTGCTGGAAGCATCTAGTGGATGATCACAGTGAGCCCAAATTTCCAATAGGTGTTCTTAGCATGCAGGACTCTTCCTTTCCAGAAAATGATCCTACTAGTCCAATCCCACATTCAGATTTTTAAACCATACTTAACCCTGCCCAAAATATCCATCCATGCCTATCCCTGTCTGTGTGTGTCAGCTGTGGCTCAGTGGGTAGCACTCTCACCTCTGAGTCAGAAGGTTGTGGATTCAAGCCCCAGTTGTGAGACTTGAGCACAAAAATATAGGCTGACACTCACAATGCAAGGCTGAGGGAGTGCTGTACTGCTGGAGGTGCCGTCTTTCGGATGAGACGTTAAACCGAGGCCCTCTCAAGTGGACAGAAAATATCCCATGGCGCTATTTTCCGAGGAGCAGGGGAGTTATCCCCGGTGTCCTGGCCAATATTTATCCTTCAAACAGAATATTTCGTCATTATCTAATTTCTGTATGTGGGAGCTTGCTATGCATAAATTGGCTACCATGTTTTCTACATTACAACAGTGACTACACTTCAAAAGTACTTCAAAGCACGTTGGGACATTGTGAGGCTGCCAAAGGCATTATAGAATTGTATTTATTTATTTCTCTCTCTCTTTTCCTCTCTCCCTCTCTTTTATTCTCTCTTTCTTTCTCTCTCTTTCTTTCACTCTTGCTTTTTCTTTCTCGCTAAATACCTAGTCAATGATAAAACTCTTTTTAACTGCTTCTCCAATTCTTGAAATGGGTTTCTCTTTGCCATGTACCACCCAGGGCTAAAAGACCTAGGGGACATCCTGCTACTTTGCCTGTTCCAGTGCTGTATGAATGCTGGTCATTATGTTCATTTGAGTAACTTTCCCTGTGTATAGCTTTATGTGTTGATGCAATGTTCTCCTGTGTACTCACCCCAGATAAATATTAACGCCTGTTTTATTGTCTGGTATCTATTCTCAATGCAATAACTCTCCAGATATCAATTATTCTCTGTATAATTACTCTCGCACATCCAATATTTTCCATGAAGTCACTCCCAAGTATCCATTATTCTCGATGTAATCATTGCATGATATCCATTATTCATCATCTAGTCATGAAGGTACATCCATTATTTTCCATGTAATTATTCCCTGGGTATCCAGCAAACTATATGAATTTTCTATTGCTTGTGTTTGAAATGAATTTGACTAACATGACCATCTGTGTGAAGGAGATCATTCAGTCCCTCGCAATATGGTATTAAGCTTTTCTCCTGTGAAGGGCCTTGGGAGATTTATACAGTAGGTACTATATAGTGTAGTATTAGGCGCTCTCTTGTATCGAGGATGATCCGCTTCCACACCAAAAAGGGATGAGTTCACAGGGGTTTCAATGAGGGACCTGACATTCCAGATCCCGAACTACATGTTGAAGGGTGGAAGATACCTGTGCGTGGATTCTTTTAACGTGTGGTAGCTGTTGCACATCAGCCACCACACGGGCTTGACAGAGCTAGGTCTTGATCCAGTGGCAAGGTCATAATCAAGACGACTGGAGACCAGTTCTGCTGCATGGGCCTAGTGCGTACACATGCTCCAACTAGCCATAGATTGCAGCGTGGGCTAGCCTCTCCTCGCCTCTCCTGGGCCCCGATCTCTCACCGCTCCTCTGCCCCGATCAAAAATGGAGCAGTCAGTAACAGGACAAGAGGTACTATAAAAATGCAAGTTGTTGGTTGTTTCAAGTGTTGGAAATCTGAAACAAAACCAGAACATAGCAGGAATACCCAGCAGAGCCAGCATCTGAAAAGAGAACCAACTGGTTAATATTTTAGGTTATGAGCCCTTGTCGACATTCATCTGAAAACATAACAAGCAAGCCTATTGTGGGGGCGATTGGAGCTGGCAAGACTGAGGTGGGCAGATTTTGTTTATATAAGGGTATAAATGGATAGGGAGCATAAATGGAGTTGAGATACAGATCGGCCATTGAAGAGTGGAGCAGGCTCAAGGGGCTGACTGGCCTCTTCCTGTTCCTGATGTTCCTCTGTTCCTACTGCAGGTTTTATTCCAATTCTGAGCAAAGCCTAGAAAACCCAAAAAGCCGGAGTGCACCTGATTTACAAATCTACCGCATCTGTGGAACATAATGACTGCAGTATAGAATCTCAGGGTTATGGGCTGCAAGGCTCTAAATGCTTTGGTGTAAAGACCAACCCAGGAAAAAGAGAGAAAGACTTGCATTTATATAGCACCTTTGGAGTGTAGTCACTGTTGTAATGTGGGAAACGTGGCCGTCAATTAGTGCACAGCAAGCTCCCACAAATAGCAATGTGATAATGACCATTTAATCTAGTTTTTTTTGTTATGTTGAAGGATAAATATTGGCCCCAGGGAGAACTCCCCTGCTCTTCTTCGAAATAGTACCACAGGATCTTTTACATCCACCTGAGAGAGCAGACGGGGCCTCGGTTTAACATCTCATCCGAAAGATGGCCCCTCCGACAGTGTAGCACTCCCTCAGCACTGCACTGGAGTGTCAGCCTAGATTATGTGCTCAAGTTCCTGGAGTGGGACTTGAACCCACAACCTTCTGACCACAGGCAAGTGTGCTGCCCACTGAGCCACGGCTGACACTGAGAAACAGGAAGTCAGATCTCGCACTCTTTCTAGATTCTCCGTGGTCACACACGGATTCCAAAGCAGAATGGAATCCAAGGTTGCAGCTCCAAGTGAGTGATTAAGATGTTAGAAATTGTAACGTTCTGTTAAACTGTTTACTTGGAGTTTGACCTATTGGGGACAAGAAACATTGTGAACCTGAAACAACAAGAGACTGTTCAAAATGTTATAGCACTGGGTCAAGCTAAAAGAAACCATTATCTGAGTAGTAAATCAGTTGAGCCGTATTTGTTCCAAAAAAATATTATGAGTCTTGCAATTACTCAGCAGGATATTGGCAATGTTTCGCGGGTTCCTGTGACATTACTTTGTTTGTTGTTTAATCTTGCGGAATGTAATTACCAAGCCATAATTTCCGACAAAATGCTTTGGTGCAAGTGCTTTACAGTCGAAGTTTGCTCTAATCAACTCTTTTATCCAATATATTAATACATCAAGAGTTAATTTTAGAACTAAAGACTGCCTTTGGTTCCAGGATCTCTAACTGCAAGGATCGACTGTGCAGCAAAACAGAACATATGTACTGTAGAGCAGGATATACTTAATTAAAGTGGCATCTTTTGGGAATCAGCTCTGTGCAAATCAGTTTATTCAATGCCGTTTAAATTGTACTTTCGCTGCCCAACTGACGGCAATTGCAAGACGACTGTTGTTCCATCTCACATTCTGTTGGACAAGGTCGAATCTGATCTGTGCTGTCCATGGTGCTGATCACACATCTCTCTCGCTCTCTCTCTCTCTCTCTCACTCTCTCACTCTGTGTATGTGTGTGTGTCACTCTCTCCCTCTTTCGCCCCCTCTCTCTCTGTCTAGATATATATATTTTTTAGGTTTATTCTTGGGACATGGGCATCGCTGGCATTTATTGCAGTCAGAATCAGGGGAAGTCATAACGGGGAACAAAGAAATGGCGGACCAATTGAACAAGTACTTTGGTTCGGTATTCACGAAGGAGGACACAAACAACCTTCCGGTTATAAAAGGGGTCGGGGGGTCTAGTAAGGAGGAGGAACTGAGGGAAATCCTTATTAGCCGGGAAATTGTGTTGGGGAAATTGATGGGATTGAAGGCCGATAAATTGATGGGGAAGTCCAGAACCAGAGGTCACAGTCTAAGGATAAGGGGTAAGCCATTTAGGACCGAGATGCGGAGGAACTTCTTCACCCAGAGAGTGGTGAACCTGTGGAATTCTCTACCACAGAAAGTTGTTGAGGCCAATTCACTAAATATATTCAAAAAGGAGTTAGATGAGGTCCTTACTACTAGGGGAATCAAGGGGTATGGCGAGAAAGCAGGAATGGGGTACTGAAGTTTCATGTTCAGCCATGAACACATTGAATGGCAGTGCAGGCTAGAAGGGCCGAATGGCCTACTCCTGCACCTATTTTCTATGTTTCTATGTTTCTATGTTTCCAACAGTCTGTCAACTATGGACTGGAGGGTAACTAATGTAACATCACTTTTTAAGAAAGGAGGGAGAGAGAAAATTGGTAATTATAGATCGGTTAGCCTGACATCAGTAGTGGGGAAAATGTTGGAATCAATTATTAAAGATGAAATAGCAGCACATTTGGAAAGCAGTGACAGGATCGGTCCAAGTCAGCATGGATTTATGAAAGGGAAATCATGCTTGACAGATCTTCTAGAATTTTTTGAGGACGTAACTAGTAGAGTGGACAAGGGAGAATCAGTGGATGTGGTGTATTTGGACTTTCAAAAGGCTTTTGACAAGGTTCCACACGAGATTGGTGTGCAAAATTAAAGCACATGGTATTGGGGGTAATGTACTGACGTGGATAGAGAACTGGTTGGCAGACAGGAAGCAGAGAGTCGGAATAAAAGGGTCCTTTTCAGAATGGCAGGTAGTGACTAGTGGGGTGCCGCAGGGCTCAGTGCTGGGACCCCAGCTATTTACAATATACATTAATGATTTGGATGAAGGAATTGAGTGTAATATCTCCAAGTTTGCAGATGACACTAAACTGGGTGACGGTGTGAGCTGTGAGGAGGATGCTAAGAGGCTGCAGAGTGACTTGGACAGGTTAGGTGAATGGGCAAATGTATGGCAGATGCAGTATAATGTGGATAAGTATGAGGTTATCCACTTTGGGGGCAAAAACACGCAGGCAGAACATTATCTGAATGGCGGCAGATTAGGAAAAGGGGAGGTGCAGCGAGACCTGGGTGTCATTGTACATCAGTCATTGAAAGTTGGCATGCAGGTACAGCAGGCAGTGAAGAAGGCAAATGGTATGTTGGCCTTCATAGCTAGGGGATTTGAGTATAGTAGCAGGGAGGTCTTACTGCAGTTGTACAGGGCCTCGGTGAGGTCTCACCTGGAATATTGTGTTGGTTTTGGTCTCCTAGAAACATAGAAACATAGAAAATAGGTGCAGGAGTAGGCCATTTGGCCCTTCGAGCCTGCACCACCATTCAATAAGATCATGGCTGATCATTCAACTCAGTACCCCTTTCCTGCTTTCGCTCCATACCACTTGATCACTTTAGCTGTAGGGGCCATATCTAACTCCCTCTTGACTATATCCAATGAACTGGCATCAACAACTCTCTGTGGTAGGGAATTCTACAGGTTAAAAACTCTCTGAGTGAAGAAGTTTCTCCTCATCTCAGTTCTAAATGGCTTACCCCTTATTCTTAGACTGTGTCCCCTGGTTCTGGACTTCCCCAACATTGGGAACATTCTTCCTGCATCTAACCTGTCCAGTCCCATCAGAATTTTATATGTTTCTATGAGATCCCCTCTCATCCTTCTAAACTCCAGTGAATACAGACCCAGTCGATCCAGTCTCTCCTCATATGTCAGTCCAGCCATCCCAGGAATCAGTCTGGTGAACCTTCGCTGCACTCCCTCAATAGCAAGAACATCCTTCTTCAGATTAGGAGATCAAAACTGAACACAATATTCCAGGTGTGGCCTCACCAAGGCCCTGTACAACTGCAGTAAGACCTCCCTGCTGCTATACTCAAATCCCCTAGCTATGAAGGCCAACATACCATTTACCATCTTCACCACCTGCTGTACCTGCATGCCAACTTTCAATGACTCATGTACCATGACACCCAGGTCTCGTTGCACCTCCCCTTTTCCCAATCTGTCACCATTCAGATAATATTCTGCCTTCGTGTTTTTGCCCTCAAAGTGCATCACCTCACATTTATCCACATTATACTGCATCTGCCATAAGTTTTACAATTCACCTAATCTGAGGATGAACATTCTTGTTATTGAGGAAGTGCAGCGAAGGTTCGCCAGACTGATTCCCGGGATGGCTGGACTGACATATGAGGAGAGACTGGATTGACAGGGCCTTTATTCACTGGAGTTTAGAAGGATCAGAAGGGATCTTATAGAAACATATAAAATTCTGACGGGACTGGACAGGTTAGATGCAGGAAGAATGTTTCCAAGTTGGGGAAGTCCAGAACCAGGGGTCACAGTCTAACGATAAGGGGTAAGCCATTTAGGACTGAGATGAGGAGAAACTTCTTCACCCAGAGAGTTGTGAACCTGTGGAATTCCCTACCGCAGAGAGTTGTTGCTGCCAGTTCATTGGATATATTCAAGAGAGAGTTAGATATGGCCCTTACGGCTAAAGGGATCAAGGGGTATGGAGAGAAAGCAGGAAAGGGGTACTGAGGTGAATGATCAGCCATGATCTTATTGAATGGTGGTGCAGGCTTGAAGGGCCGAATGGCCTAATGCCTTACTCCTGCATCTATTTTCTATGTTCCTCTGTTAATCCCCAATCGCCCCTTGAGAAGGTGGTGGTGAGCTGCCTTCTTGAACCGCTGCAGTCTGTGTGGTGAAGATGCTCCCTCAGTGCTGTTAGGGAGGGAGTTCCAGGATTTTGACCCAGGGACAATGAAGGAATGGTGATACATTTCCAAGTCAGGATGGTGTGTAACTTGGAGGTGTTCCCATGCATTTGCTGCCCTTGTTCTTCTCGGTGGTAGAGGTCGCGGGTTTGCGAGGTGCTGCCGAAGAAGCCTTGACGAGTTGCTACAGTGCATCTTGTAGACAGTACACACTCCAGCCATGGTGGGGTGGTGGTGGAAGGAGTGGAGGTTTAAGGTATATAATATATATATGTATATACAGATAATCTTGAAGTCTTGTGTCCAGTGCACAGGCATCACATTCCATCACACTACATATTCCTTAGCAGAGTGGTCAACTACCAGCGAGCATAGATTTAAAGTGATTGGTAGGAGGCTTAGAGGGGATGTGAGGGGAAATGTTTTCACCCAGAGGGTTGTGGGGGGTCTGGAACTCACTGCCTGAAAGGGTGGTAGAGGCAGAAACCCTCACCACATTTAAAAAGTACTTGGATGTGCACTTGAAGTGCCGTAACCTTCAGGGCTACGGACCAAGAGCTGGAAAGTGGGATTAGGCTGCATAGCTTTTGGTCGGCCGGCACTTACACGATGTGCCGAATGGCCTCCTTCCGGGCTGTAAATTTCTATGATTCTATGAAAGTATGTGACATTTTGTTACAGATGCAAGGCGCTTTAAAATAGAATCAAGAAGTACTTATTCCTCATGGTCTCTTTGCAGCTCTCTCACAATTTTTTCCCGTTGTCTTTCGGCAGTCATGTGTATCCCACTCCAACCCCATCGACACCTGGGAGTCCCTGCCCAAAGGCCACCCTAAGTGGAGGAAGAGTATCCGGGAGGACGCTGAGCACCTTGAGTCTCGTTGCTGAGAGCATGCAGAAAACAAGCGCAGGCAGCGGAAGGAACGTGCGGCAAACCAGACTCCCCACCCACCCTTTCCTTCAACCCCTGTCTGTCCCACCTGTGACAGACACTGTAATTCCTGTATTGGACTGTTCAGTCACCTGAGAACTCACTTTTAGAGTGGGAGCAAGTCTTCCTCAATTTCTAGGGACTGCCTACGATGATAATGACTCCAGCACAACATCCCAGTACCCCATTTGCATAAAGTATAACCACCGACTCAATCTGAGCAATGCTTTGGGACATCCTCTATAAAAGTTTCCAAAATTCCAACCACGTTTCTTACCTTTAGTTCATGGTGGAAACTGTTTGGCTGCCGATCAAGATCAAAGCATAAGTTTGAAGAAGTGGAACTTCTGCTCAATAAACCGAAAGATAGTAACACTGGGTAATAGACATTTCTGCTTCTCACATTCACAGTATCTAGCATTCACAGGTCAAGGACACCACCTTATTGGATGAGAACACGTATCTATTTTAGAAGTTCTGGATATTTATAGAGCAGCGTTGGTAGCAACCATACCCTTGATGCCTGAGACAATCCTGAAGTATAATGAGCACCTAATATTAAAGGGGAAATCAAGAGAAGTAATAAAAATATAAGACAAATTTAGAGTCATGAGGGATGAGACCAGAACAAAGAGGCATAACCTTAACATTAGAGCAAGGACATTCAGGGCTGATGTCAGGAAGCACTTCTTCACACAAAGGGTAGTGGGAATCTGGAACACTTTCCCCCCAAAATTCTGTTGAGGCCGGGGGTCAATTGAAAATTTCAACACTGAGATTGATAGATTTTTGTTGGGCAGGGGTATTCAGGGTTAAAGTACCATGTCTGTCCCAAATCGAGTTAAGATTCAGATATGCCATGATCTAACTGAATGGGGCAACAGGCTTGAGGGGCTGAATAGCCTCCACCTGTTCCTATTTACAATAGGGATTATAGGACAAAGAAGATTACCTAAATAGTCAAATTAAAATATTGATATGTGCAATTAACTGAATAGCCCTTTTCATTAACTTAATTACTACAAGCTGAGAATGTTCTAATATGGTAATAGAATTCCATGCCTATTGGCTGATCTAATTTACATGTAATATCCATAGAGGGAAAAAAATAACCATTTAATTAATATATGTGCCATTTTATATTAAATGCCCATCCCCAATTAAAGCAATTAATACAATGGCTGGAACCAATACTTCAGTTTTCAGTGTGAATATGTTAGCCTGATAGTCTGGGTCCATAGGTACCTAAAGTAATAATATAATGATGATAAAAAGGCTCAGTTAAGATTTTTAAAAAGCTATCATAGGTAAATGATTTGCTGTCTTCAGTCATGAGTTGCGTTTAATCTATTAAAATTGAGCAAATTCTATAGCAAGATGCTGGCCCAGTTTCAAGGCATGAAGTAACACAGAATATATATATGTGAAGAGAAAAAGATTAATGAAGACAAATGTAGGTCCCTTGCAGTCAGAAACAGGTGAATTTATAATGGGGAACAAAGAAATGGCAGACCAATTGAACAAATACTTTGGTTCTGTCTTTAATAAGGAAGACACAAATTACCTTCTGGAAATACTAGGGGACCGAGGGCCTAGCGAGAAGGAGGAACTGAAGGAAATCCTTATTAGTCAGAAAATTGTGTTAGCGAAATTGTTGGCATTGAAGGCCGATAAATCCCCAGGGCCTGATAGTCTGCATCCCAGAGTACTTAAGGAAGTGGCCCTAGAAATAGTGGATGCATTGGTGGTCATTTTCCAACATTCGATAGACTCTGGATTAGTTCCTATGGATTGGAGGGTAGCTAATGTAACCCCACTTTTTAAAAAAGGAGGGAGAGAGAAAACAGGGAATTATCGATCGGTTAGCCTGACATCAATAGTGGGGAAAATGTTGGAATCAATTATTAAAGATGTAATAGCAGTGTATTTGGAAAGCAGTGACAGGATCAGTCCAAGTCAGCATGGATTTATGAAAGGGAAATCATGCTTGACAAATCTTCTAGAATTTTTTGAGAATGTAACTCGTAGAGTGGACAAGGGAGAACCAGTGGATGTGGTGTATTTGAACTTTCAAAAGGCTTTTGACAAGGTCCCACACAAGAGATTAATGTGCAAAATTAAAGCACATGGTATTGGGGGTAATGTATTGACGTGGATAGAGAACTGGTTGGCAGACAGGAAGCGAAGAGGAGGAATAAACGGGTCCTTTTCAGAATGGCAGGCAGTGACTAGTGGGATACGGCAAGGTTCAGTGTTGGGACCCCAGCTATTTAAAATATACATTAATGATTTAGACGAAGGAATTGAATGTAATATCTCCAAGTTTGCAGATGACATTAAGCTGGGTGGCGGTTTGAGCTATGAGGAGGATGCTCAGAGGCTGCAGGTTGATTTGGACAGGTTAGGTGAGTGGGAAAATGCATAGCAGATGCATTATAATGTAGATAAATGTGAGGTTATCCACTTTGGTGGAAAAAACAGGAAAGCAGATTATTATCTGAATAGTGACAGATTAGGAAAAGGGGAGGTGCAACGAGACCTGGGTGTCATGGTACATCAGTCATTGAAAGTTGGCATACAGGTGCAGCAGGCAGTGAAGAAGGCAAATGGCATGTTGGCCTTCATAGCAAGAGAATTTGAGTATAGGAGCAGGGAGGTCTTATTGCAGATGTACAGGGCCTTGATGAAGCCACACCTTGAATATTGTGTTCAGTTTTGGTCTCCTAATCTGAGGAAGGACATTCTTGCCATTGAGGGAGTGCAGCGAAGGTTCATTAGACTGATTCCCGGGATGGCAGGACTGACATATGAGGAAAGGCTGGATCGACTAGGTTTATATTCACTGTAATTTAGAAGAATGAGAGGGGATCTCATAGAAACATATACAATTCTAATGGGATTGGACAGGTTAGATGCAGGAAGAATGTTTCCGATGTTGGGGAAGTCCAGAACCAGGGGGTCACAATCTAAGGATAAGGGGTAAGCCATTTTAGGACCAAGATGAGAAGAAACTTCTTCACCCAGAGAATTGTGAACCTGTGGAAATCTCTACCATAGAAAATTGTTGAGGCCAGCTCATTAGATATATTCAAAAGGGACTTAGATGTGGCCCTTACAGCTAAAGGATCAGAGGGTATGGAGAGAAAGCAGGAATGGGGTACTGAAGTTGCAAGATCAGCCATGATCATATTGAATGCTGGTGCAGGCTCGACGGGCCGAATGGCCTACTCCTGCACCTATGATTCTATGTTTCTATGAATATTGGTGTATTTGGTGTCACGTGACTTCTGTAGGTAAATCGTCCACGTTAAGACCCATGGGATCATTTTGTAAAATCCATTGGTAGCATGAAGCCTCAACAGATGGGAGCTTGAGCCTCAGAATTGGTCCGATACAGTCATAGCCCTATCTTCAACCCAAATTGCTGCCGAGTGAGATTCCACGCCTGGTGCCTTGATTTGCAAAATGGCCTCAGACATGATTTTCAAGTTGGACTGCTGATTGACCTTTACACCGTTAACAGGTTCAAGGAAACTTCCGTCTCCCTGGGTCAACTCATTCTGTTCGCTGTCTGCTCATGTGCTCTGACACTGAAACAAACACTAACATTACGGTAATACATGTGTCCAAACATCAGGAATAAGTTTATAACAAAACATAACAAGAAATGCTCTACCTGGGATTGTCCTACTATTTACTGGGAAACAAAAGATGGGAATAGCGGAGTCATCAGCAACTACTGCCGCCCGAAAGAATGGGGTCAGAGGTTATGGTCTGAAATTGTTGAACTCGATGTTGAGTCCAGAAGGCTGCAAAGTGCCTAATTGAAAGATGAGGCTCTGTTCCTCGAGCTTGTGTTGAGCTTCATTGGAACAATGTAGGAGGTCGAGGACCAGAGAGGTCAGAGTGGGAGTGGAGCGGGGAATTAAAGTGACAGGCCTCCGGAAGCTCGGGGTCACGCTTACGGATTGACCTATACTTGTCCCATTACCGTCTCCTTTTGCCTCACACCATCATCCCTTTTGTCATTTAATCTCTCCTGCCTCCCACCCTATCACCGACCTTCCCTTTTGTTCTTTCCTCCCCTCCTACCTTTTCCTGTCTCTGTACTTACCTAAAAACCTGTCACGTCTCTCACCTTTTCCAGTTCTGACGGAAGGTCATCGACCGGTAACGTGAACAATGAGCTGAAAGTTCCGGCCTCTCCGGCTGCGTACGGAGCGCGCACGGACCCGCCGAGACCTCGCAAAAGCCGGTCTTCGGGGCGCGCTGCACATGCGTCGGTTTCCGAGATTTCTCGTGACAGATCCTCCGCAGCCCCGGGAGAAGGACATCCGCGCGGGAGAGATCGGGCTACGTGCCCAGCTCATGCCCAGCGAATGTCCTTCAAACTTTTACGCCTGGTAAAAGCAGGCGCACTGCTTACTTTTATCAGAGTTTTAAAAGATATAAACATTAGATTTAAACACTCATTTTTATATTAAAAACCCTGTCCATTAAGGTATGTTTATTTTTAACACTATTAAAAGGCATTCAAAATAAACCCAAAGAATATATTTTTATCTAAAACATTTAATTACATTTAATTTCAATTAATTTTAAATATGTGAGGTGTTTTATTTATTTATTGTGCTGTGGTTTTGTTGTTTTAGGGGTTTTCTCATTGATAGTAATGTGAGCCCGTACAAACAGAGCTCCCATTTTTATCAATGAGAATACTGCACCGTGATTGGTGGTCCAGGCCCATGTGACTCCAGCATGTATGTATGTACCTCGAAGACATCTCCCCGTGTGCTGCGAGGCAACTCTAGGCCTCCGACCGGGATCCTACGTTCCTCCGGGACCACCAGGTGGTTTCGTAGGTTTTTTATGGGTCGGAGGCGTTCGTACGCAAGAAGCCTCCGACCGCAATTCTCCTCCCTCCGTTTCTCACTCCACGCTGCTGCCTGACCTGCTGAGCATCTTCTGTTTTTTATTTTAGAATTGCAGCGTCCACAGTATTTAAAAAAAAAAATCTATTATCCTGTCTTAAGCTATTTAGGTTTTAACTTGGAAAGCCTTCAAATTTTCCTTTTAGACTCTAATTATTAATTTAAGAATTAATTCAGCGCCCCCGTGCTGGCAGCAGGAAGGTGAACTCCAAGCCGGGGTGGGGGAAGGCTACAATACTGTGCTTCCAATTCTCCGATTCATCCTTGCCTTCAGTGCAGTTCCCCACTTGGAGTACAGGCATGGCGAATTCACTGTTAACTGCATAGTTTATTCTCTGCTGCACTTCATGATGAAATTTTAATATACCTTAAGGCGACAGGAGCTCGAGACTGTTTGCATCTCCCTTGGCATTTACATACTCTTTGAGAGGGAGTAAATTGCAAAGATCTAGCCGAAACTTAACAACTTCTCTGCCGTTAGCCCTCACTGTCACAATCGTCTCTTGTGCAATCTGTTTTCCCCCCCTACATGTCCTGCACTGCTCCAATTACGCGATCTCATCGGGAGTAATTTTGACGGTGGGTGTTAGTGTTGAACAGACGATATCGGATCAGCAACCTCTCCCACTGACCTACACAAAGGCAAGATACCGCAGATGCTGGAAATCTGAAATAAAAACAGGAAATTCTCTCTTTCCAATACATTGATGACCGTATCGGTGCCATTTCCTGCTCTCGCCCCGAACTGGATAATTTCATCAACTTTGCTTCCAATTTCCACCCTTTCCCTCGCCTTCACATGGCCCATCTCCGACTATTCCCTTCCCTTCCTCAACTTCTCTGTCTCCATCTCTGGGGAGAGGCTATCGACCAGTATCCACTATAATCCCACTGACTCCCTCAGCTACCTGGACTCATCATCATAGGTGGTGTGTATGGAGAAAGAGTCAGACTGAACACTGTGAGCTCAAAGTAAAGTGTGACCGTAGTCTTTTATAGCAGGTCTCCAGAGTGCCTCTCCAACCTGTGAGGCCTCCTTAAATACCTGTGCTCCCAAGAGATTATGGGATCCCTTGGGACTCCGGGGAATGAGCCCTCTGGTGGCTGTACAGAGTAAATACAAGTCCACATATTGAGAACTGGTTGTCAGACAGGAAGCAAAGAGTAGGAGTAAATGGGTACTTTTCAGAATGGCAGGCAGTGACTAGTGGGGTACCGCAAGGTTCTGTGCTGGGGCCCCAGCTGTTTACGCTGTACATTAATGATTTAGATGAGGGGATTAAATGTAGTATCTCCAAATTTGCGGATGACACTAAGTTGGGTGGCAGTGTGAGCTGCGAGGAGGATGCTGTGAGGCTGCAGAGCGACTTGGATAGGTTAGGTGAGTGGGCAAATGCATGGCAGATGAAGTATAATGTGGATAAATGTGAGGTTATCCACTTTGGTGGTAAAAACAGAGAGACAGACTATTATCTGAATGGTGACAGATTAGGAAAAGGGGAGGTGCAAAGAGACCTGGGTGTCATGGTACATCAGTCATTGAAGGTTGGCATGCAGGTGCAGCAGGCGGTTAAGAAAGCAAATGGCATGTTGGCCTTCATAGCAAGGGGATTTGAGTACAGGGGCAGGGAGGTGTTGCTACAGTTGTACAGGGCATTGGTGAGGCCACACCTGGAGTATTGTGTACAGTTTTGGTCTCCTAACCTGAGGAAGGACATTCTTGCTATTGAGGGAGTGCAGCGAAGGTTCACCAGACTGATTCCCGGGATGGCGGGACTGACCTATCAAGAAAGACTGGATCAACTGGGCTTGTATTCACTGGAGTTCAGAAGAATGAGAGGGGACCTCATAGAAACATATAAAATTCTGACGGGGTTAGACAGGTTAGATGCAGGAAGAATGTTCCCAATGTTGGGGAAGTCCAGAACCAGGGGTCACAGTCTAAGGATAAGGGGTAAGCCATTTAGGACCGAGATGCGGAGGAACTTCTTCACCCAGAGAGTGGTGAACCTGTGGAATTCTCTACCACAGAAAGTTGTTGAGGCCAATTCACTAAATATATTCAAAAAGGAGTTAGATGAGGTCCTTACTGCTAGGGGGATCAAGGGGTATGGCGAGAAAGCAGGAATGGGGTACTGAAGTTGAATGTTCAGCCATGAACTCATTGAATGGCGGTGCAGGCTAGAAGGGCCGAATGGCCTACTCCTGCACCTATTTTCTATGTTTCTATGTTTCTATAACAATAGGCAGTCCCTCGAAACCGAGGAAGACTTGCTTCCACTCTAAAAGTGAGTTCTCAGGTGGCTGTACAGTCCAATACAGGAATTATAGTCTCTGTCACAGGTAGGACAGACAGTGGTTGAAGGAAAGGGAGGGTGGGGAGTCTGGTTTGCCGCACGCTCCTTCCTCTGCCTGTGCTTGGTTTCTGCATGCTCTCGGCGACGAGACTCGAGGTGCTCAGCATCCTCCCGGATGCACTTCCTCCACTTTAGGGTGGTCTTTGGCCAGGGACTCCCAGGTGTCAGTGGGGATGTTGCATTTTATCAACGAAGCTTTGAGGGTGTACCTTAACTACACTTCCTCCCACCCTGCTTCCCGTAAGGCCTCTGTTCCATTCTCCCAGTTTCACCATCTCTGTCGTATCTGTTCTGTCGACGCCACCTTCCATACCAGTGCTTCCGATATGACTTCCTTTTTCCCCAACCGAGGATTCCCCTCCACCGTGGTTGACAGGGCCCTCGACTGTGTCTGCTCTATTTCCTGCACTTCTGCTCTCACCCCTTTCCCTCCCTCCCAGAACCACGATAGAGTTCCCCTTGTCCTCACCTTTCACCCCACCAGCCTCCACATTCAACGGATCATCTGCCACCATTTCCACGTGATCCCACCAACAAATGAAGCACTCTCCTCTATAAGGAACAGCACCTTATCTTTACAGCCCCCCGCACTCAACATCGAGTTCAAGAAGAATGAGAGGTGATCTTACCAAAACATATAAGATAATGAGGGGGCTTGACAAGGTGGATGCAGAGAGGATGTTTCCACTGATGGGGGAGACTAGAATTAGGAGACGTAATCTTCGAATAAGGGGCCGCCCATTTAAAACTGAGATGAGGGGGAATTTCTTCTCTCAGAGGGTTGTAAATCTGTGGAAGCCGAGACATTGAAAAAATGTAAGACCGAGATGGACAGTTTCTTAAGGGATTAAGGAATTATGGGGAGCGGGCAGGGAAGTGGACCTGAGTCCATGGTCGGATCAGCCATGACCGTATTAGATGGCGGAGCAGGCTCGAGGGGCCGTATGGCTTACTCCTGCTCCTATTTCTTATGTTCAGCAATTTCAGATCATTATTTTTTCTAGACGGCATCCGTGCTGAAGATTCTGCTATTCCCATTCACACCTTATCTAGACCCATCTTTTGTTTCTTTACTTGTCTCATTACCATCTCCTTTTGCCTCGCACTATCATCCCTTTTGTTATTTACTCTCTCCTGCCTTCCATCCTCTCACAGACCTTCCCTTTTGTTCTTTCCCCCGCCCTCCTCTTTCCGTGTCTCTGTACTTGCTTAAAAAACCTGTTACATCTCTAACTTTTTCTGGTTCTGACAAAAGGGTCATCGACCCGAAACGTTAACTCTGTTTCTCTCTCCACAGGTGCTGCCCGACCTGCTGAGTGTTTCCAGCATTTTTCAGAGAGCTTTTTAAAATGGGTTCGTTTTGATGGGGAGACGACGCTGAGCTGGCAAGCAAGTCAGCTCTGTTTACAAAAGCAAAATACAGCGGATGCTGGAATTTGAAATAAAAACAGAAAATGCTGGAAAATCTCAGCGGGTCAGGCAGCGTCTGCGGAGGGAGAAACAGAGTTAACGTTTCGGGTTGGTGACCCTTCGTCAGAACTGGGACGGTTCGAGACGGAGCAGGTTTTTAAGGAAGTGCAAGGGGCAGGGGAAGGGGGGAGGGGAGGAACAAACAAACGGGAAGGTCTGTGAGAGGGTGGAAGGCAGGAGAGATTAGAGAGACAAAAGGGATGATGGTAAAATGAGATGGTAACGGCACAAGTTAAGAAACAAAAGATGAATCTGGATGGGGTGTAAATGGCGGAATAATCACCAGCTGCCTTGGGAAAGAGAGAAAAAGGGAGAGGGGGGTTTGTAAAAAAAAAAAGGAAAAAATAGCGGAAAAAATGAGCCGAGGTTATGGTCTGAAATTGTTGAACTCAATGTTGAGTCCAGAAGGCTCTAAAGTACCTAAACAACAACAACTTTTATTCACATAGCGCCTTTAATGTAGTAGAATGTCCCAAGGCGCTTCACGGCAATGTTACAAGACAAAACAGACACATTTGACACTGAGCCAAAAAAGAAGAATTTAAGGCAGGTAACCAAAAGCTTGGTCAAAGAGGTAGGGTTTATGGAGCATGTGAGAAAGATGAGGAGCTGTTCCTCGAGCCAGCGTTGAACTTCACTGGAACAGTGTAGGAGACCGAGGACAGAGGTGTCGGAGTGGGAGTGGAGCGGGGAAGCTCGGGGTCACGCTTACTGACTGAACGGAGGTGTTCTGTAAAGCAATCCCTGTTAGATCAACCTAAAAACAGAAAACAAAAATATTGTGTGATAGAGAAGCTAAAAATATTGTAACAAGACAATTTAAATGAGAAAATACAAGAGGATTCAGGTCTTTAAGTGTGCATGACTTCAAGACCTTAGCGGATGTTACCTGGCAACGATCAGGAAGTAAAAGACTATTGCAAGCAATTGAACAGACAAGACAATGAAAACCCAAACAGCAACACAATAATGTCTCATCGCTTGCCTTCCCTGCGATCCTGTTACTGTGACAAGCGACTCAAAGACGGCTATCTTGATTGTCAAGGCCTCAAGTGACCTTAATGAATTGAGACCTCCTGCCGAGACAGTGCGAAGGCTAATATTCAGCATGCTGTGCAGGTAGTGTGACTACTCAAAGCTTGTAATGATAGGCTAGTCATGCTCAACCCCAAAAAGATCAATTTGCAGCCTGAAGGTTTTTTTTACGAGACACAGCATGTACTACAGAGAGTTCCATTTCAAAGAAAAACAGTTGGCAGAGATTCTCTCGGGACTTTCACTCGCTGCAAAGTCTTCATTGGAATTCCAGAGATCTGTTCCTATCTTCACAGATTGATAGGAGTTTTAGGAAGTTACTATTTCCAAGTGGGAATGATTCTACAAACAGCTCACATGACCTTTCGGATGATACACAGTTTGAACTCACTCGGGGAGACATTGTTGTCTTAAAAATTTGCCGAACTTGTTATGTCAAAGGTCTTTAAATAACCTTACGTTGTCAGGTGGATTTTAGTCACTGAACAAAATATATTTCATTTATATTTTACTTGAAGAATATTAAACGTGAGGAGTTATATTCCAAGGGGCCAAATTTGGTCAAGGCCCCCGCCCGCCCAAGTGCCGCGCAAAGTGCCGCCAATGGCCGGCGAGGTACCGGACGGCACTTTGGGCGGGATATTCATGGCCGAGGTCCCTCGAAGGTCGGCAAATGGACGACGTACACCGCCAATCTGGGCGGCAGCGGGCGGGGAGGTCTCATTCTCGGCGGCAGAGGCGCTCGCTGCCCGAGTGCCGCCGAGGATGGAGTCGGGCCCACGGAGGGTCGAAGACCTGAAAAAAAAAAATCATCAGGAAAACATTTTTAAAACTATCGGAAGACCTTCAGGGGACTCCATGCAGGTAAGTCGCCGCGGGGAAAAAAAATGTTCACTAACCTTTTTTTCAGGATCTTCAGACCGACCGTCGGGGACAGACCAGCCTCCAGCCAGCGGCCCATCCCTCCCGCCAAAGTGGCACTGGGCGGTTCGAGCAGAGGAAGGTCGGTGGCAGTGGGCGGTATGTTCATCAAAATCGGCACCCAAGAGTTAGGCACTAACTTAACTGGGATCTTTGATGTAGTAACAGAGAGCGTTGATGAGGATGGTGTGGTTGAGGATGTGGAGATGTACATAATAGACTTGTTGGCAAACGTGAAGCCCATGGGATTAAAGGAGAAGTGGCTGCATGGCTTCAAATCTGGCTAAGGGACAGAAAGTAGAGAGTAGTGGTTAGTGGTTGTTTTCCAGACTGTGCAGTGGTAGCCCCCAAAGGTCGATGTTAAGGCTGCTGCTCCTTTTAATGTATATTAATGACCTGGACTTGGGTATACAGGACATAATTTCAAAGTCTGCAGATGACACAAAACTCAGAAATGTACTGAACAATGCGGAGGATAGTCAGGAGGACAAGCTCAGACTGGTGAAACCGTCAGACACATAAGAACATAAGAACATAAGAATTAGGAACAGGAGTAGGCCATCTAGCCCCTCGAGCCTGCTCCGCCACTCAACAAGATCATGGCTGATCTGGCCGTGGACTCAGCTCCACTTACCAGCCCACTCCCCGTAACCCTTAATTCCCTTATTGGTTAAAAATCTATCTATCTGTGACTTGAATATATTCAATGAGCTAGCCTCAACTGCTTCCTTGGGCAGAGAATTCCACAGATTCACAACCCTCTGGGAGAAGAAATTCCTTCTCAACTCGGTTTTAAATTGGCTCCCCCGTATTTTGAGGCTGTGCCCCCTAGTTCTAGTCTCCCCGTCCAGTGGAAACAACCTCTCTGCCTCTATCTTGTCTATCCCTTTCATTATTTTAAATGTTTCTATAAGATCACCCCTCATCCTTCTGAACTCCAACGAGTAAAGACCCAGTCTACTCAATCTATCATCATAAGGTAACCCCCTCATATCCGGAATCAGCCTCGTGAATTGTCTCTGTACCCCCTCCAAAGCTAGTATATCCTTCCTGAAGGAAGGTGACCAAAACTGCACGAAGTACTCCAGGTGCGGCCTCACCAATACCCTGTACAGTTGCAGCAGGACCTCCCTGCTTTTGTACTCCATCCCTCTCGCAATGAAGGCCAAGATTCCATTCGCCTTCCTGATTACCTGCTGCACCTGCAAACTAACTTTTTGGGATTCATGCACAAGGATGACACGCAAATTCCCCTGTGCGGAGGGGAGCGGGCAAGTCCGAGGGCCTCCTCGTAGGACTGCTCCTGGGCACGGCCAAGGGGGCCATCAGGCTGGTCCAGGCAGCGGGCGGTCGAGGGGGTCGTTCAGACAGACTGCCTGCCTCTCTTCCGCGCATACATCCGGTCCAGGGTGTCCCTGGAGATGGAGCACGCGGTGTCCACCGGTACGCTCGCGGCCTTCCGCGAGAGGTGGGCACCGGAGGGACTGGAGTGCATCATCACGCCCGGCAACCAAATTTTAAGTTGACTTTATGTTTTTAAGTTAATTTGTTTTAATTGCCGGTGCTTTGACTGTCCCCCTCCCCTTTTGTAGGGGGCACTTGGAGAAAAATTCAATTCTGTGCCCAAAAAAAAAAAAATTCATGCACAAGGACCCCCAGGTCCCTCTGCACCGCAGCATGTTGTAATTTCTCCCCATTCAAATAATATTCCCTTTTACTGTGGCAGATAAAAATTAATGCAGAGAACTGATTTCATTTTGGTGGGACAGAATGAGGACAGACAATACATACTAAGTGGTATAATTGTAAAGGGGGTGCAGGAACAGAGAGGGACCTGAGGGTGTACGTACACAAGTCTTTGAAGGTGACAGGACAAGTTGAGAAGGCTGTTAAAAAAGCGTACTGTATCCTGGGATTTATTAATAGAGGCCTAGGGGCTGAACTTCATCACCTCACCGCCCACTGCCACCAACATTCCTCCTGAAGACCCACCCAGTGCCACTTTCGGGGCGGCCTGGAGCGGGCGGGAGGGGAGAGCCGCCGGGAACCGTCCGCTGACGTCAGCGGACGGCCGAGTGGCGCAACTGAGCTCCCGCCCGCCCAGCTCCCAGATTCCTGCGGGCGGGAGTCGGCGGGAGAACGGGGGCGGACCGCTGGCTGGAGGCCGGTCTGTCCCCCGACGGTCAAGTCGGAAGAACCTGAATAAAAGGTAAGTGAACATTTGTTTTTTTTAATTTTCCACAGCGACTTACCTGGATGGGGTCCCCTGAAGGTCTTCCGATAGCTTCTGTACTTTTTGTTTGTGCTTTTTATTTTCAGGTCTTCGACCCTCCGTGGGCCCGACTCCATCCTCGGCGGCACTTGGGCAACAAGCGCCTCTGCCGCCGAGAATGTGACCTCCCGCCCGCTGCCGCCCAGATTGGCGGTGTACATCGTCCATTTGCCGCCCTCCGACCTTCGAGGGACCTCGGCCATGAATATCCCGCCCAAAGTACCGTCCGGTACCTCGGCGGCCATCGGCGGCACTTTGGGCGGGAAGAGGCCTTGCTGAAAATCGGCCCCCTAGAGTACAAAAACACGGACGTTATGCTCAACTTTAATAAATCACTGGTTCGGCCCCAGCTCGAGTATTGCTGCCAATTCTGGGCACCACATTTTCAGAAGGATATCAAGGCCTTGGCGAGGGTGCGGAGGAGGTTTACTGGAATGGTGCCAGGGATGAGGGACTTCTGTTACATAGAAAAATTAGAGAAGCTGGCATTGTCCTCCTCAGAGCGGAGCAAGTTTAGGGGAAATTTGACAGAGATGTTCAAAATCATGAAGGGTTTTGATCGAGTAAATAAGGAGAAATTATTTCCAGTGATAGACGGGGTCAGTAACCAGTGGACACAGATTTAAGGTGATTGGCAAAAGAACCACAGACGAGATGAGGAAGAAAGAATTTCCGCAGCGAGTTGCTGTGATCTGGAATGCGCTGCCTGAAAAGATGGTGGAAGCAGATTCAACAACAACTTTCGAAAGGGAATTAGATAAATACTTGAAGGGAAAAATTTTCAGGGTTGTGGGGAAAGTGCGGGGGCGGGAGGGTGTGGTTTGGGACTAATTGGATCAAAGAGCCGGCTCAGGCTCGATGCACCGAATGGTCTTCCTCTGTGCTGTACTTCTTGGAATCCTAGAATGATACATAGGACTTTCACACATGGCATGGTGTCCTCAATTCATACACTGAAAATAACATCCAGTTAAAGAAAAATTAAATCATTTAAAACTAGATAAATATATTCATACATCGTCGGGAACTGAAAAATACTGTTTTATGATGTTTTTGGGTAGGATTAGAATTATTCTTGAGCAGAACTACTTTTCCACAAGTCACTGGCAGTTTTAAAAACAATGTTATGTTTATACAGGTGTTGGTTGTGTTAGTTGTTCGTATTAGCGCAGTGGGCAGCACTGTCTGAGTCAAAAGGCTATGGTTTCATAGACTTGGGCACACAATCTCGGCTGTAGTATAGGCTGACCCTCTCTGATCCGGAACCCTCGGTACCTGCCCTCTTCTGGATAAGGGATTTTTCCGGACGAGAAGTGGCCACGTTAAATTGGATGGTACGGGTACTGAGCAAGGGGATATGGGGCCTGGCTGGCTTGGGGCTGGGAGTGTGGCAGAGAGATCATGGGGTGGGGGGGAGTGGGGGGAGCAATGGATCGCGGGGTCAGGCCAGCGATTGCGGGAGTTGGCAGCGAGGAAGGACTTCAATTTGTTCATGGCGGAGTTCTGCACATGCACCACACGGTGGCCGGGAATGGTGTCGGACGAGGGGTGGTTCCGGATAAGGGAGTTCTGGATAAGGGATTCAACCTGATCTGAGGGAGCGCCGCACTGTCGGAGGTGCTGTCCTTTGGATGAGACGTTAAACCGAGGCCCCATCTGCCCTCTCAGGTGGATGTAAACGATCCCACGGCACTGTTGGAATCAATTATTAAAGATGTAATAGCAGCGCATTTGGAAAGCAGTGACAGGATCGGTCCAAGTCAGCATGGATTTATGAAAGGGGAATCATGCTTGACAAATCTTCTAGAATTTTTTGAGGATGTAACAAGTAGAGTGGACAAGGGAGAACCGGTGGATGTGGTGTATTTGGACTTTCAAAAGGCTTTTGACAAGGTCCCACACAAGAGATTAGTGTGCAAAATTAAAGCACATGGGATTGGGGGTAATGTACTGACGTGGATAGAGAACTGGTTGGCAGACAGGAAGCAAAGAGGAGGAATAAACGGGTCTTTTTCAGAATGGCAGGCAGTGACTTGTGGGGTACTGCAAGGTTCAGTGCTGGGAACCCAGCTATTTAGAATATACATTAACGATTTAGACGAAGGAATTGAGTGTAATATCTCCAAGTTTGCAGATGACACTAAGCTGGGTGGCAATGTGAGCTGTGAGGAGGATGCTAAGAGGCTGCAGGGTGACTTGGACAGGTTAGGTGAGTGGGCAAATACATGGCAGATGCAGTATAATGTAGATAAATGTGAGGTTATCGACTTTGGTGGCAAAAACAGGAAGGCAGAATATTATCTGAATGGTGACAGATTAGGAAAAGGGGAGGTGCAACGAGACCTGGGTGTCATGGTACATCAGTCATTGAAAGTGGGCACGCAGGTACAGCAGGCGGTGAAGAAGGCAAATGGCATGTTGGCTTTCATAGTGAGAGGATTTGAGTATAGGAGCAGGGAGGTCATAGTGCAGTTGTACAGGGCCTTGGTGGGACCACACCTGGAATATTGTGTGCAATTTTGGTCTCCTAATCTGAGGAAGGACATTCTTGCTATTGAGGGAGTTCAGCGAAGATTCACCAGACTGATTCCCGGGATGGCAGGACTGACATATGAAGAAAGACTGGATCGACTAGGCTTATATTCACTGGAATTTAGAAGAATGAGAGGGGATCTCATAGAAACATATATAATTCTGACGGGATTGGACAGGTTAGATGCAGGAAGAATGTTCCCGATGTTGGGGAAGTCCAGAACCAGGGGTCACAGTCTAAGGATAAGGGGTAAGCCATTTAGGACTGAGATGAGGAGAAACTTCTTCACTCAGAGAGTGGTGAAGCTGTGGAATTCTCTACCGCAGAAAGTTGTTGAAGCCAGTTCATTAGATATATTCAAAAGGGAGTTAGATGTGGCCCTTACGGCTAAAGGGATCAAGGAGTATGGACAGAAAGCAGGAATGGGGTACTGAAGTTGCATGATCAGCCATGATCATATTGAATGGTGGTGCAGGCTCGAAGGGCTGAATGGCCTACTCCTGCATCTATTTTCTATGTTTCTATGTTTCTAAGAGCGGGGGTGTTATCCCCGATGTCCTGGGCAATATTTATCCCTCAATCAACATAACAAAAACAGATTATCTAGTTATTAACTCAATGTTGTTTATGGAGCCTGCTGTATGAAAATTGGCTGCCGTGTTTCCTGCATTACAACAGTGACTGCATGCCAAAAAGTACTTCATTGGCTGTAGAGTGCTTTTAGACATCCTGAGGTCGTGAAAGGCGCTATATAAATACAAGTTCTATCTTTCTTTAACCCTCTTTCTACTAACTCCATCACTCAGGATGACAGTGATCTGTTGAAGAGTCTAGATGACAATTTTAGGGTAAATTGGATTGTCTGGGTGCAAATAATAGAGGGACGGGAAAAGTGGGCACCTGTAACCCTAACCCTAACCCTAAACATGACGCAATAATTTTCTGTCCATTTAAACCAGATTATTGGAAAAGTGGGTAGGCTCCCTATGGGCAAGTGTACTCCTCTTGTCCGATTTCCCTCTCTTCACTGTGTCCAGCCAATCCGACACGCTGAGATACAAGAACGGAGTAATCTGGCCAATTAAACATTTCCTTACTGCCCCGTGGCTAGGGATGGAAAAATTCCACCGAGGTTCTCGCTCCTTATCACTACCCTGTGACCCGCCCCCCCCCCCCCCACTCACTCCTCAACTCACTACAAAATGTGTCTGTATGGACATGGGAGGTGTACGGGACTAAGTTCTGATGCCTGTGCAGTTGAATAGCTGGCCAGCACGCGATGTGTAGGTTTGTACATGAAGAATGGCTGCTCGCACTGGAGATGGGGTTCCCAACCCTGGTTGTATGTATTCTGGGATCTGTTGTCACATGATCTCCTCCCTCCTACTGCCTCTCCTGGTCGAACAGCCCTTTTTATTCCTCCCCATCTCAATTTTTATTTATAACTAATTTACCAAAAATGTGTTTGAAGAAAATGAAGAAAATAAACCCCAAAACATTGTTTTGTTTCCCGCCTCTATGATTTTTCTCCCGGAAGTTGCTCACAGCAGTGTTCCTGAGAGTAATCTTTCATTCCTGGAGACTCCAGGGCAATCCTGGAGGGTTAGCAACCGTTGAGGAACCCACAGCAGGACTAGGATAGAAAGAGGGCGCAATATATGCACCTGTGAGGATGTTCACAGAGTTGTAGAGCTGTTGAAACCTTGCCATCCTCGTCTGCCGTCCGGACACGCCATGGCGCAACATGTTGCCGTCCGGAGGAGGCGGAGGTCCCCGATGGAGTGCATTCTCTGCGGGAGTCCTCCCACTATTTATCGGGGACTTGGCCTGGAGGGTGGTGCACGGAGCAGTCCCGTGCAACAAATTTTTAAGCCGGTTCACGAGCTCCCAGGCCGCCTGCAATTTCTGCGGTCTGGAAGAGTCCGTGTTCCACGTTTTTATGGAGTGTGCGAGGTTGCAGCCCCTGTTTCATTCTTTAAAGGGGCTGCTCCTCAATTTCTGGCTGCACTTCAGTCCCACACTCCTGATCTTTGGGCACCCTGTGCGGAGGGGAGCGGGTAGGTCCGAGGGTCTCCTCGTAGGACTGCTCCTGGGCACGGCCAAGGATGCCATCAGCGGGCAGTCGAGGGGGTCGTTCAGCCTGACTGCCTGCCTCTCTTCCGTGCGTACATCCGCGCCAGGGTGTCCCTAGAGATGGAGCACGCAGTGTCCACCGGTGCGCTCGTGGCCTTCCGCGAGAGGTAGACGCCGGAGGGACTGGAGTGCATCGTTACCCCCGGCAAACAAATTTTAATTTGATTTTATATTTTTTAAAGTTTAATTTGCTTTAATTGCCAGATTTTTAGTGTCCCCTCCCCTTTTATAGGGGGTACTTGTAAAATATATGGTTTTAATGCCCCCCCAAAAAAATCACAAAAAAACCCTACAAAAACCCCCCCAAAAAAACACAAAAAAAACATTTATTGGAAAAAGGGGCAATTAAGTGTCTGGAGCGTCCCCCAGATCGGGGGGCACTTGATCTAATGTTTATTTTGTTCCCCCCTCAAAAGAGTTGTAGAGCTGTTCAGTTGTGAGTGTCTTAGCCAGTCATGTGATGTTCACAAGACTTAATAAAACCCCAGCCAGTTGGGTTTGGGGGATCCATGATGGGGCAGGTGGTTGTGAGCCTGGTGGATGAACTGGTAATGTGTCGTGTCATTGTTAAACCTTTGCTAATAAACCATCATCATCATAGGCAGTCCCTCGAAATCGAGGAAGACTTGCTTCCACTCCAAAAGTGAGTTCTCGGGTGACTGAACAGTCCAATACGGGAATTACAGTCTCTGTCACAGGTGGGACAGACAGTGGTTGAAGGAAAGGGGTGGGTGGGGAGTCTGATTTGCCGCACGCTCCTTCCGCTGCCTGCGCTTGTTTTCTGCATGCTCTCGGCGACGAGACTCGAGGTGCTCAGCGCCCTCCCGGATGCTCTTCCTCCACTTAGGGCGGTTTTTGGCCAGGGATTCCCAGGTGTCGGTCGGGATGTTGCACTTTATCAAGGAGGCTTTTGAGGTAAACCAACTAGTTCTTAATAGCAATGTGTTGCCAAGATTTCTTAAGCAAAGAACCCATGAAGCAAATACATGATAGAGGGTAAAAATAAATTCAGAAAGAAATGAAGCAGTTTTGCGCTAGGAGCACAGATGGGCAGTAACCACGGTAACTCTTTAAGCATGACCATCCAAGACTATGCATCAGCAGCAGCAACAATGCTAAACATTATAGAACTCACAACAGACTTATACCCACAGCCTAATTCAGTAGAATCTTATCAGTGCGGACATCTTTAAGGGCTGGCTGATTGTGCTGGTTACCAATGGTCCACGGTTACCCGCGAGTCCCCAGGAATTAAAGGTGAAAGTCCTGGACACTGCTGTGAGCAAAACCCAGGGGAGAAATCATAAGGGCATTCAAAAAATTGTCTTTTTATTTCACTTTAACACTTTTGTTTGTTCATTATTGAAAATATGAGGCATGGTATGGGGGCGCGGGGAAAGGCTGTTTGATTCACAGTCGAGAGTCATCCAATCAACCAATGAAGAGTCTACTCCCTTTCTGATTGGCCATGGGGGAAGGCGGGGTGCAGTGTTGGGTGGCCAATGGTGGAAGTGTAAGGGCGGGGCAGTTGGAGACAAGAAGTCACGTGATGACACCTCCAAGGACATGTGCGACCAGAGGCTGGGGACCGACAGCCAAACAGGTGGATTTAGCAGTTATTGACGGGCCTCTCATGTTTGCGGCTTCGGGAAGATCGTGGGCAGAAGGTCCAGGTGTAGTTGAGGTCTTCCATTTAAAAAGTTCCACACCTAATTGATCCAACGCAGAGTCAACTTTCATTATTTCAGGCTCTCAGGGCCAGCAAGGCAGTCTATCTCATCGAGAGGAACCTCCAGTCAGGGCCTCTGAGTTTTCCTATCACCTCCTTCACTGGACCTCAGGCAGCAGCAACAACAACAACAACAACTTGATTTTATATAGCATCTTTAACATAGTGAAACGTCCCAATGCGCCTCACAGGAGTATTATGAGATCAAAAATTTGACAGCGAGCCGTATATGTAGAAATTAGCACAGGGACCAAAAGGGTACGGACCATCTTGAAGGAGGAAAGAGAGGCGGGGAGGTTTAGGCAGGGAGTTCCAGAGCTTGGGACCCAGGCAGCTGAAAGCACGGCCACCGATGGTTGAGTGATTATAATCAGGGATGCTCAAGAGGGCAGAATTAGAGGAGCGCAGACATTGTGGGGGTGGGGGGGGGGGGGTTGTGGAGCTGGAGGAGATTACAGAGATAGGGAGGGGCGAGGGCCATGGAGGGATTTGAAAATAAAGCAGAGAAATAGTTTGCTAGAATGATAAATTAGATAAAGTAATGAGGTTGGACGGTATGTTCTGAAAAAATGTAAAAGATACTGGAGAGTGAGTTCAAGGCTGTAATATAATTGGGTTGTCAAGAGAGATGCGAACGTATGAAAAATGAACAACAGGAAAAGACCCACTGGTCCCTCAACCTGTCCCATGTAGTTATGATGTCCCAGTACCGCATGATTCAGACACTACCCATCCACCCGGAGCCCTGCAATCTCCTGGGAGAGGCAAAAAGCCAGACAAAAAGCCAGGCCAGTTAGGGAATAACTTCCTCCATGACCCTCTTAGGTGATCGAAGCCAGTGCAGAAGATCGCACTGATCTTGATTTATATCACAGGAAACGTACCGTTTGTGACATTTCAGCTGTGCCTCAGTGGGCAGCACACTCGCCTCTGTCAGAAGGTTGTGGGTTCAAGTCCCACTCCAGTGACTTCAGCACATAAGTCTAGGCTACTGCTCCAGTGCAGTACTGAGGGAGTGCCGCACTGTCGGAGGTGCCGTCTTTCGGGTGAGACGTTAAACTGAGGGACGTAAAAGATCCCGTGGCACTATTTCGAAGAAGAGCAGGGGAATTATCCCCGGTGTCCTGGACCAATATTTATCCCTCAATCAACATAACAAAAAAACAGATTATCTGGTCATTATCACATCGCTGTTTGTGGGAGCTTGCTGTGCGCAAATTGGCTGCCACATTACAACAGTGACTACGCTCCAAAAGTACTTCATTGGCTGTAAAGCGCTTTGATACGGCTGGTGGTTGTGAAAGGCGCTATATAAATGCAAGTCTTGCACCCAAGCCAGAAACAGGTGTGGCTCCTGCTTGATCGGAAGCCACAGGCCCTCCATTCTCTGGGAAAAGAAGAACTGCCAAACATCCAATCTAGTTCTGCCCTTACGTCTCTTGTAAGCCTGGCTCTGAGCCCACGCTCACCTACTGAGCTGAAATAATTGGTCCCCATGAATACAATCTTGCCCCTTCATTATTTTACAAACCTTGACCAAACCGCCCGAGTATGCAGAAATACTCACATTTGCATCATTTTACTAATGATAACCTTTAATTAATGCTTAAGTAACGGAAACAAACATACACGTAAGAAAATATAATACTTCGACTTTGCACCAGCAGCTGTGTTGGCATCGGTAGCATTCAATTAGATTACGGTCTTCAAACACCGTGTCAGGCATCCATTAATTTCTGTTCAGTTTGCCGAATACAGAAATTATTATTCTGGAAATCCTCTCAAACGTTAGAAACTTTCTGAGACCCACAAACAAGTTGGTAAAGGTTGGAGTTGAGGAATAATTGGCCTTTCTGCCCCACCGTAGCCAGGGCTTGCACGAAAAAGGAGCAAGCGAGGGAAGGAGAGAGAGTGAGAGTGAGTTATGGGGCGAAAGGCAATGATTTGGTTGGTACATTGGAATCTAAGCTTGGATTACACTTTGATTCCGAGTTCAATGGATTTCAACTTTTGTTATTTTCGCCCATGTCAATCGCCCACTGGGTTAAAGTCTGCTTTTAATTATTGATGGCTATCCTGCCACCCCTGTTGTAAACGGCCCATGTGTGGTCGCTGGATACGGGCAGAATGTGGGTGAACTGTGATGTTATAGATATACTCTCTGTGTAGTCACTGTATAGTTGCATAAGATGGAGACTTGTTACCTGATGTACCATCAATAAGGTTTACACTGTGCATATACTATGCTAGCACCACTAGAGGGTGCAACTGGTGGAGACCGGGGTTTCCTGCCCTGGTGCAGGGGCTTTATAAAAGGGGGGGCTACCATACGGCTGCCTCCCTTTGGAGTTACGAGTAAAGGACCAAGGTCACCACAGTTTGAGTGCAACACATTGCCTCGTGGAGTCATTCAGAAATACACTACAGACATAATGGATTACACTTTGATTCCAAGTTCAATGGATTTCAACTTTTGTTATTTTCGCCCATGTCAATCGCCCACTGAGCTAAAGTCTGCTTTTAATTATTGATTATCTGATGTACTGTCAATAAGGTTTACGCTATGTATATACATGCTGGCACCACTAGAGGGTGCAACTGGTGGAGACCGGGGTTTCCTGCCTTGGTGACAGCCACCCCTGTTGTAAACGGCCTGTGTGTGGTCGCTGGATGGGGGCAGAAGGTGGGTGAACTGTGAAGCCTTATGCAGTTGAACAGTCCGCTGACAGTCGAGGTCATGGTAAAGATGGGCCACTTGGGTATTGGAGAATGGCTGGTGCTCAAAACGGGGGGGAGGGGGGAAATGGGTGAAGATTTTGTAACAAAGATGAAAGGAAATATAGAGATAATCTTATTTTGAAGAGATCTGGCCAGGCTTGAAGATCTAACATTATTACACTGAAGTATTACTTTTTTCAAAGGATCATTCCAACAGAGCCGGCCTCTGGCAACAAAATATCTCGGCTCCTGACAAGATTAAATGTTAGTTCATCATCACCTTAAGACATAATAAAGGAGCTAATCTCCCTGCCTTGCTCTCGAAGCTCACTGTGAGCTGATCCTCAGATCTGTCAATCTTGCAAAGCCACAACAAAATCACATTAACTCCTGGCTATTTTACACAAGATATAACTGCCTTTAAACTCCAGCATGTAATTGGTAACATCAGCTCATTTTATATCTAAACCGAACAGTGTTACTTATAAACTTGTGTGACTTGATGAGTTTGCGATCTCCGGCGAGTCTCGTGGAGGGGGATAGGGGGGTGGGGAGAGTTTTGCTTCTGCTCTACGATTCCCCAGAGAGAGAGAGGGAGAGGGATGCAGATGGAGAGCAACAGAGAAACTGGGAGGAGGAGATAACTGTGTGAAGATCTGGTAATTTAATCAACACAAGAGCATAAGAAATAGGAGCAGGAGTCGGCCAATTGGCCCCTCGAGCCTGCTCTGCCATTCAATAAGATTATGGCTGATCTGATCATGGACTCAGCTTCACTTCCCTGCCCACTCCCCATGACCCTTATCACTCAAAAATCTGTCAATCTCCACCTTAAATATATTCAATGACCCAGCCTCCACAGCACTCTGGGGCAGAGAATTCCACAGATTCACAACCCTCTGAGAGAAGAAATTCCTCCTTTTCATGTATTCAACTGTCATTGTAATCCATGTATAAACTGACCTAAATGGTACACCGTGAGAACACTGACCACTAGGTGGTGAACTTGTGGGAGACACTCCTAACCTGGACTTTCAGGTATAATAGGGGAAGTTCCATCCACCTTCATCACTTCACTGCTGGCTAATAAAGGTAACTGGTCACAGAGTGACCTTCTCTCAAGTATGGGCCTCGTGTGCATTTGTACTGTATAGTAAGGACATATCATTGGTGACGAGAAACTGGGATTTAAACCACGCGAGTATGGCCACTAGCAGCACAGACGAGAGGTACTGTGTTGGTGATGATTGGGACGATTTTATTGAGAGACTATCGCAAAGTTTTGTCACTAAGGAATGGCTGGGACAGGATTCGGCCGACAAATGCAGGGCTCATCTCCTGACGGTGTGTGGATCCAGGACGTACTCCCTGATGAAGGACCTTCTAGCGCCAGAGAAGCCGGCGGACAAGACTTTTGAAGAGCTCAGTAATTGATCGGGGAACTCTTTAAACCGGCGAGCAGCATGCACATGGTGAGACACCGGTTTTACATGCACCGGCGGCGAGAAGGGCAAAGCGTTCCAGACTTCGTGGCGGACCTCCGGAGACTGGCGAGCCTATGTAAGTTCCCAGATGCATGCAGAGCGGAGATGCTGCGAGACTTTTTTATTGACGGCATCGGGCACGCTGGGGTCTTCAGGAAATTGATTGAGACCAAAGACTTGACCCTGGAAATGGCGGCTTTGATGGCCCAGACATTTATCTCAGAGGAGGAAGAGACCAGAATGATGTTTGACAAAAATCTTGGTTTAAATGCAGCAAATGGATAGGGAGTCAACATTGTTAACGCAGCACACAGTTCTCCAGGCAGACATTGGCAATCGGACATGCCCGAGCATGTAGTCGAACCCAAAGGGGGAATTCAACAGAGACAATGGCTAGCTGAACGGCGATTCATGCCATCGCAAGGGATAATGCAGCCAGTAATGGGGCCATCAACACCTGTCAATGGTGCGTTTAAGGACAGTTACAGAGACAGTCAGAGACAATCGACTGGTAATGGACTTTTTGTTTCCAACAACGGCTCATGTTGGAGGTGTGGAGGCAAACACACAGCAAGAGCTTGCAGGTATCAGCAATATTACCTGCAGAAACTGCAACGTCAGCAGTCACTTGGCGTGTATGTGCAGGGAGCCTGCAGCCAGGTTGATGTACGAGGAGGACGGGCCCGATGTAAGCCCTACGAGGCCAAACGGACACTGGGGGAAATCGCTGGCAACTGAAGTTCAGCGCGTTCATGTGGAGCACGTATACAGTTCATACACCAGGACGCCACCGATAATGATGAAAGTGCTCCTCAATGGCATCCCAGTATCAATGGAGCTAGACACGGGGGCCAGCCAGTCCCTGATGGGTATCAAACAGTTCAACAAGTTGTGGGCGTCCAAGGCCAGGAGGCCAAAATTATCGCCGATTGACGCACAGCTACGGACATATACAAAGGAGATCATTCTGGTGCTAGGCAGCACCACGGTAGTCGTAACCCACAAAGATTTGGAGAACAGGTTGCCACTCTAGGTTGTCCCGGGGGACGATCCCACACTACTGGGGAGGAGTTGGCTTGCTGTCATGAACTGGAAATGGGCCGATGGCAATGCAATTTCTTCTGTGGAGCGAATATCGTGCTCACAGGTCCTGGACAAATTTGATTCACTATTTCAACCCGGCATCGGCACTTTCATGGGGACCAAGATAGTGATTCACATAAACCCGGACACCAGGCCAGTACACCACAAGGCCAGAGCGGTGCCGTTCGTGATGCGGGAAAAGATAGAAGGCGAATTGGACCGCCTGCTGAGGGAAGGCATCATCTCGCCAGTTGAATTCAGTGACTGGGCGAGCCCGATTGTGCCGGTGTTCAAGGCGGATGGGTCGGTCAGGATATGTGGTGATGACAAGGCCACCATCAATTGAGTGTCACTCCAAGACCAGTACCCGCTACCGAGAGCGGAGGACCTCTTTGCGACGCTATCCGGTGACAAGCTTTTTTCAAAATTGGACCTGACCTCAGCTTACATGACCCAGGAGCTGGCGAGTGAGTCGAAGAAGCTGACCACCATCACGACACACAAAGGATTGTTTGAGTACAACAGATATCTGTTCGGGATTCGTTCGACGCCGCAATCTTTCAGCGAAATATGGAAAGTCTCCTCAAGTCAATTCCTAGGATGGTAGTTTTTCAAGACGACATCCTCATCACGATATCGAAGAACACCTCCACAAACTGGAGGAGGTGCTACGCAGACTGGACAGGGTAGGTCTGCGACTGATAAAGGCGAAGTGCGTCTTCCTAGCTCCAGAGGTAGAATTACTGGGGATGAGGGTAGCAGCAGACGGGATCAGACCTACTGCGTCCAAAAGGGAAGCGATCCAGAGAGCACCCCGACCCCGTAACACGACAGAGCTGCATTCGTTCCTGGGGCTCCTGAACTATTTTGGTAACTATAGTAAGGACATATCACTCCTCATCTCCATTTTGAATGGGCGACCCCTTATTCTGAAACTATGCCCCCTAGTTCTAGATTCCCCCATGAGGGGAAACATCCTCTCTGCATCTACCCTGTCAAACCCTTTCAGAGTCTTATGGGCAAGATTTTCGGTTTTCAGCAAAAGCGATAGTTCTGCGCCAAAATGACCGTTTTCGCTGCGTTACTGTTTTTAGGCCCGCTTTTCGGCCTTTAATGTGCATTGGTAAAACTCAGCGTTGCACAAGGATTCGCGGCGCAAAACCGTGAGTTTCGCCAACTTTAGTCCGGGGCCGATCGCACTGCGAGAGAGGCCTTGGGAGGGGGGGAAAGAAACAACAACAAAAAATCGCAAAAAACAAAAAAAAAAACATTCACAAAACACTTACCTGCTGAATCGCTGAAAAATAATTAAAAAATAAAAACTTTGAACTTACTTTTTTTTGCGGGTCTTCGTTCTTACCGCTGCTGGCAGGACCGCACCGCAGGTTTGACCTGTCGGTATTCTGGGCGCAGAGTACGGCTCCCGAGAGCACCAAAAATCGATCGCAAACACTATTTCCGGTGTTGCATGTCGGCGCTCCTCTCCCTGGCGGTACGTGGAAGCAACGCCACAAAAAGGTAGCTCGAAGATCCCGCCGACCGGACTTGTGCCGTGCAGGGTCAAATCGAGGCAATAACCCGATCGCAAAGTTGGCGAAAATCTAGCCCATCGGAAGATCCCCTCTCATTCTTCTCAACGCCAATGGGCATAGGCCCAACCTGCTCAACCTTTCTTCATAAGGAATCAATGAATGACTATTGTTGCTCTTGGGAGGGTGAAGGACGAAGACAGTTCATAAGAACATAAGAAATCGGAGCAGGAGTAGGCCATACGGGCCCTCGAGCCTGCTCCGCCATTTAATACGATCATGGTTCAGGTGCACTTCCCTGCCCACTCCCCATAACCCCTTATTCCCTGATCGGTTAAGAAATTGTCTATCTCTGACTTAAATTTATTCAATGTCTCGACTTCCACAGCTCTCTGAGACAGTGAATTCCACAGATTTACAACCCTCTGAGAGAAGAAATTCCTCCTCATCTCAGTTTTAAATGGGCGGCCCCTTACTCTAAGATTATGCCCCCTAGTTCTAGTCTCCCCTGGTTACAGGGAAGACGAATTACGAGGAAAAATTATGGAAGTTGGGGTTTTATTCCCTCGGGTAAAGGGGCTATGTGGTGATCTCAATAAAGTTGTGGAGATTATGAAGGAGAGTGGCAAAGCTCATCTAGCTTCACTCCGGTGAAAGGTTCAAATGCTCGGACTTAAAAAGTAGGAAGTTTGCAAAAGTTAGTAACTGGCCTACAACAAGAGAAACTTTATTATGCAGCGAGTGGTTAGGATTTGGAAAGCACTCTCCCTGATGGGGTGGGGATACAGATTCAGTAGTAGCCTTCAAAAAGGAATTAGTTAATTCCTTGAAGGAGAAAGAATGGAAGGGATATGGGGAAAGAGCGGGGGAATGGGACTGACTGGATTGCTCCGCAAGGGTCGGTGCAGACTCGATGGGCCGAATGGCCTCCTTCTATGCTTGTGAATCGGAGGGCTGGATTTTCGTTCTTATTCTGCCTCTGTCAGCACCCCGGAGAGGCGGTAACGGCTCTGGAGATGGTTACCACCTGGTTTGCCAGCTTCCAGTGCCCCGCCGGGACGTTCGGTGCCAGTTTTGCCGCGGCACTGTGCATTACCGCCCGGGGAGCGTGTTGCCGTTGTACAACGCCCCAGCTTTCGACAGCGTTTGGGAAATTCGGCTGGAGCGGCACCCAGTAGCGCCCCCCCTAGTGGGACCGCCTGGGAAAGCGGGCGGTCCGAGCTGTCCCGGCAACGGTGAGCGAAGGAATGGTGTAATGATGTAAGTGTGATTGTTTTTTTTTTTGTTTTTTTTTGCGATTCATCTTTATTTGAGGTCAGTAAAATATTGGGAATGTTTGTTGTGTTTTGAGTCCCGATTTTTTTGTTGTTGTTGCAGGCAAGCCTTTCTTAGGACACTCCAAGGCCGTCTCTTTAGCTCGGGATTCTCCATTGCTCAGCCGGCCTAGCGCCCTGAGAGAGGTGTGCAACACCTCCCTTAGCACTCCGCCCCACACTCGGGGCCCAGCTGCTGAATTTCGTGGATACCGACGCAAACCATTTCCCGGCGCAAAATGTACCGCCCCGCCGCCATTGCTGCCCTACGAAGCCTTCAACCGAAGATCTAGCCCCTAACCCCTGGTCTAACAAGTTAGCAGACAATGTTGGAATGCTCCTATTATCCTGCACGGTGACACAACCTCTGGCACTATTAATATTCCACGAACACCCTTGAAAAGAGAATTACTCAACACAATTATTAAAAAATATACCCAACATTATCAAATGTCATGTTAATATAGCTTCTTTAATTCTCTTATGGGAAGATGCACCATTCTGGTCAGAAATATAATTAGTTTTCACTATAATTTTATTTCAATGTTTATTTTAACATTCTAGTCAAGGGCTAAGAAATTGCTTTTGGTGAAATTTGTGCTTATAGTTTAACACATTTGCAGACATTCCTGTCTCTATTTTAATGGAGATGTTAAATTACTTATCTTGTTAAAGTATACACAGAGGAATATCATAATTGTTTGTCCACTCACAGTGATCATTCGGCTCTTGGTTGTATAATTAATACGTAGATCTGAAACTGAGAGAAGTCACTTTGAGGCCGAACTTGGTGAAGGCCAAGCCCCGCCCAATTGGCTGCCGAGAGAGCAGGCGGCACTTTGGGTGGGAAATTGAAGAAAAATAATGCAAACGGGCGACGTACACCGTCAAACTGGGTGGGAGCGGGCAGGAGCTCCCAACCTCGGCGGCAAAGGCTCTTGTCACCGAGGATGGAGTCGGGCCCACGGAGGATCGAAGACGTTCAAATAAAAATGATTGTGGGAAAAAGAAAATGGCCCGGCAGACCTTCAGGGGAACCCATGAAGGTAAGTGGCTGTGAAAAAAAAATTATTAAAAAGTTCACTCACCTTTTTTTTTCAGTTTTTCAAACTTACCTTGGGGGTTAGACCAGCCCTCCTCGCGATGGTCCTTACCCCTGCTGGTACCGACTCCCGCCGACTCCCGTCCGCACCAATCCGGCATCTCGGCGGGCGGGAGGTCACTTGCGGCAACTCAGCCATCGGCTGACGTTAGCGGGCGGTTCCTGGTGGGTTTCCCCTCCCGTCTGCTCCAGATCGAGTGCAAACTGGCACTGGGTGCATCCCGGAGAGGAATGTCGGCCGATCACGGCGGCAGTGGGCAGCAATGGCGGTAAGGCCAGCAATTTCAGCTCCTTTATGTTCCTACCCCCTTCCCTGTGCAATATCGCTCAGCTTCTCCATGATCAACCTTTACTAATATCTGAACAGCAAAGTAACCCCACACAAATTTATACGCACATTTTAGTGTGGAAGCTGTGGCTGAGTTGCTCGCACACTCGCCTCTGAGTCAGAAGGGTCCTGGATTCAAATCCCACTCCAGGGACTTGAGCACATAAATCCAGGCTGGCGCTCCAGTGCAGTACTGAGGGAGTGCAGTACTGAGGGAGTGCCGCACTGTCAGAGGGGCAATACTGAGGGAATGCCGCACTGTCAGAAGGGCAGTACTGAGGGAGCGCCGCACTGTCGGAGGGGCAGTACTGAGGGAGTGCCACGCTGTCGGAGAGACAGTACTGAGGGAGCGCCGCACTGTCGGAGGGGCAGTACTGAGGGAGTGCCGCGCTGTCGGAGAGGCAGTACTGAGGGAGCGCCGCGCTGTCGGAGAGACAGTACTGAGGGAGCGCCGCACTGTCGGAGGGGCAGTACTGAGGGAGTGCCGCATTGTCGGAGGGGCAGTACTGAGGGAGTGCCACGCTGTCGGAGGCCAGAACTGAGGGAGTACCGCGCTGTCAGAGGGGCAGTACTGAGGGAGTGCTGCACTGTCGGAGGTGCTGTCTTTCAGATGAGACGTTAAACTGAGGCCCCGTCTACTCTCTCAAGGGGATGCAAAAGATCCCATTGCACTATTTCTAAGAAGAGCAGGGGAGTTATCCCCGGTGTCCTGGCCAATATTTACTCCTCAATCAACATAACAAAAACAGATTATCTGGTCATTATCACATTGCTGTTTGTGGGAGCTTGCTGTGTGCAAATTGGATGCTGCGTTTTCCACATTACAACAGTGACTACACTCCAAAAGTACTTCATTGGCTGTAAAGCGCTTTGGGATGTCTGGTGGTTGTGAAAGGCACTATATAAATAAATGCAAGTCTTTATTTGGAAAGGGAGCTTGCACTAAATAGAGAAGAAAAAGACAAATTGCTCCAATTTCCTGGTCTCCTGTTTACTCACATCGATACTTTCTTTAAATATAGTCCTAAAGAAAGATTTGCATTTATATAGTACCTTTCATAACCTCCAAAAGTATGTTACAGCCAATGAAGTACAGTCACTGTTGTAATGTAGGAAACGCAGCAGCCAATTTGTGCACAGCAAGCTCCCACACACAGGACACATGAGAAACCTGTGCTTTTCTTCGAAATAGTGCGATGGGATATCTTTTACATCCACCCAAAAGAGCAGACAGGGCCTCGGCTTAACATCTCATCTGAAAGACAGCACCTCCAGACAGTGCAGCACTTCCTCAGCACTGCACTGGAGTGTCAGCCTGGATCTTTGTGCTATAGTCTCTGGAGGGGGACTTGAACCCACAACCTTCTGACTCAGAGGCAAGAGTGCTGCCCACTGAGCCACAGCTGACACTTAAATGCTACCTATAGAACTGACTCTGGTACCTAAAACATGGGCTTGTTATCTGATGCTCTCATTTTCCAAGGGTTTTACCAAGGGACTTCTCTCATTGATGGAACACATTTTGCCATCTTTGCTTATTTTGGATCTAATTTTTGTCTCACGTGAACACTTATTCCTTCAGTGCTTGAGATCTAAAGATGTTTTGGGCCAGTACATGCTTGGAACCAGACCCTGTTATATATGTAAACTTGTATTTACTCTGTACAGCCACCAGAGGGCTCATCCCCTGGAGTCCCAAGGGATCCCATGATCCCTTGGGACCACAGGTATTTAGGGAGGCCTCACAGGTTGGAGAGGCACTCTGGAGACCTGCAATAAAAGACTACGGTCACACTTTACTTTGAGCTCACAGTGTTCAGTCTGACTCTTTCTCCATACATAACAGACCCCATATAAATAAGCACAGCAGATGAAATCTTGGCAGAGAGAACCATTTCCGTCAGGGAGTTAGAAGCTAACTGTTGTGTTGCTGAGAGGACCAAGAGGGCGCTATTCGACCAGTGGTTTATTACTTTGGCTGTAAGGAGTAACAAGCTATTTTAGTTTGGCCCTGACTAACACACTGACTGATAATCAGACTGTCTTGCAACAGAGTGCTCTTCAGATAGATGGTTTATTGATCTTATCTCTACAAAATATTGTTATTACTGCAATAGCCGAAGCCTCAATGCCAGCCAACACGAACCGTTGATTTGCAAGTCAAATCATATATTTTGTTTCTCTTGCCTCCATTTTTATATTGCAAGAGATTATGAAGAGAGAAAGTTTCTTGGCACGGTGGATAACTTCTGTGCGATTAATTAGATTTAGAAACATAGAAACATAGAAAACAGGTGCAGGAGTAGGCCATTCGACTCTTTGAGCCTGCACCGCCATTCAATATGATCATGACTGATCATGCAACTTCAGTATCCCATTCCTGCTTTCTCTCCATACCCCCTGATCCCTTTAGCCGTAAGGGCCACATCTAACTCCCTTTTGAATATATCCAACGAACTGGACTCAACAACTTTCTGTGGTAGAGAATTCCACAGGTTCACAATTCTCTGGCTGAAAAAGTTTCTCCTCATCTCGGTCCTATATGGCCTACCGCTTATCCTTAGACTGTGACCCCTGGTTCTGGACTTGCCCAACATCGGGAACATTCTTCCTGCATCTAACCTGTCCAATTCCGTCAGAATTTTATATGTTTCTATGAGATCCCCTCTCATTCTTCTAAATTCCAGTGAATATAAGCCTAGTCGATCCAATCTTTCTTCATATGTCAGTCCTGTCATCCCAGGAATCAGTCTGGTGAACCTTCACTGCACTCCCTCAATAGCAAGAATGTTCCTCCTCAGATTGGGAGACCAAAACTGTACACAATATTCAAGGTGTGGTGTTATTTCTGTCTTGGTTCACTCATCAATGCAGTCTACCTCCACAATAATAATGACTTGTGTTTATATAATGCCTTTAATGTAGTTAAAAAGTCCCAAGGTGCTTCGTGAGAGCGTTACCGAACAGAATTTGGACACCGAGCTACATGAGGGGATATTAGATCAGGTTCACAGAGGGAGGCTTTAAGGAGCGCCTTCAAAGTAGAAAGAGAGGTGGAGAGGCAGAGAGGCTTCGGGAGGGAATTCCAGAGCTTCAGGCCATGGCAGCCGAAGGCACGGCCACCAACGGTGGAGCGATTGAAATCGGAGCTGCGCAAGAGGCCAGAATTGGAGGAGCGCAGACATCTCGACGGGTTGTGGGGCTGGAGATTTTTCTTCTACTTAAGGCAGTCCCTCCTGTCGAGGATGACTTGCTTCCACACCAAAAAAGGATGAGTTCACAGGTGTTTCGGTGAAGGACCTGATATTCCAGGTCCCGAACTACATGTTGAAGGGTGGAAGATGCCTGTACGGTTATTTTTTCCAACATGTGGTGGCCGTTGCACACCAGCCACCACACGGGCTTGACAGAGCTAGGTCTTGGTCCAGTGGCAAGGGTTAACCAGGATGACTGGAGGCCAGCTCTGCTATGCGGACCTAGTGGGTGTACATATTGCAGCGTGAGCTGGGCCCGTGCTGCCCCATGGCCCTTGCCTCTTCTGGGCCCCGAACTCTCGCCTCTCCAGGGCCCCGCTCGCGCCACTCCACGATCATTCGCCGCTCCTTCACCCCAACCTTGCCGCTCCTGCTGTACCTGCCCGTGCTCCAAACACCGTCCTGGACCTTGGTGATGTCCAATCCAGTCGCCCTCGTCACTGCCGCCGCCCTCTTGCACCAGCTCGCGCTGCTCCCTGGGGCGGTACGCCGCCACGCTGTCCGGGGGTCGCTCACCGCTCGCCTTTTATGGCCCCGGTCTGCCGGTGGTGTTTCCTCGCAGGTTGCGGCCACCACGCCGTGCCACGGAGGGGATTACGGAGATAGGGAGGGGCGGAGCTATGGCAGGATTTGAAAACAAGAGTGAGAATTTTAAAATCGAGGTGTTCCCAGATGGAGAGCCAATGCAGGGCAGCGAGCACATGGGCGAACGGGGCTTGGTGCGAGCTTACCTTCTCCAGCTCGGTACATCAAGTCTTCTTCCATCCAGTACCTCAAATCTCCACTTCAGTACATCAGGTCTTTTACAGCCCAGTATTTCCAGACTGGGCATTATCTCAAGCCTTCTTCAGGCTCTGACTACCATTATATTCTCACCTATTTTCATCTGTCACCATCTCTCCTGAGCGAGTTTACTCCTTCCCGGGATGCCATTCCACAGGCACAAGTTTCCCACTAGATGATAAATTAAGTTGCAAAAGATCCTGTGACACTAGATTGAAGAAGAGCAGGGGGGTTATCCCCGGTGCCCTGGCCAATTGACGTCACTAAAAAACAGATTATCTGATCATTATCACGTTGCTGTTTGTGGGAGCTTGCTGTGCGCAAATTGGCTGCCGTGTTTCCCACATTACAACAGTGACTACACTTCAAAAGTACTTCGTTGGCTGTAAAGCACTTTGGGATGTCTGGTGGACCTGAAGGTGCTATATAAGTGCAAGTCTTTTCTCACTGGGTCATCAACTGCAAGGAATGAGGATGATAAGTTAACATAACCGTAAAGGCAGGAAACACTAGAGATGCAACACCAGAGAAAGATTTGTAGATTCCTCCATACCAAAGAGACATAGAAACATAGAAAATAGGTGCAGGAGTAGGCCATTCGGCCCTTCAAGCCTGCACCGCCATTCAATGAGTTCATGGCTGAACATGCAACTTCAGTACCCCATTCCTGCTTTCTGCCATACCCCTTGATCCCCCTAGTAGTAAGGACTACATCTAACTCCTTTTTGAATATATTTAGTGAATTGGCCTCAACAACTTTCTGTGGTAGTGAATTCCACAGGTTCACCACTCTCTGGGTGAAGAAATTTCTCCTCATCTCGGTCCTAAATGGCCTACCCTTATCCTTAGACTGTGACCCCTGGTTCTGGACTTCCCCAACATTGGGAACATTCTTCCTGCATCTAACCTGTCTAAACCCATCAGAATTTTAAACGTTTCTATGAGATCCCCTCTCATTCTTATGAACTCCAGTGAATACAAGCCCAGTTGATCCAGTCTTTCTTGATATGTCAGTCCTGCCATCCCGGGAATCAGTCTGATGAACCTTCGCTGCACTCTCTCAATAGCAAGAATGTCCTTCCTCAAGTTAGGAAACCAGAACTGTACACAATACTCCAGGTGTGGCCTCACCAAGGCCCTGTACAACTGTAGTAACACCTCCCTGCCCCTGTACTCAAATCCCCTCGCTGTGAAGGCCAACATGCCATTTGCTTTCTTAACCGCCTGCTGTACCTGTATGCCAACCTTCAATGACTGATGTACCATGACACCCAGGTCTCTTTGCACCTCCCCTTTTCCTAATCTGTCACCATTCAGATAATAGTCTGTCTCTTTGTTTTTACAACCAAAGTGGATAACCTCACATTTATCCACATTATACTTCATCTGCCATGCATTTGCCCACTCACCTAACCTATCCAAGTCACTCTGCAGCCTCATAGCATCCTCCTCGCAGCTCACACTGCCACCCAACTTAGTGTCATCTGTAAATTTGGAGATACTACATTTAATCCCCTCGTCTAAATCATTAATGTACAATGTAAACAGCTGGGGCCCCAGCACAGAACCTTGCGGTACCCCACTAGTCACTGCCTGCCATTCTGAAAAGTACCCATTTACTCCTACTCTTTGCTTCCTGTCTGACAACCAGTTCTCAATCCACTTCAGCACACTACCCCCAAACCCATGTGCTTTAACTTTGCACATTAATCTCTTGTGTGGGACCTTGTCGAAAGCCTTCTGAAAGTCCAAATATACCACATCAACTGGTTCTCCCTTGTCCACTCTACTGGAAACATCCTACTGCTCAATATTACTGTTTCCTCTTCACCCTTCACTACACAGCTGCACACATCTGGGCAGCAGAGCCAATGTGTGAATCAATAACTGAAATGCATGAGGTAAGTGTGATTATTTTTTATTTTTTTATTTTAGCGATTCATGAGGATGTAGCGTCAGGAAAGTATTGGGAATTTTTGCCGTTTTTTTTTTCCAGAATTTTTTATTTCACGGAAGCCTCTCTCAGAGCGCTCCGAGTCCAACTGTTTAGCTCGGGACTTTTAGTTGCTCAGCCGGACTAGCGCCCTAAAAGAGATGTGTAACGCTTCCCTTAGCTCCCCGCCCCACACTCAGGGCCCAGCGGGTGAATTTTGCGGCTGGAGACGCAAACCATTTCCTGGCGCAATATTTACTGCCCCGCCTGGATTGACACCGCAACAGAGGCATGACCGAATTTCCAGGGTCTTCTACTTAGATACATTACTGGTCTCCAATGATATGTAATCTATCTTTGCAAAGAAACAGAAGTTTTCCATCAGTGGCACTGCATTGTGCTCTCATCTCATTGACTTTCTATTGAACCGAATACATTTTTGGGATATGAATAATTGATCAATGAACAGTATCCTGAATATGTGAGTGTGTGTGTGTCTCTGTAGCATAATTCACTAGGAATAGCAGTGTTGGCAATTTATATGCAAATTGAATGAAATTTTTTTCATTTTGAAAGATAGATTTTTATTATGTAAATCTCTCTATGAGGCAATTTTTGGCAGCAAGATCCTCTCGATATAATTGGTAAACACAGCAGTTTGCTGATGGTGAGAAATATTAAGGAAACGAGATTTGCCTGCACCACGGGAGAGGTGTAGGTTCCTACTTGGACAGAGTGGTCAGTCTGCAGCAGTCAAAACTCCGAGTTTGTTTGTTTTCTGCATGGCACGTGAAATGAAAAGAAAGACTTGCATTTATATAGCGCCTTCCACGACCATCGGACATACCAAAGCACTTTACAGCCAATGAAGTACTTTTTGGAGTGCAGTCACTGTTGTAATGTGGGAAACACAGCAGCCAATTTGCGCACAGCAGGCTCCCGCAAGCAGCAATGTGATAATGACCCAGATAAACTATATTTTGTTAAGTTGATTGAGGGCTAAATATTGGCCAGGACACCGGGGATAACTCCCCTGCTCTTCTCCAAATAGTGCCATGTGATCTTTTACGTCCACCTGAGAGCAGATGGGGCCTTGATAAGAACATAAGAACGTAAGAATTAGGAACAGGAGTAGGCCATCTAGCCCCTCAAGCCTACTCCGCCATTCAACAAGATCATGGCTGATCTGGCCGTGGACTCAGCTCCACTTACCCGCCCGCTCCCCGTAACCCTTAATTCCCTTATTGGTTAAAGATCTATCTATCTGTGATTTGAATACATTCAATGAGCTAGCCTCAACTGCTTCCCTGGGCAGAGAATTCCACAAATTCACAACCCTCTGGGAGAAGAAATTCCTTTTCAACTTGGTTTTAAATTGGCTCCCTCGTATTTTGAGGCTGTGGCCCCTAGTTCTAGTCTCCCCGACCAGTGGAAACAACCTCTCTGCCTCTATCTTGTCTATCCCTTTCATGATTTTAAATGTTTCTATAAGATCATCCTCATCCTTCTGAACTCCAATGAGTAAAGACCCAGTCTACTCAATCTATCATCATAAGGTAACCCCCTCATCTCCAGAATCAGCCTAGTGAATCATCTCTGTACCCACTCCAAAGCTAGTATATCCTTCCTTAAGTAAGGTGACCAAAACTGCACGCAGTACTCCAGGTGCGGCCTCACCAATACCCTGTACAGTTGCAGAAGGACTTCCCTGCTTTTGTACTCCATCCCTCTCGCAATGAAGGCCAACATTCCATTCGCCTTCCTGATTACCTGCTGCACCTGCAAACTAACTTTTTGGGATTCATGCACAAGGACCCCCAGGTCCTTCTGCACCGCAGCATGTTGTAATTTCTCCCCATTCAAATAATAATCCTTTTTACTGTTTTTTTTCCCAAGGTGGATGACCTCACATTTTGATTTAACGTTTCATCCGAAAGACAGCATCTCCGACAGTGCGGCGTTCCCTCAGCACTGTACTGGGAGTGTCAGCCTAGATTGTTGTCACTTGAATGGGACCTGAACCCGTAACCTTCTGACTCAAAGCAGCATTTTTATTAATTGCTGGGATTTTTATGTACTTTTATGTTAATATTTAGTCATCTCTTGATCAGGTTTATCTCAAATACAGATTCAGCAGTCGACACATCCATTCTGATCTTGTCTATTGAGGTAATTCATAACAGAGGAAGATAGGAACAGGAGGCGGCCATTCAACCCCTCGAGCCTCTTCGACCATTCAATTAGATCATGGCTGATCTGTACCTCAACTCCATTTACCCGTCTTTGTTCCATATTCCTTGATACTCTGACCTGACTATAATCTATTGTTGTAGAGAGTCGAAAGATATATATAGACTTAGGCATTAGGCACCTGCTGGATATTTAGAACTCACATAAGCTTAAGTGGCCACACATAAAATGGCTGCCCAGGCATGATGGGAAATCAGGTAGTCAAGCTGTGAACTGTTGAATGTTCAATGACCGAGCAATAACCCTGTGAGGCCCACTATAGGAATGCCTTGGATGCAGGATAAGAATAATGAGGAGAGAACCCATCTCCCATATTCAAGGCCATAAACCAATTAATTCCCCAGGAAGAAAGAGATAAGAGAACCCATCTCCTGTAAACAAGGTTAGAAACCAATTATTTCTCCAAGAAGAAAGAACTAGTGAGAGAACCTATATCAATCAGCCCAAGCTGACAAAAGACGAACACATTGTTCCTGAGACATAAGGGGAATTCTATTGGGTTAAAATAACCTATATGTAATCTATAATCATTGTGATTGGCTTGTGTCCAGCCGTGATGGGCTGTGTAGCTGTAGTAAACTGTTTTGTAACTGTTGTGAAACATATAAAGGTGCATGTAATCCTTTGTTCTGTGAAGAGAAACCTGGATACGGTCCTGAGTTTTTCCTTCCCGCTGAGCGTAATAAAAGCTGCTTCAGCATTGGAACCGACCCTGAGTGTTGAGTGATTCTTCTAAGAAAACACTAACGCTAACAATGGCGTAGTCGGCAGGATTTCCCGGAGTCGCTGGACGCCCTTGGAAAAAACCCGGGTGAGTATAAAAAACAATTTTTAAGTATAAAGGGTGCGGAAGGTGGAAGCTGGTTGATCGACATGAGGAGACGGTCTAATATCTCAAACGCCTAGCCTGAGCCTGAATTAAGAGGACTTTTGTCCCACGTGACGGCCAGGAACCAAGTAGGCATAGGGAACACACTTAGACCGTGGGATCGTGATACCGAGAGACATCTTCCGGACCCAGTAGTGAAATTTGAAATACCCCGGGGTAGAACCAAGCGGTGTACAGCGGCTAACGGAATCCAAACCTGTGAACAGGGTCGGACCAACGGGCTGAGCGGTGGTAGGTAGTCGTTAAGGATACGTAGAGCACTGCGGGAATTGCTTAAACACGTTTTTAAGAATTGTATAAGTTTGTGTAACAGCAGAACTTGTGACCTGACAGTAGCCATGAGACAGTTTACTACAAGTCGCGCTAGAAAGAAAGCGGACCTCTGAGAGTAGATTCCTAACGATACCAGTCCTACCCAGGAATGGCCATGAAAACAAGTAAACTCGAGTGGGGACCAGAAGGGTCGCTTACCCGCCACCTGGCGGAAAAACAAAAGAAGCTAATTGAAAAAATGATTAAAGCAGGGTGGAATCCTCAGGAATTAGTTATGTGAGGAATTATTTAGATAAAACTACGAATTCCCTGAAAGGTCATGGATCCAAAAATAGAGCCGGCCAAAACAAGAAGAGAGACTGTTGTAAATGTCTGATCGTTGAGTGAGAAGTGTCTGTGTGATTTTTGACTGCAGAATGAATTTTTTTATGTTTTCATGTTCCGAAAGCCTGGTTGGAAGAGGAATGCAAGTGTCTGTTTATTTTAGAAACAGAGTGAAAGTCTTTTTTTAAACCCTTTGTAATGTTGTCCTGTATGTGGGAAGTTTTAAGACATTTAAGTTAGAAACGCAGGTGTGGATTTATTCGGATGATAAGTTACGGAGCTAGGAGAATAAACAAATAAAGAATAGGTTTGTTGAGCAAAATATTTATTTGACATGCTCACTTACTTGCCGAAAGAAAACATGCAATGATTGATTGGGTTGAAAGACATAAATTTAGTCTCGGAATGAGATAAAGAATGCTTTAAAAAAAAAAGAGCTTCTAAAAAAAAAGTTTTAAATAAAGATTGAAATTACAAAGTTTGAATTGGGATTTTGAGATATTCAGAGAAGGCACAGGAAATACTGAGGTGGATTTAAAAAAAAAAAGAGAAAGATTAAATTAAATCTGATCAGGTCAAACTCCTGGGCAAGTGGCGAGCTATCTGCGAAGGTGTAAAAGGAACTTTTGGAAAATGTTAAAAAACAACAAGCTTTAGTAACGACTTTGAAACTGGAGCATTTTGAGATAACGAAAGGCAGCACTCAAAAGCTGGACTCCATTCCAGTTATGGAGAAAAAGAAAAAGATAAAGACGCCACTTTGAAAGTAAACAAATGATTTTAAATTAACAACTTTATGGAGTTACGAACCCTCCGTGTAAAATACAAAACCTAATTTGAAGAAAGAAAAAAAAAGATGTAACAGACTAAATGGAAAAAGACATAACTTACTAAATACTAGTTGATGTTTGCTGTGAAAAAGATATTGGTTTAATTAGAAGAGAAAAAAAAATTGGAATAAGTAAAAAAAAAACACTCTACATGGATTCGAATTTTCAATTATGAAAAAGTTTCAATGCAGTTTGAAAAGATTTCCAAAATGTCCCGAACAGTCTAAACAAGCAGGAGGGTTTTGAAGATAACGAGGAGAAAGAGAGAAATAAAAAAAAAACAGAATTGAATTTCAGTAAACAAAATTGCTATTGTATGTGTGGTCTTGTTTTAAAACAATTTAAAAAAAATTCTTTGGCAAGTACTTGAATTAGAAGTTAAGAAAAGATTGGAGTTTACTCTAATGATTAATGCTGTTTTTAACGGATTCCTAATTTCGAAGCCAGTTTTGAAGGCACAAAGACTTTTTTTTCAGATGATTACGTGAAGTCACGTAATGACATCAGGTCTTCTTACAAACCTGGAAAGGAGTTAACCCTTTCCATTGACAGCCGTTTTATACTGAACATTATTAATTTGGATTTCTTAATAGAAAAAAAAAGACTCACCTAACAGAGGAAACAAAAATAAAAACAGAACTAGCTTATGTAATAATACTTGCCTGATACAATAAAGAAATAGATACTCAATAAAACAAATTGAAGAGTTAAAAGCTAAGATAAACAGGCTGGAAGAGATAACGGGTCTAGACGGATAGTGCAGTGCGCAGCCATAGCACCGTCACCTCTGGCAATAGAGCCAATGTACCCCACGGTGGGTAGGTGTAGTCCACAAACCCAACCTAACGGTAAAGCAGACAGCGATGTTTGGAGGAATAGCTTTGGCCTTGGTCATAATAGGAGTTTGGGTAATATTTAAGTGGGTAAAGACACAGGCGCACGCCCTACAGATTCAGCTCGAAATGGTTCGATTATAACCTTGTCCTTCTGATTTTGCAGGGTGACAGGGACACTCGTAGAGCAAAAAAACTTAACCCCTGGTGACGACCAGGCCGTCTGTTTAAAATTACAGATAATACTTACCGGAATGGGAATACGAAAGGCGCTACTCGTAATATGGATAGCCCTGCGACATGCACGTACCCTGGGCAACACCGACGGACAGCAGAGCACGCTGGAAATAAACAACTATATGAACTATGGAGTCTTGTTTAATTTAACGGACGGAATGTACATCCCAGCAGCCAAGGACTGGAGCAAGGACAGGACTTATTTTAATGCATGGTTACAAGTGAATCCTAATAAGAATCCTAATAAGAATAAGAGTATGTGTAGAGTGCTCCACGGGTATAAGGAGCAGATGCATTAAACGGAGGGATGTCAAAGGGCCTGATGAATGTACTTTCGGCATAATTTGCGCGCCTCCGGGACAATCCCAGCAATCAGTCATCCGCAAGAAGGGAATGGGGCTGTGTGGGTATTACAAGGAGGCGGGGGCGGCTGCAATATAATTGTATGTATGTTTCTCAGCCCCTCCGACACCGCGCCCCATAAGAATCACTACATTGCCCGAAAAACTGCCTTGTCCCATAACTACTAAGGGACCAGAAAATGGGATTGCAATGTACAACGAAGGGGAATTATTGTATGATAATGTTAAACATGAAATTGTGCCTGTTCTGATCAATATTTCAGGCATCCAGATGCCGGAATATTGTACCGAACAGTCAAGGAAGATGTACAATGTATTAAGTAAAGTCGTAATGCAGCAGGCTGCCGATGCCATGGGTGCCAGTAAGTTCCGGGGACAGGGGTTAGCACCCAGGGTGAAGAGGGAAATAGTAAATGATGTTGCTACCGTTTTCAATACAGGAACCTCCGTAGTGAACTCGATAGACATACAAGGGCTAAATGAGAGGGTAGAACAGCTTAAAGGGGTGATGAAGGGGTTATTGGAGAGGGTGGAGCAAAACCAGGAAGACCAGGCCAACCTAGGAAAGGAGGGTGCCGAAATCCAGTTGGATGGCATCTCAGTCCTGGAAGCTCACGCTAAAACCATCAATCACCTCATTGATAGAGAACAAGAAGATACAATAAAGCAAAGACAGGGGCAACTCTGTCATGCTTATGGTCTGTGGATGGTGGGACAGATCCGCCACAACCTCGACCAGATCCAACGCGGGGAAGTACCCGATTGGATAGACAGTTCACATTTGGCTCAGTTGGCGAACCAAAGGGGGACACTGGATAATTGTACTCTGAAGGGACTGACCCGAGTATACCCCGCAATTCCAGATTGCCAGATGGGTAGGACTACCGGGATAGGGATAGTCCTGTTGATCCCCATAGCAACGCCGGACTCAGGGCCGTTCCCCTTATACCAACTAGAGAATATCGGAGTAATACGGGAAAATGTCTCCATACGCTACTACCTAACCACCACCTCTGCCGTTCGTCGAAACAACATACTTACTGGGATTTCCCTAGCAGATTGCAAGCAAAGGGGGGAAATCACAGTATGCCCTCACCCGGTGGGCCAAGGGGAACTAGACGAGTGCGGGTTTAACCGAACCAACGGGTGTGTACTAGAAATAGTGCCCGCACACATGCACTTCGCGAGGGCAGGCTACGGAGGGAGGGGAAGATACTGCGTCTCTACTACTGAGCGTTCATACCAGTATAATGACCTGCAGTGCCCTATACCGCAGCCAAACTTTTGCTTTACACCACTACGACCTGTCGCGATCGGGCAAGCGCATATCACCCAGGTTAGGCGCCGGAAGTCCGAAGTTATTGAAGTAACTGATCAGCTCCATGATCATTTGCAGGATTATGATGAGCCAGAGCAGGTCCCTATCCCACATCTAACCGAAGTATTACGGGAGTTGAGGCTCAGAGTGGGTCAATCTGTAAAACTCTATCACCAGCTACAAACTAAAATCAAAGAAGATACCGAGGTAGACTTACAAAGTCAGAGTTGGTGGAGAAAGGTCTGGGACTGGGGAATAAATGTGAACATCCACCCATGGATCCGAATTATTTCACACACACTGGTCGGAATACAATTAATCTTAGCAATAACATGGGGCGTGATGGCCTGCCAGGTATGCAGGCGCCACAAACGGCGGAAACGGACTAATCACCGTTCCCTGGATATTAAACAGGCCTGTTTGATAAGGGGACGGGAGGAGCTAGCCTTTGTTAATTTGATTTAAGCAACCGGAACTCCTGAAACCGCGTGACTGGCCAGCACGTTGAGGCAAGGAGTACCGGGCCGTGCACAAATATCAGATAAAGGCAGTATTTCGGTTAAAAGGGGACTAGGACTAGTCCCTTTACCGAAAGGGGGAATTGTTGTAGAGAGTCGAAAGATATATATAGACTTAGGCATTAGGCACCTGCTGGATATTTAGAACTCACATAAGCTTAAGTGGCCACACATAAAATGGCTGCCCAGGCATGATGGGAAATCAGGTAGTCAAGCTGTGAACTGTTGAATGTTCAATGACCGAGCAATAACCCTGTGAGGCCCACTATAGGAATGCCTTGGATGCAGGATAAGAATAATGAGGAGAGAACCCATCTCCCATATTCAAGGCCATCAACCAATTAATTCCCCAGGAAGAAAGAGATAAGAGAACCCATCTCCTGTAAACAAGGTTAGAAACCAATTATTTCTCCAAGAAGAAAGAACTAGTGAGAGAACCTATATCAATCAGCCCAAGCTGACAAAAGACGAACACATGGTTCCTGAGACATAAGGGGAATTCTATTGGGTTAAAATAACCTATATGTAATCTATAATCATTGTGATTGGCTTGTGTCCAGCCGTGATGGGCTGTGTAGCTGTAGTAAACTGTTTTGTAACTGTGTGAAACATATAAAGGTGCATGTAATCCTTTGTTCTGTGAAGAGAAACCTGGATACGGTCCTGAGTTTTTCCTTCCCGCTGAGCGTAATAAAAGCTGCTTCAGCATTGGAACCGACCCTGAGTGTTGAGTGATTCTTCTAAGAAAACACTAACGCTAACACTATCAACCTTTGTGTTGAAAATTCCAATTGACCCCCAACATCCACAGCCTTTTGGGGGAAGAGAGTTCCAGATTTTCACGACCCTTTGTGTGAAAAAGTGCTTACTTACATCGGATTACACGAGATATACGGCACAGAAACAGGCCATTCAGCCCAACCAGTCCATGCCGGCCTTTATGCTCCACTCGAGCCTCCTCCCGTCTTTCCTCATCTAAATCTATCAGCATAAGCCTCTATTCCCTTCTCCCTCATATTATTGTCTAGCCTCCCCTTAAATGCATCGATACTATTCGCTTCAACCTCTCCCTGTGGCAGCGAGTTCCACATTCTCACCACTCTCTGGGTAAAGAGGTTTCTTCTGAATTCCCCTATTGCTGATTACACCCCTAAGTGGCCGAGCTCTAATTTTAAGATTGTGGCCCCCACCTTGTTCTGGATTTCCCCACCAGCGAAGTTAGTTTCTCTCTATCTACCCTAGTGAATCCCATTATAATTTTAAAAACCTTATAGAGGCCGATTTTCATCACCTCACCGCCCGCTGCCGCCCAGTGCTGCTTTCGGGGGGGCCTGGAGCGGGCGGGAGGAGCGAGCCGCCGGGAACCGCCAGCGGACGGCCGAGTGGCGCAACTGAGCTCCCGCCCGCCCAGCTCCCAGATTCCTGCGGGCGGGAGTCGGGGGGGAGAACGGGGGGGGCGGGCCGCTGGCTGGAGGCCGGTCTGTCCCCGATGGTCAGTCTGAAGATCCTGAATGAAAGGTAAGTGAACATTTTAATACTTTTTTCCCACAGCGACTTACCTGGATGGGGTCCCCTGAAGGTCTTCCGATAGTTTTTTAAATTTTTTGCTGTTGATTTTTTTTTTCAGGTCTTCGACACTCCGTGGGCCCGACTCCATCCTCGGCGGCACTCGGGCGGCGAGCGCCTCTGCCGCCGAGAATGTGACCTCCCCGCCCGCTGCCGCCCAGATTGGCGGTGTACGTCGTCCATTTGCTGCCCGCCAACCTTCGTGGGACCTCGGCCGTGAATATCCCGCCCAAAGTACCGTCCGGTACCTCAGCGGCCTTCGGCGGCACTTGGCCAGCACTTGGGCGGGCGGGGGCCTTGCTGAAAATCGGCCCCCTGGAATATAAGAGTAAAGATGTCATACTGCAAATTATATCGGACCCTGGTGAGACCACACCTGGAGTACTGTGTACAGTTTCGGTCTCCTTACCTGAGGAAGGATATACTTGCCATTGAGGGAGTACAACAAAGGTTCACCAGACTGATTCCTGGGATGGGGGGATTGTCCTATGAGGAGAGATTGAGTAGACTAGGCCTACACTCTCTAGAGTTTAGAACAATGAGAGATGATCTCATTGAAACATACAAAATTCTTACAGGGCTTGACAGGGTAGATGCAGGGAGGATGTTTCCCCTGGCTGGGGAGTCTAGAACCAGGGATCACAGTCTCAGAATAAGGGGTAGGCCATTTAAGACGGAGATAAGGAGACATTTCTTCACTCAGAGGGTGGTGAATCTTTGGAATTCTCTACCCCCAGAGGGCTGTGGGAGCTCAGTCGTTGAGTATATTCAAGACAGAGATCGCTAGATTTTTGATATTAAGGGAATCAAGAGATATGGGGATAGTGCAGGAAAGTATGGTTGAGGTCGATCAGACATGATCTTATTGAATGGCGGAGCAGGCTCGAGGGGCCGAATGGCCTACTCCTGCTCCTATTTCTTATGTTCTTATGAATGCTTATGGAATGACATGGTTTGTCAACTTCAATCCACCCTGCTGGCTGCGCACATCAAGCAAAACATAAGAGGGCACTGTCTCACAAATTAAAGTTGAGAAAATGTACCTGGTCAGAAGTAATAGTGAATCTAAGGACAAACGAGGACAGAGATCCTCATATTGTCTCGTGACACAAGGCAGAAGAAAGAAGGCTTTGACCTTAATTCCTAGGCAACCGGGCCCAAAGCAATGCCAGGGTTCAGATAACCCACCTGCCAGCTTTCTTCATCTGTGTGCCGATGAAAAGTGCAGAGCCTTCCCGAGATAAACCGCTGAAAATGCCAGCGGTGAGATGTAATGGTGATAGCCAACAATGGTAACTTGCATTTGCATCAGATGCAAACTGGCTCAGTCCCCTTCCTCACAGGAAGAGAGAGAGGAAGAAGTAACTAATAGTATTGCACCAATAGTATTACTAGCTGACATTAGCTTGATCCTTGAGACCAGCAGACAAAAGTTATTCACTGTCTGTGGACCCATTGGTGGCTGTGAAAGAAAAACCATGAAGGTACCAGGTTGAACCTCCATACCCGGCATCCTCGGACTTGGCTTGTCCCTAACGAGGGATTTTGCCGGATATGGTGAGGTCATGTGTTTGGGTGGACTGCGCCTTTAAGTGCTGTTGCTGGGGTAGGTGTGTGCGCCGATTGGCTGGACCGACTGTCATTGTGCAGGGGGGCCTCGAAGAGTCAGCGGGCCTCCAAAGAGCCGGTGGGCCAGCGGGCCCAGGAGAGCCAGCGGGCCCAGAAGAATTGGCAGGCTGAGACGAGTCGGCCCAAACCACCCCCGGGGGGAGTGCTGTGGGGAGGAGGGGATGGCCCGAGGACTGTGGCTGGGTGGCGAGGAGGAGGCAGCCAATCGAGGAGAAAGATTATATTGGTGAGTGGGATTTTGATAGTGGCAGTCTGCGCATGCGCCACCCGGTGGCCGGGAATGGTCCCGGACGAGGGGTGGTGCCGGATAAGGGAGTCCCGGTTAAGAGAGGTTCAACCTGAACTGGGCTGCCAACAGTCTATGCATACAAATCCGCCGTTCTGATAAATTCAGAATTATTCCTTCTCCTTCTCAGGCATTCCGCGGATTCGAGGATGACTTGCTTCCACACGAAAATAAGTTCTAAAATGACGAATGAGTCCAATGCGGGACCTACAGTCTCTGTCACAGGTGGGGCAGACGGTGGTTGGAGGAACGGGTGGGTAGGGTGCTTGGGTTGCCGTGCGCTCCTTCCGCTGCTTGTACTTGGCTTTTGCGTGCTCCCGGCAAAGAGACTCGAGCTGTTCAGCGCCTTCTCGGATGTTCCTCCTCCACTTTGAGCGGTCTTGGGCCAGGGATTCCCAAGAGTCGGTGGGAATGTTGCATTATTTTCAAGGAGGCTTTGAGGGTGTCCTTGAAGCGTTTCCTCTGCCCTCCACGGACTCGCCTGCCGTGACGTAGCTCGGAGCAGAGTGCTTGTTTCGGGAGTCTAGCATCAGGCATGCGGACAATGTGGCCTGCCCACCAGAGCTGGTCGAGCGTGGCCAATGCTTCGATGCTGGGGATGTTGGCCTGAGAGAGAACACTGCCAACGGATTTGCAGGATTTTGAGGAAGCAGCTTTAGTGGTACTTCTCCAGTGCTTTGAGGTGCCTGCTGTACATAGTCCATGTACAAATTCGGTTATTAGTGCCGCGGTTGTTGACATTGTTCCTGCAGCAACTTCTTTACTCGCTACTGCTAGCCTATGCTGCATTTCAACGTTGTCCGCTCTGTGACAGTGGGCAAGAACGTCATTCTGATTGGTCTGCTGCAATGATTTTTCCAGTTCCTTGTACCAATACCCACAGCCTCAGTCCACCTGTCGAGCTGGATATTCTGGCCCTTTGCGCTCGGGTTTTCGCCCCGGAGCGGTGTGAAAGGCAGCGGCGAGCTCTCCAGCGCCCCGTCGTGATCTTCGGGTCAGGTATTACGGCGGCACGGAGCACCACCGCCGGGAAGAGGTGTGCAACAATGCCCCTGGTCGCGACACCGGCAGATGTTTGGACTTTTGGCCGATCCGTCCACCCGGAAGTGCGCCCGCAATGACCGCCTGGGAAATCACAGCGGTCCGGCATAGCCGGCGGCGGGGAGGATGGTAAAGTACTCCGCAGGTAAGTGCGAGTGTTTGTTCTTTCAATTTTTTTTTGTGATTTATGGTGTGGTGGAGTGAGAAATATTTTGGGAATGTTTTTGTGTTTTTTTTTCTCAACCTCTTCTCTCGGCCTCTCTCGTAGCGCACGCGGCCCAGCTCTTTAGTTCGCGAGTTTCCCATCCTTGGGCCATGAGAGGTGTACAATGCCTCCCTTCGCGCTGCGCCCCCTGATGCAGGACCCTGATGCCCAAACTTCCTTACCAAAGCGCAGACTATTCCCGGCTGGTAACTTTCCCGCCCGGCCTCCAAAAATAGAAGGGCCTAAAATCAAGCCCTTAGAATCCTTCCTCTGCCAACCCCACAGCACCAGCTTCGCCAGGCAAAAGATCTCAGTTGTCCTTTCATCAGAGCAGTAAAGATGTTCTTTTCTTCGCATTCAATCTATATCAATGACTTGGATGAAGAGACCGAGTGTATTGTAGCCATGTTTGCTGATGATACAAAGATGGGTGGTAAAGCAAATTGTGAGGAGGACACAAAAAATCTGCAAAGGGATATAGACAGGCTAAGTGAGTGGGCAAACATCTGGCAGATGGAGTATAATGTGGGAAAACGTGAGGTTATTCACTTTGGCAGAAAAAGTAAAAAAGCAAATTATTATTTAAATGGAGAAAAATTACAACTTGCTGCAGTACAGAGGGACCTGGGGGTCCTGGTGCATGAAACACAAAAGGTTAGTATGCAGGTACAGTAAGTGATCAGGAAGGCCAAAGGAATGTTAGCCTTTATTGTAAGGGGGATGGAGTATAAAAGCAGAGAAGTCCTGCTACAACTGTATAGGGTATTGGTGAGAGACCACACCTGGAGTACTGTGTACAGTTTTGATCTCTGTATTTAAGGAAGGATAAACTTGCATTGGAGGCAGTTCAGAGAAGGTTCACTAGGTTGATTCCTGAGATGAGGGGGTTGACTTATGAAGACAGGTTGAGTAGGTTGGGCCTATATTCATTGGAGTTGAGAAGAATGAGAGATGATCTTATTGAGACATATAAGATAATGAGGAGGCTCAACAAGGTAGATGCAGAAAGGATGTTTCTACTCATGGAGGAATCTAGAATAAGGGGCTACCCATTTAAAACTGGGATGAGGAGGTATTTCTTCTCGCAGAGCATTGTAAATCTGTGGAATTCTCTGCCCCAGAGAGATGTAGAGGCTGGATCATTGAATATATTTAAGGCGGAGATAGACAAGTTTTTGAGTGATAAGGGAATAAAGGGTTATGGGGAGTGGGTAGGGAACATAAGAACAGAAGAAATAGGAGCAGGAATAGGCCATACCGTCCCTCGAGCCTGCTCCGCCATTCAATAAGATCATGGCTGAGCTGATCATGGACTCAGCTCCACTTCCCCGCCCACTCCCCTTATCCCCTTGTCATTTAAGAAAGTGTCTATTTCTGTCTTAAATTTATTCAATGTCCCAGCTTCCACAGCTCTCTGAGGCAGTGAATTCCACAGATTTACAACCCTCTGAGAGAAGAAATTTCTCCTCATCTCAGTTTTAAATGGGCGGCCCCTTATTCTAAGATCGTGTCCTCTAGTTCGAGTCTCCCCCATCAGTGGAAACATCCTCTCTGCATCCAGCCTTGTTAAGCCCCCTCATAATCTTATACGTTTCGATAAGATCACCTCTCATTCTTCTGAACTCCAATGAGTAGAGGCCCAACCTACTCAACCTTTCCTCATAAGTCAACCCCCTCATCTCCGGAATCAACCTAGTGAACCTTCTCTGAACTGCCTCCAAAGCAAGTATATCCTTTTGTAAATATGGAAACCAAAACTGTACGCAGTATTCCAGGTGTGGTCTCACCACTACCTTATATAGCTATAGTAAGACTTCCCTGCTTTTATACTGCATCAAGTAGAGCTGAGCCCAAGATCGGATCAGCCATGATCTTATTAAATGGCGGAGCAGGCTCGAGGGGCCAAATGGCCGACTCCTGCTCCTATTTCTTATGTTCTTATGAAACAATCAGAGGCTCTGCCACGAAACCTCGCAAGGCAGGAGCGTGGTCAGAGAATTGGGGCTACAGCACTACAGTCGTATCTCTGACCTCTGCTCCTGTTGGTACTGGGAGAGCAGGGTCATGCCGATTGCCTTAATATCCATTGTCTTCTCTTAATTTATTTTCCATGTGTCAGCATACCACATTCGTAATATAGACCCACCCTTTAATATGCAGGATAAATTTAAGGTGACACAAGTTAAATATCCCAGATTCGGTACTGCAGTAATGGCAATTTGAGAATTTCAAATTCGTTAAAAAAAAAAATCTGAAAGTAAAAGTGACCATGAAGCGAACTGCTTGACTAATGTCCTGAATTTTCTGCCCACATGCGACTCCAGTGGCTTGAGCACATAAATCTAGGCTGACACGCCAGTGCAGTGCTGAAGGAGTGCTGCACTGTCAGAGGTGCCGTCTTTCGGATGAGACGTTAAACCGAGGCCCCGTCTGCTCTCTCAAGTGGACGCAAATGAGCCCATGGCACTATTTCGAAGAAGTGCAGGGGAGTTCTCCCCGGTGCCTGGCCAATATTTGTCCCTCAATCAAAATAACAAAAAGAGATTATCTGGTCATTATCACATTGCTGTTTATGGGAGTTGTTGTGTGCAAATTGACTGCCGCGTTTCCCACATTACAACAGTACTCCTTCAAAAGTACTTCATTGGCTGTAAAGCACACTGGGGACATCCAGTGGACGTGAAAGGTGCTATATAAAGTATTTCTTTTTTTCCAGATCCACACTAATGTGGTTGACTCTTAAGCACCCTCTGAAGTGGCCCAGCAAGCCACTCATTGGGCCCAAATTTGGCCCTCCGGTTTTTTTGGCGCACCTCCGAGCCCCCCGCCGACATTTTACATCAGAAGCAGCGCCAGAAAAAATCCGTGCAATCATGGCCGATTCTTGGGCCGTCTGTGGAGCTGGCGTGGTGCAGAAGAAAGGGAGAGGGGCGCGGAGCTAGGTCCCGGTGGTGAAAACAGTGCCGGGACCTCTGCACATGCTCGCTAGAGTCTGCGCGTATGTGCAGTAGCTCCTGGCAGGCCGTTTCGGCAAACGCGCGCTGCAGGCTGTGAGGGAGGGCCCGAAGTACACCATCCCTAGCCCTGGCCGAATGGGCTCCCTCATCGGCGGCCCGCTGCATTCCCTAAGGTAGGACTTCTATTTTTTATTTGTTATTTACTGATTGCTTTTGGTGCTTTAGGTGCATGGTTCCTTCTATTTTATTTGTTAATTAATTGCTTATTACTCTTTGTGCTTTGTTTGGTGCTTGGTGATGCTTTAAATGTAGTTACTTGTGCCGATTCCTTAACTGTAAGTAAGGTCCTTCTTTGTGGACAAAAGTGGACACATACGCTGCCCTAAGTTAGTATAGTACAACTTTTTTCTGGCCAAATTGGCATAAATTGTGTAAGGGGCTGGGAACGCCCCCTTTTTAAAAAACAGCTGACCTAACAAAAAACCTAACTAACTCACGTACAGTGGCGCAAATGAAATGGCCAGATTTGCAACTAAAAAGATAGACCAGAAAAATCAAGTTACACCAAAAAAAACGGTGCAACTCATGGGGAAATTTGGGCCCATTGTATCAAACAAGACCCATCACCATCTTCTCAGGGCAACTAGGGGTGTGCAATAAACGCCAACCTTGCCTCTGTCACCCACATCCCGAGACTAACTCAATATTGCTACTACCTGCAAACACTTCTTGATCAATGAGTGCCGGTGGCTCGATTTCAAGTGTCTGATGGGTGTTTTGCTGTAGAAATGACAGGGTGATGGGCCCTGACATTATCTCTGTTTCATCTAGGTTAGTGGGAAGTCTCCAATTCTTCACAATCACTGTATCTGCCCAATATCAATTGGAGGTCCTGCTATACACGCACTTGAAATATACAATCTGCATACAGTTTTGGCCTCCGTATTTAAGGAAGGATATACTTGCATTGGAGGCTGTTCAGAGAAGGTTCTCTAGGTTGATTCCAGAGATGAAGCAGTTGACTTATGAAGATAAGTTGAGTAGGTTGGGCCTATACACATTGGAGTTCAGAAGAATGAGAGGTGATCTTATTGAAACATATTATATAATGAGGGAGCTGGATGCAGAGAGGATATTTCCACTCATAGGGGAAACTAGAACTAGGGGACATAGTCTCAGAATAAGGGGCCGCCCATTTAAAACTGAGATGAGGAGAAATTTCTTCTCTCAGAGGGTTGTAAATCTATGGAATTCTCTGCCCCAGAGAGCTGTGAAGGCTGGGTCTTTGAATATATTTAAGGCGGACATAGACAGATTTTTGAGCGATAAGGGAGTAAAGGGTTATGGGGAGCGGGCAGGGAAGTGGAGCTGAGTCCATGATCAGATCAGCCATGATCTTATTGAATGGTGGAGCAGGCTTGAGGGGCCGACTCCTGCTCCTATTTCTTATGTTCTTATGTTCAGTCATCAACGGGATTGAGAACTCATCACTGTGGGACCAATAATTTTATAAAACGTGTCTATTTTAAATGAGCCCTTTTACTTGCTGAATTCCGTCACCTCCATTGGTTGGAGGAAGGAATGGAGAGAGATCAGCACTGAAATGTCTCAGTCTATCCAAGGTCATCCACTGCTTACTTACTCGGAACAGATTACTGTATTTGTCAAATGATCCATGAATTATATATCGTCCGCAATTATATTGATTTCCAGTGTTGTTTGTGGTACATGATACATCAGCCCATGAGGTTATACAAGCTCAGTAATATTTCTGTAATGGTACGTGCTGTGCTCCATTGATTTGCTGTTCCACTTTGCAGTTTTGTTTACATTATTTTAGGTGACAAATGTTGTTCCTACTCCTTGTCTGGCTTGAGAATCCTTCAAGCTGCTTCTTCTAATAGTTGCTGCACCAGAGAAAAACTGCTCCAATGAAAATTTGAATCCCAAAAATGAAAGTAAAGATTTATCTTCAATGTTCCACTGATGGCCATCTCTTAATTCCTGTCACTTGGATCTCTGAGTCAGAAGGTTGTGAGTTCAAATCCCACTCCAGCGGCTTGAGCACAAAATCTAGGCTGACACTCCCAGTGCAGTGCTGAGGGAGTGCTGCACTGTCGGAGGTGCCGTCTTTCGAATGAGACGTTAAACAGAGGCTCTGTCTGCTCTCTCAGCTGGATGTAAAAGATTCCTATTTCGAAGAAGAGCAGGGGCGTTCTCCCCGGTGTCCCGGCCAATATTTATCCCTCAATCAACATCACAAAAAAAACAGATTATCTGCTCATTATCATAGAAACATAAACATAGAAAATAGATGCAGGAGTAGGCCATTCGGCCCTTCGAGCCTGCACCACCATTCAATATGTTCATGGCTGATCATGCAACTTCAGTATCCCATTCCTGCTTTCTCTCCATACCCCTTGATCCCTTTAGCCATAAGGGCCACATCTAACTCCTTTTTGAATATATCTAATGAACTGCCCTCAACAACTTTCTGTGGTAGAGAATTCCACAGGTTCGCAATTCTCTGAGTGAAGAAGTTTATCCTCATCTCAGCCCTAAATGGCTTACCGTTTATCCTTAGACGTAAGCTTTTTTTAACGTGTGGTGATCCACACGGGCTTGACAGAGCTAAGCCTTGGTCCAGGAGAATATTGCTGTTTATTGGAGCTTGCTGTGCACAAATTGGCTGCCGCATTTCCCACATTACAAGACTGACTACATTTCAAAAGTACTTCAATGGCTGTAAGTCAATCAATCAATCAACCGTTTTATCACCAGTGACCCCTGGTGAAAAGAGTGTATCATCAAGCTTAATGCCTTTCTTCTGATGCCATGTACTTACTGAAAGTCAGAACAATATCAACACTAAACAAGCAAACTCTGCTGCAAGTGCTGGTTCGTTAATCAAAGTTAATCAGATTAATTAGGTAGCTCCACTGCTTTTACTCATTAACTTTTTTCCACTAGTTTAAGCTGCAAGGTATTGATTCTGCTTCGAACTAAACATATAAATAAAAAACCCGTCAGTTTTTATTAGTTGAAAATGCAATTCTTGTAACTGATAAAAATGCAATTTTGGTTACAAGCCACATAGAGTTTAAGGTCAAGTAGCATAATTTTACCAATTTCCTGTTGAAATTCGTCTCGTGTCCGCTTTCTTTCACCCATTTAATTATTTCCGTAAAGTTCCTAATTAACTATTTATGTACAATTGTATAATGATCTGCATTTAAGTCAGTTAAGATCTCTTAAATTTGGTAAGCTTTAAAAGTCTATTGATTTCAGTCTGTCGCCATATCCCTTTATTCCCTTAGTGCCCAATAACCTATCGATCTCTGTCTTGAATTACTCAATAACTCAGCATCTACAGCCCTCTGTGTAGGAAGTCACGAAGGCTTCCTCTTCACCTCCATCCCTCCATAGCCTGATCCAAAGTCGCCTCCTGGGCCTTATCCAAGGGCCGCTGTCAAGGCAGACGTTGGTTAATCCTTGTTCCTGGACCGAGACCTCGCTCTGTCGAGCCCGTGTGGTGGCTGGTGTGCAATGGTCACCACACGTTAAAAAAATCCACGCACAGGCATCTTCCACCCTTCAGGATGTAGGTCGGGATCTGGAATATTAGGTCCTTCATTAAAACACCTGTGAACATTTTGGCGTGGAAGCAAGTCATCCTCAACTCGAGGGACTACCTATGATGATGATGATGATGATGATGATGATGATGCCTTCGCTCAAGCGAGATGTCTATGGAGCTGTGAGTTTCCAAAATAAGGCCCAGACCAAAAGCTACCCCACTGTGTGTCAGCTGTGGCTCAGTGGGCAGCACTCTCGCCTCTGAGTCAGAAGAGTTGTGGGTTCAAGTCCCACTCGAGCACAAAAGTCTACGCTGACACGACAGTGCAGTATTGGGGGGAGTTGAAAAGTTAAATCAGTTGACACGTCTGCTCTCTCAGGTGGATGTAAAAGATCCCGTGGCACTATTTTGAAGAAAAGCAGGGGAATTATCCCCTGGTGTCCTGGCCAATATTTACCCCTCAATCAACATCACAAAAAAAAATTATCTGGTCATTAAAACGCTGCTGTGAAAATTAGCTGCCGCGTAACCTGTATTACAAGCCAATCAAGGGATATGGGAATTAGACAGGTAAGTGGAGTTGAGGTAGAAGATCAGCCAGGATCTTATTGAGTGGCAGAGCAGGCTCGAGGGCTGTACTCCCGCTCCTATTTCTTATGTACGTTTGTGGAGTTGGAGGGATACTCCTGCTGTTTGACATATTTGAAAAAATAATTTTTCCTCTTTCCTGTCGTTGATAGCTGCTGAAGAATAATGAGCTCACCATCCACAAATTTTGGACAGGGGTCATTTAATAATTGGCATGTGACCCAGTTCTGCAATCAAACAACAGCAAATTACATTTATACAGCATCTTTAAAGTAGTAAAATATCCCAAGGCGCTTCACAGGAGTGTTATCAGACAATCGTCATCAGAGGCAGTCCCGCAAAATCGAGGAAGACCTGCTTCCACTCCAAAAGTGAGTTCTCAGGTGACTGAACAGTCCAATACGGGAATTACAGTCTCTGTCACAGGTGGGACAGACAGTGGTTGAAGGAAAGGGTGGGTGGGGAGTCTGGTTTGCCGCACGCTCCTTCCGCTGCCTGCGCTTGCTTTCTGCATGCTCTCGGCGATGAGACTCGAGGTGCTCAGCGCCCTCCCGGGTGCTCTTCCTACACTTAGGGCGGTCTTTGGCCAGGGACTCCCAGGTGCCGGTGGGGAAGTTGGACTTTATCAAGAAGGCTTTGAGGGTGTCCTTGAAACGTTTCCTCTGCCCACCTGGGGCTCGCTTGCCGTGTAGGAGTTCCGAGTAGAGCGCTTGCTTTGGGAGTCCTGTGTCAGACATGCAGACAATGTGGCCCGCCCAACGGAGCTGGTCGAGTGTGATCAGTGCTTCGATGCTGGGGATGTTGGCCTGGTCGAGAACATTGACCTTGGTGCGTCTGTCCTCCCAGAGGATTTGCAGGATCTTGCGGAGGCATCACTGGTGGTATTTCTCCAGTGAAAAAGTGACACCGAGCCACATCAGGCGATATTAGAACAGGTTTTATGATCATCATAAAGCTGCGTTCCTGCCTTCTCTCCCAAGTGCTGACTAATCTGCTGTACAATTTCTATTTTGTTGCTGATTTCCAGCAATTTAGCAGTTTTCTATTCTTTTCTAACTCTTTGTTAAAGGAATTCGTTAACTGGGTATTGCTACAGACCGTGTTATTCCAATCTCACTCCCCGACCTCCCAAGCTCAACAAATTCTGGTTGAAAATGACATCTCACTGAGCTCGACATCCAATGGCATTTATTATAAAGGACTTCATGTGTATCTGTAGAGTTCTGGTCACATGTTAATCTTAAGTCTTAGGGATTTTGATTGTCTGGAAAATAAGCCTTTAAAATAGATATTTGGCCAGTGAAACCAATATTTTTGGCACTTGCTCCCACCAACTAAATAGATGTTTGGAGTGAGGTGGAAGAAAATTAAACATGTTTTGCTTAAAAAGTAGAATTCAAATGTTTTACCTACATTACAACAATAACTACACTTCAAAAAGCACTTTACATAGGTTTACATAGGATCATCATCATAGGCAGTCCCTCGTATCGAGGATGGCTTGCTTCCACGCCAAGAAGGGGTGAGTTCACAGGTGTTTCAATGAAGGACCTAATATTCCAGTTGCCGAACTACATCCTGAAGGGTGGAAGATGCCTGTGCGTGGATTTTTTTAACGTGGGGTGGCCGTTGCACACCAGCCTCCACACGGGCTTGACAGAGCTAGGTCTTGGTCCAGTGGCAAGGATTAATCAAGACGACTGGAGACCAGCTCTGCTGCACGGACCTAGTGCGCACATATCGCACAGTGTGGGCTGGGCCCGTGCTGCCCCTGGGCCCTCGCCTCTTGTGGGGCCCGTAACTCTCGCCTCTCCTGGACCCTGATCGCGTCACTCTGCAATCTCTCGCTGCTCCCCCGGCCCCGACCTCCAAGGACCATCAGCAGGTCGGGGCCTTCAATGGAGCAGCGTGGCAGCATACCACTGCAAGGTGTAGAGCGAGTCGGTTCAGGAGGGTGACGGCTGTGAAGAGTGCCATTGGATTGGACGTCACCATGATCCAGGTCCCTGATTGGAGCGCGGGCAGGTATAGCAGGAGCGGCGAGAGATTAGGATATACAGTACAGAAACACGCCATCGAACCTCCTCCCATCTTTCCTCATCTAAATCTATCCACATAACCCTCTATTCCCTTCTCCCTCGTATGTTCGTTTTGCCTCCCCTTAAATCCATCTTGAGTGGTTGTGAAGCACTTTGGGAAATCCCAAAGAACCTTGGTTAGACCACACTTGGAGAACCGTGAAGTGTCCTGGTCTCTATATTATAAAAAGGAAGTCAAGGCACTGGAGAAGATGCAAAAAGGTTTTACTAGGATGATACCAGAACTGAAAGGTTATGCCTACCGGAAAGATTGAGAAGGCTGGGACACTTTTCTCTACAACAGAGAAGGCTGAGGGTTGACCAGATAGATGTCTTTAAGATTTCTGAAAGGGTTTAATAGCATAGAAATACAGACGTTTCCACTTGAGGGCGAGATCAGAACTAGGGCCATAATTCTAAGATTGTCACCAATAAATCCAATGGGGAATTCAGGAGAAACCTCTTTATCCAGAGGGTGGTGAGAATGTGGAACTCACTGCCACAGGGAGGGATTGAAGTGAATAGTATCGATGCATTTAAGGGGAGGCTGGTTAAGCATTTGAGGGAGAAGGGAATAGAGGGTTATGCTGATAGATTTAGATGAGGAAAGACGGGAGGAGGCTCGAGTGGAGCATACACCAACATGGATCTATTGGGCTGAAAGGCCTGTTTCTGTGGTGTAATACTTTGTAATACTTTGTAATCCTGAGGTCATGAATGGGGTTATATACATTTCAGCCCAATATCCTAGTCGTAAAGCAACTTCTGAAATTGTATCATTATTAGTTTAATATCAGTGTTTATTGAAGCTTTGCAGTACATGAGATGAAAACAAACAAAAAGAATTGGCAGAGAGAACCAGGCAAGGTCCCACAGAAGAGATTGGTGTGCAAAATTAAAGCACATGGTATTGGGGGTAATGCACTGACGTGGATAGAGAACTGGTTGGCAGACAGGAAGCAGAGAGTCAGGATAAATGAGTCCTTTTCAGTGCTGGAACCCCAGCTATTTACATTATACATTAATGATTTAGATGAAGGAATTGAGTGTAATATCTCCAAGTTTGCAGATGACACTAAACTGGGTGGCAGTGTGAGCTGTGAGGAGGATGCTAAGAGGCTGCAGGGTGACTTGGACAGGTTAGGTGAGTGGGCAAATGCATGGCAGATGCAGTATAATGTGGATAAGTGTGAGGTTATCCACTTTGGTGGCAAAAACACAAAGGCAGAATATTATCTGAATGGCGGCAGATTAGGAAAAGGGGAGGTGCAACCAGACCTGGGTGTCATGGTATATCAGTCATTGAAAGTTGACATGCAGGTACAGCAGGCGGTGAAGAAGGCAAATGGTATGTTGGCTTTCATAGCTAGGGGATTTGAGTATAGCAGCAGGGTGGTCTTACTGCAGTTGTACAGGGCCTTGGTGAGGCCTCACCTGGAATATTGTGTTCAGTTTTGCTCTCCTAATCTGAGGAAGGATGTTCTTGCTATTGAGGGAGTGCAGCAAAGGTTCACCAGACTGATTCCCGGGATGGCTGGACTGACATATGAGGAGAACCAGGGGACACAGTCTAAGGATAAAGGGTAGGCCATTTAGGACTGAGATGAGGAGAAACTTCTTCACTCAGAGCGTTGTTAACCTGTGGAATTCCCTGTCGCAGAGAGTTGTTGATGCCAGTTCGTTAGATATATTTAAGAGAGAGTTAGATATGGCCCTTACGGCTAAAGGGATCAAGGGGTATGGAGAGAAAGCAGGAAAGGGGTACTGAGGTGAATGATCAGCCATGATCTTATTGAATGGTGGTGCAGGCTCGAGGGGCCGAATGGCCTACTCCTGCACCTATTTCCTATGTTTCTGGGACACAAAGTGTGGAACCTAAATTGGGAAAAAAATTACCATAACGGAAAATCGCCACAAAAAAAATGTTTTTTTTCTAAAATTTACCAAATACCGTAAACAAAAATCGAAACTTTGACCTAAATGGTTACATTTCAAAAAGAAAAGAAAAATGCAAAACCGGGCGAGAGGGAGATTAAAAAATTAATTTTAATCTGCTGAGAATAATAGGATGACAAGGGGAAGAATGGGAGCGGGAAATTGAAAAGGATATTGAGGTAATAAAAAGAGTTTTTTTGAGCGTGTTTAATAAAACAATGTAGTGAAGAACGCTGAATAATACACACAGTTGATGTAGCAAATGGGTTTGTTTAAACAGCACTTTCACTGCAGCAGTTGCCATTTTTCAAAGCTCGCTAAATGCAAAGGGTAAGGTTACAGCAGCGGTTCGAAAAGCAGCCGTTGTTGCCTGATTTGGTTTCTTAAGGTCAAAGAACAGGGTCCTGAGCATTGTTGACCTGTTAATTTGGCATCTATCACATGAAAGACTGTTGGAGAGGAAGGGAAGCGAAAATATTTAACCCTTTCGCCGCATAGACACTGACAAGGTAGATGCTGAGAGGATGTTTCCCCACGTAGGGGAATCTAGAACTAGGGGGCATCGTTTCAGAATAAGGGATCGCCCATTTAGAACTGAGATGAGGAGGAATTTCTTCTCTCAGAGGGTTGTAAATCTGTGGAATTCTCTGCCCCAAAGAGCTGTGGAGGCTGGGTCATTGAATAGATTTAAGGTGGAGATAGTTAGATTTTTGAACGATAAGGGAGTAAAGGGTTATGGGGAGCGGGCAGGGAAGTGGAGCTGAGCCCATGATCAGATCAGCCATGATCTTATTGAATGGCGGAGCAGGCTCGAGGAGCCAAATGGCCGACTCCTGCTCCTATTTCTTATGCCGTCTCAGAGAAATGAGTGGGGTAGAAAAACCACAGTCAGAGTCAGAAGGTTGTGGGTTTGAGTTCCAGTCCAGAGACTTGAGCATAAAAATCTAGGCTGACACACCCAGTGCAGTACTGAGGGAGTGCTGCACTGTCAGAGGTGCCATCTTTCGGATGAGACGTTAAATCGAGGCCCCGTCTACTCTCTCAGGTGGATGGAAAAGATCCCATGGCACTATTTCGAAGAAGAGCAGGGGCGTTATCCCCAGTGTCCTGGGCCAATATTTATCCCTCAATCAACATCACTAAAACAGATTTTCAGAGTTGTGAGTGGCTTAGCCAGTCATATGACTCAATAAAACCCCAGCCAGTTGGGTTTGGGGGATCCACAATGAGGCAGGTGGTTGTGAGCCTGGTGGATGAACTGGTAATGTGTCATGTGATAGTGAAACCTTTTAGTAATAAACCAATTAGTTATTAAAAGCAATGTGTTGCTATAAATTCTTAAGCAAAAAACCCATGATATATTCTTATGTTCTTATATATTTTGAACCATTTTGTTAGGATTGTAGATGTGGGTCTACTTTTTTTTTTTAACATAAAACAGTTATATATGTCCTCAAATTATTTGCAGACTTCTCCATTGCATGGAAATACACTTTTTCTGATTTTTTTTCCTCCAGCAATTTTTCCCTCCTTCCCTGTAGGTGGTGACCCCGGATGGGATAAAGTTCCAGGAATAACATTCTCAGTGCAGGCAAGATGGGCCGAATGGCTTCCACCTGTGCTAAACGTTCTTTGTTTCCATCTTGTATGTTGCCTCATCCGAGCGGTTATGTTTGCATCTACACCTTGTCAGCGCGTGTCAGAACGCTATTCAGAAGATGTCAACTGTGGCTCAGTGGGCAACACTCTCACCTCTGAAGATTGTGGGTTCAAGTCCCACTCCAGTTACTTGAGCACATAAATCTAGGTGCTGAGGGAGCGCTGCATTGTCAGAGATGCTGTCTTTTGGATGAGATGTTAAACCAAGGCCCCGTCTTCCCTCTCAGGTGGACGTAAAAGATCTCATGGTAATATTTCGAAGAACAGAAGGGGAGTTCTCCCCGGTGTCCTGGGGCCAATATTTATCACTCAATCAACATAACAAAAACAGATTATCTGGTTATTATCACATTGCTGTTTGTGGGAGCTTGCTGTGTGCAAATTGGCTGCCGTGTTTCACACAGTAAAACAGTGACTACACACCAAAAGTACTTCATTGACTGTAAAGCGCTTTGAGATGTCCGGTGGTTGTGAAAGGCGCTATATAAATGCAAGTCTTTGTTTGCTTTCATTGTCCTTGCGCATGAGCTGAAAACATGTTGACCAGGTTGGTCCAGAGAGACAGGTCCACCATACTTTAGGTTTTTTGCCCATTTCCTGTATCTGCTAGCTGTTTAATGGTTAAACACCGAAGGCCAATGGAGGGACTCGGACTTGCTCATTTTCTTCAATAGACTTTCTATCAATGCCTCGATATACTGCATGCTTGAATAAGCTTTTGATAAATTGTTTTCTGTAATAATGTAAACTCAGCATTTGCAGCTTAATTTTTTAAATGTCATTTCATAATGGTTCAAAATATAGCTCTACGTTGAATATTTAAAAGAAAAATATAATTGAGTTGGTAATTAAATGTCCATTCATTATTCTTCGGCAGACTTGCTGAATAATTATCATCTCTGGCACTGCATATCGGAGGGACTATCAGGAAGAAATGGGCTATTTTCTACTAATGAGACACTTGTTTTGGACAGCAACAAATTAACAGGCTGAGATTTCATCCTGCTCTATAAGATGCTTGATATTAAAGCATTAAAAAGATTCACCATCCGTAAACTAGGCAGTGAGAACATCAGTTCCTTCTTCGGACAGCTAATCAGTGACCCCTCTGGAAAGTGTGTGTGTGTGTGCGTGTGTGCATGTGCATGTGTGCGTATGCGCGTGTGTGTGTGTGTGTGTGTGTGCGTGTGTGAGCGTTTGCATGTGTGTGTGTCTGTGTGTGTGTGTTTTTACTGAAAGCAAGATCAGACTTGGCTGTAATGCCTGGTTCTTCTTAGGCAGTTCCCCCAGAGTCGAGGATGACTTGCTTCCACACGAACGTGAGTTCTCAGGTGACTGATGAGTCCAATGCGGGACCTACAGTCTCTGTCACAGGGTGGGGTAGAGGGTGGTTGGAGGGCTGGGTGGGTGAGGTGCTTGGGTTGTCGTGCGCTCCTTCCGCTGTTTGTGCCTGGCTTCCGCGTGCTCCCGGCGAAGAGACTCAAAGTGTTCGGCACCTTCCCGGATGCTTCTCCTCCACTTGGAGCGGTCTTGGGCCAGGGATTCCCAAGAGTCAGTGGCGATGTTGCACTTTTTCAAGGAGGCTTTGAGGGTGTCCTTGAAGTTGTTTCCTCTGCCCACCTGGGACTCGCTTGTCGTGTTGGAGCTCTGAGTAGAGCGCTTGTTTTGGGAGTCTAGTATCGGGCGTGCGGACAATGTGGCCCGCCCACCGGAGCTGATCGAGTGTGGTCAGTGCTTCGATGCTGGGGATGTTGGCCTGAGCGAGAACACTGACGTTGGTGCGTCTATCCTGCCAATGGATTTTGCAGGATCTTGCGGAGGCAGCGTTGGTGGTACTTCTCCAGTGCTTTGAGGTGCCTGCTGTACATAGTCCATGGGCCCGAAATTGGTGGACTCACCGCCCGCTGCCACTGAGTTTTCTGGGCGGTCTCCCCTCCGAGCGAGTTTGGTGGATGCCTCCCGCCGGCGGGGAGGGAAGACCGCTGGGGACCGCCCGCTGGCGTGTAACGCGCGTAAGTGTCCTCCCGCCCGCCGAGCTGCCAGTTTGCTCTGGGCGGTTCTCCGCTCCAGCACGGGAAAGGACTGCCACGTGAAGGCAGATCTAACCTCAACGGTAAGTATGAAGACCTGCAAAAAAAAGTTAGTCCGCTTCTTTTCTTTATTTTTTTTGCAGGGATTCAGGTGAATGTGGTCCCCTGAAGGATTTCTAGTGGATTTTTTTTAATGTTGTTAAAATGTTTCTTTTGATCAGCTCCCCCCCCCCCTCCCTGGGCCCGACTCAATCCTCCGCGGTACTTTGCTGAGGATCGCATTTGCCGCCGAGAATGGGAGCTGCCGCCCAGAATCGACGGGTAAGTCCATTTTTGCCGCCGGGCGGTCTTTCCCAGATTTTTCCATGAAATTTCCGCCCAAAGTACCGTCAGGATCTCAGCGCTCCTTTGGACGGCACTTGGGTAGAACATAGCTTCCACCAAACTTGGGCCCCATGTCTCTGAAGCATATACTGTTGAATAGGCTATAGCTGTACCAGCATTCACTGGCTTGAGGTTTGAGTGACTGCTGATGTCCAGCAAACTGTATCCCAGCCAGAATCAATGACTTCAGGAGATGGGGAGAGAACATTGCGAGGGAAGAAACTACACATATCTCCCCAAGGACATCTGCTCTCTCAGGTGGACGCAAAAGATCCCGTGGCACCATTTCGAAGAAGAGCAGGGGAGTTATCCCCGGTGCTCTGGGGCCAATATTTATCCCTCAATCAACATCACGAAAAACAGATGATCTGGTCACGATCACATTGCTGTTTGTGGGAGCTTGCTGTGCACAAACTGGCTGCCGTGTTTCCCACATTACAACAGTGACCACACTCCAAAAATACTTCATTGGCTGTGAAGCGCTTTGGGACGGGCCAGTGGTCGTGAAAGGCGCTATAGAAATGCAAGTCTTTTTCTTTCGAACTAAACTGTTAAGTTTAAGGCTGTAGGACTCGAACATTGAAATCATTTGGAATTTAATTGAAATGGGCAAAAAGCCTGAAGAAAGGAGGACGTTGATGTATTATGGATCCTTGCAAGAAAAGCATAAAATCCGGCCTGTATAAAATCCTTGATATTTCATTTTATGACACGACACAATAACATCAAGCATGTCGAAATGCATTATCTCTTTATTCGCATGAAATATTGTCACAAGCAAATAGAGTACTGCTCTCTCCATAATTCTTCCACAAAGACAACTCCCCTTTAATACCAATCGAACGCTTATTAGGAAAGCATGTCATTGAATATTCCCGTGCTAGTCATTGCCCTGGGATCGCTGGGTCGATGTAGTCTATTGATTAATGGCATCGTAACATCGGTTGTTAAGTGTTGACAAAAGTATTTTATTACTTTGCTTCGCAACGCAATGGCTTAACCAGTCATGCTTATAGTGCCCATTAAACAGCACAGCGATTAATCAATTAATTAAATCTTCTTTTGCAGAACAAATGGCTGCATGCAATAATACAGAGGAGTTTAGAGAAATTGAATGCTCTCATTAAAACCTGCAATCTAACAATCCTTCGTTGCACCACAGATTTCCCAGTAAATAGAAGTGCCTTCGAATCTGTGAACTCAAATTTTAATTGTAAAAGGTTATTTTTAGGCCTACTTTTTTTTTTAAATGAGTGGCTCCATTTCAAATTCACTGTATTCCGCTGCCTTTGATTTACCTCCTCCCGGTGTCACACACAGGAGCCACAGATGGTGCACAGGCTATCCATTAAGGTCTCCGCCAATGTGCTCCTGCACCAGTTGTAATAGAGCTCCCCCTAGTGGATGACGGCTCCACCTAGTGGACTGCTGATGTAGTGCAACTACTGCTGTAAATACTATAAAAGGGTCACTTGGCAAAGTCACGTGATGACAGTTTCTGTAAAGAGCCAACTTGTGTGTGTGCTTCTTAACCCTCACCCTATCCCTAACCCTAACCCTAAATGTATGAATATATCACACCAGGTACCAATGGCTGGGCAACAGCTGGCCAGAGGTTACTCAGCCTCTGATTTTTGTTTTCCCTTCCTTCTTTTTGGAGAACAGTTCTACTCCCCGTTCCCCTGACAGCTCAACATGTCAGCTGTGGCTCAGTGGGCAGCACTCTCGCCTCTGAGTCAGAAGGTTGTGGGTTCAGGTCCCACTCCAGGGACCTGAGCACAAAAATCTAGACTGGCACTGCAGTGCAATGCTGAGGGAGCACTGCATGGTTGGAGGTGCTGTCTTTCAGTTGAGATATTAAACCGAGACCCTGTCTGCTCTCTCAGGTGGATGTAAAAGATCCTATGGCACTAGCCTGCCAACAGTAAGGAAGACACCACCCAATATTGGATGTTAGTGAGTTGTCAAGATTCCTTGCTGTCTGCACAAGTTAACTCAGCTTGCTGCAGCCTCACTGGGTTTTATATCATCTTTAGCGGCACCGGCACAGCAGCTAGGGGGCGCTATCGGTTAGCGCCACCACTAAACTCCCGCGGGATTTTGTGGGAGTCAGCGGAAAGTAGTTAGCGCCCCCTGGTGGCGCTAGCGGGAGGCGCAAACCACCCAAATTTTTCCCCCTACACATTTAAATGAAAGCGAGATAAACACATGAGGGAGAAAGGAATAGAAGGATATGTTGATGGGCTGAGATGAAGTAGAGTGGGAGGAGGCCGGTGTGGGGTATATAAACAGCAGCATGGACATGTTGGGCCAAATGGTCTGTTTCTGTGCTGTAAATATAGCGGTGAAACTCCTTAATTTAGCAAAAAGATCGTCACTTCTGGAGTGTCGAGTGATCTACTTATGCCTACTTTTCACTAAAATGAGCAAAGACAGGAATTGCACCCATTTAAAATTGTCACAACCCCATTCTTTTCCGCATTTAAACTTCCTTTAAATTTGGAGAAGCCAACTCCGACTGTTGCAATGCAATTAATGTTATCTATAATTGATATGCCTTATTCAAACAACAATTATAGTCATTACAGGTCTCCATAAAGGCCCAGTGGGTAAAGGCACTGCACCGGGTAGCAGTAAACCAGAGGTCCTAGCTTTGACCTCCTTGTTGCTGCAGAGTTTGATAATCTCACCCAGGACAATTACAGAGGCGCTACAACTGCCCATGGGAATTAATCCATCAGGGTCCAATCCTCTGCAATAAACTCTGCTGGAAAGCCCATGTCCGGTGAGGAAACGGGCCCAGTTTGGTCGTAATGCCTTCCTTCCGTACTGAGGGAACGCCGCACTGTCGGAAGTGCCGTCTTTTGGATGAGACGTTAAACCGAGGCCCCGCCTGCTCTCTCAGGTGGGCGCAAAAGATCCCACGGCACTATATCGAAGAAGAGCAGGGGAGTTATCCCCGGTGTTCTGGCCAATATTTATCCCTCAATCAACATAACAAAAAAAACCAGATTATCTGGTCGTTATCACATTGCTGTGTGTGGGAGCTTGCTGTGCCCAGATTGGTTGCCGCGTTTCCCACATTACAACAGTAATTGCACTTCAAAAGTACTTCATTGGCTGTAAAGCGCTTTGGGACAACCGGTGGTCGTGAAAGGCGCTATATAAATTATTTTCCTCGGTGAGTCGCCTGGCAACTCCCACCTTGCGTGAAGAGTGAACACTCGGACAAGGTGCCAGAGTGCTGGTGATGTCTGTGGTGCAGTGTGTCCCTCAAGGAGGCAGCAGGTTCAGGAGAGGGGAGAAAAAATACGGAAAAATGGACTGAGAATTGTTCTTAAAGCTTCAGTCCTCAGAAGATAGACAGTAACCATCAGAACAATGATAATGCACAAGTCCCTAATTAAGGAGTAAATTGCTATTAAAATGTAAGAGGGGATCGAATAAGGCCATCTGATTGTCTGGTGTGCAGTGATGCATCATGTGCTAAGCTTACTTCAGGTAATCAATACCATTTTTATAGTAAATTGGTTCTTTTAAGGCTCAATGTTTTTTAGCTAACAACCCATGAAATTTATTTGGTTTCACAAAGTTGTTTTTTTTCAGAAACTTTATTGTGACAATGCTACAGGCTGAATTTCCCCCAGTCCCACAGCAACATCAGGCAGGACTTTAAAAGAAAAGTATTTATTCAATCATGGGATGTGGGTGTCGCTGGCAAGGCCGGCATTTATTGCTCATCCCTAATTGCCCCTTGAGAAGGTGGTGGTGAGCCGCCTTCCTGAATCGCTGCAGTCCGTGTGGTGAAGGTGCCCCCACAATGCTGTTAGGGAGGGAGTTCCAGCATTTTGACCCACGACGATGAAGGAACGGTCGATATATTTCCAAGTCAGGCTGGTGTGTAACTCGGAGGGGAACTTGGAGGTGGTGGTGTTCCCATGCGCCTGCTGCCCTAGTCCTTCTAGGTGGTAGAGGTCGCGGGTTTGGGAGGTGCTGTAGAAGAAGCCTTGGCGAGTTGCTGCAGTGCATCATGAAAATGGTACATACTGCAGCCACGGTGTGCCGATGGTGGAGGGAGTGAATGTTGAAGGTGGTGGATGGGTGCCAATCAAGCGGGTGGCTTTGTCCTGATGGTTTCGAGCTTCCTGAGTGTTGTTGGAGCTGCACTGATCCAGGCAAGTGCTGGGTATTCCATCACACTCCTGCCTTGTGCCTTGTAGGTGGTGGAAAGGACTATTGCCCTCCTCCCCAACCTCACCACGATCATGGCTCAGTTACCATGGATAGAAAATTGGATGGCGAACAGAAAGCAGAGAGTCGGGATAAATGTGTCCTTTTCGGGTTGGAAATCGGTGGTTAGTGGTGTGCTACAGGGATCGGTGCTGGGACCACAACTGTTTACAATATACATAGATGACCTGGAAGAGGGGACAGAGTGTAGTGTAACAAAATTTGCAGATGACACTAAGATTAGTGGGAAAGCGGGTTGTGCAGAGGACACAGAGAGGCTGCAAAGAGATTTGGATAGGTTAAACGAATGGGCTAAAGTTTGGCAGATGGAATACAATGTCGGAAAGTGTGAGGTCATCCACCTTGGGAAAAAAACAGTAAAAGGGAATATTATTTGAATGGGGAGAAATTACAACATGCTGAGGTGCAGAGGGACCTGGGGGTCTTTGTGCATGAATCCCAAAAAGTTAGTTTGCAGGTGCAGCAGGTAATCAGGAAGGCAAATGGAATGTTGGCCTTCATTGCAAGAGGGATGGAATACAAAAGCAGGAAGGTCCTGCTGCAACTGTATAGGGTATTGGTGAGGCCGCACCTGGAGTACTGCGTGCAGTTTTGGTCACCTTACTTAAGGAAGGATATACTAGCTTTGGAGGGGGTACAGAGACGATTCACTAGGCTGATTCCAGAGATGAGGGGGTTACCTTATGATGATAGATTGAGTAGACTAGATCTTTACTCTTTGGAGTTCAGAAGGATGAGGGGTGATCTTATAGAAACATTTAAAATCATGAAAGGGATAGACAAGATAGAGGCAGAAAGGTTGTTTCCACTGGTAGGGGAGACTAGAACTAGGGGGCACAGCCTCAAAATACAGGGGAGCCAATTTAGAACCGAGTTGAGAAGGAATTTCTTCTCCCAGAGGGTTGTGAATCTGTGGAATTCTCTGCCCAGGGAAGCAGTTGAGGCTAGCTCATTGAATGTATTCAAGTCACAGATAGATAGATTTTTAACCAATAAGGGAATTAAGGGTTACGGGGAGCGGGCGGGTAAGTGGAGCTGAGTCCACGGCCAGATCAGCCATGATCTGATTGAATGGCGGAGCAGGCTCGAGGGGCTAGATGGCCTACTCCTGTTCCTAATCCTTATGTTCTTATGTTACCACCTTGCACCTCTTAACAGATGCAGGGCCGTCTCCTGGCAGGTTCTCTACCAACAAGAGGTAGCCCGTTGCTGCGGAGATGTGAGAATCTGGAGGTGACCTGCTGCAGCATCAGCAGAGGAAGAGATGGTCCTGAAGTGAGTGAGAGGGCTACTGTCTCAATGAGACCTTCAGCAGCTAATTGCTGTTTGTGGGACCTTGCTGTGTGCAAATTGGATGCTGCATTTCCTACATTACAAAACTGACCACACTTCAAAAAGTACCTCATTGTAAAGCACTTTGGGACGTCCTGAGGTCGTGAAAGACACTATATAAATCCGAGTCTTTCTTTCACAGCGCTCTGTGTGAAATGTCAAGTTACAGCAGGATCCAGAACTTTTAGAACTTTTTTACTCACTGCGCCTCAGACAAATCCTTTCCCTTTTATGGTCAGCCTCTGTTTCCTCTGTCAAGCCGCTTGGTGGTCCAAATTGATTAACTTGTCATCAGTTCAATTAAGCTTTATCTCTTGCATTGCCTCAGATCTAAAGCTCTTGTTAAATGACTTCTGAAAATCCAAAATATTCATTGAAAGTCCCACGTGTGCGAATTTAGTCAACTCCTCAAAGAATGCTCGCAAATTTGACTTGTTACCTTTGAGAGGATCGAGATCGCCCTTTTGCATGAAAGTGTCCCATAAAATGCTCTTGAGACTTTTTCCTGCCACTGAGGTTAAACTAATTGGTCTATAATATTCTGGCTCATGTGTTAGCCTTCTCAGAAAGAAAATGCCAGTACTATCAGTCACCAGATACAACACCAATAATAATGGATCTATTCCCCATACATTTTCATCAAATTATGCATTGTTTTTGATACGTCCTTACTACACAGTATAAATCCCCATGCTTGAGAGAAAGTCAGTCTGTGACCTATCCTTTATTCCTTAGCACTCAAGTGATGAAGGTGGGTGGAGCTTCCCCTTTTATACCTGAAGCTCCAGGTTCGGAGTGTCTCCCACCTAGTGGTCAGTGTTCTCACGGTGTACAACTTAGGTCAGTTTATACATGGGTTACAATGCTAGTTGAATACATGACATCACCTCCCCCCCCAAAGTCTTATTGGGATCACAGGTTGAGTCTCTCTGGTGGTTTACGCTCCCTTGTAGAGCGCCTGAGTTGGGGCTCCGGTTGTTGGGCGCTGGCCTAAGTGTCTGCTGTTTGCAGTGCCTCAGGCCTGTCCGGACTGCCCACAGTGACTGGGCTCTCCTCCCTTTGGTTCCGGTGTTCGGTCACCTGTGGTGGAGTGAACTCTATATCGTATTCTTCCTCTGCTTCTTCTATGGGGTTGCTGAACCTCCTTTTTGTTTGATCCACATGTTTGCGGCAGATTTGTCCATTGGTAAGTTTAACTACCAGAATCCTATTTCCCTCTTTGGCAACCATAGTGCCTGCGAGCCATTTGGGCCCTGCAGCGTAGTTGAGGACAAAAACAGGATAATTTACATCAATACATCGCGCCCTCGCATTCCTGTCATGGTAGTGATATTGTGACTGGCGCCTGCTCTCGACAATTTCTTTCATGGTGGAGTGTATAAGGGATAATCGGGTTTTGAGCGTCCTTTTCATTAGTAGCTCTGCGGGTGGAACCCCTGTGAACGAGTGTGGTCGGGATTTATAGGCCAACAGGAGGCGTGATAAGCGGGTTTGTAGGGAACCCCCTTGGAATCTGAGCATCCTCTGTTTGATTGTCTGCACTGCTCGTTCTGCCTGGCCGTTTGAGGCAGGCTTGAACGGTGCCGTTCTAACATGGTTAATTCCATTGCCTGCCATGAAGTCCTGGAATTCAGTGCTTGTGAAGCACGGGCCATTGTCACTGACCAAGATGTCCGGTAGACCGTGGGCGGCGAACATTGCCCGTAGACTTTCTACTGTGGCAGAGGATGTGCTTGAATTTAAAATGTCACACTCGATCCATTTGGAGTAGGCGTCTACTACAACCAAAAACATTTTCCCCGGGCATTGTCACGATGTAGTCCACATGGATGCGTGACCAAGGCTTGGCGGGCCATGGCCAGGGGCTAAGGGGGGCTTCCCTAGGCGCATGGTCCAGCTGGGCACACGTGTTGCACCTGCAAACACAAAGTTCCAGATCTGCGTCTATCCCTGGCCACCAAACGTGTGACCTGGCAATTGCCTTCATCGTGACAATGCCCGGGTGCCCATTGTGGAGTTCGCTGATGAACACCTCTCTGCCCATCTGGGGCATGACTACGCGGTTTCCCCACAGTAGGCAATCGGCCTGAATCGAGAGTTCATCCTTGCGCCTGTGAAATGGTTTAAATTTCTCAGGGCATGCCCTGTACGTGGCTGCCCAGTCCCCATTCAGGACACATTTCTTGACTAGAGACAATAGCGGGTCTCTATTTGTCCAGACTTTAATCTGACGGGCTGTCACGGGTGAGCCTTCGCTTCCGAAAGCTTCAACAGCCATGACCATCTCAGCACCATGCTCGGTAGCCCCCTCAGTGGTGGCTAGTGGGAGCCTGCTGAGTGCATCGGCGCAGTTTTCGGTGCCCGGTCTGTGCTGAATTGTGTAGTCATAGGCAGCTAGCGTGAGTGCCCACCACTGTATGCGGGCCGATGCGTTTGCATTTATGGCCTTGTTGTCGGCCAAAAGGGACGTTAGGGGTTTGTGATCTGTCTCCAGCTCAAATTTCCTGCCAAACAGGTACTGGTGCATTTTCTTTACCGCATATACACATGCGAGCGCCTCCTTTTCTACCATCCCGTAGCACCTTTCTGCCTGGGACAGATTCCTGGAGGCATAAGCTACCGGCTGTAACTGACCCTTGGCATTGACATGCTGCAACACACCCCGACACCATAGGACGACGCATCGCACGTTAACACAAGTTTCTTACATGGGTCATATAGCGTTAACAGATTGTTGGAACATAACAAATTGCGTGCTCTATTAAAAGCCCTTTCCTGGCTGTCCCCCCAGACCCATTTGCGACCTTTGCGTAGGAGCACGTGTAGCGGCTCTAGCAGCGTGCTCAATTTGGGAAGAAAGTTACCAAAATAGTTCAGGAGCCCCAGGAACGAACACAGCTCCGTCGTGTTACGGGGTCTGGGTGCTCTCTGGATCGCTTCCGTCTTGGATGCAGTAGGGCTGATCCCGTCTGCTGCTATCCTCATCCCCAGGAATTCTACCTCTGGAGCTAGGAAGACGCACTTCGCCTTTTTCAGTCGCAGCCCTACCCGGTCCAGTCTGCGTAGCACCTCCTCCAGGTTGTGGAGGTGTTCTTCAGTATCGTAACCCGTAATGAGGATGTCGTCCTGAAAAACCACCGTCCTTGGAATCGACTTGAGGAGGCTTTCCATATTTCGTTGGAAGATCACGGTGGCCGAGCGAATCCCGAACGGACATCTATTGTACTCAAACAACCCCATTGTGTGTCGTAATGGTGGTCAGCTTCTTCGACTCACTCGCCAGCTCCTGGGTCATGTAAGCTGAGGTCAGGTCCAATTTTGAAAAAAGTTTGCCACCGGATAGCGTCGCAAAGAGGTCCTCCACTCTTGGTAGCGGGTACTGGTCTTGGAGTGACACCCGATTGATGGTGGCCTTGTAATCGCCACATATCCTGACCGACCCATCCGCCTTGAGCACCGGCACAATCGGGCTCGCCCAGTCACTGAATTCGACTGGCGAGATAATGCCTTCCCTCAACAGGCTGTCCAATTCGCCTTCTATCTTTTCCCGCATCACGTACAGCACCGCTCTGGCCTTGTGGTGTACTGGTCTGGCATCCGAGTTTATGTGAATCACTACCTTGGACCCCATGAAAGTGCCAATGCCGGGTTGAAATAATGAGTCAAATTTGTCCAGGACCGAGCATGATACTCGCTCCACAGAGGAAATTGCATTGACATCGCCCCATTTCCAGTTCATGACAGCAAGCCAACTCCTCCCCAGTAGTGCGGGACCGTCCCCTGGGACAATCCAGAGTGGCAACCTGTTCTCCGAATCTTTGTGAGTCACGACTACCGTGGCGCTGCCTAGCACCGGAATGATCTGCTTTGTGTAAGTCCGTAGCTGTGCGTCAATCGGCGATAATTTTGGCCTCCTGGCCTTGGATGCCCACAACATTTTGAACTGTTTGATACCCATCAGAGACTGGCTGGCACCCGTGTCTAACTCCATTGATACTGGGATGCCATTGAGGAGCACTTTCATCATTATCGGTGGCATCCTGGTGTATGAACTGTATATGTGCTCCACATGAACTCGCTGAACTTCAGCTTCCAGCGATTTCCCCCCTTGCCAGTCGATCGTCCCTGACTGCCCCTGTTATTGTCCTTGAGTGCACCATTAACAGGTGTTGATGGCCCCATTACTGGCCGCAGTGTCCCTTGCAATGGCGTGAATCGCTGTTCAGCTTGCCATTGTCTCTGTCGAACTCCCCCTCTGGGTTCGACTACATGTTGGGACATGCCTGACTGCCCTTGTCTGCCTGGAGAACTGTGTGCTGCTTTAACAATGTTGAATCTCTGTCCCAACCATTCCTTAACACAGTACCTCTCATCTGTTCTGCTAGTGGCCATGCTCGCGTTGTTTAAATCCCAGTTTCTTGTCGCCATTGATACGTCCTTACTACACAGTATAAATGCACATGAGGCCTATGCTTGAGAGAAGGTCAGTCTGTGACCTGTCCTTTATTCCTTAGCACTCAAGTGATGAAGGTGGGTGGAGCTTCCCCTTTTATACCTGAAGGTCCAGGTTAGGAGTGTCTCCCACCTAGTGGTCAGTGTTCTCACGGTGTACAACTTAGATCAGTTTATACATGGGTTACAATGCTGGTTGAATACATGACAGTTTAGCACTTAATACTATTAGTTTATTAAGCTGTGGCTTAGGCGGTAGTCCTCTCGCCTCTGAGTTAGAAGGTTGTAAGATTTAAGTCTCACTCCAGAGACTTGAGCACAAAAGTCTAGGCTGACACTCCCAGTGTAGCAATACGGAACAATACACTGTCGGAGGTGCCGCCTTTCGGATGAGACGTTAAACTCGAGGCCCCGTCTGCCCTCTCAGGTGGATGCCACTATTTCGAGGAAGAGCAGGGGAGCTCTCCCCAGTGTCCTATTGCCAATATTTATCCCTCAACCAACATCACTAAAAGCAGATTATCTGGTCATTATCACATTGCGTTTTACGTATCTGTTTGGTTCCATTTTTTTTTTCGCATCCGGGGTTTTTGTGGGCCGAGAATCCATTTGTGAAGGGCAACAGAGATCGAACCATATCTGGAGGAATATATTCATCAGCGGCCATGACCACTTACGCATCACCATCCTCTGCAACCTAACAGTATCTGGTAGTATATACTCCCCCAGCCTGACCATGGGTAAACTCATTAGTGGCACTCAAGGGGTTAAGCCGCATTGGTAACCCATAACAGACCTACAAGTCAGAAAAAACGTGTGTTAGGGGTCTGGGTGGTGCTGTGAGTTAGATACTTGCCTTTCAACTCTGGAACCGGGATTTGTAACTAGCCCAAACTGAAGGGGTGGAAGTCTTCTGTTGCCTGCATGGCTCGGACGTGAGATGGTAGTGACGTTCTGAGGTGGTGGAAGGCGCTATATAAATGCAAGTCTTTCTTTCTACTTTCTTTCCCACATTACAACAGTGACTATACTGCAGAAGTACTTCATTGGCTGTAAAACGCTTTGAGACGTTCGGTAGTTGTGAAAGGCGCTATATAAATGCAAGTCCTTCCTTCCTTTCCTTTCCTTTCCTTTCCTTCCTCTCTTCCTTCCTTCCTTCCATTTTCATGGCCCCACATGGAAACCTTGGTCCTCCACTTGCCCCTGGGCATCCACCTACCTCGATCGCGATCACTTCTGGCCCCCCCCCCCCCCGACAATACTTAACTGACCGACAGGGACCATTCCTTCTGGCCCTTGGCAGCAAATTCCCACTCCTGCCGGCTGACCAGGCAGTAATTCCCGTCGGGTACGGCCAGGAGCCTGAATATCACCATGAGGCCCGGGAGTTCCAAACTCTCCGGGTTAAAATCTCCATGTCACTCGCCCCGTTGCCACCAGCCTCTCCCCAAGTTAAAATCGGGGCCTTGATCGCAATAGACTGGTTCCTGGGATGAGGGGATCGCCCTGTGAGGAGAGATTGAGTAGACTGGGCCTTAAGGCCCTGAAATTGGTGGGAACTAAGTCCTGCCCAAATGCCGCCCAAAGGACCGCTGAGATCCTGGCGGTACTTTGGGCGGACGTTTCATGGAAAAATCTGGCAAAGACCGCCCGGCGGCAAAAATGGGACTTGCGCCCGGAACCTGGGCGGCAGCGGGCGGGAGCTCCCAATCTCGGCGGCCAATGCGATCCTCGGCAAAGTGTCGCCGAGGATCAAGTCGGGCCCAGGGAGGGGGGGGGAACTGATGAAATTTACAACATCGATTAAGTTTGAAAAAAAGCCACTGGAAAAACCTTCAGGGGGCCCCATCCACCTGAATCGCTGATAAAAAAAAAGAAAGAAAAGAAGTTCACTCACTTTTTTTTTGCAGGTCTTCACACTTACCGTTGAGATTTGACCTGCTTCCACGTGGCAGTCCTTCCCCCTTGCTGCAGCAGACTCCCGCCCGGACCAAACTGGCAGCTCGGCGGGCGGGAGCACACCGACGCGCTTCGCACGCCAGCGGACGTCAGCGGGCGGTCCCCAGCGGTCTTCCCTCCCCGTTGGTGGGAGGCCGCCACCAAACTCGCCCAGAAAACTCGACGGCAGCGGGCAGCGACTCCACCAACCTTTCGGCCCTTGTGGCCCCTGGAGTTCAGAAGAATGAGAGGTGATCTCATTGAGACGTATAAAATTCTTACAGGGCTTGACAGGGTAGATGCAGGGAGGGTGTTTCCCCCCGGGCTGGCGAGTCTCGAACCAGGGGTCACACAGTCTCAGGATAAGGGGTCGGCCATTTAGGACTGAGATGAGGAGAAACTTCTTCACTCAGGGGGTGGTGAATCTTTGGAATTCTCTACTCCAGAGGGCTGTGGAGGCTCAGTCTTTGAGTATATTCAAGACAGAAATCGATAGGTTTTTTTGGAACAAAGGGAATTAAGACACATGTGGACAATGTGGGAAAGTGGAGTTAAGGTAGAAGATCAGTCATGATCTTGTTGAATGGTGGAGCAGGCTCGAGGGGCTAGATGGCCTACTCCTGCTCCTAATTCTTATGTTCTTATATAATAGTTATCAATCAGTTATCAGAACTAATTTACACCCAAATTGCTTTATCACCTCCCATACCATCAGCTGTTGATTCCATCGTATTAATCTTGTTACCCAGCCGAATGCTTCATGCACAATAATGCTCTTTACCCTGCTCGGGATAATTGGAATCGTTTTGCGAAACACACTTGACCTACTTAGCTCCATGTCTACAGCCTGCTCACATTCCTTTCTTTAATTGCCTGCACCACACACGCAAATAGGGCTTATCCAGGCAATAACACTGAGGCGTGTTTAGTAAGTTGACCTTTTTGTTGTTCAACAGCTCACTATAGCAGTTAATTGTCGCTCTGAAGATTTGATTTGCAAAAGCGGAGAAACTACAAGTGTTACATTTTCTCCTTTTCAAATGTCTTGCTTTCCAATCTCAGTTTTGTTTGTCCTTTCACTATTTCTGTAACTCACGTTTGTCTTTCCCTCAAATGTGTCAGCTGTGGCTCAGTTGGTAACACCGTTGCCTCTGAGTCAGAAGGTTGTAGGTTCAAATCCCACTCCAGAGACGTAAGCACAAAAATCTAGGCTGACACTTCCAGTGCAGTACTGAGGGAGCGCCGCACTGTCGGAGGGGCAGTACTGAGGGAGTGCTGCACTGTCAGAGGGGCAGTGGTGAGGGAGTGCTGCACTGTCAGTGGGGCAGTAGAAACATAGAAAATAGGTGCAGGAGTAGGCCATTTGGCCATTCAATGAGTTCATGGCTGAACATGCAACTTCAGTACCCCATTCCTGCTTTCTCGCCATACCCCTTGATCCCCCTAGTAGTAAAGACTTCATCTAACTCCTTTTTGAATATATTTAGTGAATTGGCCTCAACAACTTTCTGTGGTAGAGAATTCCACAGGTTCACCACTCTCTGGGTGAAGAAGTTTCTCCTCATCTCGGTCCTAAATGGCTTACCCCTTATCCTTAGACTGTGATCCCTGGTTCTGGACTTCCCCAACATTGGGAACATTCTTCCTGCATCTAATTCTGTCTAAACCTGTCAGAATTTTAAACGTTTCTATGAGATCCCCTCTCATTCTTCTGAACTCCAGTGAATACAAGCCCAGTTGATCCAGTCTTTCTTGATATGTCAGTCCCGCCATCCCGGGAATCAGTCTGGTGAACCTTCGCTGCATTCCCTCAATAGCAAGAATGTGCTTCCTCAAGTTAGGAGACCAAAACTTTACACAATACTCCAGGTGTGCCCTCACCAAGGCCCTGTACAACCGTAGCAACACCTCCCTGCCCCTGTACTCAAATCCCCTCGCTATGAAGGCCAACATGCCATTTGCTTTCTTAACCGCCTGCTGTACCTGCATGCTAACCTTCAATGACTGATGTACCATGACACCCAGGTCTCGTTGCACCTCCCCTTTTCCTAATCTGTCACCATTCAGATAATAGTCTGTCTCTCTGTTTTTACCACCAATGTGGATAACCTCACATTTATCCACATTATACTTCATCTGCCATGCATTTTCCCACTCACCTAACCTATCCAAGTCACTCTGCAGCCTCATAGCATCCTCCTCGCAGCTCACACTGCCACCCAACTTAGTGTCATCCGCAAATTTGGAGATACTACATTTAATCCCCTCGTCTAAATCATTAATGTACAATGTAAACAGCTGGGGCCCCAGCACAGAACCTTGCGGTACCCCACTAGTCACTGCCTGCCATTCTGAAATGTACCCATTTACTCCTACTCTTTGCTTCCTGTCTGACAACCAGTTCTCAATCCATGTCAGCACACTACCCCCAATCCCATGTGCTTTAACTTTGCACATTAATCTCTTGTGTGGGACCTTGTCGAAAGTCTTCTGAAAGTCCAAATCTTCCACATCAACAGGTTCTCCTTTGTCCACTCTACTGGAAACATCCTCAAAAAATTCCAGAAGATTTGTCAAGCATGATTTCCCTTTCACAAATCCATGCTGACTTGGACCTATCATGTCACCTCTTTCCAAATGCGCTGCTATGACATCCTTAATAATTGATTCCATCATTTTACCCACTACTGAGGTCAGGCTGACCGGTCTATAATTCCCTGTTTTCTCTCTCCCTCCTTTTTTTAAAAAGTGGGGTTGCATTGGCTACCCTCCACTCCATAGGAACTGATCCAGAGTCAATGGAATGTTGGAAAATGACTGTCAATGCATCCGCTATTTCCAAGGCCGCCTCCTTAAGTACTCTGGGATGCAGTCCATCAGGCCTTGGTGACTTATAGGCCTTCAATCCATCAATTTCCCCAACACAATTTCCCAACTAATAAAGATTTCCCTCAGTTTCTCTTTCTTACTAGACCCTCTGACCCCTTTTGTATCCGGAAGTTTGTTTGTGTCCTCTTTAGTGAATACCGAACCAAAGTACTTGTTCAATTGGTCTGCCATTTCTTTGTTCCCCGTTATGACTTCCACTGATTCTGACTGCAGGGGACCTACGTTACTGAGGTAGTGCTGCACAGTCGGAGGGGCAGTACTGAGGGAGTGCCGCACTGTCGGAGGTGCCGTCTTTCAGATGAGACATTAAACCGAGGCGTCGTCTGCCCTCTCAGATGGACTGTAAAAGATCCCATGGCATTATTTTGAAGAAGAGCAGGGGAGTTCTCCCCGGTGTCCTGGCCAATATTTATCCATAGAAACATAGAAACATAGAAAATAGGTGCAGGAGTAGGCCATTCGGCCCTTCGAGCCTGCACCACCATTCAATATGATCATGGCTGATCATGCAACTTCAGTACCCCATTCCTGCTTTCTCTCCATACCCCTTGATCCCTTTAGCCTTAAGGGCCACATCTAACTCCCTTTTGAATATATCTAATGAACCGGCCTCAACAACTTTCTGTGGTAGAGAATTCCACAGGTTCACAATTCTCTGAGTGAAGAAGTTTCTTCTCATCGCGGTCCTAAATGCCTTACCCCTTATCCTTAGACTGTGATCCATCAATCAACACCACAATTATCTGGTCATTAGCACATTGCTGATTATGGGAGCTTGCTGTGCACAAATTGGCTGCTGCGTTTCCCACATTACAACAGTGACTACACTCCAAAAAGTACTTAATTGGCTGTAAAGCACTTTGGGATGTCTGGTGGTCATGAAAGGCGCTATATAAATGCAAGTCTTTCTATCTTAAGCAATAATCCTTGTGATCCAGAAGGATCAAACTCAAAACAGTGTTGTTTCCAAAGTCCCTTTCAGGAGTCGAAAAGACCTTTAATTTCTCCTTCAAATCATCACCGGAGGCTTTTTTTTGTCAAAGGAGCAGCCTACTCCAAAATTAGCAGCTGAAAATTCAGGCCCTTTTGTTCTACAGCAGACCTTTACTTACTGCCAGTATCTTTAAAGCACCCAGCAGTCGTAGAGCAGAATTGTCATCAATTTGATTTTAAATGGAAGTCTGAAATGAGTCCAGATCTCATTGGGCTGCCTTTATGTTGCTAATATTCGAAAAAATGCCAATGGCAGTCAGCTCTTTGCTCGCACTGGATTACTGCTTATTTCCTTTTTATTCATCCACAGGATGTGGGCGTCGCTGGCAAGGCTGGCATTTATTGCCCCTGAGGGCCATTTCAGAAGACAGTTAGGAGTCAACCACATTGCTGTGGGGTCTGGAGGCACATATCGGCCACACCGGGTAAGGGCGGCAGATTTCCTTCCCCGAAGGACAGTAGTGAACCAGTTGGGTTTTTGCGACAATCCAGCAGTTCCATCGTCACCATTACCAACACTAGGTTTTTAATTCCAGATTTATTTAATTAACTGAATTGAATTTCCCCGGCTGCCGTGCTGGGATTTGAACTCACGTCTCCGGATCATTGGTCCAGGCCTCTGGATTACTAGCCCAGAAACATAACCATCATCATCATCATAGGCAGTCCCTCGGAATCGAGGAAGACTTGCTTCCACTCTAAAAGTGAGTTTTCAGGTAACTGTACAGTCCAATACAGGAAATACAGTCTCTGTCACAGGTGGGACAGACAGTGGTTGGAGGAAAGGGTGGGTGGGGAGTCGGGTTTGCCGCACGCTCCTTCCGCTGCCTGCGCTTGCTTTCTGCATAGAAACATAGAAACATAGAAAATAGGTGCAGGAGTAGGCCATTCGGCCTTCTAGCCTGCACTGCCATTCAATGAGTTCATGGCTGAACATGCAACTTCAGTACCCCATTCCTGCTTTCTCGCCATACCCCTTCATCCCCACTAGTGGTAAGGACTACATCTAACTCCTTTTTGAATATATTTAGTGAATTGGCCTCCACAACTTTCTGTGGTAGAGAATTCCACAGGTTCACCACTCTCTGGGTGAAGAAGTTTCTCCTCATCTCGGTCCTAAATGGCTTACCCCTTATCCTTAGACTGTGACCCCTGGTTCTGGACTTCCCCAACATTGGGAACATTCTTCCTGCATCTAACCTGTCTAAACCCGTCAGAATTTTAAACGTTTCTATGAGATCCCCTCTCATTCTTCTGAACTCCAGTGAATACAAGCCCAGTTGATCCAGTCTTTCTTGATATGTCAGTCCCGCCATCCCGGGAATCAGTCTGGTGCACCTTCGCTGCACTCCCTCAATAGCAAGAATGTCCTTCCTCAAGTTAGGAGACCAAAACTGTACACAATACTCCAGGTGTTGCCTCACCAAGGCCCTGTACAACTGTAGTAACACCTCCCTGCCCCTGTACTCAAATCCCCTCGCTATGAAGGCCAACATGCCATTTGCTTTCTTCACCGCCTGCTGTACCTGCATGCCAACCTTCAATGACTGATGTACCATGACACCCAGGTCTCGTTGCACCTCCCCTTTTCCTAATCTGTCACCATTCAGATAATAGTCTGTCTCTCTGTTTTTACCACCAAAGTGGATAACCTCACATTTATCCACATTATACTTCATCTGCCATGCATTTGCCCACTCACCTAACCTATCCAAGTCACTCTGCAGCCTCATAGCATCCTCCTCGCAGCTCACACTGCCACCCAACTTAGTGTCATCCGCAAATTTGGAGATACTACATTTAATCCCCTCGTCTAAATCATTAATGTACAATGTAAACAGCTGGGGCCCCAGCACAGAACCTTGCGGCACCCCACTAGTCACTGCCTTCCATTCTGAAAAGTACCCATTTACTCCTACTCTTTGCTTCCTGTCTGACAACCAGTTCTCAATCCATGTCAGCACACTACCCCCAATCCCATGTGCTTTAACTTTGCACATTAATCTCTTGTGTGGGACCTTGTCGAAAGTCTTCTGAAAGTCCAAATATACCACATCAACTGGTTCTCCCTTGTCCACTCTACTGGAAACATCCTCAAAAAATTGCAGAAGATTTGTCAAGCATGATTTCCTTTTCACAAATCCATGCTGACTTGGACCTATCATGTCACCTCTTTCCAAATGCGCTGCTATGACATCCTTAATAATTGATTCCATCATTTTACCCACTACTGAGGTCAGGCTGACCGGTCTATAATTCCCTGTTTTCTCTCTCACTCCTTTTTTAAAAAGTGGGGTTACATTGGCAACCTCCACTCGATAGGAACTGATCCAGAGTCTATGGAATGTGGGAAAATGACTGTCAATGCATCCGCTATTTCGAAGGCCACCTCCTTAAGTACTCTGGGATGCAGTCCATCAGGCCCTGGGGATTTATCGGCCTTCAATCCCATCAATTTCCCCAACACAATTTCCCGACTAATAAGGATTTCCCTCAGTTCCTCCTCCTTACTAGACCCTCTGACCCCTTTTATATCCGGAAGGTTGTTTGTGTCCTCTTTAGTGAATAGCGAACCAAAGTACTTGTTCAATTGGTCTGCCATTTCTTTGTTCCCTGTTATGACTTCCCCTGATTCTGACTGCAGGGGACCTACGTTTGTCTTTACTAACCTTTTTCTCTTTGCATATCTATAGAAACTTTTGCAGTCCGTCTTAATGTTCCCTGCAAGCTTCCTCTCGTACTCTATTTTCCCTGCCCTAATCAAACCCTTTGTCCTCCTCTGCTGAGTTCTAAATTTCTCCCAGTCCCCAGGTTCACTGCTATTTCTGGCCAATTTGTATGCCACTTCCTTGGCTTTAATACTATCCCTGATTTCCCTTGATAGCCACGGTTGAGTCACCTTCCTTTTTTTATTTTTACGCCAGACAGGAATGTACAATTGTTGTAGTTCATCCATGCGGTCTCTAAATGTCTGCCATTGCCCATCCACAGTCAACGCCTTAAGTATCATTCGCCAATCTATCCTAGCCAATTCACACCTCATACCTTCAAAGTTACCCTTCTTTAAGTTCTGGACCATGGTCTCTGAATTAACTGTTTCATTCTCCATCCTAATGTAGAATTCCACCATATTATGGTCACTCTGCCCCAAGGGGCCTCGCACAATGAGATTGCTAATTAATCCTCTCTCATTACACAACACCCAGTCTAAGATGGCCTCCCCGCTCATTGGTTCCTCGACATATTGGGCTAGAAAACCATCCCTTATGCACTCCAGGAAATCTTCCTCCACCGTATTGCTTCCAGTTTGGTTAGCCCAATCTATATGCATATTAAAGTCACCCATGATAACTGCTGCACCTTTATTGCATGCACCCCTAATTTCCTGTTTGATGCCCTCCCCAACATCACTACTACTGTTTGGAGGTCTGTACACAACTCCCACTAACGTTTTTTGCCCTTTGGTGTTCTGCAGCTCTACCCATATAGATTCCACATCATCCAAGCTAATGTCCTTCCTAACTATTGCATTTATCTCCTCTTTAACCAGCAATGTTACCCCACCTCCTTTTCCTTTTATTCTATCCTTCCTGAATGTTGAATACCCATGGATGTTGAGTTCCCAGCCCTGATCATCCTGGAGCCACATCTCTGTAATCTCAATCACATCATATCTGTTAACATCTATTTGCACAGTTAATTCATCCACCTTATTACGGATAATCCTTGCATTAAGACAAAAAGCCTTCAGGCTTGTTTTTAACACCCTTTGTCCTTTTAGAATTATGACATGTGGCCCTTTTTGTTTCTTGCCTTTGTTTACTCGGCCTTCCACTATTGCTTTTTACCTTTCTACCATCTGCTTCTGACTCCATATTACTTCACCCTATCTCGCTGCATAGGTTCCCATCCCCCTGGCATATTAGTTTAAACACTCCCAAACTGCATTAGCAAATGTTCCCCCCAGGACATCAATTCCAGTCCTGCCCAAGTGCAGACCATCCCTTTTGTACAGGTCCCACTTCCCCCAGAACCGGTTCCAATATCCAAGGAATTTGAATCCCTCCCTCTTGCACCACTGCTCAAGCCACGTATTGATTCTAACTATTCTGCTCCCTCTATTCTGATTAGCACGTGGCACTGGTAGCAATCCAGAGATTACTACCTTTGAGGTCCTACTTTTTAATTTAACTCCTAGCTCCCTAAATTCATCTTGTAGGATCTCTTCCCGCTTCTTACCTATATCGTTGGTACCTACATGTACCGCGACAACTGGTTGTTCACCCTCCCTCTCCAGAATGCTCTGCAGCCGCTCCGAGACATCCTTGACCCTTGCACCAGGGAGGCAACATACCATCCTGGAGTCTCGGTTGCGGTTGCAGAAACTCCTATCTATTCCTCTTACAATATAGTCCCCTATCACTATAGCTCTCCCACTCTTTTTCCCACCCTTCTGTGCAGCAGAGCCAGCCACGGTGCCATGAACTTGGCTGCTGCTGCCCTCCCCTGATGAGTCATCCTCCTCAACAGTACCCAAAGCGGTGGATCTGTTTTGCAGGGGGATGACCGCAGGGGACCCCTGCACTACCTTCCTTGCACTGCTCTTCCTGCTGGTCTTCCATTCCCTAACTGGCTGTGGACCCTTCACCTGCGGTAAGACCAACTCACTACATGTGCTACTCACGTCATTCTCAGCATCGTGGATGCTCCAGAGTGAATCCACCCTCAGCTCCAATTCCGCAACGCGGTCCGTCAGGGGCTGGAGGCGGATACACTTCGCGCACACATCGTCGTCAGGGACACCGGAAGTGTCCCTGAGTTCCCACATGGTACAGGAGGAGCATATCACGTGACCGAGCTCTCCTGTCATGACTTAACCCTTAGATACACTTAATTTGGCAACAACAATGTTAAAAGTTACTGGCTGATCTAGAAGAGAAAAAAGAAAAACTACTCACCAATCACCAGCCAATCACTTACCCCCTTGGCTGTGACGTCACCTTTCTATTTCTTTCTACTTCTTTTTTGCCTTCTCCCTGTTGCTGCCCCGGCTCGCCTTTTATAGGCCTCTCCGATCCCCGGACTCATGCTCTCAGCGACGAGAGTCGAGGTGCTCAATGCCCTCCCGGATGCTCTTCCTCCACTTAGTCGTTGGCAGTCTCTGGCCAGAACTCCCAGGTGTCGGTGGGGATGTTGCATTTTATCAAGGAGGCTTTGAGGGTGTCCTTGAAATGTTTCCTCTGCCCACCTGGGGCTCGCTTGCCGTGCAGGAGTTCCGAGTAGAGCGCTTGCTTTGGGAGTCTTGTGTCAGGCATGCGGACAATGTGGCCCGCCCAGCGGAGCTGTTTGATTGCTACTGTCCCCACACTATCGGTTCGAAGCCTGTGAGGAGAGACCTGTGCATGTATTTAAGTCCTGTGACTGGACTGGAGGATGGTTTAACACTGTGTCGTCTGCACCACTGTTCCAAAGGCAAGGTACCGCCGCTTGATTGTTGCTGCCGCAGAAATTAGACTATACCGCACTTCAGCAACGCTGAAAATCTTTGGCCGACTTCCACCGGATCCTCGCCCTAACTGCAGCGCAGTTCAGGGGAATGGTTTGGCACGAAGTTTGGGATCTGGAAATGTCGGGTCTCCGTCTCATTTGCAATTTTCAGCTTGACCTTGTAAGGGAAACAATCTTCGCCCACTGCTGTCAAGGCCAGCCAGGCCACAGTGTGCCAAAGACTCCCTGCATCATACTTTCTACTTTCCCGATCTACATGGACTCTGGAGTAAGCGGAGGCTGGTATGCCAAGTCAGATGATGCATGCCAGCCTCCGGATGGGTGCAAATTGGCCCGTTTGGGAAAGGGAAAGGGGGCAGGGAGTTCCAGGCCAGGGAAGCATCCAGGATCTTTGAAGATGGGGCAACATTTTCAGACAGCAGGCCAGGTGGATCGATGGTCTTCTCCTGCCCAAAGCATTACCAGGTTACTATGTACTGCAGCTCTTCCTGCACTAAGTGGTCAGCAACTGTTCTGATCCTCTCTCTTCCTACACAGTTTTTCTCCCTTGCCGTCCTACAAGTATGAACTTGTGCTTATGTACAACTTCATGGGTGCCAAGCACCCTCCATTACCACGTCCAAGTGACCTTATGTGCGCCTGGATATTGAGGGTCTTCTGGTTATTCTACGTGGGTGAAGGTTGGGAGAGAGAAAATCTCGTCCTCTAAGTGCAATCTTGGCCTCATGCAACATTCCAGAAGAACGTTACTGGTTAGACATCAGGAGGGGGAATTCTGGCTGATCTGGACCCTTACTCTAGTCGAGGTGGAATTGAAGTCAAATATAACACCGAGCGGTTGAGATCAACTGACTCAGCTCATACCAGGAATTAAACCTTGGATCTCCCTGGTGGCTCAGTACCACAAATCATCGTTCAACCTCTTCCTCGCAATAAAGTCCCAAGGTAGGCAGTATTTCCTAATATCCTAACCCTCCAAGTTCTACAATCAGATTTGTGTCTATCTGAAATGGGTGATACATTCACTGGGGAGATTCACTTGCTTTCCGTGAGTTAAATATTTCACAAAGAATGACACACAGGGAGGAGTTAAATGTTGGTCTGTGCAATGGTAATTTTGTATGCAAAACAGGTCCTTAGCATACTGGGCACCAATAACATTGGTTTTATTTGACAACTTATCCAGTGTCCAATACAATCCAAATCACACAACACATGCTGAACGTCATGAAATATTATCACGACAATCACTCTGAACTTTCATATGTTGGGCTTTGAAGACCAACATATCATTTGCCTTCTTCACCGCCTGCTGTACCTGCATGCCAACTTTTAATGACTGATGTACAATGACACCCAGGTCTCATTGCACCTCCCCTTTTCCTAATCTGCCGCCATTCAGATAATATTCCGCCTTCGTGTTTTTGCCCCCAAAGTGGATAACCTCACATTTATCCACATTATACTGCATCTGCCATGCATTTGCCCATTCACCTAACCTGTCCAAATCACTCCGCAGCCTCTTAGCATCCTCCTCACAGCTCACACCGCCACCCAGTTTAATGTCATCTGCAAACTTGGAGATATTACACTCAATTCCTTCATCCAAATCATTAATGTATATTGTAAATAGCTGGGGTCCCAGCACTGAACCCTGTGGCACCCCAATAGTCACTGCCTGGCATTCTGAAAAGGACCCGTTTATCCAGACTCTCTGCTTCCTGTCTGCCAACCAGTTCTCAATCCACGTCAGTACATTACCCCCAATACCATGTGCTTTAATTTTGTACACCAATCTCTTGTGTGGAACCTTGTCAAAAGTTTTTTGAAAGTCCAAATACACCACATCCACTGGTTCTCCCTTGTCTACTCGACAGTTACATCCTCAAAAAATTCCAGAAGATTTGTCAAGCATGATTTCCCTTTCATAAATCCATGCTGACTTGGACCGATCCTGTCACTGCTTTCCAAATGTGCTGTTATTTCATCTTTAATAATTGATTCCAACATTTTCCCCACTACTGATGTCAGGCTAACCGATCTATAATTACCCGTTTTCTCTCTCCCTCCTTTCTTAAAAAGTGGTGTTACATTAGCTACCCTCCAGTCCATAGGAACTGAACCAGATTCGATAGACTGTTGGAAAATGATCACCAATGCATCCACTATTTCTAGGACCACTTCCCTAAGTACTCTGGGATGCAGACTATCAGGCCTCGGGGATTTATCGGCCTTCAATCTCCTCAATTTCCCTAACACAATTTCCCGCCTAATAAGAATATCCTTCAGTTCCTCCTTCAGGCAGGGGTGTGGCATAGTATCATATTATGATTAAGAAGTTTGCAGATGATACAAAAATAGGCCGTGTGGTTGATAATGAAGAAGAAAGCTGCGGACTGCAGGTAGATATCAATCAACTGGGCAGGTGGGCAGAACAGTGGCAAATGCAATTGAATCCAGAGAAATGTGAGGTAATGCATTTGGGGAGGGCTAACAAGGAAAGGGAATACACATTAAATGGTAGGACATTGAGAAGTGTAGAGGAACAAAGGGATTTTGGAGTGCATGTCCACAGATCCCTGAAGGTAGCAGGCCAGGTCAATAAGGTGGTTAAGAAGGCATATGGAATGCTTGCCTTTATTAGCCGAGGCACAGAATATAACAGCAGGTGGGTTATGCTTGAACTGTATAAAAACACTGGTTAGGCCACAGCTGGAGTACTGCGTGCAGTTTTGGTCACCGCATTACAGGAAGGACGTGATTGCACTGGAGAGGGTACAGAGGACATTTACGAGATGTTGCCAGGAGTGGAGAATCTTAGAAACATAGAAACATAGAAAATAAGTGCAGGAGTAGGCCATTCGGCCCTTCTAGCCTGCACCGCCATTCAATGAGTTCATGGCTGAACATGCAACTTCAGTACCCCATTCCTGCTTTCTCACCATACCCCTTGATTCCCCTAGTAGTAAGGACTTCATCTAACTCCTTTTTGAATATATTTAGTGAATTGGCCTCAACAACTTTCTGTGGTAGAGAATTCCACAGGTTCACCACTCTCTGGGTGAAGAAATTCCTCCTCATCTCGGTCCTAAATGGCTTCCCCCTTATCCTTTGACTGTGTCCCCTGGTTCTGGACTTCCCCAACATTGGGAACATTCTTCCTGCATCTAACCTGTCTAACCCTGTCAGAATTTTAAACGTTTCTATGAGGTCCCCTCTCATTCTTCTGAACTCCAGTGAATACAAGCCCAGTTGATCCAGCCTTTCTTGAGAGGTCAGTCCCGCCATCCCGGGAATCAGTCTGGTGAACCTTCGCTGCGCTCCCTCAATAGCAAGAATGTCCTTCCTCAGGTTAGGAGACCAAAACTGTACACAATACTCCAGGTGTGGCCTCACCAAGGCCCTGTACAACTGTAGTAACACCTCCCTGCCCCTGTACTCAAATCCCCTCGCTATGAAGGCCAACATGCCATTTGCTTTCTTAACCGCCTGCTGTACCTGCATGCCAACCTTCAATGACTGATGGACCATGACACCCAGGTCTCTTTGCACCTCCCCTTTTCCTAATCTGTCACCATTCAGATAATAGTCTGTCTCTCTGTTTTTACCACCAAAGTGGATAACCTCACATTTATCCACATTATACTTCATCTGCCATGCATTTGCCCACTCACCTAACCTATCCAAGTCACTCTGCAGCCTCATAGCATCCTCCTCGCAGCTCACACTGCCACCCAACTTAGTGTCATCCGCAAATTTGGAGATACTACATTTAATCCCCTTGTCTAAATCATTAATGTACAGTGTAAACAGCTGGGGCCCCAGCACAGAACCTTGCGGTACTCCACTAGTCACTGCCTGCCATTCTGAAAAGTACCCATTTACTCCTACTCTTTGCTTCCTGTCTGACAACCAGTTCTCAATCCATGTCAGCACACTACCCCCAATCCCATGTGCTTTAACTTTGCACATTAATCTCTTGTGTGGGACCTTGTTGAAAGCCTTCTGAAAGTCCAAATATACCACATCAACTGGTTCTCCCTTGTCCACTCTACTGGAAACATCCTCAAAAAATTGCAGAAGATTTGTCAAGCATGATTTCCCTTTCACAAATCCATGCTGACTTGGACCTATCATATCACCTCTTTCCAAATGCACTGCTATGACATCCTTAATAATTGATTCCATCATTTTACCCACTACCGATGTCAGGCTGACCGGTCTATAATTCCGTTTTCTCTCTCCCTCCTTTTTTTAAAAGTGGGGTTACATTGGCTACCCTCCACTCCATAGGAACTGATCCAGAGTCAATGGAATGTTGGAAAATGACTGTCAATACATCCGTTATTTCCAAGGCCACCTCCTTAAGTACTCTGGGATGCAGTCCATCAGGCCCTGGGGATTTATCGGCCTTCAATCCCATCAATTTCCCCAACACAATTTCCCGACTAATAAGGATTTCCCTCAGTTCCTTCTCCTTACTAGACCCTTACTAGCTATGAGGACAGATTGGATAGGCTGGGTTTGTTTTCCTTGGAACAGTGGAGGCTGAGGGGAGACCTCGTTGAGGTGTATAGAATTATAAGAAGCCTAGATATAGTGGATAGAAAGGGCCTATTTCCCTTAGCAGAGGGGTCAACAATTAGGGGGCATAAATTTAAAGTAATTTGTAGAAGGTTTAGAGGGGATTTGGGGTGAAATTTCTTCACACAGAGGGTAGTGGGGGTCTGGAACTCACTGCCTGAAAGGGTGGTAGAGGCAGAAACCCTCACCACATTTAAAAAGTACTTGGATGTGCACTTAGTGTCGTAACCTGCAGGGCTACGGACCAAGAGCTGGAAAGTGGGATTAGGCTGGATAGCCTCTGTCGGCCGGCGCGGACACGATGGGCTGAAATGGCCTCCTTCCGTGCTGTAAATTTCTATGATTCTATAGCTTGAGTTCTGATGTGCTTTTTTTAACAACACCACCAACTCCATGTTCCCCTCCAAGTCACACACCATCCCGACTTGGAAAGATATCGGCCGTTCCTTCATTGTCTCTGGGTCAAAATCCTGGAACTCCCTCCCTAACAGCACTGTGGGAGCACCTTCACCACACGGACTGCAGCGGTTCAAGTGGAACTATGGGGATGGGGAATAAATGACACACTCATCCTCAGAAGAAATGTTAAAAAGCAGAAGTTGAAAATTTATGGGAAGCCTTTAATATTTAACAGCTCCATTAGATATTGAAGCAAGTGGAAAAACAGACTTTTGGCCTTGGGTTCTGTGAAGCTCAATGTAATATTACGTGACACAATGGTATCAAATTGGTTTGTCTTCAATTGTAATGACAGAAAAGAAAGACTTGGATTTATATAGCGCCTTTCACGACCATCGGACGTCCCAAAGCGCTTTACAGCCAATGAAGTACTTTTGGAGTGTAGTCACTGTTGTAATGATGATTTATCCCATTTATAATGATATGCAAGGAAATTCCACACAAACATTTTAGCTGCCCGTTTTACGTCTATAAACAGGGAACAGCCATAATTTTTAATCAACTTTAAACTGAATTTTGCAAGGAGTGCAATTTACAGGTTTTTTAAAAACTGTTACAATGCCAAGCTCTTAATCGGAAGTCATTCAATTGTGTGAGTGTACAGTTCAATGTTATATATTTTAACAATTGTTTTTGCCCCTGACAGTGCTGTTGGGGCATTTTCCATTTCAGGCACCCCGCTGTCAGCATCAAGCACCGTCTAAGTTCAGGAGTGTGCAACCAGATGCAGAAAACAAAGCTCTCTCCAATCTGCTCCTATTCATTTCAGCCGCAAGGTCTAACCTTCAAAGAACATTCTGCACTGCACAAGTGTGGTATTTTTTCCCCATTCCCTACACCATCCATTCTTATGCCTGTCCGAGTATAATTATCAATAGTGCCACATTGGGAGATCTTTGTTAGGCTGCATAACTAAGACCGCCTGTTTCCACCTCCCTAATATCGCCCATCTCCGCCCTTGCCTCAGCTCGTCTGCTGCTGAAACCCTCATCCGTGCCTTTGTTACCTCTAGACTTGGCTATTCTAACACACTCCTGGCTGGCCTCCCACATTCTATCCTATGTAAACTAAAGGGGATCCAAAGCTCGGCTGCCTATGTCCTAACTCGCACCAAGTCCCGCTCACCCATCCATCATCATCATTGGAATCGAGGAAGACTTGCTTCCACTCTTAGAATGAGTCCTTAGGTGGTTGAATACGAGAGCTACAATCCCTGCCACAGGTGGGACAGAGAGTTGTTGAGGGAAAGGGTGGGTGGGACAGGTTTGCCGCACGCTCTTTCCGCTGTCTGCGCTTGTTTTCTGCATGCCCTCGGCGACGAGACTCGAGGTGCTCAGTGCCCTCCCGGATTCACTTCCTCCACTTAGGGAGGTCTATGGCCAGGGACTCCCAGGTATCGGCGGGGATGTTGCACTTCATCAGGGAGGCTTTGAGGGTGTCCTTGTCCACCTTTGGCTCGTTTGCCATGAAGGAATTCATGGGAGTGCTTTGGGAGTCTCGTGTCTGGCATGCGGACAATGTGGCCCACCCAGCGGAGCTGATCAAGTGTGGTTAGTGTTTCAATGCTGGGGATGTTGACCTGGACGAGCACACTGATGTTGGTGCGTCTGTCCTCCCAGGGGATTTGTAGGATCTTGCGGAGGCATCATTGGTGGTATTTCTCTAGCGACTTGAGGTGTCTACTGTACATGGTCCATGTCTCTGAGCCATACAGGAGGGCAGGTATTACTACAGCCCTGTAGACCATGAGCTTGGTGGTAGATTTGAGGACCTGGTCTTCGAACATTCTTTTCCTCAGGCGGCCGAACACCCCTGTGCTCACTGACCTACATTGGCTTCCAGTTAAGCCATGCCTCGATTTCAAAATTCTCATCTTTATCTTCAAATCCCTCCATGGCCCTCGCCCCTCCCTAGCTCTGTAATCTCCTCCAGCCCCATAACCCCACGAGATATCTGCCCTCCTCTAATTCTTCCCTCCTGAGCAACCCTGATGATGATAGACCCCAAGCTCTGGAACTCCCTGCCTAAAGCTCTCCACCTCTCTATTTATCTTTCCTCCTGCAAGACGCTCCTTAAAACAAGCCTCTTTTACCGAGCTTTTGGTCACCTGCGCTAATTTCTACTTATGCGGCTCGGCGTCAAATTTTTATCACATAATACTCCTGTGAAGCATCTTGGGATGTTTCACTATGTTAAAGGCGCTATATAAATACAAGTTGTTGTTGTTGTTGTGCTGCAGGCACATGCTGATTAGGGACTATATCGAGACTGATCATTCGCGTTTCACATACACTTGCCCTACAGCTAGTTGTGCAGAAGGTACTTTCATCCCCACAGTCTCGGCTGAATTACGATCCCAGGACAGAGATTGAAAGGTCCAACTCAGTGCACTGCACTCTTCCTTTATATTTTCTAAATTGCGAATGTAAGCCTTGATTTTAACCCTCGACATGTGTGTCTGCTCTGGCAATGAGTTAAAATCGGTCCTAATGTGAATGTAACCCATTTACTTGATTGAGGATTCTATTTCCACAAAGACAAATATTTCTTGAGTGATTCTCACATATGACGTTTGACACTTCAGTCTTGTGATGCCATCGGACTATGCCAAACTCCCCACCTCTTCTCAAGACCTGACAAACAGCTCGCCACAACATGCTGCAGGATAAAAATACCGCAACAAAACCTCGGGAGAGTTCAGCCAGTTCATTATTTCATTTCTTTTCGTCTGACGTCTTTAACAAACTTGCTGAGCTACAGCTAAAGTTGCGATACTCCCAGAGTTCCAACTACATCACACGTCTCGCTAATTGCAGGGAGCATCAGTATCTGTACCAGGGGTGTGTGGTGTGGCACAGATCTCTCCTGATTCATTTCAGTGTGGATCATTACATTTACATTGAAGTCTCCAGTCTAATTTGTGGAATTAAGAGAGAGGTGCAGTGTTACAGACTCTCTCATTAGTACAACTGCCCTTCCTCAACATGATGAAAGCTCCAATTAAGATGGAAGAAGGGGTTCATCTTTTAGAAGTAATGAAATAAGAACTTGCATTTCTACAGCGCAATTCATTACTTCAGGACGTCCCAAAGCGCTTTACAGCCAATGATGTACTTTTGATATGTAGTCACTGTCATAATGTAGGAAACCTGGCAGGCACTTTATCAGTAACCTGATAATGGTCTTGCATTATTAATTTACATTATTCATTATGCAAGACCATCAGCAGGCCGGGGCCATTGGAGGGAGCAGCGTGCAGCGGCATACCACTGCAGGGAGCAGCGCGTGCTGCTGCAGGAAGACGACGGCTGTGAGGAGGGCGACTGGATTTGACGTCACCCAAATCCCGGTCGCTGAATGCAGTGCGGGCTGGTGCAGCAGGAGCGGCGAGAGTTCGTAGAGCGATGTGATCGCAGCCCGGGAGAGGCGCGAGTTCTGGGCCCAGAAGAGGCGAGGGCCCAGGGGCAGCACGGGCCCAGCCCACACTGTGCGATGTGTGCGCGCACTGGGTCCGTGCAGCAGAGCTGGTCTCCAGTCGTCCTGGTTAATCCTTGCCACTGGACCAAGACCTCGCTCTGTCAAGCCCGTGTGGTGGCTGGTGTGCAACGGCCACCCCACGTTAAAAAAAATCCACGCACAGGCATCTTCCCCCCTTCAGGATGTAGTTCAGGACCTGGAATATTAGGTCCTTCATTGCAACACCTGTGAACTCATCCCTTTTTGGCGTGGAAACAAGTCATCCTCGTTTCGAGGGACCGCCTATGATGATCAACCTGATAACAACCAGATAATCTGTTTTGTTATGCTGATTGAGGGTTAAGTATTGGCCAGGACAGAGGGGAGAACTCCCCTACTCCTCTTCGCAATAATACCATGGGATCGTTTACGTCCTCTTGAGAGGGCAGACAGAGAGTCGGTTTAACATCTCACCTGACAATGCCATCTCCGACAGTGCAGCCCTCCCTCGGTACTGTACTGGGAGTGTTCGCCTGAATTTTTGTGTTGAAGTCTCTGGAATGGGGCTATGAACTCACAACCTTCTGACTCAGAGGCGCAGCTGCTGCCCCTGAGCCATGGCTAAAGTTGCACTGGTGGCCGAATTCTGGCTATATCACATTTCGCGCGGATTGCACGTAGCCAAAAGAAGCAAAGGAAAGCTGGCACATAATGATGTTCAGTCGGGTTCTGATATGGACAAGGAGTTGGAAACCCCACTGACATCTGAGTGGGTAAATGCACCAACTGGTGCGGTGCTCCGCAATGGGGTGCAGCATGATCCCAGGTTTGATTCACGGCCCCAGGTTTGACTCACTGTTTCGCCAATCTCTACTGGATAGCATCTAGTCTCAACAATTAAGGAGGGCTCCCACTGCTGATGTCTCTCCAGGGACACCCGGCTGCCTTGCTGGAATATGAGGACGTGTCGGTGTAATAACATGTCGCTGATTGGTAGCAAAAATCTGGTACATTTGCCCTTCTGCCCGCCCTCAAAATATCTGTTGAGGCTGGAGGGTCAATTGAAAATTTCTCAATTGAAAGAAAGACTTGCATTAATATAGCGTCTTTCACGACCACTGGCCATCTCAAAGCGCTTTATAGCCAATTAATTACTTTTGGAGTGTAGTCACTGTTGTAATGTGGGAAACTGAGATTGGCAGATTGTTGTTGGGTAAGGGTATTAAGGGATATGCAATGAAGGCGGGTAAATGGAGTTGAGGTATAGGATCAGCCATGATCTCAGTGAATGGTGGAACAGGCTCAAGAGGCCATTAGCGATAGCCCACTGTCATTCAGTATTCACATGAGGGATGGTCACTTGGCCAAGGTAACGGGGTGTGGCTGCTGCCCATGTCCAAGCAGAGAGAGACACTGCCCTCAACGAAGGAGAGAGGAGGCTGGAATACTGTTTACGAAAGGATATACTAGCTTTGGAGGCAGTTCAGAGAAGTTTCACTAGGTTGATTCTGGAGATGAAGGGGGTTGACTTATGAGGAAAGGTTGAGTACGTTGGGCCTCTACTCATTGGCATTCAGAAGAATGAGAGGTGATCTTATCGAAAGGTATAAGATTATGAGGGGGCTTTACAAGGTGGTTGCAGTGAGGATGTTTCCACTGATGAGGGAGACTAGAACCAGGGGACATAATCTTAGAATAAGGGGCCACCCATTTAAAACTGAGACGAGGAGAAATTTCTTCTCTCAGGGGGTTGTGAATCTGTGGAGTTCGCTGCCTCAGAGAGCTGTGGAAGCCGGGGCATTGAATAAATTTAAGACAGAGATAGACAGTTTCTTAACCGATAAGGGAATAAGGGGTTATGGGGAGCGGGCAGGGAAGTGGAGCTGAATCCATGATCGGATCAGCCATGATCGTATTAAATGACGGAGCAGGCACGAGGGGCCGTATGGCCTACTCCTGCTCCTATTTCTTATGTTCTTATGTTCTAAAGGACATGGTAAAGGAGTAATTTTATGAAATCAGATTGGTAAGGGGAAGCCATGCCCATCAGGAGTGTAAATCGGGAATCTGCAAACATGCTGACCATGATTTTCTGCCCATTAAAATGAATGGTTGGAAAATAGAGGAGAGAAGGGGGACCTGAATTCCCAGTATGTGTGGCCAACGGGTGCATCTCCCCACTGGGAGTGTGAGCCTACATGATACCCCTCAAGTCTCTAAAGTACGTCTTCAGTTAGACTTGAAAGAAAGACTCACATTTATATAGCACCTTTCATGACCACCAGCCGTCCTAAAGTTTTTACAGCCAATGTTGTAATGTGGGAAACTTGCCAGCCAAAATTGCGCACAGCAAGCTCCCACAAACAGCAATGTGATGACGAGCAGATAATCTGTTTTTAGTGATGTTAACTGAGGGATGAATATTGGCCAGAACACCAGAGAGAACTCCACTACTATTCTTCGAAATAGTGCCATGGGATCTTTTAGGTCCACCCAAGAGAACAGACGGGGCCTCAGTTTAACGTCTCATCGTAAAGACAGCACCTCCGACAGTGCGGCACTCCCTCAGCACCGCACTGAAGTGTCAGCCTAGATTTTTGTGCTCAAGTCTCTGGAGTGGGACTTGAACCCACAACCTCCTGACTCAGAGGCGAGGGTTCTGCCCACTGAGCCACAGCTGACACATCAGTCATTGTTCAAGGATTTTTTCTTTACCTACTCAAACAGGCACAGATTGAAACCAGAGACACAGCGTCCTGGTGACGCAGTGACAGCTGGTGCAAAGAGAACTTTCTAGACATAAGGGAGAGCTCTGGCTGGCTGAGCTCACCAGTTATTAACCATGATAGATGCTGCCTGAGTCTTCCATTACTGAGTGGCAGGGGGGTGAGCAATTAGAAACTTTAAACAATCCATAAAAACTTACAAACATTAATGGAAAATAATGGACGGTGTTGCTTCAATCCATCTGTATTTCAATTGGCAAACAGTCAGCCGTACCTTTGCCAACAAAGGTACCGGGATAGAGAAAGAGGGTTATGAATATGACCTTGTTCATCATTATCCAGTCACTTAGAAAGAAGATGCACTTCAGGGAGGGCTTCCACTGGCATAGGGCAAAGGATATTTCACAGTGCAACAACCCCCGAATGTTTACACTTACCATGGCTAGCGTGATTTTGTTCTCCAAATAAAATAAATTATTTGTACTTACACAGCACCTTTTACCACCTCAGTTGTCCCAGAGTGCTTCACAGCCAATTAAGTACTTTTGGAGTGTAGTCACTGTTGTAAGGTGGGAAACACGGCAGCCAATGTGCGCACAGCAAGCTCCCACAAACAGCAATGTGATAATGACCTGATAATCTGGGGGGCTTTTTTGTGATGTTGATTGAGGGATAAATATTAGCCAGGACACCGGGCATAACTTCCCTGCTCTTCTTCTAAATAGTGCCACGGGATCTTTTACATCCACCTGAGAGGGCAGACGGGGCCTCAGTTTAACATCTCATCTGAAAGACGGCACCTCCGACAGTGCGGCACTCCCTCAGCACTGCATTGGAGTGTCAGCCTAGATTTTTGTGCTGAAGTCTCTGGAGTGGGTCTTGAACCCACAACCTTCTAGCTCAGAGGCGAGAATGCTGCCCACTGAACGCCAGCTGACACACTTTAGGGAAAGATCAAAGTGTGTTACGTCTCATCCAAAAGATGGCACCTCTGACCATGCAGCAGTCCCTCAGTACTACACTGGAAGTGTCAGCCTGGATCTAGGTGAGATGGCTGCTTAACACCTTACCCCAAGACTTGACAAATAACTCCGCACACCATTCCGCAGAATAAAAATACAGCAAAAACACCTCTGGAGATTTAAAGCAGTTCATTATTTCACTCCTTTGCTCTTCAAGTCTTTAATAAACTTGCTGATCAAAGACTTAACTCGCACCAAGTCCCGCACACCCATCAGCCCCATACTCGCTGACCTACATTGGCTTCCAGTTAAGCAATGCCTCGGTTTCAAAATTCTCATCCTTGTTTTCAAATCCCTCCATGGCTTCAACCCACCCTATCTCTGTAATCTCCTCCAGCCCCACAATCCCTCGAGATGTTTGCGCTCCTCTAATTCTGTTCTCCTGAGCATCAACCATTGGTAGCCGTGCCTTCTGTTGCCTAGGCCCCAAGCTCTGGAATTCCCTCTCTGCCTCGCTACCTCTCTTTCTTCCTTCAGGAAGCTCCTTAAAACCCAAAGAGGGAAGATAGATTATGAAAGTAAACTAGCACGAAATATAAAAACATATTAAGAGTTTCTACATGAACATAAAAAGGAAAAGAGTGGCTAAAGTAAATGTTGGTCCCCTAGAGGATGGGACTGGAGAATTAATAATGGAGAACAGGGAAATGGCAGAAACGTTGAACAAATATTTTGTATCGGTCTTCAGGTAGAAGATACTAAAAACATCCCAATCGTGGATAATCAAGGGGATATAGGGAGGGAGGAAATTAACACAACCACTATCACTAATGAAGTAGTATTCGGTAAAATAATGGGACTAAAGGCGGACAAGTCCCCTGGACTTCATGGCTTACATCCTAGGGTCTTAAAAGAAGTGGCTGCAGAGATAGTGGATGCATTGGTTGTAATCGACCAATATTCCCTGGATTCTGGGACAATCACATCGGATTGGAAAACCACAAATGTAATGCCCCAATTTAAAAAAGGAGGCAGACAAAAAGCAGAAAACTATAGACCAGTTAGCCTAACATCTGTCGTTGGGAAAATGCTGGAGTTCATTATTAAGGAAGCAGTAGCCGGACATTTGGAGAAGCATAATTCAATCATGCAGATTTAGCATGGTTTTATGAAAGGGAAATCACGTTTGACAAACTTGCTGGAGTTCTTTGAGGATGCAGCAAACAGGGTGGATAAAGGGGGAACCAGTGGATGTGGTGTATTTGGATTTCCAGAAGGCATTTGATAAGGTACCACATAAAAGGTTACTACACAAGATAAAAGTCCACAGGGTTTGGGGGGGGGTTTAGCATGAATAGAGGATTGGTTAACTAACAGAAAACAGAGAGTGGGGATAAATGGGTCATTTTCCAGTTGGCAAACAGTGACCAATGGGGTGCCGCAGGGATCAGTGCTGGGTCCTCATCTATTTACAATCTATATTAATGACTTGGATGAAGGGATTGAACGTAATGTAGCCAAGTTTGCTGATGATACCAAGATGGGTGGGAAAGCAAATTGTGAGAAGGACACAAAAAATCTGCAAAGGGATATAGACAGGCTAAATGAGTGGGCAAACATTTGGCAGGTGGAGTATAATGTGGGAAAATGTGAGGTTATCCACTTTGGCAGAAAAAATAGAAGAGCAAATCATAATTTAAATGGGGAAAATTGCAAAGTGCTGCAGTACAAGGAACCTGGGGATCCTTGTGCATGAAACACAAAAAGTTAGTATGCAGGTACACCAAGTAATCAGGTAGGCAAATGGAATGTTGGCCTTTTATTGCAAGGGGGGTAGAGTGTAAAAGCAGAGAAGTCTTGCTACAACTGTACGGGTATTGGTGAGGCCACACCTGGAGTACTGCGTACAGTTTTGGTCTCCGTATTTAAGGAAGGATACACTTGCATTGGAGGCTGTCCAGAGAAGGCTCACTAGGTTGTTTCCGGAGATGAGGGGATTGACTTATGAAGAAAGGTTGAGTAGATTGGGTCTCTACTCATTGGAGTTCAGAAGAAGGAGAGGTGATCTTAACGAAACATGTAATAAAATAATAAGGGGGCTCGACAAGGTGGATGCAGAAAGGATATTTCCACTCATAGGGGAAACTAAAACTAGGGGACATAGTCTCAGAATAAGGGGCCGCCCATTTAAAACTGAGATGAGGAGGAATTTCTTCTCTCAGAGGGTTGTAAATCTATGGAATTCTCTGCCCCAGAGAGCTGTGGAAGCTGGTTCATTGAATATATTTAAGGCGGAGATAGACAGATTTTTGAGAGATAAGGGAGTAAAGGGTTATGGGGAGCGGGCCGGGAAGTGGAGCTGAGTCCATGATCAGATCAGCCATGATCTTATTGAATGGCGGAGCAGGCTCGAGGGGCCAAATGGCCTACCCCTGCTCCTATTTCTTATGTTCTTAGGTTACCCTTTTGACCAAGCTTTTGGTCACCTGCGCTAATTTCTACTTATGCGGCTCGGTGTCAAATTTTTATCACATAACACTGCTGTGAAGCGTCTTGGGACCTTTCACTCTGTTAAAGACGCTATATAAATACAATTTGTTATTGTTGTTAATTAAAAGAACGTATGGGAAATGCAATTCCAAAGCATTAAACAGGTACAGAACCCTCTGCAAAGTTTGGCCTTAAAACGCAATTCAAGGAGAATACTAATGGCAAGTCAGGTGCTAATTTCTTGTCATGTTTGTGTGTAAATTGTTGCAAACTAATGCCTATTTATAATAACACATACTGCTGCGCTGTCTCACCTCTGAATTATCACACTCATTGTAAATTTATAATCTCAGGTTCTCTTTATTTTTGGCACTTTAATTAGCACTACCAACTGCAAGAGCATGCGGGGTAAAGCAGCAACCTTACCAACGAGCACTCCCCCCTACTCGATGGGCCGAAATGGCCTCCTTTCATGCTGTGGATTTTGATGATTCTACAATACGCCAATAGTTGCTGAGGAGAAGGGAAATGTAATCATTCAAAGGAAGTGAGCTTCAGTGTCCGTGCTGCTGAGTTAATCAGTTCATCGTCATCATAAGAATGGACCTTCAGCTGTTTTGGGGGATTGGTCTTTTTTTCCTCTTGGCGGAAATGAGGGGGTTTATGCCAACGCAAGTGTGTTTTGTCCATTATGGTGACATTCATGGTATGCTCTACTGCCCTGCTCCCCTGTGGTGATTATTACAATCCTAGCCCTTCTTTGGGACTATTCCGGATCAGGTATACTTCTCAGGTGTTCACTCTCAACTTAAGGTGGAGCTAGTCAAATCCTAAGGACACTGAATGGGTCTGAAGGTCTGGTCTATCTCTCCCCAAAGGAAAGGGACAACCCGACAATTTTACTGTCCGCCAGATAGCACTCTTTAGCAAGTTTCGGCCAGATTATAATGTCCCGGATATTGCAAGGGTCCGGGGGAGGGTTCTCTCCTCAGTACTGTAGCTCTTCGCCAAAAGAGTGTACGGAGACATGGCCCGCCAGTTAGTGATACAGAAGACCATGAGAGACAATTCTAAAATATATCGGGGCCGAAATTGGAGAACTTACCGCCCACTGCCGCCGACATTCCTCTGCTCGAACCGCCCAGTGCCACTTTCGGCGTGGCCTGGAGCGGGCGGGAGGGGAGAGCCGCCGGAAAGCGCCTGCCGGCATCAGCGGACGGCCGATGCGCGTAAATACACTCCCGCCCGCCGAGATGCCAGATTCATGCGGGCGGGAGTTGGCGGGAGTCGGCAGTGAACCACTGAGTGCAGGCAGCTCTGTCCTCAACGGTAAGTGTGAAGATGCTGTAAAAAAAAAAGGTTAGTGAGATTTATTGAAATGATTCCTTTACAGGGACTTACCTGGATGGGGTCCCCTCAAGGTCATCATATGGTTTTTTTTAATGCTTTTTATTTTCAGGTCTGCGACCCTCCGTGGGCCTGACTCCATCCTCCCCGTGACACTTAGGCGGCAAGCGCCTCTGCCACCGAGATTGAGAGCTCCCACCCGCTGCCGCCCAGATTGGCAGCGTACGTCATCCACTTGCCACCCGCTGACCTTCGAGGGACCTCGCAAATGGAAACCGTGCCCAAAGTACCGTCAAGGACCTCGACAGCACTTTGGGCGGCACTTGGACAGGCGGAGGCCTTCATCAAATTCGGGCCCGTAGAGGTTCATTAAAAATCCGATCTGTAATTTACAGCTGGTGAGACAGTCAATTGCAATGTTAACAGTTTTTTAAAAAGTGAAAAATACAATCTTATTTCCAGTAGAGAATCAAACTTTTAAATCTAACTTTCATTACAGTATTACAGTTCTTAAAATTTTTTAAGCAGGATATCCATCAATTATCAAGGTAGCATATACCTTAAGTCTCAGAGTCGTAGAAGACTATAGAACTGGCACGATACCTCTGCCCTGCTCTATAGTCGAGTGAAGCTTAAGCGAGTTTAAGCGGGTCTAAGCGATTCGAAAAAAACTCATCCGAGCTCTCAATATTTATACCTTTCTCAGTTGTTTTTCATCCTAGCTACAAGTGTTTTTTGTTGACCAAGTTATTCAACACTAGTTCATCATCATCATCATAGACAGTCCCTCGAAACGAGGATGACTTGCTTCCACACCAAAAAGGGATGAGTTCACAGGTGTTTCAATGAAGGACCTAATATTCCAGATCCCGAACTACATCTTGGAGGGTGGAAGATGCCTGTGCTTGCATTTTCTTAACATGTGGTGGCCATTGCACACCAGCCACACCAATGCTAGTTATATTTTAGCTGACTTTTGCATCCAGCTAACCACTGTATGACCATTGTGAGGTTACATAAGAACATAAGAAATAGGAACAGGAGTAGGCCATATGGCCCCTCGAGCCTGCTCCACCATTCAATATGATCATGGCTGATCTGATCATGGACTCAGCTCCACTTTCCTGCCCGCTCCCCATAACCCCTTATTCCCTTATCATTTAAGAATCTGTCTATTTCTGTCTTAAATGTATTCAATGTCCCAGCTTCCACAGTTCTCTGAGGCAGCGAATTCCACAGAATTACAACCCTCAGAGAGAAGAAATTTCTCCTCATCTCTGTTTTAAATGGGCGGCCCCTTATTCTAAGATGATGCCCTCTAGATCTAGTCTCCCCTATCAGTGGAAACATCCTCTCTGCATCCACCTTGTCAAGCCTCCTCATTATCTTATACATTTTGATAAGATCACCTCTCATTCTTCTGAATTCCAATGAGTAGAGGCCCAACCTACTCAACCTTTCCTCATAAGTCAACCCCCTGATCCCCGGAATCAACCTCTGAACTGCCTCCAAAGCAAGTATATCCTTTCGTAAATATGGAAACCAAAACTGCACGCATCTATGGTCAAATGGCAGATGCCATCTGTTTATGCGATGGACACCTGACTGTAGTTAAAACATGTGTCCCAATTGTAAGAAGTTATAACTATTCAAGGTCACAGGAATTGGTCTTGTTTATGCGATAGGTACTTCAAATTTAGTCAATTCAGCTGACTGCTATTTCAATAATTGCCTTATTTTAAGAAGTTATAAGGTAACTTATTCAGGGTCGGCCCGTCAAGGCTAGAATTCCTTCACACCCCCACCCCTCCTCCCCTGGGTCTGAAGCAAAACTAAATAAAAACATTCTATGGAAATAAATAATCTTCCTGCCGCTATGTATTTTGAAACATTACCATCCATTTTATTGGGATTGTAGATGTGGGTCTACTTTTTTTTTACAAAATGCAGCTATATATTTCCTCAAATTATTTGCAAACTTCTCCATTGCATGGAAATACACTTTTTCTGACAAAGCACAGTGCAGTTCTTCATTTTTTTCCTCCACCAATTTTCCCCTCTTTCCCTGTAGGTGGTGACCCTGGATGGGATAAAGTTCCACAGATACCGCAGGCAAGACGGGCTGAATGGCTTCCACCTGTGCGAAACGTTCTTTGTTTCCATCTTGTACATTGCCTCATCCGAGTGGTTACGTTCGCTTCTACGCCTAGTCAGCGCGGGTCAGAAGGCTATTCAGAAGGTGTCAGCCATGGCTCAGTGGGTAGCACCCTTACCTCTGAGTCAGAAGGTTGTGGGTTCAAGTCCCACTCCAGGGAATTGAACACATAAATCTAGGTTGACACTCTATTACAGCACTGAGGGAGTGCTGCACTGTTGGAGGTGCCGCCTTTCAGATGAGATGTTAAACTGAGGCCTTGTCTGCTCTCTCAGGTGGATGTAAAAAACCCCATGGTGCTATTTAAAAGAAGAGCTGGGGAGTTATTCCTGGTCAATATTTATCCCTCAATCAACATAACAAAAACAAATTATCTGGTCACTATCTCTGCGTTTCCTACATAACTACACTTCAAAAGTACTTAATTGGCTGCAATGTGCTTTGGGACATCCTGGGATTGAGAAAGGCGCTATATAAATGCAAATCTTTCTTTTTCAAACAAAATGGAACATTTTACCGTCACCAGAAACTATTGTGCTTTACAGATGACTTTAACTAGGGAACTGTTACTGCTTTGGGCTCCATTAAGAAAATCAGCTTGTTTTGTGCAATCACACGGTCTATGATGTGGTGATTAGATTGCAGTGACATGTGAATGACTGCTCTCGTCTACTTGTTGGGGCATGGGAACAAAAGTTGGCCCCGATTTTAACTCCAGGTGAATTCCTCGCCCGGGCCTGAGATAAAATGACAGTCGGGTCTCAATGATGTCATCGGGCCGCAACATGCACGTGTAAAGAAGGACCCTGTTGGATCCGGGCGTGTGTTCGTGCTGCCTGCTCAGGAGAGCAGCTTAAAATTGCAGATTTCAACTGGCCACCCGCCAGGTTTCTGCTGAGCAAGTGGGGTTAAAAATACTCCCAATGAGTCTTTTGGTTTGAAAACAGATCATATTTGATCCTTTCGATGTCTGTCAACCAGGTAAAGCACAGAATAATTTGTGGCTGTTAGTCTTCATCTCAAGTTTTCTATTCGCATTCTGTGGGGTGTACATAAAATTTGCAGTAATTGATGCAGTCAGTCTGTCTTGCCTGCACTGAAATCATCACCAGCTTGTTACAAAGCCTCCCTGATAAAGTGCAACATACCCACCGACACCTGGGAGTCCTTGGCCAAAGACTGGCCTAAGTGGAGGAAGTGCTTCTGGGAGGACGCTGAGCACCTCGAGTCTCGTTGCCGAGAGCATGCAGAAATCAAGCGCAGGCAGTGGAAAGAACGTGCGGCAAACCAGACTCCCCACCCACCCTTTCCTTCAACCACTGTCTGTCCCACCTGTGACAGAGACTGTAATTCCCGTGTCCCTCCTATCCCTTTCTCTCTCCCCCCTCCCATCCCTTTCTCTCTCCCCCCTCCCATCCCTTTCTCTCTATCCCATCTCTCTGAATCTCACTCCCATCCATCCCTTGTCTCCCTCCCTCCACCTCCTCTCTCCCCCTTTCTGTCTCACACTCTCTCATTCCCTCCCTTTTTCTCTCTCTCTCTTTCTCACACACTCCCTCCCATCCCTCCGTCTCTCTCTCACTCCCCCTCTTTTCTCTCACACTCTCCCTTTCCTTTCCCCTCACAGACCGCTGTCTGTGGATATGTTTGAGCCGCTTTCCCTGTTGTTTATTGGCTCTCCCGTCAGAAGGTTCAGATTTACAACAATGCCCCACATTCTCCCCAGGCTTTAAAGAACAGCAATAAAAAACGTGAATGAAGCTTCAGACCCTGGCTGTAGTTGTCACTTCGCACTGTACGAAGCAGAAGGGTTTCAAAAGAAATACTCCAGTCAGACCTGTCAAAACTCAGTCATTTAGAGCGAGACTCCCATATTTTAATTTAAGAACATAAGAACATAAGAACATAAGAAATAGGAGCAGGAGTAGGCCATACGGCCCCTCGAGCCTGCTCTGCCATTCAATATGATCATGGCTGATCCGATCATGGACTCAGGTCCACTTCCCTGCCCGCTCCCCATAACCCCTTAATCCCTTATCGGTTAAGAAACTGTCTATTTCTGACTTAAATTTATTCAATGTCTCAGCTTCCACAGCTCTCTAAGGCAGCGAATTCCACAGATTTACAACCCTCTGAGAGAATGGAATCTTGGTCTTTATTGCAAAGGGGATGGAGTATAAAAGCAGGGAAGTCTTACAGTTATACAGGGTATTGGTGAGGCCACACCTGGAATACTGCGTGCAGTTTTGGTTTCCATATTTACGAAAGGATATACTTGCTTTGGAGATAGTTCACAGAAGGTTCACTAGGTTGATTCCGGAGATGAGGGGGTTGACTTATGAGGAAAGGTTGAGTAGGATGGTCCTCTACTCATTGGAATTCAGAAGATTGAGAGGTGATCTTATTGAAACATATAAGATTATGAGGGGGCTTGACAAGGTGGATGCAGAGAGGATGTTTCCACTGATAGGGGAGACTACAACTATGGGGCATAAACTTAGAATAAGGGGCCGCCCATTTAAAACTGAGATGAGGAGGAATTTCTTTTGGATCTGTGGAATTCGCTGCCTCAGAGAGCTGTGGAAGCTGGGATATTGAATAAATTTAAGACAGAGATAGACAGTTTCTTAACCGATAAGGGATTATGGGGAGCGGATAGGGAAGTGGACCTGAGTCCATGATCGGATCAGTCATGATCGTATTAAATGGAGGAGCAGTCTCGAGGGGCCGTATGGCCTACTCCTGCTCCTATTTCTTATGTTCTTATGTTATGTATGCGGAAGAAATTTCTCCATTTAAATAATAACTTGCTGTTTGATTTTTTTCTGCTAAAGTGCATGACCTCACACTTTCCCACATTACATTCCATCTGGCAAATTTTTGCCCACTCACTTAGCCTGTCTCTGTCCTTTTGCTGATTTTTTGTGTCCTTCTCACACATTGCTTTTCCTCCCATCTTTGTATCGTCAGCAAACTTGGCTACGTTACTCTTGGGCCTTTCTTCCAAGTCGTTAATATACATTGTAAATAGTTGGGGTCCCAGCACTGATCCCTGTGGCACCCCACTAGTTACTGGTTGCCAACCTGAGAATGACCCATTATCCTGACTCTCTGTTTTCTGTTAGTTAGCCAATCCTCTATCTATTACTCCAACCCCGTGAATTCTATCTTGTTCAGTAATCTTTTATGTGGCACCTTGTCAAATGCTTTCTGGAAGTCCAAATACACCACATCCACTGGTTTCTTTTATCCACCCTGTCCATCCTCAAAGAATTCTTCTTCATATAGATATGTAAAGAGAAAAAGATTAGTAAAGACAAACGTAGGTCCCCTGCAGTCAGAATCAGGGGAAGTCATAACGGGCAACAAAGAAATGTCAGACCAATTGAACAAGTACTTTGGTTCAGTATTCACTAAGGAGGACACAAACAACCTTCCGGATATAAAAGGGGTCAGAGGGTCTAGTAAGAAGGAGGAACTGAGGGAAGTCCTTATTAGTTGGAAAATTGTGTTGGGGAAATTGATGGGATTGAAGGCCAATAAATCCCCAGGGCCTGATGGACTGCATCGCAGAATACTTAAGGAGGTGGCCTTGGAAATAGCGGATGCATTGCCAGTCATTTTCCAACATTCCATAGACTCTGGATCAGTTCCTATGGAGTGGAGGGTAGCCAATGTAACCCCACTTTTTAAAAAAGGAGGGAGAGAGAAAACAGGGAATTATAGACCGGTCAGCCTGACATCGGTAGTGGGTAAAATGATGGAATCAATTATTAAGGATGTCATAGCAGCGCATTTGGAAAGAGGTGAAATGATAGGTCCAAGTCAGCATGGATTTGTGAAAGGGAAATCATGCTTGACAAATCTTCTGGAATTTTTTGAGGCTGTTTCCAGTAGAGTGGACAAGGGAGAACCAGTTGATGTGGTGTATTTGGACTTTCAGAAGGCTTTCGACAAGGTCCCACACAAGAGATTAATGTGCAAAGTTAAAGCACATGGGATTGAGGGTAGTGTGCTGACATGGATTGAGATCTGGTTGGCAGACAGGAAGCAAAGAGTAGGAGTAAATGGGTACTTTTCAGAATGGCAGCAGTGACTAGTGGGGTACCGCAAGGTTCTGTGCTGGGGCCCCAGCTGTTTACATTGTACATTAATTTAGACGAGGGGATTAAATGTAGTATCTCCAAATTTGCGGATGACACTAAGTTGGGTGGCAGTGTGAGCTGCGAGGAGGATGCTATGAGGCTGCAGAGTGACTTGGATAGGTTAGGTGAGTGGGCAAATGCATGGCAGATGAAGTATAATGTGGATAAATGTGAGATTATCCACTTTGGTGGTAAAAACAGAGAGACAGACTATTATCTGAATGGTGACAGATTAGGAAAAGGGGAGGTGCAACGAGACCTGGCTGTCATGGTACATCAGACATTGAAGGTTGGTGTTGTAGGCATTAGGCACCTGCTGAATATATCAAAACACTAGGCATTAGGCACCTGCTAAATATATCTACACCCATTTTGGTTTAAAGTGGCCACATATAAAATGGCTGCCCAAGCATGACGGGAACTCAGTTAGTCAAGCAATGAACTGTTGACTGAGGCTGACCGAGCAAGGACCTAGTGAGGCCCATTACCGGGAATGCCTTGGATCATTATAATACCTGGTATGGAATGTCCTTAATCAAGGACTTCGCACAGCAAAGCCCCGAGGAACAGAGATAAGGGGAGGCTTACCTCACATAACGAGGTCATTAATCAGCCCGAGCTGACAAAAAACGAACATACAGCCCCTGAGGTATCAGGCGAATTCTATTGGGTTAAAGAAACCTATATGTAATCTATAATCATTATGATTGGATTGTGTCCAGCCGAAGTGGGCTGAGTAACTGTAATGAACTATTGTAAAACATATAAATATCGACGAATTTCTTTGTTCGTTGGAGAGTGGAGTGCCTGGAGTTGGACCAGAGGCTCTCTCCCTGCTGGCGTTATAGAAGCCGTTTTGGCGTTGGAACCGACCCAGAGTGTCGAGTGATTCTTGCAGGAAAACATTCGCGCTAACAGTTGGCATGCAGGTACAGCAGGCGGTTAAGAAAACAAATGGCATGTTGGCCTTCATAGCGAGGGGATTTGAGTACAGAGGCAAGGAGGTATTACTACAGTTGTACAGGGCCTTGGTGAGGCCACACCTGGAGTATTGTGTACAGTTTTGGTCTCCTAACTTGAGGAAGGACATTCTTGCTATTGAGGGACTGCAGCAAAGGTTCACCAGACTGATTCCTGAGATGGCGGGACTGACATATCAAGAAAGGCTTGTATTCACTGGAGTTCAGAAGAATAAGAGGAGATCTCATAGAAACGTTTAAAATTCTGACGGGTTTAGACAGGTTAGATGCAGGAAGAATGTTCCCGATGTTGGGGAAGTCCAGAACCAGGGGTCACAGTCTGAGGATAAGGGGTAAGCCATTTAGGACCGACATGAGGAGAAACTTCTTCACCCAGAGAGTGGTGAACCTGTGGAATTCTCTACCACAGAAAGTTGTTGAGGCCAATTCACTAAATATATTCAAAAAGGAGTGAGATGTCGTCCTTACTACTAGGGGGAATCAAGGGATATGGCGAGAAAGCAGGAATGGGGTAGTGAAGTTGCATGTTCAGCCATGAACTCATTGAATGGTGGTGCAGGCTAGAAGGGCCGAATGGCCTACTCCTGCACCTATTTTCTATGTTTCTATGTTTCTATAAATCCATGCTGACTCTGCCTGACCGAATTATGCTTTTCCAAATTTCCTGCTTTAATAATGGACTCCAACATTTTCCCAAACACAGATGTTAGGCTAAGTGGTCTATAGTTTCCTGCTTTTTACCTGCCTACTTTTTTAAATAGGGGCGATACATTTGCAGTTTTCCAATCTGCTGGGATCTCCCCAGAATCCAGGAAATGTTGGTAAATTACAACCAATACATCCACTATCCCTGCCACTACTTCTCTTAATACTCTCGGATGCAAGCCATCAGGTCCGGGGGATTTATTCGCCTTTAATCCCAATATCTTACTGAGTACTTAAAACATGTATTTTTACATGTGCCACTCCCGCAATGTAGCACAGCGGCATTGCCAGATCTGTCAATCAATGCTCAGAGTTGCAGTCACCACGTTCGGAAAACCTTTAAAGACAAAGTGTGAGCTGCTGTATTCTATTGAGCACGAATCTCAGACCAATGGCCCCTCTCCTGATAACAGCTCTGCCCCCACTGGAGAGACCGGGATTCCAGTTGGAGTGAAATGGGAACCACTTGTATAAAGTTCAGTGATTTGGCTCCACCCAGTGCAGGGAGGGGAACTTTTTCCCATCAGCACAACCCAACCAATTGTGCCACAAACCGGTTTTGCCCCCCACGCGGTGCTTATTGGTTCAGTTGTGTGTTAATTCCAAATAAAGGACCCGTTTGCCCGCCGAAGATGTCCTTTGCCCGACGTTGCCGGAGCAAGAAAGCGCTTTGAGAATAGCTTGGGCAAAGGGCTGCTTGTTTGAGGCTTTCAGTTTCACTTTGCTGCCTATTTCCGGGATCAAGCCACGCTGCTGGCTGTCTCAATGGCTGCCTCAAGCTGCTTCAAGGAGGAATTGGCCTGTCCTATCTGTCTGGACTTGCTGTGCGATCCTGTGACTACAAACTGTGGCCACAATTTCTGCTCCAGGTGCATCGAGGAGGTGTGGGTCGAAGCTGGAAGTTTGAACCAGCGCATCCAGTGCCCACAGTGCAGGCAGATTTACACCGAGAAGCCCCTGCTAAAGAGAAACACACTCGTTAGTAATCTCATCGACCAGCTCACCAAAGAGCCAGAAGTATTTTCAGGAAATCGCGATGATGTTCCTTGTGACTGGTGTTTTGAGACCATTCTCAAGGCTGAAAAGACTTGTTTGACCTGCATGGCCTCCTACTGTCTCGCCCACCTCCGGCCTCATACTCAGAATGCAGCTTACCAGGATCATGAAGTGACGAGTCCAATCACAGACCTGCAAGAATGGAAATGCAAAGAGCACAGAAAGATCCAGGATGTGTTCTGCACAAAGCACTCCACTTTTGTATGTGCTTTTTGTGAAGCAAAGCATTGTTATTGCAAAACTACTTCATTAGAGGAACAGTGCAAACAGAAAAAGGTAAGATGATTTTCACAAAACTCTGTCATTGTACATCACCAATACATAGAGATAAACTATTTCTGCTGACTGGGGAGTTTGGGTCTGGAGGACATAGCCTAAAAACTCAAGCCAGATCTTTCAGGAGTGAAGTTAGCAAACACTTCTACACACACAGACTGGTAGAATAATGCAAACCTCTTCTGCAGTTGATGCTAGGTTAACACCTGCATGGACTGGTTGGGCTGAATGGCCTGTTTTGTGCTGTATATCCTATGTAATTCATTTTGAATCTGAGATTGATAGATTTCTGCTAACCAAAGATATTAATGGATTTGTGACAAAAGCAGGTATATGGAGTTGGGTCACAGATAAGCCATGATCTCATTGAATGTTGGAACAGGCTCGAGGGGCTGAATGGCCTCTTCCTGTTTCTCTGTTCCCCTCATAATTCATCCTTGATCTTTGTTTCATTCGGAAAAAGTGTACACCGATGTGCTAGTCTTAACAAAAAATCAAAGAAGGATTCTCCCCCAATCGCACTCCACCACCTCCCAAACGCTGCTGGAGTAACACTGGTCACGGTCTAGAGTGAAAGAAAGACTTGTATGTCTATAGCTCCTTTCACAACCTCGGGATGTCCTAATGTGCTTTACAACTGATGAAGTACTTGACATGTAGTTACTGTTGTAATGTAGGACAAGCAGCAGTCAATTGTGCACAACAGGATCTCACAAAACAATTAGATGATTTTTTTTTTAGTAATGTTGGCTGAGGGATACATAGTGGGCAGGACAATGGGGAGAACTCCTCTGCTCTTTGAAATAGTGCCACAGGATAATTTACGTCCACTCGAGTGGGCAGGCGGGCCCTCGGTTTAACATCTCGTCAGAAACATTACACTTCCGATAATTCAGCACTCCCTCAGTCTAGATTATGTTCTCAAGTCTCGAGTGGGACTTGAACCCACAACCTCCTAACTCCCCTGTTCTTTCCCCATAGCCCTGCAACTATCCTTTCCAAGTATATATCCAACTCCCTTTTGAAAGTTATTGGGCCGAAAATTCCGGCCTCGCCGAGTGAGTGTATACGCTGAAAACCGGCTTTTCCGATCTGTCAAGCTGGAACTTGACAGATCCTCCATATCTCGGCAGCCAGGACATTCACATTGGGAAAGATTGCGGGATTTAGCCATATCTTGCCCAGCAGATGTCCTGAAAACTCTTGCGCCTGTTAAAAGCAGGCACATAGCCTACTGTTACAGGTGTAAGAGTTTTAAAACACACTTAAAATATAAAAATTAAAAATAAAACATTTTATTTTTTTAAAACCCTGTCGACTATGTTAAATTTATTTTAAAGCATAATTTAAAAAACTTTTGAAAAATATATTTTAATACATAAACAACTTTACTTTAAATTAATGTTAAATATGTAGTGTGTTTTTTCTAGTTTTTAAATTAATGTTTGCGGGGGGGAGGGGGGTTTCTCATTCATAATAATGGGTTCTCCAACTTGTGGAGTTCCCATTATTACCTGGATTGGCTGCCCAAAGCCATGTGACTGCAGCTCCAGCCCTGCGCACGTCCTGATGCTAGTCAGCGGAGGCCTTGGGACCAGGAACTCGTGTGGGCAGCAGCTTCAGGTAAGTGTGCATCGTTTTTCTAGAATCCAGTCGAATGCTGCGGGAAGGAGAAACCGGGAATTCTGGGCCATAAAAATTAAATTTAAACCATTATTTTTTATATTTAAAAACCCTGTCCATCAAAGTAAGTTTATTTTTAAAGCTATTAAAACACATTAAAAAAAAAAAAAAATCCCCCAAATATTTGTTTTTCTAAACATAGAAACATAGAAAATGGGTGCAGGAGCAGGAGCAGGCCAATTGGCTCTTCGAGCCTGCACCACCATTCCGTATGATCATGGCTGATCATGCAACTTCAGTACCCCATTTCTGCTTTCTCTCCATATCCCTTGATCTCTTTAACTCCCTTTTGAGTATAACAAACTGGCCTCAACAACTTTCTGTGGTAGAGAACTCCACAGGTTCACAATTCTCTGAGTGAAGAAGTTTCTCTTCATCTTGGTCCTAAGTCACATACCCCTTATCCTGAGACAGTGACTCCTGGCTCTGGACTCTCCCAAAATCAGGAACATTCTTCCTGCATCTAACGTGTCCAATCCTGTCATTTAATTACATTTTAATTTGAAATATGTGAGGTGTTTTATTTATTATGCTGTGTTTTAGGGGGTTATTCTCATTGATAGTAATGGGAACTTGTACAAACGGAGCTCCCATTTTTATCAATGAGAAATACTGCATAGTGATTGGTGGTCCAGGCCCATGTGACTTGAGCATGTATGTACCTGAAAGGCATCTGCGCAGCGAATCTCGGCCTCCGACTGGAATCTCTGCCTTCCTCCGGGACCACCAGGTAGTTTCGGAGATTTTTTTGGGGACGGAGGCGTTTGTACGAAGGAAGATTCCGGCCGCAGTTTTTCCCCCCAATATTGAATCTGTTTTCATTACTCCTGATACTCTTACCTAAACGATCTGCCAATTTCCAATCTTGAACCATTCCAATTGGCCCAGCTTCCACAGCCTTTTGGGGAGAGAGTTCCAGATTGCTGCTACATTATACGTGAAAAATGTTTGCTAATTTTTGTCCCTGAATGGCCTAGCTCTAACTTAATTATATCTCTTCGTTCTTGATTTCCCCCACTAAAGCAAATAATTTCTCTGTGTATCTACCCTATCGAATAAGAGAGAAAGTAGATGAGACAGCTTTCAAACTGAACCACGGAAACATGTTATCATGTGAGCCATCAATCAATAACTGTTGCATTTCACAATTTTTTAGATGGACCTTCAAAGGATTCTTGGCATGCTACCTGAAGAAATAAAAGTCGCAGAAGGAAAGCTTGATGCTCTGGCTGATGAACAACGTTCGGCCAAAGTAAGTGTAGACCTGCACAGTGCGTTTTTTCAATGAACTTACAAAAATCATATTGTGGTGCAATGTGATCGCACAACGCTTGCAAGGCAACTCTGTTTCTTTGCATTGCAATCTAGACTGGTTGGCTGTGGAGACATGCTGAGGAAGTAAGTGGCAGAGGCTGCAACCCTTGCAACGGCAAGCTCTCGAGGGAGGGTGAAACTTGCATTTTCTGTGGCGTGCAGTGCGTATCTTGCGCCTTCACACATTTTGCAACCTGTTGGTTGTGAGGTTTGTCTCCATGCGTCTCCTGAATTTTATCTGCATTGCCTGGCGGTCCAGGTCTCTGACACAGTGCCCTCGGATTTTCTGTGTACTTTGCTCATGGAGTTGGATCTGTGGAGGTCGTGTCTGAAGGATGTGGAGAGTCAGCCTGTGCCAGAGTTTAGAGTGTTACTGAGTCTGTGGGATAATGTCTAATTTGGAGTTAGCTCCAGGTCAGGCTGACCACCCGGGGAGTTTCCCCATAAATGTCCTTTAACAGAAAATTTTGCGTCAGTTAAGAACAAAAGAAATAGGAACAGGAGGAGGCCATACGGCCCCTCGAGCCTGCTCCACCATTCAATACGATCATGGCTAATCTGATCATGGACTCAGCTCCACTTCCCTGCCCGCATCCCATAACCCCTTATCCCCTTATCGTTTAAGAAACTGTCTATTTCTGTCTTAAATTTATTCAATGTCCCAGCTTCCACAGCTCTCTGAGGCAGTGAACTCCATAGATTTACAACCCTCTGAGAGAAGAAACTTCTCCTCATCTCTGTTTTAAATGGGCGGCCCCTTATTCTAAGATCGTGCCCTCTAGTTCTAGTCTCCCTCATCAGTGGAAACATCCTCTTTGCATCCACCTTCTCAAGCCTCCTCCTAATCTTATACGTTTCGATAAGATCACCTCTCATTCATCTGAATTCCAAGGAGTAGAGGCCCAACCTACTCAACCTTTCCTCATCAGTCAACCCCGGAATCAGCCTAGTGAACCTACTCTGAATTACCTCCAAAGCAAGTATATCCTCTCGTAAATGTGGAAACCAAAACTGAACGCAGTATTCCAGGTGTGGCCTCACCAATACCTTATATAGCTGTAGCAAGACTTCCCTGCTTTTATACTCCATCCCTTTTGCAATAAAGGCCAAGATACCATTGGCCTTCCTGATCACTTGCTGTACCTGCATACTATCCTTTTGTGTTTCATGCACAAGTTCCCCCAGGTCCCATTGTACTGTGGCACTTTGCAATCTTTCTCAATTTAAATAATAACTTGCTCTTTGATTTTTTTTTTCTGCCAAGTGTATGACCTCACACTTTCCAACATTATACTCCATCTGCCAAATTTTTGCCCACTCACTTAGACTGTCTATGTCCTTTTGCAGATTTTTTGTGTTCTCCTCACACATTGCTTTTCCTCCCATCTTTGTATCGTCAACAAACTTGGCTATGTTACACTCAGTCCCTTCTTCCAAGTCGTTAATATACATTGTAAATAGTTGGGGTCCCATCACTGATCCGTGCGGCACCCCACTAGTTACTGGTTGCCAACCGGAGAATGAATCATTTATCCCGACTCTCTGTTCTGTTAGTTACCCAATCCTCTCTCCATGCTAATATATTACCCCCAACCCTGTGAACTTTTATCTTGTGCAGTAACCTTTTATGTGGCACTTTGTCAAATGCCTTCTGGAAGTCCAAATACACCACATCCACTGGTTCCCCTTTATCCACCCTGTTTGTTACATCCTCAAAGAACTCCAGCAAATTTGTCAAACATGACTTCCCCTTCATAAATCCATGCTGACTCTGCCTGACCAAATTTTGCTTATCCAAATGTCGTGCTATTGCTTCTTTAATAATGGACTCCAACATTTTCCCAACTGATGGCAAACCTGCTCTCATCAACATGACATTTCCCTGTCAATCAACACCACAGTCAAAATGGATCTGGATGAGTTCCTGCGTGGAGGGCAGGTCAACTGATAGAAGATGAATGAGGAGGAGTTGGGATTATTCAAATCAGTAACTGCAGGCTCCAGGAGCCTGGCTTGATTGCCTTTGGGGGTCAGAGAGGAATTTCCTAGTTTTTCCTAAATTGGCCAAAGTATTTTTGCCTCTCCCAGGAGATTGCCTGACTAGGCAGGAGGGTGGTTAATGATGAGTGTAGGTGGCAGCATGTCTGGATGGGATGAGCTTGATGGACCAGATGGATTTTTGCAGTACCAGAACCATAAACCAAACCGTATCTAATTGCCTCATCTCCTTCCTCCTCCACCTCTTAGTTCTCCAGCCTGAGCCACTGAGATCCCGTCCCTAACAGCAGTGGCTCAGAAATGCTTTGGGATACCCTGAGGATGTGACCCGGTACGACTTGCTTCGCCCCACCATTGGTGGCCGTGCAGTCAGCTGCCTGGGCTCTAAGCTCTGTAATTCCCCCTCTAAGCGTTCTGCTGCCGAGTGTGCACCAGTGCAGCTTTTCAACCAGTCACCAAGCTGGTCTACAAGAGCAGCCTTGGGCGAGTTTCCCTGCAGCGTTGTACCTGGTCTTCAGTCACTGGTTGCCTCTGACGGAGCACCAAACTGGGAATTTGTTCTCTGCGAATCCCTGGGGATGGACCTACATCCCGCTGCTCTGTGGTACCTTGCGTTGGCAACATGCTGCCCTGGCAGTAGCTGTAAGCAAAGCATCAATTCTACATAAAGCGGGACAACCACCAGTTGGTCTTTCCCCCAGTTGATGTAACATTTTGCTTTCTCTTTCCCAGTAATCTAGATATATTTGTAATTAATAGTCAACAGGAAATATGATTTACTGTATTTGCTGAAATCCAGGAAACGGCATCTAAGATGAAGATTTTGATAGGTGAGAGGTTTAAGGAGGCTAAAAAGTTCCTGATAATGAAAGAGGAGTCTATCAGGAAGGCAATCGATGAAGATTATCTCGCAGTTGAGACAAAGATTGAAGCAGATTCAAGAGAACTTCTTGAGCAAATTGAAGAATTCAACAAGACCAAAAGTCGGATTGAACCTGTGGCAAAGGAGAAGGACCAGTGGAGATTCCTGAAGGTAAAACCCATCTGGACTTTGTCTCGGGCTACGGTGTGCTTGTTTGCCAAAGTAATGCATTGATTTATTAACTTCAGATTACGATTTGAGTGAGAGGCCTACTGCGTCGGAAGGTCAAAGTGGATCCATATCTAGGCCTTTGGAGAAGGTCCAGAGAAGGGCAACCAGAATGGTGCCTAGACTTGGGCTCCTTGGCCTCAAAAGATTTTCCATCCATGCTGAAAACCAAGCTCTGTGCGGATCGAATTGGGGATGGAGGGAAATGAGGGAGGCAGAGCGTGAACTCTGACCTTCCAGGTTAATTAAAAGAAAAGCTGAAACTTTATAATTCTATGTTAATTTCCCTTTATTGACCAACATACTCATTTAGGCCGCTTCATCAATTCCCAATCAAGTCGAACGTCTTCCTTCCCCAGGAGAAGCTGTGGACGTGTACATCAGAAGACTACAGATTAGGTGTAACTCTAATTTAAAGCTGATCACACAACTTCAGTCTCAGCTGGACAACCTTTGGCAGGAAATATTCAAATATGGAGGTTAGAATTCTTATTTCTTTGTGCTCAATACAGTGTCAAATGTTGGTTTTAATACTTTTACTGAGGAAGCTCGTCTTTCGCAACCTAAAATGGATCAGTCTCTTCCCACAAGCTGGAATCCAACCATCCAAAATAATCAATCAATGAGGTGGCTCAGTGTTGGCACTCTCGCCTTTGAGTCAGAAGGTCGTGGGTTCACATCCTACTCCAGACACTTGAGCACATAATCTTGGCTAACACTCCAGTGTAGTACGGAGGGAGTGTTGCACTGTCAGAGGTGCTGACTTTTGGATGAGATGCTAAACCGAGGACCCGTCTGCCCTCCTGGGTGGACGTAGAAAGTCTCGTACTATTTCAAAGAAGAGCAGGGGCGTACTCCCCGGTGTCCTGCTCAATATTCATCACTGAACCAACATCATTATCACATGGCATGTGGAAAAATTGGCTGCTGTGTTTCCTAAATTACAACAGTGACTACACTTCTTCAAAAGTACCTGATTGGCTGTATAACGCTTTGGGGCAACCTGAGGTTGTGAAATGTACGATGTCAGTGCAAGTTCTTTCTTTACCCGGACACAAACTAGATTGGCCTTGTTCTTATCTACGGTCCTGATGTTCTGGGGATGAGGAGGGGGTGTGTTCAGGTAATCTCACTCTCATTGTGCCACCTTTCCTCAAACTATTTTCTTTTGATTCCAGAAGCCTGCGCGCTCACCTTTGAGCCAAAGACAGCACACATGCAAGTCATTTTGTCGGATAGAAACATGAAGATGTTGCGTGCTGCTTCCTCACAGCCCTATGACCATAATCCTGAAAGATTTACACATCACCCTCAGGTGCTGTGCTCACAGAGCTTCTCCAAGGGTTGCCATTACTGGGACATTGGCACCAAGAACAGCCTTGGCTGGGCCATTGGGATTGCGTACAAAAGCATCAAAATATCCGATAGACTGTGTCACAGTGAAAAAGCTTGGTGTGTACAGCGGTCCAAATACAGTCTCTCCGCTTGGCACAACGGAAATGAGAAGAACTTAGGAGAGATGAATCCTCACACTGTCAGGGTGTGTCTCGATTTTTCCAGACGTTCTGTATCATTTTATTCAGTCGCTGGTAGTGTAACTCTGCTACATAAATATAATGTTGCATTTACAGAGCCTGTCTATCCTGCCTGCTGGCTCATAGACACGACGGTAAATAACGCACTGGTTTTGGAAACTCCACACTAGAATACACAAAGGGAAAATTGCAACTTTGGTCGGAATTGAAGAGTAAAATTTACGATCTTGCGCTTCAGGCACAAAGCTGCGGGTAACAGGAGCGCACGGCGGGAGCTCCAGTTTGTGGCCAAAGGATTTCCCCATCCGTTAGTTTTAATGGAAGGAAATGTTCAGCGGCTGTGAATCCCACAGTCCCAATGTTCCCTCTAATGTTTATTTTTGGGCCGCACGGCCCCTTAACACTGCGTGCTCCATTCACAAATCCATGCATGTGCAGTCTTTGCATTTATATAGAAACATAGAAAATAGGTGCAGGAGTAGGCCATTCAGCCCTTTGAGCCTGCACCACGATTCAATAAGATCATAGCTGATCATCACCTCAGTACCCCTTTCCTGCTTTCTCTCCATACCCCTTGATCCCTTTAGCCATAAGGGCCATATCTAACTCCCTCTTGAATATATCCAACAAACTGGCATCAACAACTCTCTGCGGCAGGGAATTCCACAGGTTAACAACACTCTGAGTGAAGAATTTACCCCCATCTCAGTCCTAAATGGCCTACCCCTTATCCTAAGACTGTGTCCCCTGGTTCTGGACTTGCCCAACATCGGGGACATTCTTCCTGCATCTAGGAACATAAGAACATAAGAATTAGGAACAGGAGTAGGCCATCTAGCCCCTCGAGCCTGCTCCGCCATTCAACAAGATCATGGCTGATCTGGCCATGGACTCAGTTCCACTTACCCGCCCGCTCCCCATAACCCTTAATTCCCTTATTGGTTAAAAATGTATCTGTCTGTGATAAATTAAAAGCCGGTGTGTCAGCTGCGCGGGACGTCCAGACCATTGGCTGAAAGCGAACATTGCCCGCTTTCCAAATTCCCCATTTGGCGCTCCCGTCACCTGAAGCTCTTCACCGGGTAAAGCTCAGTTGTCAAATTTACTCTTTTTTTTTTCCTTTTTTCAAAAAAAACACAATTTCTAGCTGAGGTTTATTGTTGAGGGAAGTCAAACAATGTGATTGACATCACCAGCTATAGAATTAATACAAAATAAATATCAAATGATTTATATTAAAAAAAAATACACAGCTTCAGAGGTAACAAACTATTGAGGCGGGCTGTTAAATAATAGCAGACAGTCTGAGTACTGAAACAGCTACAAATCTATCGCAGAAACTGGATGGGGGGTGGGAGAGCGAGCGATGGGGTGGAATGGGCTGTGGAGGTGAGAATGAGACTGCTCTGAATTGTCAAATAGAGGGGGACGCTTGTAAGATTATCATGGATTAGTTACTTTTCAGAATACTTGGTTTCGTATTTTGTATGTTTTAATATCTTGTAATCCTCACTATCTTATGCTCATCAGTAATGGGTTTATAATCTTGCGTCAGAATTAAATGTAATCATCAACTGTATGCAATGATTGCCTGAATTATATATGACATGTACCCCTGTTGCCTATAATTAACAATCTGTGAGTAAGCTGTAACCAGACAGCCTGGGGTGAGAAAGAGGATTGCCATGGTCGAATAGGGAAGCTGTGGGGGGAAAGGTGGATGCTGGCCAACAGTAAGGGTGAGTGAGAGAGAGAGTGCAGCTAGCCTGGGAAGCAAGGTCAGGTGTAGCTGCCTCTGTGTTGGAATGTGTTGATGTCTGCAGTGAGTTTAAAAACACAGGCCCTTGACAGAAATGGCAAGGGCGCCAGATCTCTACATTATGGAGACATGTTTCTTTTGTGTTGCCATGAGTCTTGATGGTCAGAAACAGATGAGCTGAGATTGTCATAAGACGAGAACCTGCGTACGCCAAAGTGCTGCGGACCTTGGGATCTGAGATCTGACATTTTGGAGACAGAAGCTGGAAAGTCTGGCTCACCAAATCAGCAGTGGACCTCAATTGCGAGTGTTTGGAAGGGGTTTGTAGAGAATCCCCTTCAACTAACGTTTCCCCTGTAATTCTATTCCAAGGGATTTACTTTTGCACTCTCACTATGGATGTGCTGGAATAATTGGACATGTCTTTTACTGTCATGCTGAAACAGTAAAGTGATCACAATAAAACCGCTGATGGTTCATAACTATTGTGGTGGGACATGAATTGATCTTCAATGTAAATACTTCTCTCTCTCCTATTCCACACTCTATTTCCAACTGCCTTGTATCAAAATTCCATGGTCAAATGTGCCAACAAATAACCTCGTTCAATATCTGGTGGGAAAGTTGTTATATATGTAAACTTGTAAATACCTTGTTTAACCACCAGAGGGCTTATCCCCTGGAGTCCCAAGGGATCCCACAATCCTTTGGGAGCACCTGTACTTAAGGAGGCCTCACAGGCTAGAGAGGCACTCTGGAGACCTGCAATAAAAGATTACGGTCACACTTTACTTTGAGCTCACAGTATCTAGTCAGACTCTTTATTTAATACATAACAAAAGTGGAATTTGTGTTTTTGTAGTATAATTTCTGAAAAAAATGGAGAATGGACCAAGAAAACTTGGCCCATGTTTATACCTAATAGCTGGTGAATACTGTGCAGCTTTGAGGTTGACTTCTGTTAAGGAGGCAAGATTCTGAAAAAACAAGTTTGCCGACCAGGACTCGGCCATTCAGCTCCTCGAGCCTGTTTTGCCATTCAATTAGATCATGGCTGATCAGTACCTCAACTCCTGTTACCTGCCTTTGTTTCATATATCTTGCTACCCTTCCCTGTCTTTTTTTGCCATTTGATTACAAACAAACGATGTAAATCCCATTTGAACATGTGATTGCCTAGAACATTGGTGTGACTAATGATGTTTTGAACACTTTGCTCTCTTCCCAACCAGCAAAAGGTTTGTCAAAAACTGAATCACTGAAGCTGACATTAAGGAGTTTCAGCAAAACCTCAGGTTAAACCAAAGAAAGCCTTGCATTAATATTGCACCTTTTACCTCGGGACGGCCCGAACACGTGACTACAACCGCTTGTATTTATGTAGCGCCTTTTAACATAGTGAAACGTCCCTAGGCGCATCACAGGAGTATTATGAGATAAAAAATTTGACACTGAGCCACATAAGTAGAAATTAGCACAGGTGACCAAAAGCTTGGTCACAGAGGTAGGTTTTAAGGAGCGTCTTGAAGGAGGATAGAGAGGCTTAGGGAAGGAGTTCCAGAGCTTGGGGCCCTGGCAACAGAAGGCATAGCCATTATAGGTGGAGCGATTATAATCGGGGATGCTCAAGAGGGCAGAATTAGAGGAACGCAGAGATCCCTGGGGGTTGTGGGGCTGGAGGAGATTACAGAGATGAGGAAGGGTGAGGCCATGGAGCGATTTGAAAACAAGGATGAGAATTTTGTCCCACTCCCGATGTTACCAACCTCAATGTACTCCCTGCACGGTCCATTCCAAGCATTCACCACCCTACGCTGATATAATTCCAAGTCAGGTTGGTGTGGAATTTGGAGGTGGTGGTGCTCCCATGCGCCTGCTGCCCTTGTCCTTCTAGGTGGTAGAGGACACGGGTTTGGGAGGTGCTGCCGAAGAAGTCTTGGCGAGTTGCTTCAGTGCATCTTGTAGATGGTGCACACTGCAGCCACGGTGCGCCGGTGGTGGAGGGAGTGAATGTTGAAGGTGGTGAATGTGGTGCCGATCAACCGGGCTGCTTTGTCCTAGATGGTGTTGTTCCTAAATCCTATTTGCCTTATTGCTACCACACAATGTGCAGATTGTTTCAATGATCTTGCTGTCAATACCCCTCCCACTCTATTCATCTCACTCTAAGTATACCCTTTTATTCCTTTCTTCATCATGTATTTATCTAGCTTCCCCTTAAATGCATGCTTAAGGGATTTAAATATGTTTCTGTCTATTTGTCGTGTGTATAATTGGCCACTTTGGTGGTAAAAACAGGAGGGCTGATTATTATCTGAATGGTGACAGATTGGTAAAGGGGGAGGTGCAACGAGGCCTGGGTGTCATGGTACATCAATCGTTGAAAGTTGGCATACAGATACAGCAGGCGGTAAAGAAAACAAATAGTATGTTGGCCTTCAAAGCGAGAGGATTCGAGTATAGGAGCAGGGAGATCTTACTGCAGTTGTACAGGGCCTTGGTAAGACCACACCTTGAATATTGTGTACAGTTTTGGTCTCCTAATCTGAAGAAGGACATTCTTGCTATTGAAGGAGTGCAGCGAAGGTTCACCAGACTGATTCCCGGGATGACAGGACTGACATATGAAGAAAGACTGGATCGATTAGGCTTGTATTCAATGGAATTTAGAAGAATGAGAGGGGATCTCATAGAAACATATAAAATTCTGACGGGATTGGACAGGTTGGATGCAGGAAGAATGTTCCTGATGCTGGGGAAGTCCAGAACCAGGGGTTACAGTCTAAGGATAAGGGGTAAGCCATTTAGGACCGAGATGAGAAGAAAGTTCTTCACTCAGAGAATTGTGAACCTGTGGAATTCTCTACCACAGAAATTTGTTGAGGCCGGCTCATTAGATATATTCAAAAGGGAGTTAGATGTGGCCCTTAAGGCTAAAGGGATCAAGGGGTATGGAGAGAAAGCAGGAATGGGGTACTGAAGTTGCATGATCAGCCATGATCATATTGAATGGTGGTGCAGGCTCGAAGGGCCGAATGGCCTACTCCTGCACCTAGTTTCTATGTTTTCCCCCCCCCCCCCGACCTGCGAGAGAACACCTCCCACAGGTCGGAGACATAAAAGTGCTGGAGTAGCGTACCATGACAACTTCCAGCGCGAGCTGCTACAAGCGTGCGACGATTTCGAGGTGGGCGACTGGGCGACGTCATCAATACCCAAGTCGCCATTTGGAGCGTGGGCAGGAACATCGGCGGGGCCCAGGTACAGATGGAGGAGGCAGCAATGCAGAGATGTTGAGGGAGGAAAATCCAGAGGCTGGTGATAAGGTGGCCAAAGAAGTGAGGCTGAGAACGGGAAGTAGGCCCGAGTCGGGGGACTGGGGGGCTTGTGCAGGCACATAGAGCTAGCTCCTTAATGCCCGACCCTTTCACTCTGCTTTTGCCTAGTCCTGATCTTGGATCACGTCCCACCCTCACCTGGGTCAGTGTCTACTCAATAACTCACCACCCGGTAAGGTGTTCTGAAACATCTTTTTTATTATTCATTCTTAGGAGGTGCCGTCTTTCAGATGAGACGTTAAACCGAGGTCCCGCCTGCCCTCTCAAGCGGACGTATTTCGAAGAAGGGCAGTGGAATTATCCCCAGTGTACTAGGCCAATATTTATATCTCAATCAACATAACCAAAAAAAAACAGGTGATCTGGTCATCATCACATTGCTGTATGTGGGAGCTTGCTGTGTGCAAATTGGCTGCCGTGGTTCCTACATTACAACAGTGACTACACTCCAAAAGTACTTCATTAGCTGTAAAGCGCTTTGAGATGTCCGGTAGTTGTGAAAGGCGCTATATAAATCTAAGTCTTTAAAAAAAAAATGGGCTGCCAACTCGCTGTCACCCTTTTTACAACATCGCACGCCCCTCCCCACAGGACCTGGGGGGTACTTGTGCATGAAACACAAAAGGTTAGTATGCAGGTACAGCAAATGATCAGGAAGGCCAATGGAATCTTGGCCTTTATTGCAAAGGGGATGGAGTATAAAAGCAGGGAAGTCTTGCTACAGTTATACAGGGTATTAGTGAGGCCACACCTGGAATACTGCGTGCAGTTTTGGTTTCCATATTTAAGAAAGGAAATACTTGCTTTGGAGACAATTCAGAGAAGGTTCACCAGGTTGATTTCCGGGGATGAGGGGGTTGACTTATGAAGAAAGGTTGAGTAGGTTGGGCCTCTACTCATTGGAATTCAGAAGAATGAGAGGTGATCTTATCGATACGTATAAGATTATGAGGAGGCTTGACAAGGTGGATGCAGAGAGGATGTTTCCATTGATAGGGGAGACTAGAACTAGGGTGCATAATCTTAGAATAAGGGGATGCCCATTTAAAACTGAGATGAGGAATTTTTTCTCTCAGATGGTTGTAAACATGTAGAATTTGCTGCCTCAGAGAGCTGTGGAAGCTGGGACATTGAATAAATTTAAGACCAAGATAGACAGTTTCTTAACTGATAAGGGAATAAGGGGTTATGAGGAGGGGGCGGGGAAGTGGACCTGAGTCCATGATCGGATCAGCCGTGATCGTATTAAATGGCGGAGCAGGCTTGAGGGGCCGTATGGTCTACTCCTGCTCCTATTTCTTATGCTCTCAAGGTCAGTTAGGGAAGGCAATAAATGTCGGCCTTGCGAGCGTCGCCCACATTCCGTGAACAAGTTTTTAAAAGGGACGAGGTAGGAAGAGTGTAAGGGAGATGTGTATGGTGAGGAATGATCAGAGGTGGCCTTGTCTGTGATGGAGGCCATAAGGGTAGAGAGACCATGGAGATGGCAAGGACTATGTGCAGGGGAGTTAATATGGAGACAGAGGTAGAGGGAGGGCAGTGAATTCAGAGCACAGTATAGCCATGTGAGCAGGCTTCAGTAAAGATCCAAGTTGCTGCCACCCATGAGCCACGTTTCAGTCAAAGCCCGGATGTCAATGCAATCAACCACAATAAAGTCATGGGTGGCAAGGGGAGGAAATAGGAGAAAAGATGCCAAGAGAGAGAAAAAAGGAGCTAGAATGAACGGCTGAGATCCAGAGCATTGGCCACAGTGCAGACGTGAATGGCCACGGCAGGAATTCAGCTTAAATAAGCATTGCAGAGAAGAGACAACAAGAACAACTTACATTTATATAGCGCCTTTCACATAATTAAAGGTCCCAAGGTGCATCATAGGAGTGTATCAAAAAACAAAAATCTGACACTGAGCCATATAAGGAGATATTAGGGCAGCTGGCCAACAGCTTGGTCAAAGAGAGAGGTTTTAAGGAGGAGAAAGAGGTAGAGTGATTTGAGCAGGAAATTCCAGAGCTTAGGACCCAGGCAGCTGAAGGCACGGCCGCCAATGGTGGAGCGATTAAAATGGGGGATGGTCAAAAGGCCAGAATTAGAGGAGCGCAGAGATCGCGGGTGATTGCAGTGATATTGGAGCTATGTCCTAGTCATAAGCAGAGGAACCTCCCCCTTACTCTATCAAATAGATCAGAATTGATACCTTATTAATACAGTAAAACATTACATCTGCCAGCCGCAGTGCAAAATTTCACTGGATCACGAAGCATTAAGGCACTCCATGAAGCAAGGCTCACAAATTCAATATAAATTGTTCCTTTCTTTAATGAGGATCCTGTTTGGGTTCAGAGGGTAAAGGCATCAATTCCAGGTTTGTCCTGACTCTTCAATGGTTTACTTGTGGATCTACCGGTGTGTGTCTCTCTCTCTCCCTTTCTCCCCCCACCCCCTCTCTCTCTCTCTCTCTCTCTCTCTCTCCCCTCTCTCCCCTCTCTCTCTCTCTCTCTCTCTCTCCCTTTCCCCCCTTCTCTCTCTTTCCCTCTCCCTTCCCCCCCTTCTCTCTCTTTCCCTCTCCCTTCCCCCCCTTCTCCCTCTCCCCCTCCCACGCCCCCTCTCTCTCCCATTTGCCCTCTCTCGCTCTCACTCTCTTTCTCGCCCTTTCCCACCCCCTCTCTCTCTCTCCCTTCCTTTCCCACTCCCTCTCTCTCTCTCCCTTTCCCACTCCCCCTCTCTTTCTCTCCCTTTCCCACCCCCTTTCTGTCCCTCTCCCTTTCCCACTCCCCCTCTCTTTCTCTCCCTTTCCCACCCGCTCTCTCTCTCTCTCGTCCTCTCTCTCTCTCCCTTTCCCACCCCCCCTTTCTCTCCCTTTCCTACACCTCTCTCTCCCTTCCCCATCCCCCCTCTCTCTCGCTTCCTTTCCCACACCTCTCTCTCTCTCTCTCTCTTTCCCACCCCCCCTCTCTCTCTCTTCCTTTTCCACCCCTCTCTCTCTCTCTCTCTCTCTCTCTCTCTCTCTCCCCTCCCTCTCTCTCTCTCTCTCTTTCCCCCCTTCCCTCCCCTCCCCCCACTCCCCTCCCAGTTGGTGTGTAGCTCTTTCTCTTGCTCAGTGTAACAAGCTGGATTTCATAATTCGCATGATTGTCTGTTTACATGATCAATTGCATGCTTTTCTCATTCCTGGTTGGTTTTGAAAGGACAAAGGTATCCTGGAGCGATGCAGGAGAGCCGGATGAATTTCCTTGTGTCTGACAGAAGAGCTCTAGGCTGTCGAGGTTGAGTCCAGGCCAGCAAATGATTTTCAGCCTAAAGAAAAATGAACTTTGTTTCTCATAACTCGAATCTGTTACTGTTGTTACTAGTATATTAGATTCAGTAAGCTTCTAATTGACAGCTCAGAAGTCCAAGCTAATGCACTGCCCACAGCAAACCAACAAATATGCAATCTCGTAAGTGTTCAGAAAGGAGTTCAACAATTGTCACTGACCTCCAAATAACTTTACCTCGAGACCAGAGGCAGTTCAAAAACATCTTGCAACACTTCTGTAACTCTGAACTAGCTTTGGTTGAATATACAGCTATGCAGGCCTAGAAATTCGATGGAACCCTTCCTGTTATTCAAGCGTTAAACGGGCACCTAATCCTCCAATAGGGGGGAGGCAGGAAATACAAGCTCTTTACCAGCCGGAAATGCACTGCCAACCATATCGGTATATACGTTAAAATATAAGCCTCCCCGCTCCTGATCAATGCCCTGACCCTCCCTCTCAATCATCGCCTCTATCTGCCTACCAATCGCTGTCTTCTGTTTCCCCCGCCCCGAATCACAGCCTCGATTCTATCCCGATCAAAGCCTTTACCTGCCTTCCAATCGTTATCTCTCCCACCCCCGATCACTGCCTCAACTCCCTCTCGATTGACCCCTCTACCATCCCCACGATCGCCGCCTTGCATCCCCCTTGATCACTGCCTCTGGCTGCACCTCACCCCCCCCCTCACAATTGCACCCCTCTCCCACTTAAATGAGGCCCATTATCGGCTGCACCTCGGAAAAGCAGCTCAGAGCTCCAACGGAGCCCGTGTGCGGAACCCAAGCTTCAACTCCACTGAAGAGAATCCATTTCTATCTGTGAACATAACGGCCCTGAAATTCCGTTTTGGCCTTCCCGCGGGCATGTTAGAGAAAAACTACGCACCTACCTTAAACTGCTGCCCACGTTCGACTTTCCGATGCTGTGGCCTGAGATGACTGCGATTCGCAGCGCGTGCACGTCGGGACGTGTGCAGGCCTGGAGCTGGAGTCACATGGCTCTGGGCAGCCAATCAGGTAAAGTATCATAGTAATAGGAGTTCCGAAAGGTCCTAAACTCCTATTACATTGATTGTGAAACAGCCCCAAACACCCAAACCACATCCCCAAACACTTAAAACACTAATAAAAAAAATAGAAACTAAACACTACATTCGTTTAAAGTAAAGTTATTAATGTCTTAAAAACATATATATTTTCCTGATTTTTTAAAAAGTTTTTAAAAATAAACTTACTGTTGTGGAGAGGGTTTTTAATGATAAAATATGTTTTCATAACTTTATTTTTATATGCTTTTTAAAACACTTGTGCCTGTAAAATTAGGCTATGCGCCTGCTTTTTCAGGCTCAAGATTTTTGAGGACATTTGTATGCGTAAACATTGGAAATTTGCACTGACAAATATCCTCGCTCCTGATCTGCGGAGGATCTATCAAGCCAGAAACTTGACAGATCGCAAAAGCTGGTTTTCAGTGCATGCGCATTGCGCGCTGCAAACCGGCTTTTCCGATGCCTTCCCGGGTCCGTAGAAACTTCGTACGGACCTGTGGAGGCAGGGATTTCAGGGCCATTAAAAACTAGTTCACACTAGTGACACTTTGCAAATGTGTCAGCTGCAGGCAATAGTGTCAGCTGTGGCTCAGGGGACAGCACACTTGCCTCTGAGTCAGAAGGTTGAGGGTTTAAGTCCCACTCCAGGAACTTGAGCACAAAAATCTCAGCTGTCACTCCCAGTGCAGTACTGAGGGAGCGCTGCACTGTCGGAGGTGCCGTCTTTCAGATGAGACGTTAAACTGAGGCCCTGGTCAGTTCTCTCAGGCGGACTGAAAAGATCCCATGAGACTATTTCGAAGAAGAGCAGGGGAGTTATCCCCGGTGTCCTGGCCAATATTTATCCCTCAATCAACATAGACGAAGAGGCAGTTGGGGAAGGACATTAGATATCTGAACTCCTTGGGTTAGGGAGAGGAAAGGTGGTGAGGGTTTTAGAGGCCCTTCTGGAAGTGCGTGTATCTTGTTGTGTGAGGGCAGAATTGAGCCTGCCTGTGATTCATCTCTCCTCAATGCCCCCCCCCCCCCCAGTTAAACAACCTGCTGACACATGGGCATGGCACCAGGGAGAGAGAAGTGCTCCCATAGAACTGCCGATATTGTTCAGTAATGACACGCTGCAGGATGATGGGATGGGATGATGAGATGTAATTGTTGTTTCCATGGTGTTATGCTCCCAACGAGGGAACAAAGCTTGCCTGGAGGATGGGGCTCATCATCGTCATCATCATAGGCAGTCCCTCGGAATCGAGGAAGACTTGCTTCCATTCTAAACAATCCAATGCGAGAACCGCAGTCCCTGTCACAAGTGGGACAGATAGTCGTTGAGGGAAAGGGTGGATGGGACTGGTTTGCCGCACCTGCGTTTGATCTCTGCATGCTCTTGGCGATGAGACTCGAGGCGCTTAGCGCTCTCCTGGATGCACTTCCTCCACTTTGGGCGGTCTTTGGCCAGGGACTCCCAGGTGTTGGTGGGGATGTTGCACTTTATCAGGGGAGGCTTTGAGCGTGTCCTTGGATGGGGCTGCAGGATTGCAAACTCACCCCTTTGTATCTACTAATTGAACGAGAGATGTATCATGGTTAAATATCAATACTGTGGGAACTTTAGTTTTAAAGAACAATATAAACCGGCTGTCCAATTTAAAGGGGGAGAAATTGATTATCGCCTGGTTTGAGACAGTCGCTAACTTTAGCACCGGGCGATGTTTATCGCCTCCAACTGGGATTTTGATTTTTAGCACCCTAAGAGTGGAGTGGGGCATTAAGGGAAACGTTCCACTCTCCTTAGCGCGCTAAAGGTCCATCATTGGGCGATAGCGCAGGACTGCTACTGAAGTCGTGGTGCTGGGATAACGGCATCCTCGTGCCTAAAGAGGAGGTGAGGTCGACCAGCTAAAAAAATAATGGAAGGAAGGTTAGCGACAATCTTCTACAGGTAAGAGAGGTAAGTAAATATAAATAAAGTGAAATCTGAACGGTAACTTGGTCATTCATTGAGATACCGGCCCCGGGATCCTCTGTGCTTCGTCTGCTCCCCCCCCCCCACCCCGGTCGGGAGCAGCGCCCGACGCAAAAACAGTCAAGTTTTGGATTGCGGCACGAACGGGGGCCATCGCACGCTCTTGATGTCACCAAATGGGCGGTGCTAGAGTGCGCAGCGCTAACTGACAGCACCGCTGCTAAACCTTCCATTGATGTTCGCGGCAGGCTGTTAGAGCGCGGCGCTCGGGTGGTAAATTCTTGGCGATCCGTTAGCGCCCATTCTCTGACGCTCCGGGATGGCGCTAAGCAGATTAATTTTTAGCCCAAAGACTTTTTAAACCTTTTTATGGAGGCCTTTTTATTCCCCTTCTCTCATCTCGGTTCTTTGGGCACTTCCCGTATCTTGGCCCTGCAATGTATTTGCTTCATGGGTTCTTTGCTTAAGGATTCATAGCAACACATTGCTATTAAGAACTAGTTGGTTTATTAACAAAAAGTTTGACAATCACACTACACGTTACCAGTTCATCCACCAGGCTCACAACCACCTGCCTCATCGTGGATCCCCCGAACCCAACGGGCTGGGGTCTTATTGAGTCTTGTGAACATCACGTGACTGGCTAAGCCACTCACAACTCAACAGCTCGACAAACCTGTGACCAATCTCTATCAATGAGTCTACGACAGACCCAGACACGAGGTGAGGAAAACCCCCAGTGGGGGAAGAGCTTTGTGAACCACAGACCCAAAGTCACCTATTCCCCCCCCGAGCTCGCTGCACTCACCACACGTCACATCTCAAATTACTCAAATACTAATTTGTGTTTGAATGAATCAACACTAACTACTTCCACCATCTCCCCAGTGAGCCTGTTCCATAGATTGTCCACTCGCTCACTGACATCATATTTCCACAGATTAGTTTTGAATTTACCCTCCCTTCAAATCCACCTTATAAATGTAAATATTGTGACGATATCCCTGTTCTGTATCACAAGGTTCTGTAAACAAAGAATCATTTCATCACCATTTTGCTATTGACACAGAAGAACCATTTCCCTCCAGAGTCTTTTCAAATTAGATTGTAAGAAACAGATTCCAATTGCTGATTATTGTTGATAATGGGATTATTTCCTTTGTGATTGGGTATTGAGCACGCTGATGAAAGCAAAAAGGATTAATTTAATCGCCTCTCGGATTTGCATATGATGTCAGCTATTTCCTTCTGTAGTATCAGACCTTGAGAATGTAACCTAGCAACAGGTGGGTGCTGATGGGAAAACTTCAATGGCTGCACACAGGAGTTGGAAAACATCCACCTTTGAAACATTGGGGTCAAAATTCGTTATGGCCGTTTTTGAAACGGTGTCATACTCTTTATTTGTTGCAGCTGGGCATTGATGGGCATTAGGACCCTGCGGGAGCTATTCACAGTGGCTGTATTCATTCTGGTTTCTGCCAGTTTGGGGACACCATTTTGGGTTGTATAAAAGCACAGTTAAGTTAAGTTACATTTCACCTGGCTCAGTTTGTCAGTTATTTACGCATACACAACATAATTTGGCGATGGGGATGGCTCAAATTAACCTCCCTACCCCCCACCAAGCCCCCTGCCTTTCCTCTCCACACTGGGGACCCTCCAATTCCGTGGCCGAGATGGCTAAAAAGTTTTTGTACATACATCATGCCGAGTGGGTTAGACGGCGACAATTGCCGCTGTGTAATACTTATCCACTGCCTCAGCACCGAAGGCCAATGCATCTTTGGCCAAATTGAAAACAACGGAGTCCTATGACAAAATGGTAAGCGCCCCAGAGAACTATTTTGGGCCAAAGAAAAGTCTCGTGATGGAGCGATACCAATTCCGACACAACATCACCGCCCGAGAGCTGATTTTAGCGTCGGTAAGTGCAGCCTCCAAACTGCAAAATTCAGTGTTAACGCCCAAAGATGAGAGAGCAGCGCTAACAGGTGCTGTTGTGCACTCACCCTCGGCCGGGAGCTCAGGAGGCCGACTGAATTTTCCATCAGGAAGCTGCCGCCATGCTAGCTGGCAAAACGGGAAGAAAAGGGAAGAAAAAGCCCCTCAAACTTCTCCGACCCACACACAAACTTCCCCACTGTTACAACTAATGAAAAAAAGTAAGACATAAAGAAAAAATACTTACCTTGCTCTCTGGCCGATACCGCACAAGTTCCGCAGTTTATTCACCACTTTTTCCAGCCTGTAAGAACGTCTGCCGGGATGGCCGACGTTCAAACTAAATATCGCAACAGAGGCGCCGAGGAGACGCTGCGCACTGGATGACGTGACCATACGGGGCCGTTAGCCGGCACAGCGTTGTCTCTTGTGCGGAGGTGCAGTGAGAGACCGTGTCGGAAGTGCAGCGAATGTTTTGTGGCGGAGGAGCGGCGAGGGATCAGCGGCAAGAGATCGTGGCGGAGGAAGGGTGAGAGATCGTGGCGGAGGTGCGGCGAATGTTTTGTGGAGGAGGAGTGGCGAGCGATGGTAGCGGAGGTGTGGCAAATGAGGGTGCGGGGCCCAGGAGAGACGAGGGCCCAGGGCCAGCACGGGCCCAGCCCACACTGCAATATGTGCGCGCACTAGGGTCCGTGCAGCAGAGCAGGTCTCCAGTCGTTCTGTTTTACCCTTGCCACTGGATAAAGGCAACTCTGTCAAGCCCGTGTGGTGGCTGACGTGCAACGGTCACCATACGTTAAAAAAAAATCCACGCACAGGCATCTTCCACCCCTGGAGTTCAGGACTGAAATATCGGGTCCTCCATTGAAACATCTATGAACTCCTCCCTTTTACTGTGGAAGCAAGTCATCCTCGTTTGAGGGACCACCTACGATGATGGTGCCTCTTGGTGCCTCTGCCAAAGAGCCGACTGAATTTCTGTGCAGGCGTGGACATCGCTAACTGTCAAAGGTGGGCCTTTACTGCCCGTTAACCGCCTACCGCCGGCGTTATAAAGCGAATTGCGGCCCCGTTGTCTTTTACAACACAGAATGAAATTATAAAAATGATTTGGCGCCAGAACTGAGCCACATCGAGCAGATGTTCTGTGTTTAGTTGTTGGAACCTGGTGTTCGAGATCTCCGAGCTCCTCCTCCTCTTGAGCATCCCCGATTATAATCGCTCCGCCATTGGCGGCCGAGCCTTCAGCTGCCTGGGCCCCAAGCTCTGGATTCTCTCCCTAAGGCTCTCCACCTCTCTCTCCTTTAAGATGCTCCTTAAACCCTATCTTTGACCAAGACTTTGGGCATCTGCCCTAATATCTCCTTACGTGGCTCAGTGTCAAATTTTGCTTGGTAACGCACCCGTAAAGCTTCTTGGGACGTTTCAATATATTAAAGGCGCTATATAAATGCAAGTTGTTCAAAACAAGAACAGATATACTTGTAGTTAATAATTAATAGTTCTCCTTTGACATTGGCCATGGCAGTTCAAAGGAACAGGTTTGAGAAGGGCTGTGGATTATGATCAGCTTTGATCGGTGTGTCACTTACAGGCCACAAAACTTAATTGCTGTAAGTCACCACCTCTTCGCAAGAGGGCGGATCAACTGGAAAATCGGGAGCATCGTGAATCCAGAGTGTTGACCTCTTCACTCGATTCTTTCATCCACCCTCTCAGTATTACATAGTCTACAGCAGAGAAACAGGCCATTTGGCCCAAATGGTCTATGCCAGTGTTTATGCTCTACTTGAACCTCTTCCCACCCCCTACTTCATCTCACCCTATCAACATGTCCCTCTATCCCTTTCTCTCCCACGTTCTTATCCAGCCTCCTCTTAAATGCATCTTTGCTTTTCGCCTCAACTACTCCTTGTGGTAGCCACAATCTAACCACTCTCTGGGTAAAGAAGTTTCTCTTGAATTCCTTGTTGTTCTCATAGATCTGTTGACATATTTCTTCCTCCACTTCTCTTCCACTGTTATGTGCTCTGTATAATAGCCCTACCAGTGCAATCTATCCCTTCTTAAACGTTGCCTCAATCCATATGAATTCTGTTTCATAGAAACATAGAAAATAGGTGCAGGAGTAGGCCATTCGGCCTTTCGAGCCTGCACCACCATTCAATATGATCATGGCTGATCATGCAACTTCAGTACCCAACTCCTGCCTTCTCTCCATACCCCTTGATCCCTTTAGCCGTAAGGGCCACATCTAACTCCCTTTTGAATATATCCAACGAACTGGACTCAACAACTTTCTGTGGTAGAGAATTCCACAGGTTCACAATTCTCTGAGTGAAAAAGTTTCTCCTCATCTCGGTCCTATATGGCTTACCCCTTATCCTTAGACTGTGACCCCTGGTTCTGGACTTCCCCAACATCGGGAACATTCTTCCTGAATCTAACCTGTCCAATCCCGTCAGAATTTTATATGCTTCTATGAGATCCCCTCTCATTCTTCTAAATTCCAGTGAATTTAAGCCGAGTCGATCCAGTCTTTCATCATATATCAGTCCTGCCATCCCAGGAATCAGTCTGGTGAACCTTCACTGCACTCCCTCAATAGCAAGACTGTTCTTCCTCAGATTAGGAAACCAAAACTGCACACAATACTCAAGGTGTGGTCTCAGCACAGCCCTGTACAAATGCCGGTTAGCTCAGTTGGTTAGAACGTGGTGCTAATAATGCCAAGCTCGCGGTTTCGGTCCCCATGCAGGCCATTCGAATGCTACTTATAATGTTTTATGGCCCTTACGGCCAAAGGGATCAAGGGGTATAGAGAGAAAGCAGGAAAGGGGTACTGAGGTTGAATGATCAGCCATGATCTTATTGAATGGCGGTGCAGGCTCGAGGGGCTGAATGTCCTGCTCCTGCACCTAATTTCTATGTTTCTATGCAGCAAGACCTCCCTGCACCTATACTCAAATCCTCTCGCTATGAAGGCCAACATGCCATTTGCTTTCTTTACTGCCTGCTGTACCTGCATGTTTACTTTCAATGTCTGATGTACCATGACACACAGGTCTCGTTGTACCTTCCCTTTTACTAATCTGATAATAATCTGCCTTCCTGTTTTTGCCACCAAAGTGGATAACCTCACACTTATCCACATTATACTGCATCTGCCATGCATTTGCCCATTCACCTAACCTGTCCAAGTCATTCTGCAGCCTCTTGGCATCCTCCTCACAGCTCACACCATCACCCAGTTTAGTGTCATCTGCAAACTTGGAGATACTACACTCAATTCCTTCATCCAAATGATTAATATATATTGTAAATAGCTGGGGTCCCAGCACTGAACCTTGTGGTACCCCACGAGTCACTGCCTAACATTCTGAAAAGGACCCGTTTCTTCCCACTCTTTGCTTCCTGACCACCAACCAGTTCTCTATCCACGTCAGTACATTACCCCCAATACCATGTGCCTTAATTTTGCACACTAATCTCGTGTGTGGGACCTTGTCAAAAGCCTTTTGAAAATCCAAATTCACCACATCCACTGGTTCTCCCTTGTCCACTCGACTAGTTACATCCTCAAAAAATTCTAGAAGATTTGTTAAGCATGATTTCCCTTTCATAAATACATGCTGACTTGGACCGATCCTGTCACTGCTTTCCAAATGCGCTGCTATTACATCTTTAATAATTGATTCCAGCATTTTCCCCACTACCGATGTCAGGCTAACCAGTCTATAATTCCCTGTTTTCTCTCTCCCTCCTTTTTTAAAAAGTGGGGTTACATTAGCTACCCTCCGATCCATAGGAATTGATTCAGAGTCCACGGAATGTTGGAAAATGACCACCAATGCATCCACTATTTCTAGGGCCACTTCCTTAAGTACTCTGGGATGCAGAATATCAGGTCCTGGGGATTTATCGGCCTTCAATCCCATCAATTTCCTGAACACCATTTCCTGACTAATAAGGATTTCCCTCAGTTCCCTCAGTTCCTTCTTCTTGCTAGACTCTCGGTCCCCTAGTATTTACGGGAGGTTATTTGTGTCTTCCTTAGTGAAGACAGAACCAAAGTATTTGTTCAATTGGTCTGCCATTTCTTTGTTCCCCATTATGGAAATGGCAGACCAGTTTCAAATCAGTAAGCACGGTTCTGAGTATGGAAAATTAATCCATGTGTTTTACTTTGTCCCACCCAGTCCTCAGTGTTCAGCCCGTGTGGTGGCTGGTGTACAACAGCCACCACACGTTAAAAACATCCACGCGCAGGCTTCTTCCACCTTCAAGATGTAGTTCTGGACCTGGAAGATTAGGTCCTTCATTGAAACACCTGTGAACTCATCCTTTTGGGCGCGTAAGCAAGTCCCTGGCCAAAGACTGCCCTAAGTGGAGGAAGAAATACCTGTGCTCCCAAGGGATTATGGGATCTCTTGGGACTCCGGGGAATGAGCCCTCTGGTGGCTGTACAGAGTAAATACAAGTCCACATTAATAACAACAATCCCCCCCCCCCCAAAGTCAATAGTGTAACTATTTACAATGTGAGTAGATCTGGGGTCCTTCTTGCCCTGGTCGATCGTCTCGGTGTGAAGGCTGGTGTTGTTGAATCATTTGTTGGGCCCTCGCTGGGCTGCTGTGCAGCTGGCCTTGCTGGGCTGTCTGATGTGTTGTGCCCTGCTGGGCTGCTGTGGATGGTGGGTTCTGCTTCGTGGTCAACCGTGGTGCCGGTTGCCACTGGTGTGTATGTTGGGGGATCAAAAAAGGTAGGGTCCAAGGTGGGTTGCTCAGGATAGTCCGCGAATCTGAGTTTGATTTGGTCCAAGTGATTCCGGTGAATGAGTCCATTTGAAAGTTTGACCCGAAACACCCTGCTCCCCTCTTTGGCCACAACAGTGCCGGGAAACCACTTGGGACCTTGTCCATAATTTAATACAAATACAGGTCATTGATTCAATCTCGCGTGACACATTTGCGCTATCATGGTATGCACCTTGTTGAAGCCGCCTGCTCTCTACCTGTTCATGTAGATTAGGATGAACTAACAAGAGCCTTGTCTTAAGTGCTCTTTTCATGAGCAGTTCAGCAGGTGGGATTCCAGTGAGTGAGTGGGGTCTCGTGCGGTAGCTAAGAAGGACTCAGGATAGGTGAGTCTGCAGTGAGCCTTCAGTTACCCTCTTCAAGCCTTGTTTGATGGTTTGCACTGCTCTCTCTGCCTGATCATTGGGCACTGGTTTAAATGGGGCAGATGTGACATGTTTGATCCCGTTACGGGTCATGAATTCTTTGAACTCAGCACTGGTAAAACATGGCCCGTTGTCGCTCACCAGGACATCGGGTAAGCCGTGAGTGGCAAACATGGCTCGCAGGCTTTCAGTGGTGGCAGCGGACATGCTAGCCGACATTATCTCACATTCAATCCACTTGGAGTACGCATCTACAACCACAAGGAACATTTTACCCAAGAACGGGCCTGCATAATCGACGTGTACCCTAGACCATGGTTTGGAGGGCCAAGACCATAAACTTAGCGGCGCCTCCCTGGGTACATTGCTTAACTGTGAACGCAGGACTCTAAATCCGCATCGATACCAGGCCACCATACGTGTGATCTGGCTATCGCTTTCATCATTAGGATGCCTGGGTGGGTACTGTGGAGTTCATTGATGAAGTTGTCTCTGCCCTTCTTGGGGACCACTATTCGATTGCCCCACAGAAGGCAGTCTGCCTGTATAGACATTTCATCTTTGCGCCACTGGAACGGCTTTATCTCTTCCTGCATTTCCACTGGGACACTGGACCAGCTCCCGTGAAGCACACAGCTTTTAACTAGAGATAATAAGGGGTCCTGGCTTGTCCAGGTTTTGATCTGCCGGGCAGTGACGGGTGATTGCTCACTCTCAAATGCTTCCATAACCTTGGCTAGATCTGCGGGCTGCGCCATTTCCACCCCCGTGGTGGGCAATGGCAGCCTGCTGAGAGCATCGGCGCAGTTTTCTGTGCCTGGCCTGTGGCGGATGGCCTAGTTGTATGCGGACAACGTGAGCGCCCATCTCTGGATGCGGGCCGATGCGTTGGTATTTATCCCTTTACTCTCGGAAAACAGGGATATAAGTGGCTTATGGTCAGTTTCCAATTCGAATTTTAGCCCAAACAGGTATTGATGCATTTTCTTTACCCCATAGACACACGTTAACGCTTCTTTTTCAATCATGCTGTAGGTTCTCTCAGCCTTAGACACACTCCTGGATGCATAAGCAACCGGTTGCAGTTTCCCAAAATCATTAGCTTGTTGCAATACACACCCGCCGCCATATGACGATGCATCACATGCTAGCACCAAACGCTTACATGGATCATACAACACAAGCAATTTGTTTGAGCATAACAATTTTCTCGCTTTTACAAAGATATTTTCTTGGCTTTTGCCCCAAACCCATTCGTCCCCTTTTCGTAGTAAGACATGCAGTGGTTCTAGCAGGGTGCTGAGACCTGGTAACAAGTTACCAAAGTAGTTCAAGAGTCCCCTGCAGTCAGAATCAGGGGAAGTCATAACGGGGAACAAAGAAATGGCGGATCAATTGAACAAGTACTTTGGTTCGGTATTCACTAAGGAGGATACAAACAACCTTCCGGATATAAAAGGGGTCAGAGGGTCTAGTAAGGAAGAGGAACTGAGGGAAATCTTTATTAGTCGGGAAATTGTGTTGGGGAAATTGATGGGATTGAAGGCCGATAAATCCCCAGGGCCTGATGGACTGCATCCTAGAGTACTTAAGGAGGTGGCCTTGGAAATAGCGGATGCATTGACAGTCATTTTCCAACATTCCATTGACTCTGGATCAGTTCCTATGGAGTGGAGGGTAGCCAATGTAACCCCACTTTTTAAAAAAGGAGGGAGAGAGAAAACAGGGAATTATAGACCGGTCAGCCTGACCTCAGTAGTGGGTAAAATGATGGAATCAATTATTAAGGATGTCATAGCAGTGCATCTGGAAAATGGTGACATGATAGGTCCAAGTCAGCATGGATTTGTGAAAGGGAAATCATGCTTGACAAATCTTCTGGAATTTTTTGAGGATGTTTCCAGTAAAGTGGACAAAGGAGAACCAGTTGATGTGGTATATTTGGACTTTCAGAAGGCTTTCGACAAGGTCCCACACAAGAGATTAATGTGCAAAGTTAAAGCACATGGGATTGGGGGTAGTGTGCTGACGTGGATTGAGAACTGGTTGTCAGACAGGAAGCAAAGAGTAGGAGTAAACGGGTACTTTTCAGAATGGCAGGCAGTGACTAGTGGAGTGCCGCAAGGTTCTGTGCTGGGGCCCCAGCTGTTTACATTGTACATTAATGATTTAGACGAGGGGATTAAATGCAGTATCTCCAAATTTGCGGATGATACTAAGTTGGGTGGCAGTGTGAGCTGCGAGGAGGATGCTATTAGGCTGCAGAGTGACTTGGATAGGTTAGGTGAGTGGGCAAATGCATGGCAGATGAAGTATAATGTGGATAAATGTGAGGTTATCCACTTTGGTGGTAAAAACAGAGAGACAGACTATTATCTGAATGGTGACAGATTAGGAAAAGGGAAGGTGCAACGAGACCTGGGTGTCATGGTACATCAGTCATTGAAGGTTGGCATGCAGGTACAGCAGGCGGTTAAGAAAGCAAATGGCATGTTGGCCTTCATAGCGAGGGGATTTGAATACAGGGGCAGGGAGGTGTTGCTACAGTTGTACAGGGCCTTGGTGAGGCCACACCTGGAGTATTGTGTACAGTTTTGGTCTCCTAACTTGAGGAAGGACATTCTTGCTATTGAGGGAGTGCAGCGAAGGTTCACCAGACTGATTCCCGGGATGGCGGGACTGACCTATCAAGAAAGATTGGATCAATTGGGCTTGTATTCACTGGAGTTCAGAAGAATGAGAGGGGACCTCATAGAAACGTTTAAAATTCTGACGGGTTTAGACAGGTTAGATGCAGAAAGAATGTTCCCAATGTTGGGGAAGTCCAGAACCAGGGGTCACAGTCTGAGGATAAGGGGTAAGCCATTTAGGACCGAGATGAGGAGAAACTTCTTCACCCAGAGAGTGGTGAACCTGTGGAATTCTCTACCACAGAAAGTAGTTGAGGCCAATTCACTAAATATATTCAAAAGGGAGTTAGATGAAGTCCTTACTACTCGGGGGATCAAGGGTTATGGCGAGAAAGCAGGAAGGGGGTACTGAAGTTTCATGTTCAGCCATGAACTCATTGAATGGCGGTGCAGGCTAGAAGGGCTGAATGGCCTGCTCCTGCACCTATTTTCTATGTCTATGTTTCTATGTCCCAGAAACGACCGCAGCTCCGTCACGTTCTGTGGCCTCGGTGCGTTCTCGATTGCCTCCGTCTTTGCGTTGGTGGGCCTGATGCCGTCCACCGCAATCCTCTTTCCCAAGAACTCCACTTCAGGCGCGAGGAAAACGCACTTCGAGCGTTTTAACCTGAACCCCACGCCCTGAGTCGACTAACAACCTCCTCCAGCTTCTGCAGATGCTTGGTTGTGTTCCAACCTGTGACCAAGATGTCGTTCTGGAAGACCATGGTGTGCAGGACCGACTTCAGTAAGCTTTCCATGTTTCTCTGGAATATCGCCGCCGCCGATCGGATTCCAAAAGGGCATCTGTTATAAACAAAAAGACCTTTGTGCGTGTTGATGCAGGTGAGAACCTTCGATGATTCCTCCAGTTCCTGAGTCATGTAGGCAGAAGTCAGATCCAGTTTCGTGAACACCTTTCCTCCCGCCAGCGTCGCAAAGAGGTCATCGGTCTTTGGTAGTGGGTATTGGTCCTGCAGGGAGAATCACCACAGATTCTGACAGTGCCGTCTCCCTTGAGGACTGGGATGATAGGACTGGCCCTCTTGTTGAACTCGATTGGGGAAATGATGCCCTCTCTTTGCAGCCGGTCCAGCTCGATCTCTACCCTTTCTCTTATCATGTCTGGTACTGCTCTCGCCTTGTGATGGATGGGTCGCGCCTCCGGAATTAGGTGGATCTGCACTTTTGCTCCTTGGAATTTCCCAATGCCTGATTCGAACAGCGAAGGAAATTTGTTTAAGACCTGGGCACATGAAGTGGCATCAGCAGCGATAGCGCTCAGACGTCGTCCCAGTTCCAGTGTATCTTTCCCAGCCAGCTCCTGCCGAGCAGAATGGGACCATCGCCCAGTACCACCCAGAGTGCTAGCTTGTGCACCGCTCCATCGTAGGAGACCTTTACGGTAGCACTGCCTATTACAGGAATCAGTTCTTTATGTAAGTTCTTAGTTTCGTGCGAACTGGAGTTAAGACTGGCCTTGAGGCCTTGTTGCACCACAACTTTTCGAAAGTCTTTTTGCTTATGATGGACTGGCTCGCGCCCGTGTCCAGCTCCATTGACACCGGGAGTTCATTTAGTTCAACATTCAGCATTATCGGGGGACAATTCGTGGTGCACCCTCTGCCTCCTCTATCTGAGGCTCTGGTTCATCGTGATCCTCCGTGGATCGGTTCTCCTCTGAAGGGTGGTTTGCAGCTCGCCTGTACACTCATCGGAGGTGTCCCATTGTTCCACAGCCCTTGCAAACGTACTCTTTGAATCGGCATGAACGGAAACAATGAACACCCCCGCAGCGCCAACAAGGTGTTAATGGCCCACCATCATCACCCTTGATGGTGGGCTCTGAGTCATCTGCGGACGTGCAGCTTCAGGTATGTGTGACCTGCCCTGTACATTACAATTCAAAAACAACAGCACTTTGTTCACAGTACTTGTAACAACACTTGTGCGCTGAGAGATTTGCTTCGTATTGTCACTGGTGGCAATGAACGCCTGGGCTATCGCTATGGCCTTACTCAAGGTTGGGGTCTCTACAGTCAAACGTTTGCGCAGTATGGTTTTCATGGCCAATGCCAAGTACGAAAAAGTCTCTGAGCATGTGCTCCAAATGTCCTTCAAATTCGCAATGTCCTGCAAGGCGTCTTAGCTCGGCGACATAACTCGCCACTTCCTGGCCTTCAGACAGTTTGTAGGTGTAGAACCGGTACCTCGCCATCAGAACGCTTTCTTCGGCTTCAAATGCTCTCGGACCAGTGTGCACAAATCGTCGTCCGATTTCTCCGTGGGTTTCGCTGGAGTGAGCAGATTCTTCATGAGGCCATACGTTGGTGCCCCACAGACGGTGAGGAGGATCGCCCTATGTTTGGCAGTGCTCTCTTCCTCATCGAGCTCGTTGGCCACGAAGTATTGGTCGAGTCACTCCACAAAAGTTTCCCAATCATCTCCCTCCGAAAATGTCTCCAGGATGCCCACTGTTATCTGCATCTTTGGGTTCGCTACCTGTATCTCGTTGTCAGTTGTAGTGTATGGAGAAAGAGTCAGACTGAACACTGTGAGCTCAAAGTAAAGTGTGACCGTAGTCTTTTATTGCAGGTCTCCAGAGTGCCTCTCCAACCTGTGAAGCACACTTAAATACCTGTGCTCCCAAGGGTTTATGGGATCCCTTGGGACTGCAGGGGATGAGCCCTCTGGTGGCTGTACAGAGTAAATACAAGTCCACATATATAACAAGATGGGTGCTGAGTAAATTAATGAAAGACAAGAAAGTTTGCGGTAGATGGGGGAGAGGTAGGAGCTGGAGATGAGAAAAGGCTTGCTGTCAGACGGTGAGCTAATATTTAGCTCGGAGTGCTGTGCACGTAGTGAGATGGCACTGAGACGCCTTACAGTAAAATATGATACTGCACTGAAGTAGTGTGAATGTTCAAACTTTATGTGTGTGTGTAGTGTAGATAAAAGAGTTGATTGGAGAGAGAAAATATTCATGTGGTGAAACAGAAATATCCATTAATTCAAACCCACAGGACAATCTTTGCTATGAGCGTCCTCTGATGCAAAAGTAACATTTATCAAACTCCCACAGACCAACCACTCACTTATCTCTGTGTTGATTTGAAAATTTCAAAACTACAGTGAATTTTTATTATATTTTTGAATAACTTTTTTTTTCCAAAAGAAGTATGGTCCTGAATTTGCGGTCCCGATGGGTGCGTGCAGGTGCCTAAACCTGTAACTTGCGATCAGTCGAGAACCCTCTGGACAGATCCACTGCATCCAGAAGTAAAGGGCTTCCGCGGGCGGAGAGGCGGGCTATTTGCCCAACCTCTGCCCAGCCAATGCCCGTCAAATTCTTACGACTCATAAAAGCAGGTGTAAGGCCTGCTTTTATCAGTGTAAGACTTTTAAAGTACAGAAAAACCTTTTTTTTTTAATAATTTAAAATCCTGTTAAATAAGGTAAGTTTATTTTTAGACCCTTTAAACTATGTACATTTATTTTTCAAAAAATTAAATTTTTGTTTTAAATAATGAATGAAATTCATTTTTATTCATTTGAAATATATGATGGGTTCTTTTTTAAGTTATTTTTAGTGTTTCTGTGTTTTTGGGGGTATTCCCATTCCACCGTCATCATAGGCAGTCCCTCGGAATCGAGGAAGACTTGCTTTCACTCTAAAAGTGAGTTCTCAGGTGACTGAACAGTCCAATACGGGAATTACAGTCTCCGTCACAGGTGGGACAGACAGTGGTTGAAGGAAAGGGATGGGTGGGGAGTCTGGTTTGCCGCATGCTCCTTCCGCTGCCTGCGCTTGCTTTCTGCATGCTCTCGGCGATGAGACTCAAGGTGTTCAACGCCCTCCTGGATACACTTCCTCCACTTAGGGCGGTCTTTGGCTAGGGACTCCCCAGGTATCGGTGGGGATGTTGCATTTTATCAAGGAGGCTTTGAGGGTGCCCTTGAAACGTTTCCTCTGCCCACCTGGGGCTCGTTTGCCGTGGAACTTGGCATTAAGTATGAATGGGAATACCCCTACTCTGATAGGTTGGGCCGGCCCCCGTGGTCCCAGTGATGTGTACAAAACCTGTACGCTGCTGGGATACGTGGGCCCGTGTGCAGGCCTTCGCGCAGAGGGCCAGGACCACAAGTCTCCGGACGTCCCGGGACCACCAGGTACTTTCATGGAGATTTCTGCGGTCGGAGGCATCCGCCCGTGGGAAGACTTCAACCGCAATTTCTGGGCCTATACATTTTGGAGGGGGCAGCTTTACCTGATGTGTTGGGGCTACTCAAAGCACCGAGTTGTTTTTTAATTTATCGCCCTTGCTCCTCAATCATAGATAAGGGAGTGAGAGAAAAAAATAAATCTGAGGGAGAGTGTCAAATGTGAATAAAATTTTGAAACAGTCAGTGCTGTTGAGATGGCATTGGTATGGGGCAATTTTAAATTGACCCGATTGGTGTAAACAGGACGGTGATATTTACTTTTGTTGGCGTTTCTGTTACAGCCTCCGCCACTTTGTTTCTAATTCATTTGCAGGCCGTTGGCATCGCTGGCAAAGCCAGCTATTGACAAACATCCACTATAAGTCCACCGGTGGCAGTTTTGAGAGTCTGGTCTTCAAACACTCTCTTCCTCAGGCGGCCGAAGGCTGCACCGGCGAACTGGAGGCAGTGTTGGATCTCGTTGTCCACACTCGATCAGCTCCGCTGGGCAGGGCCACATTGTTCACATGTCAGACACGAGACTCCCTAAGCAAGCACTCTACTCGGAGCTCCTTGACAGCAAACAAGTCAAAGGTGGGCATAGGAAACGTTACAGGGACACCCTCAAAGCCTCCCTGATAAAGTGCAACATCCCCACTGACACCTGGGAGCCCCTGGCCAAAGACCACCCTAAGTGGAGGAAGAGCATCCGGGAGGGAGCTGAGCACCTCGAGTCTCGTCGCCGAAAGCATGCAGAGAACAACGAGATCTCTTGTTGATAGGAGGCTCCCGAGATATGGGAAGTTGTCCAGGGCCACGCCGTGGATCTTGATGACTGGGGGACAGTGCTGTGCAGTAACGACAGGCTGGTGGAGGGCCTTTGTCTTGCTGATGTTTAGCGTGAGGCCCATGCTTTCAAATGCCTCAGTAAATACGTCGACTATGTCCTGGAGTGCAGCCTCTGTATGTGCGCAGAAGCAGGCGTCGTCCATGTATGATAGCTCGACGACAGAGGTTGGGCTGGTCTTGGCCTGGAGACGGAGGAGGTTGAACAGGTTCCCACTGGTTCTGTAATTTAATTCCACTCCAGCGGGGAGCTTGTCGAATGTGAGGTCGACAAGCTGCCACCAAGCTCATGGTCGGCAGGGCTGTAGTGATACCCACCCTCCTGTATAGCTCAGAAACATGGATCATATACAGTAGGCACCTCAAGTCACTGGAGAAATACCACCAATAATGTCTCCTACAAGATCCTACAAATCCCCTGGGAGGACAGACGCACCAACATCCTCGCGTCCTCGCCCAGGCCAACATCCCCAGCATTGAAGCACTGACCACACTCGATCAGCTCCGCTGGGCAGGCCACATTGTTCACATGTCAGACACGAGACTCCCTAAGCAAGCACTCTACTCGGAACTCCTTGACAGCAAACAAGCCAAAGGTGGGCAGAGGAAACGTTACAGGGACACCCTCAAAGCCTCCCTGATAAAGTGCAACATCCCCACTGACACCTGGGAGCCCCTGGCCAAAGACCACCCTAAGTGGAGGAAGTGCATCCGGGAGGGCGCTGAGCACCTCGAGTCTCATCGCCGAGAGCATGCAGAGAACAAGCGCAGGCAGCGGAAAGAGCGTGCGGCAAACCAGACTCCACACCCACCCCTTCCCTCACCTACTGTCTGTCCCACCTGTATTGGACTATACAGCCACCTAAGAACTCATGTTAAGAGTGGAAGCAAGTCTTCCTCGACTCCGAGGGACTGCCTATGATGATGATAAGCCCACTGACTCCTTCAGCTACCTGGACTACACTTCCTCCCACTCCACTTCCTGTAAGGACTCCATTCCATTCTCCCAGTTTCTCCGTCTCCATCACGTTGCCACCTTCCATACTAGTGTTTCCGATGTGTCTTTCCTTTTCCCCAACCGAGGATCTCCCTCCACCGTGGTTGACATGGCCCTCGACCGTGTCCGTTCTATTTCCCTCTCACTCCTTGCCCTCCCTCCCAGAACCACAATAGAGTTCCCCTTGCCCTCACCTTTTACCCCACCAGCCTCCACGTTCAAGGAGATCATCCTCCGCCATTTCTGCCACCTCCAGCATGATCCCACCACCAATCACGTCTTCCCCTCCCCTCCCCTCTCAGCGTTCCGAAGGGACCGCTCCCTCCGCGACACCCTGGTCCATTCCTCAATCACCCCCAACATTCCCTCTGCTCCCCAAGGTGTCTTCTGTGCAAGTGCAGGAGATGCAACACCTGCCCTTTTACCTCCTCCTTTCCCACTGTCCAGGGCCCCAAACACTCCTTGCAGGTGAGACAGCGATTTACTTGTACTTCTTTCATTTTAGTATACTGTGTTCGCTGCTCACGATGTGCTCTCCTCTGCATTGGGGAGACCAAATGTAGATTGGGTGACCGCTTTGCGGAACACCTCCGTTCAGTCCGTAAGCGTGACCCTGAGCTTCCGGTCGCTTGTCACTTTAATTCCCCGCTCCACTCCCACTCTGCTGATGATGCATTCCAGTCCCTCCGGTGCCCACCTCTCACGGAAGGCCACGAGCGTACCGGTGGACACCTAGTGCTCCATCTCCAGGGATACCCTGGCTCGGATGTAACCGTGGAAGAGAGGCAGGCAGTCGGGCTGAACGACCCCCTCGACTGCCCGCTGCCTGGACTGGGTGATGGCCACCTTGGCCGTGCCCAGGAGCAGTCTTACGAGGAGGCCTTCTGACCTGCCCGCTCCCCTCCGCACAGGGTGCCCAAAGATCAGGAGTGTGGGACTGAAGTGCCTGCTCCACCATTCAATAAGATCATGGCTGATCGTCTACCTCAACTCCACCTTCTCGCCCGATCCCCATATCTCTTGATACTCTTAGTATCCAAAAATCTATCGACCTCAGCCTTGAATCTACTCAACGACTGAGCATCCACATCTCTCTGGGGTAGAGAATTCCAAAGATTCACAACCCTCTGACTGAAGAACTGTCTCCTCATCTCAGTCCTAAGATGCTTATGCCTCCGAAGCGGGGTGGATTGAAGTTTGGTCCATCCTAGGCTCCGGTGAGAATTGCAAGCAGTGCTTATTTGTGGCCTTTCCTAGGTCCTGCATGATTTTTCACCACTATGGGGCATCCCCGTCAACCCTATTTGCCCCCACCACTTGAATATTTCTCTGCCTTCCCCCAGTGCAGTTGATCTCGACATCCACCCAGAAGCCCTTGAAGATGCGGGGTGAGTGGTTCGACTTGAGCGTCCAGGACTTCTCACTGTTTCCGCCAAAGATTCACCTCACTGCTAAAGCACTGGTGGAGGGCGCGGTTTCGATATTCCTGGGACTGAAGAGGGTCGTGTTTAGGCCCGGCAGGGGCACCAGGGATATATGGACCATATGCTGGCTCCGGACCACACTGGATCCTTCAAATTCCAATCCGAGGGAGAATTGGGAAGATCTTCTTGACTCCCGCCAACCCAAGAAGGCAAGTTGGAAGACAGTCCTGAACTTCGCCAGGAAAAGCCCTTCCTTCACGCCCTTTGAAGGGCCTCAGCAGAAATCCCGCCATTTGAGACCCTTATAAATGATTGAAAGGCCGCATTAGAGGGAGCAGCATGAGGCGGCCCGGCCCGGCCCGGAAATCGGCGCGGTCCCGGCCTGCAAGACCATCAGCAGGCCGAGGCCATCAGAGGGAGCAGCGTGCGGTGGCATACCACTGCAGGAGGGCGACGGCTGCGAAGCCCGGTCGCTGATTGCAGTGCGGGCAGGCACAGCAGGAGGGGCGAAGGAGCGGCGAGAGTTTGTAGAAGGAAGTGACCGGGGCCCAGGAGAGGCGTGAGTTTGGGGCCCAGAAGAGGCGAGGGCCCAGGGGCAGCACGGGCCCAGCCCACACTGCGATATGTGCGCGCACTAGGTCCGTGCAGCAGAGCAGGTCTCCAGTCGTCCTGGTTAACCCTTGCCACTGGACCGAGACCGAGCTCTGTCAAGCCCGTGTGGTGGCTGGTGTGCAACGGCCACCCCACGTAAAAAAAAATCCACGCACAGGCATCTTCCACCCTTCATGTAGTTCAGAACCTGGAATATTAGGTCCTTCATTGAAACACCTGTGAACTCATATCTTTTTGGCGTGGAAGCAAGTCATCCTCGCTTCGAGGGACTGTCTATGATGATGATGATGATGAAATGACCGTTGGTAATGTAAAAGAAAGAACTTGCCTTTATATAGCGCCTTTCACTACCTCAGGACGTCTCAAAGAGCTTCACAGCCACTGAAGTATTTTCATTGAAGTCTATTCACTGTTGAAACAAAATTGAGGGATAACCAGAGGCCAAGCCATGAGTAGGACCAGAAATCTGAAGGATGGGTTTTAGTTGAAATCATTCTGTGCCATCATTGAATAGTTGCTCAATCATTCATCCTAGTAGAGGAGGCTCCGCAGTACTTAACTTGCTGTATTGCAAGTGATTGATTAAAACGCTAGGATTTAATAGATTTCTTAATCTGCTCAGTTCAACAAAAACAGTTTTAATGAAGTCCAGACATCTATATCATCTGTGATCTCTTGCTGTGTTCAATATGAAAATTTTTTTTAAACTGATGAAAGGGCTTTCATACCAGTCGTTTATCATTAACGGAAATAAGCCTTGGTACGGCCAATCAGGTTTCAGTCTCCTTCTCTCGCGCTCCCCCTCTCCCGCTCTCCCTCTACCCCTCCCTCTCTTTAGGAGCAATTTTCACATAATCTGCTCGTCGGAAAACTGATGGGATCAGGAGCAACACTGGTTTCACACCTGGAATCGTAGAACGGTTACAGCGCAGAAGGAGGCCATTCGGCCCGTCGAGCCTGTGCCGTTTCTCTGCAAGAGCACTTCAGCCAGTCCCACCCCCCCCCCCCGCCCTTTCCCCATAGTCCTGCAAATTATTCTCCTTCAGGTACTTATCCAATTCCTCGACTGATTTTAGCCTCCACTGAAATCGATAATGAGCGGGTTGTAAATCTGCCGATCCAATGTCTGCCCAAGGCTCCCTCGATTGCAATTTAGAGGGTCCAGTGCAAATGGTGTGGAGACCTGGTGGAACCAGGACATGGTTTGCATTACCCGGTGCCCCCGACCGGGTGTAAATACGGTTTACGCCCTCTCCAGCCCCAGGACCTTCGGGATGGGGTGATTTGAGGTGAAGCTTTGGCTAAAATAGAGAATGATCTGAAGGCGATGGGGGGAAATCTAACCCGAGCACAGTTGTTAGGTGCTCCCAGGAATCATTGGTTGAGGACTCGAGTGGCTAACAGCTTGCCATGGATCACTAGGGTGGAATCATGGTTTGACCCCGAGGACGTTAATAATACAGAGCCAAGCCAAGGAAACTGACTCTGGCTTTTAAATCCGACCGGAGGGGAAGAGAATAGACAAAAGGGAAAAGTGCATGAGATGAAGGGAAGTGTGGATGGTAGAAAAGAATGGAAACAGGAGGGGGGGTAATGTGAACAGATCCTAGGCGTGCTTTAGTTGTGGGAGAACGGGACACTGGGGCAAGGAGTGCAAGTTCCCAAGAAAGGAAAAACCAGGACATGGGGGTCCCTCTAGGTCAAAACCATGGGTAGTAGAGGCGGAGAGAGAGAAGGTAGAAGACCAGTTGGAACTTCTAGTGGTTGTGTTACAGCAGGTTATGGGCAAGGATCAGGAAATGCATGAAACACAAACGGATAGTATGCAGGTACAGCAAGTGATCAGGAAGGCCAATGGAATCTTGGCCTTTATTGCAAAGGGGATGGAGTCTAAAAGCAGGGAAGTCTTGCTACAGTTAGACAGGGTATTGGTGAGGCCACACCTGGAATACTGCGTGCAGTTTTGGTTTCCATATTTACGAAAGGATACACTTGCTTTGGATGCAGTTCAGAGAAGGTTCAGTAGGTTGATTCCGGGGAGGAGGGGGTTGACTTATGAGAAAAAGTTGAGTAGGTTGGGCTTCTACTCATTGGAATTCAGAAGAATGAGAGGTGATCTTATCAAAATGTATAAGATTATGAGGGGGCTTGACAAGGTGGATGCAGAGAGGATGTTTCCACTGATGGGGGAAATTAGAACTAGGGGGCATAATCTTAAAATAAGGGGCCTCCCATTTAAAACTGAGATGAGGAGAAATTTCTTTTCTCAGAGGGTTGCGGATCTGTGGAATTCGCTGCCTCAGAGAGCTGTGGAAGCTGGGACATTGAATACATTTATGACAGAGATAGACAGTTTCTTAACCGATAAGGGAATAAGGGGTTATGGGGAACGGGCAGGGAAGTGGACCTGAGTCCATGATCAGATCAGCCATGATCGTATTAAATGGCGGAGCAGGCTCAAGAGGCCAAATGGCCTACTCCTGCTCCTATTTCTTATGTTCTTATGTTCCCTGGACACCAAAGCCTGCCCCCTCAACCCCATCTACAAGGATCTCTGGGTGCGTGTGGCTGTGCATTGAATTGGGGGAAGGCGGAGAGATATTCAGCTGGCTGGGGGAAATGGGGGGGGGGGGGTGGGGGGGAGAGAGGGTAGGCCTGGTGAGTTCGGCTAAAGTTACCCTTCTTTCTCTCTTCCTGAAGCCTGGCTTAATGAGGTGAAGGAGAACACAAACACAGAGGTACCAACTCAAGGGCAGTTAGGGATGGGCAATAAATGCTGGCCCTAGCAGCGACGTCCTCAAGCCATGAATGAATTTTAAACAAACTTCTAGGCTGTTACATGAATGTAACATCCAGCAGTTTATAAGCTGCCACTGTACTTCACCTCTGATTCTATAAGTTCAGCAACAGTGATTATAAATTGTTCCCTCTGTTGCTAAGCAACAACCATTCATGATCCCACTGTGTACAGAAAATGAGATACTCCTGCGTCTGATTATTGGGAACAATACTTTTACTTTCATTGATCTTTCATAGAATATTCTCTGCTTTACTTTATACGAACATACAGTATTGATGGACAGGAAAAGACTATAAGTGCATCGGAACAGGAGGAGGCCATTTAGCCCCTCGAGCCTGTTCCACCATTCAATATAATCTTTGACCTAACTCCATATAACTGCCTTTGCCCCCTGTCTCCTTATACCTTTGATTCACAAAAATCTCATCAAACTCAGAGCTAAAATTAATAATTGATCTAGCATCAATTGCCATTTGTAGGAATATGTCCCTTTGTGTGTAGAAGTGTTTCCTAATTTCACTCCTGAACGATCTGGCTCTAATTTTTAGATTATGCCCCGAGTCCTAGACTCTTTAACCAGCAGAAATAGTTACCCTCTACCTACCCCACCTATTCCCCTTATTATTGTGAACACTTCAATCAAATCACCCCTTAACCGCCTAAATTCCAGGGAAGACAACATTGGTTTGTGTAATCACTTCTTGTCATTTAACCCCTGGAGTCTGGGTATCTGAGAGCAGCTGGTACATCAAGCCTGCCCCACACCTTGATGGCCAGAGCATTATAACTATACACTTCCTACACTCTCCCTCCCCTCCCACAGAAGCCGTGTCATCTCCTGGTAGAGGCAAAAAAACCCAGAGCCAATAAGTGAAAAAATACTCTGGAAAATTCCCCTCTGACCCCTGCCCCCTCACCCCTCGAGACCAGTCCAAGAGATTTCATGGACCAAGTCTTGCCAATACAGACACGTACCTTCCAGATGATGCGATCTTTGCCCCACCCAAGAACTGGTCCAGCTCTCGCTGGAAGGCACACACATAGAGAGTCAGCTCCCACCACACCAGCCGGCAACACATTCCCGAGGCGCACTACCCTCTGGGAAAGGAAGACCTGCCCAACACCCAGTCAATTCCCACTCTTACACGGTTTAAACTTGTGTCCCCTGGTCCTCTCCAATCCATTAAACTGGAATAATCTAGCAATAGGGACGCTATCCAGCCCTTTAGTTATTTTATAGGCCTCTTTCAGGCGGCCCTCTAAGTCTACGTTTCTCTAAAGTAAATCGTAGAAGCCTAGAAATTTACGGCACAGAAGGAGGCCATTTCGGCCCATTGTGTCTGTGCCGGCCGAAAAAGAGCTATCCAGCCTAATACAACTTTCCAGCTCTTGTTCCGTAGCCCTGTAGGTTACAGCACTTGAAGTGCACATCCAAATAATTTTTAAATGCGATGAAGGATCAAGATCACTATCTGAGTAGCTGATGTAAGTGAAAAAATACTCTGGAAAATTCCTCTCCGATCCCCCCTCAGACGATCGAGACCAGTCCAGGAGATCTCATGGATCAAGTCTTGCCAATACAGACACTTACCTTCCAGGTGATGCGATCTCTGCCCCACCCAAGAACTGGTCCAGCTCTCTCTGGAAGACACACCCAAGAATCATTATTGTAGCTCTCCTGTGGACTCTTTCCAAGGCCACTATATCACCCACTGTGGGCGACCAAAACTGAGCTATCCAGATGCATTCTGCTCAGCGCCCTAATAAGTGACAAAATGGGGTCCTTTGACTTATACTGAATGGCTCTATTAATAAAACAAATAGGACATCAATCTGAGGAGAAGCATTGAGGGATAATGCTCTTGTACACTTTGGGCTACCTTCTGTAAGGATTCACATCTGATTTCCCACAGATGGAAAGAGAACCATTAGCAATAGTGTCAGCTGTGTCTCAGTGGACAGCACTCTCGCCTCAAGTCAGAAGGTTGTGGCTTCAAGTCCCACTCCAGATATTTGAGCTAAAAAATCTAGGCTGACACTCCAATGCAGTACCGAGGGAGTGCTACACTGTCGGAGGTGAGATGGTGGGCAGAGGAAACGTTGCAAGGACACCCTCAAAGCCTCCCTGATAAAGTGCAACATCCCTACTGGGAGTCCCTGGCCAAAGATCACCCTAAGTGGAGGAAGTGCATCCGGGAGGGCGCTGAACACCTCGAGTCTCATCACCGACAGCATGCAGAAATCAAGCACAGGCAGCGAAAGGAGTGTGCGGCAAACCAGTCCCACCCTCCCTTACCCTCAATGACTATCTGCCCCACTTGTGATAGAGTCTGTGGTTCTCGTATTGGACTGTACAGTCACCTAAGAACTCACCAAGAGTGGAAGCAAGTCTTCCTCGATTCCGAGGGACTGCCTATGATGATGCATTGGAGTGTCAGCCTAGATTTTTCTGCTCAAGTCCCTGGAGTGGGATTTGAACCCACAACCTTCTGACTCAGAGGAGAGAGTGTGACCCACTGAGCTGAGCTGACACATAATTGGATGGTAGAACCTGTGAGGAGAGGAAGGAAGGAAGGGTTGTAGGATCCGTTTCTCCCCCCCAATGTTAAAAATTGGATTATTAAATATAAAAAGTCAGAACTGCAGTACAGCCTGCAAAAAGATCTGGGCAGGAAAGGGTTAAATCATTCATTGCAGCCAAACCATCAGACATCATGAGAGACAACGACAAGGGGATAAGGGGTTATGGGGAGCGTGTGGGGAAGTGGAGCTGAGTCCATGATCAGATCAGCCATGATCTTATTGAATGGCGGAGCAGGCTCGAGGGGCCATATGGCCTACTCCTGTTCCTATTTCTTATGTTCTTATAAACCTGTTAACAATCCGCACACAATGCCCCATCAATGGTTGGGGGTAGGGGGGGGGAAGGTCTGGGGGTCATGCACATGTGCTGGGGTAAGAGACTTCGGCTGGCATGGTGGCTTCTGGGGAGATCTATGCTGTGTGGCTTCTAGAAGTCAAAGTGGATCGAGTTACAATTTGCGAAGTCAGTGAGAACTTGGGCTGGGCGGTTCCAGAGAAACTTCAGAATGTGGCTTATCCTCCAAGGAGACTAATCAGAGACAAAGAGCGGCCATTTTTACAGCACAAATAAACACGTCCATAAAGAAGACCTATTTTTCGAAGGCAAAAAAGCAGTACAGGAACAGCTATAAGAACATAAGAACATAAGAAATAGGAGCAGGAGCAGGCCATACGGCCCCTCGAGCCTGCTCCGCCATTCAATAAGATCATGGCTGATCTGATCATGGACTCAGTTCCACTTTCCTGCCCGCTCCCCATAACCCCTTATCCCCTTATCGGTTAAGAAACTGTCTATTCCTGTCTTAAATATATTCAATGTCCCAGCTTCCACAGCTCTCTGAAGCAGAGAATTCCACAGATTTACAATCCTCAGAGAAGAAATTTCTCCTCATCTCAGTTTTAAATGGGCGGCCCTTTATTTTAAGATCGTGCCCGCTAGTTCTAGTCTCCCCCATCAGTGGAAACATCCTCTCTGCATCCACCTTGTCAAGCCCCCTCACAATCTTATACGTTTCGATAAGATCACCTCTCATTCTTCTGAATTCCTACGAAGCTAGCCAGTCTTCGGGACACAAGCTACCACCAAGGAAAGGGCCCAGAAGACAGCGAGGAATTGGTGGTTGTATGTTTGTTCGAACCAAATCATAGAAGGGTTTGGTGATTGGGTCTGGGTAACTTTATGTGTAACAGTCAAATCGCGGACGGGTTTAACTGTGCCGATGCAAATGGTCCTTTCGTAGGGGTTTGTATCTGCGTTTGATAGTCCCGCATCGATCGTAGGGATTTATACTCGGGAGGTTGTTGTGTGTATGTTCAATAAAACGAATGAATCTTGGTTGAGCCAAAACCCTGTGCTGTGTGTATTTTGTTCTGATAAATCCTGACGTCAAAGAACTGTGTGTAACGGGAGACGAGGTATTTAGAAACCCTTACAGGGTCAGCCTCACCTGACCTGCTGAGCGATTCCAGCAGCCTATTTCACATTTGCAGTATTTTGTATAATTTATGGAGTAGAACTTTCATCCTTGGAATCTGACTCTAAATGAGGCTGAGCTGGAATCAAAACTTTCTTTCCAAAAGAACTGCTGAGGCGTCGAGTAAAATAAGATTTGTTAGTTTCCGTAGTGTTTGCAGCACAGGTTTGCCAATAATTTGGCTCCAATTATAAAATCTCCTTCAGAAAGGTGCGTGTGGAAATGGGAAAGACGTCATAGTGTACATCAAGGCCTCACCGCACAGCACTGCCCAATTGGCCATTGGATATTTATATCTGACTTGACGATTGGAATTACAGATCTAAATGATCCAATTGGATAACTGGAGCTTCATCTCCTTCCTGCCAGATTAAGTAGTTACAGGAAAGAGTGCGATAGAGGGTGTGAAAGGACGTTGGTTTTTAGCTATTCAGAATCACGAGGTGTCTAGACAGTGTAGATAGAGAGAAACTTTACTCATTGGCGGAAGGGTCGAGAACCAGAGGACACAGATTTTAGGAGATTGGCAAAAGAACCAAAGGCGACATGAGGAAAAATTTTTTTTATCAGCGAGTGGTTAGGATCTGGAATGCACGGCCTGAGAGGGTAGTGGAGGCTTTCAAAAGGGAGTTGGATAAGTATCTGAAGGAAAAAAAAGGTGCAGGGCTACGGGGAAAGGGCGGGGGAGTGGGATTAGCTGAAGTGCTCTTGCAGAGAGCCGGCATGGGCTCGACGGGCCGAATGGCCTCCTTCTGTGCTGTAACCGTTCTATGATTCTACTTTACTATTATACAAAAGCAAAATACTGCAGATGTTGGAAATCTGAAATGAATACAGAGAATGCTGGAAACACTCATTGGGTCAGGCAGCATCTAGAATCAAGAATGATACAGCACAGAAGAAGGCCATTCGGCCCATCGTGTATGTGCCGGCTCTTTGAAGAGCAATCCAATTAGTCTCTTTCCCCATAGCCCTGCACATTTTTCCCTTTGCATAGTTATCCAATGAAGGGGGAAACAAGAGTTAACATTTCAGGTCAATGACCTTTCATCAGAGATTTAACAGTTTATTAACGTATGGCTCAGAGACGTGGACCATATACAGTAGACACCTCAAGTCGCTGGAGAAATACCACCAGCGATGTCTCTGCAAGATCCTGCAAATCCCCTGGGAGGACAGACGCACCAACGTTAGTGTTCTCAATCAGGCCAACATCCCCAGTAACGAAGCACTGACCACACTCGACCAGCTCCGCTGGGCGGGCCATATTGTCCGCATGCCCAACACAAGACTCCCAAAGCAAGCGCTCTACTCGGAACTCCTACACGACAAGCGAGCCCAAGGTGGGCAGAGGAAACGTTTCAAAGCCACCCTCAAAGCCTCCTTGATAAAATGCAACATCTCCACCGACACCTGGGAGTCCCTGGCCAAAGACCACCCTAAGTGGAGGAAGAGCATCCGGGAGGGCACTGAACACCTCGAGTCTCGTCGCCGAGAGCATGCAGAAATCAAGCGCAGGCAGCGGAAGGAGCATGCGGCAAACCCTCCCTTTCCTTCAACGATTGTCTGTCCCACCTGTGACAGAGACTGTAATTCCCATATTGGTCTGTTCAGTCACCTGAGAACTCACTTTTAGAGTGGAAGCGAGTCTTCCTCAATTTCGAGGTACTGCCTCTGATGATTGTTAAGTATGGAATAAAGAGTCTGAGCAGATACTGTGAGCTCAAAGTAAGGTGTGACCGTAGTCTTTTATTGCAGGTCTCCAGAGTGCCTCTCCAACCTGTGAGGCCTCCTTTTGTACAGGTGCTCCCAAGGGATTGTGGGTTCCCTTGGGACTCCAGGGGATGAGCCCTCTGGTGGTTAAACAAGGTATTTACAGGTTTACATATATAACAACACTCCCCCCCCACAAAGTAAATAGTGTAACTACTTACAATGTGAGTCGATCTGGGGCCTTCCTTTCCCTGGTTGATCGTCTCGGTGCAAATGCTGGTTCTGGTGAGTCATTTGTTGGGCCCTCGCTGGGCTGTGGTGCAGCTGGCCTTGCTGGGCTGCCTGGCGTGGTGAGTCCTGCTGGGCTGCTGCGGGTGATGGGTTCTGCTTCGTGGTCAACCGCTGGGTCAGTTGCCACTGGTGTGTGTGTTGCAGGGTCAGAATAGGTAGAATCTATTGTGGGTTGCTCTGGATAGTCCGTGAATCTGAGTTTGGTTTGGTCCAAGTGTTTCCTGTAGGTGAGTCCATTTGAAAGTTTGACCAGAAACACCCTACTCCCCTCTTTGCCCACGACAGTGCCGGGAAGCCACTTGGGACCTTGTCCCAGTTTAACACAAATACAGGATCATTAATCTCGATTTCGCGTGACACATTTGCGCGATCATGATATGTATTCTGTTGAAGCCGCCTGCTCTCTACTTGTTTGTGTCGAGCAGGGTGGACTAACGAGAGCCTTTTCTTAAGTGTCCTTTTCATGAGCAGTTCAGCGGGTGGAATCCCAGTGAGCGAGTGGGGTCTTGTGCAGTAACTAAGCAGGACTCGGCATAGGCGAGTCTGCAGTGAGCCTTCAGTTACCCTCTTCAAGTTCTGCTTGATTGTTTGCACTGCTCTCTCTGCCTGACCATTGGACGCTGGTTTAAACGGGGCAGATGTGACATGTTTGATCCCATTACGGGTCATGAACTCTTTGAACTCGGCACTCACAAGGACATCGGGCAGGCCATGCATGGCAAACATGGCCCGCAGACTTTCAATGGTGGCAGTGGACATGCTTGCCGACATTATCTCACATTCAATCCATTTGGAGTACGCATCTACAACCACTAGGAACATTTTTCCCAAGAACGGGCCTGCATAGTCGACATGGACCCTAGATCACGGTGTGGAGGGCCAAGACAATAAACTTAGTGGCGCCTCCCTGTGTGCATTGCTTAACTGTGAACATGTGTTACATCTGTGCACGCAGGACTCTAAGTCTGCATCGATATCGGGCCACCACACTTGGGATCTGGCTATCGCTTTCATCAATACAATGCCTGGATGAGTACTGTGGAGATCACTAATGAAAGTGTCCCTGCCCTTTTTTGGTAGTACTACCCGGTTACCCCATAGAAGGCAGTCTGCCTGTACAGACATTTCAGCTTTGCGCCGCTGGTACAGCTTTATTTCTTCCTACATTTCTAACGGGTCACTAGACAACTCCCGTGGAACACACAGTTTTTTACTAAGGACAGTAAGGGGTCCTGGCTCGTCCAGGTTCTAATCTGTCGGGTGGTAACAGGTGATTGCTCACTCTCGAATGCTTCCATTACCATGACTAAATCTGCAGGCTGTGCCATCTCCACCCCTGTGGTGGGTAATGGTAGCCTACTGAGAGCATCGGCACAGTTTTCTGTGCCTGGCCTGTGGCGGATAGCATAGTTGTATGCGGACAACGTGAGCGCCCATCTCTGGATGCGGGCCGATGCATTCGTATTTATCTCCTTACTTTCAGAAAAGAGGTATATAAGCGGCTTATGGTTGGTTTCCAATTCAAATTTGAGCCCGAACAGATATTAATGTATTTTCTTTACCCCATTAACACACGCTAACGCTTCTTTTTCGATCATCCTGTAGGTCCTCTCAGCCTTAGACAGACTTCTGGATGCATAAGCAACCGGTTGCAATTTCCCAGATTCATTAGCTTGTTGCAATACACGCCCGACACCGTATGACGACGCATCACATGCTAGTACCAAACGCTTACATGGATCATACAACACAAGCAATTTGTTTGAGCATAACAGTTTTCTAGCTTTTACAAAGGCATTTTCTTGGCTTTTACCCCATATCCATTCATCTCCTTTACGCAGTAAAGAGTGCAATGGTTCTAACAATGTGCTAAGACCCAGTAAGAAGTTACCAAAGTAGTTCAGGAGTCCTAGAAACGACCGCAGCTCCGTCACGTTCTGTGGTCTCAGTGCATTCTTGATTGCCTCCCTCTTCGAATCGGTGGGCCTAATGCCGTCCGCCGCGATTCTTCTCCCCAGGAAATCGCACTTCGAACATTTTAACCTGAGCCCCATGCGATTAAGCCGACTAAGAACCTCCTCCAGGTTCTGCAGGTGCTTGACAGTGTCCCGACCTGTAACCTAGATGTCGTCCTGGAAGACCACGGTGCGCGGGACCGACTTCAGTAAACTTTCCATGTTCCTTTGGAATATCGCCGCAGCTGATCAAATCCCAAATGGGCATCTGTTGTAAATGAAGAGACCTTTGTGCGTGTTAATGCAGGTGAGGCCCTTCGATGATTCCTCCAGCTCCTGCGTCATGTAGGCCGAGGTTAAGTCCAGCTTCGTGAATGTTTTTCCTCCCACCAGCATCGCAAATAGTTCGTCTGCCTTTGGTAGTGGGTATTGATCCTGCAGGGAGAAACGATTGATAGTTACTTTGTAATCACCACAAATTCTGACGGTGCCGCCTTCCTTGAGGGCTGGAACAATCGGACTGGCCCACTCGTTGAATTCGATCAATGAAATTATGCCCTTTCGTTGCAGCCGATCCAGCTCGATCTCCACCCTCTCTCTCATCATGTACGGTCCCGCTCTCGCCTTGTGATGGATGGGTCGCGCCCCCGGAATCGGGTGGATCTGCACTTTTGCTCCGAGGAACTTCTCGATGCCTGGTTCGAACAGCGAGGGAAACTTATTTAGGACCTGGGCAAATGAAGTGTCGTCGACGGGCGAGAGCGCTCGGACGTCGTCCCAGTTCCAGTGTATCTTCCCCAGCCAGCTCCTGCCGAACAGCATGGGACCATCTCCCGGTACCACCCAGAGTGGTAACTTGTGCACCACTCCATCATAGGAGACCTTTACAGTAGCACTGCCGATTACAGGAATCAGTTCCTTTGTGTATGTTCTCAGTTTAGTACGAATGGGAGTCAGGACTGGCTTTGAGACCTTGCTGCAAACACAATTTATCAAAAGTATTTTGGCTCATTAGAACTGGCTCATGCCCGTGTCCGGCTCCATTGACACCGGGAGTCTATTTAGTTCAACCTTCAACATTATCGGGGGACACTTTGTGGTAAATGTGTGCACCCCATAAACCTCTGCCTTCTCAGTCTGAGGCTCTGGTTCGTTGTGATCCACTGTAGATCTGTCCTCCTCTGCAACGTGGTGGTTTGCAGGATTAGCAGGGTTTGCAGCTCGCCTGCACATATGTTGGAGGTGTCCCATTGTTCCACAGCCCTCGCAAACGTATCCTTTGAAGCAGCATGAATGGAAGCGATGATCACCCCCGCAGCATCAACAAGGTGTTAATGGCCTTGCATTCACCACCCTTGATGGTGGACTCTAAGATATCTGCGATCGTGCAGCTGCAGGTATGTGAGGCCTGCCATGTATGTTATGATTCGAAAACAACATTACTTTGTTCACAGTACTTGTAGCAGCACTCGTGTGCTGAGAGATTTGTTTGGTATTGTCACTGGTGGCGATGAACGCCTGGGCTATTGCTATGACTTTACTCAAGGTTGGGATCTCTACAGTCAAAAGTTTGTGAAGTATTACTTCATGGCCAATGCCAAGTACAAAGAAGTCCCTGAGCATGTGCTCAAAGTGTCCTTCAAATTCGCAATGTCCTTCAAGGCGCCTCAGTTCGGTGACGTAGCTCGCCACTTCCTGGTCTTCAGACCTCTTGTACGTGTAGAACCTGTACCTTGGCATCAGAATGCTTTCTTTCGGGTTTAGATGCTCCCACACCAGTGTGCACAAATCATCATACGACTTCTCTGTGGGTTTCGCTGGAGCGAGTAGATTTTTCATGAGGCCATACGTTGGTGCCCCGCAAACGGTGAGGAGGATCGCCCTTCGTTTGGCAGTGTTTGCTTCTCCTTCCAGCTCGTTGGCCATGAAGTATTGGTCAAGTCACTCCACGAAGGTTTCCCAATCATCTCCCTCCGAAAATGTCTACAGGATGCCCACGGTTCTCTGCATTGTTGCGATGGGGTTCGTCATCTGTATCTCATCGCCAGTTGTTAAGTATGGAATAAAGAGAATGACCAGATACTGTGAGCTCAAAGTAAGGTGTGGCTGTAGTTCTTTATTACAGGTCTCCAGAGTGCCTCTCCAGCTTGTGATTCCTCCTTATGTACAGGTGCTCCCAAAGGATTGTTGGATCCCTTGGGACCTCAGGGAATGAGCCCTCTGGTGGTCAAGCAAATTATTTACAGGTTTACATATATAACAATGATGATGAGTGAATACAGATCCAGTGATAAAGGTGGTGTAGGGAGGAAAGAACAAAATGGAAGGTCTGTGAGAGGGTGGAGAGCAGGAGTGATTAAATGACAAAAGGGATGATGGTGTCAAGGCAAAAAGAGGGTGGTAATGGGACAGTAAAGAAACAATAGATGGATCCAGAGGACGTGTAAATGGCAACATTTGGCAAGACCTAGCTCTGTCAAGCCCGTGTGGTGGCTGGTGTGCAACGGCCACCACACGTTAAAAAAATCCACGCACAGGCATCTTCCACCCTTCAGGATGTAGTTCAGGACCTGGAATATCAGGCCCTTCATTGAAACACCTGTGAACTTTTTGACGTGGAAGCAAGTCAGCCTCGATTCGAGGGACTGCCTATGATGATGATGAAATGGCAACAGCAGAATCATTACCAGAACCTGCTGTCTGACAAAATGGGAGCGGTCGTTATGATCTGAAGTTGTTGAACCTGATGTTGAGTCTGGATGGTTGCAAAGTGTCTCAAAGATGAGGTGCTGTTCCTTGAGCTTGGGTTAAGCTTCCTCCAAATCGTGCTGTACATGGCCTGGGACAATATGATACCGAAACAAGGTGTGAATCATTCTATTCCCATGGATACTAAACTCCCCATTTTCTTCCCATGTATGTTAAAAAATATGCAGTGTTTTTGTTTTATAAATATATCTTCAATCCGCTGTGGAGGAGGAAACCAAAGGTCACTGAAGATCGCAATTGTCAAAAATATTTTAACTTTACTATAAGCTGTTGTCTACATCAGGAACGACAGCATAGTGGTTATGTTAGTGGACTAGTAACCCAGAGGCCTGGACTAATAATCTGAGAGACATGAGTTCAAATCCCACCATGGCAAATGTGGAATTTAAGTTCAGTTAATTAAATCTAGATTTAAAAAGCTAGTAACCCACATTGTCTCTCTCTCTCTCTCTCTCTGGGCTGTGTGTGAATGACCCACATTGTCTCTCTCTCTCTCTCAATCTCTGGGCTGTGTGTGAATGACCCACGTTGACCTGGGATGGCAGGACTGACATATGAAGAAAGACTGGATCGACTAGGCTTATATTCACTGGAATTTAGAAGAATGAGAGGGAATCTCGTAGAAACATATAAAATTCTGATGGGACTGCACAGGTTAGATGCAGGAAGAATGTTCCCGATGTTGCGGAAGTCCAGAACCAGGGGTCACAGTCTAAGGTTAATGGGAAAGCCGTTTAGGACCGAGATGAGGAGAAACCTTTTCACTCAGAGAATTGTGAACCTGTGGAATTCTCTACCACAGAAAGTTGTTGAGGCCAATTCGTTAGATATATTCAAAAGGGAGTTAGATGTGACCCTTATGGCTAAAGGGATCAAGGGGTATGGAGGGAAAGCAGGAGTGGGCTACTGAAGTTGCATGATCAGCCATGATTATATTGAATGGCGGTGCAGGCTCGAAGGGCTGAGTGGCCTACTCCTGCACCTATTTTCTATGTTTCTACTGGATTGTCGACAAAGCCCATCTGGTTTATTAATGTTCTTTAGGGAAGGAAATCTGCTGCCCTTACTCGGTCTAGTCTATATGTGACTCCAAACCGACAACAATTTGGTTGATCTTACCTGTCCTTTGAAATGGCAGTTTGGGATGGGCAATAAATGCTGGTCTTGTTAATGATGCCCACACCCTGTGAATGAATAAAACAACATGTAACTCAGTCAGTTGTTGAAGATCCAGCCCGTGGTGCACGTGCATAGCTGAGTAGCCCTTATTTTCAAAGCAAAATACTCAACCAGCATTTGCCCCAGTGTTGAAAGCTCTGTAGCTACCTCACTCTGGAGCAGCACTACACTCCTTCCCCTCTCATCAACATCATGGAGAGCTTCCATCGTGTCAGCCGTGGCCCAGTGGGTCGCACCCTCGCCTCTGAGTCAGAAGGTCGCGGGTTCAAGTCCAACTCCAGGGACTTGAGCACAAAATCTAGGCTGATGCTCCAGTGCAGTGCTGAGGGAGCGCCGCACTGTCAGAGTGTGACGTCCTTCGAGGCCCCACCTGCCCTCTCAGGCGAACGCACAGGATCTCATGGCACTATTCGAAGAAGAGCAGGGGGTGTTCTCCCTCAGCCAACATTTAAAAAAAAAAGATGATCTAGTCATTATCACGTCGCTATTTGTGGGAGCTTGCAGTGCACAACTTGTTGCTGCATTTCCCACATTACAACAGTGACTACACTTCATAAAGTATTTTATTGGCTGTAAAGCGCTTTGGGACAGCCTGAGGTCATGAAAGGTGTTAAATGCAAAATCTTCTTTCCAGGCAATTTCCAGGCACTGGGGGATACGACGTTCCCCGTGCTGATCGTGTGGCCCAGGGCCCCACTTGGCGATACAGCAGACCCACTAATCCATGTTGCTATGGGTCATCGCTCTCCAACTGGCTGGATTCGGTTCCGTTTTACCGCTTTTTAAGAAACATAGGAACAGGAGGAGGCCATTCAGCCCCTCGAGCCTACATAAGAACATAAGAACATAAGAAATAGGAACAGGAGTAGGCTGTACAGCCCCTCGAGCCTGCTCCGCCATTCAATAAGATCATGGCTGAACTGATCATGGACTCAGCTCCACTTCCCTGCCTGCTCCCCATAACCCCTTATCCCCTTATCGTTTAAGAAACTGTCTATCTCTATCTTAAATTTATTCAATGTCCCAGCTTCCACAGCTCTCTGAGGCAGCGAATTCCACAGATTTACCGAGCCTGTTCTGCCATTCAATTAGATCATGGCTGATCTGTATCTTAGCTCCATCTTCCTGCCTTGGCTCCTTTAGGTAACCCTTAATACCCTTACCTAACAAAAATCTATCAATACTGTTTTTGAAATTTTGACTCCTCAGCCTCAAGAGCTTTTATGAGGGAGTGAGTTCCAGATTTGCACTGCCCTTTGTGTGAAGAAGTGCTTCCTGACATCACTACTACCGAACGGCCTGACTCTAATTTTAAGGTTACGCCCCCCAGCAGAGGAAATAGTTTCTCTCTACCTACCCTATTAACTATTTTATTCATCTTAAACTCCTCAGTTTTTGCTGCCTAGCGAGAGAATGCAAAAGGGAATACGACTGGGGCTAGGTTTCTCCCAACATCGGTGAAGCAAGTGAAAGGGAGCTATGAAAACTACAGCAGCATTCGCTGTGTTGTTCATTTTCTCTCCTCAATTCTGTGGCGAAAAACTTGGATTCTACCCAGTTGACATATTTGAATCAGAAGTTTATTGTCTGGCAATTCTCGGTACAGAGCTATGTGGTACAGTGCATTCAAGCAATTCTCAGCCGTCCTTTGCTCAAGGCCATTCTGCAGCTTTCATTTCTGAAGACCAAAAGCAAGTGCTCCAGGGGTAGAATATCAATGCCTTCCCACTATCCTTCGCACCTGAAAAAAAATCGATTTGGAAATGTCTATCAATGTAAATTCCATATTACATCTATTCTACATGAGCTTACTTTTCCCTATCTCATCATCGTCACCATAGGCAGTCCCTCGGAATTGAGGAAGACTTGCTTCCACTCCTGAAGTGAGTTCTTAGGTGGCTGAACAGTCCAATACGAGAACCACAGTCTCTGTTACAAGTGGGACAGACAGTGGTTGAAGGAAAGGGAGGGTGGGACTGGTTTGCCGCGCGCTCCTTACGCTGCCTGCGCTTGATTTCTGCATGCTCTCGGAGTTGAGACTCGAGGTGCTCAGCGCCCTCCCGGATGCACTTCCTCCACTTAGGGCAGTGTTGGGCTAGTGACTCCAAGATGTCAGTGGGGATGTCGCATTTTATCAGGGAGGCTTTGAGGGTGTCCTTGTAGCGTTTCCGCTGCCCACCTTTGGCTCGTTTGCCATGAAGGAGCTCCGAGTAGAGCACTTGCTTTGGGAGTCCCATGTCTGGCCTGCAGACTATGTGGCCTGCCCAGCGGAGCTGATCCGAGTATGGTCAGTGCTTCAATGCTGGGGATGTTAGCCTGAATGAGGACGCTGATGTTGATGCGCCTGTCCTCCCAGGGGATTTGTAGGATCTTGTGGAGATATCGTTGGTGATATTTCTCTAGCAACTTGAGGTGTCTACTGTACATGGTCCACGTCTCTGAGCCATATAGGAGGGTGGGTATTACTACAGCCCTATAGACCATGAGCTTGGTGGCAGTTTTGAGGACCTGGTCTTCAAACACTCTTTTCCTCAGGCAGCCAAAGGCTGGACTGACGCACTGGAGGCAGTGTTGGATCTTGTCATCGATGCCTGCTCTTGTTGATAGGAGGCTCCCGAGATATGGGAAATGGTCCACGGTGTCCAGGGCCACGCCGTGGATCTTGATGACTGGGGGACAGTGCTGTGCGGTGAGGACAGGCTGGTGGAGGACCTTTGTCTTATGGATGTTTAGCGTAAGGTCCATGCTTTCGTACGCCTCAGTAAATACGTTGACTATGTCCTGGAGTGCAGCCTCTGTATGTGTGCAGACGCAGGCGTTGTCCGCGTACCGTAGCTCAACGACAGAGGTTGGGGTGGTCTTGGACCTGGCCTGGAGACGGCGTAGGTTAAACAGGTTCCCACTGGTTCTGTAGTTTAGTTCCACTCCAGTGGGGAGCTTGTTGACTGTGAGGTGGATCATGGTGGCAAAAAAGATTGAGAAGAGGGTTGGGGCGATGACGCAGCCCTGTTTGACCCCGATCTGGAAGTGGATTGGGTCTGTGATGGATCCGTTGGTAAGGATCACGGCCTGCATGTTGTCGTGGAGCAGGCGGAGGATGGTGATTAACTTTTGGGGGCATTCGAAACGGAGGAGGACGCTCCATAGACCCTTGCGGTTGACAGTGTCAAAGGCCTTTGTAAGGTCGAAGAAAGCCATGTATAAGGGCTGGTGCTGTTCTCTGCATTTTTCTGTAGCTGTGGTGCTGCAAAAATCCTGTCCATGGTGCCCTGTAGGGGACGAAATCCGCACTGTGACTCCGGGAGGGGCTACTCGACCATGGGAAGAAGACGGTTGAGGAGGACTCTAGCGTCGACTTTCCCAGTGGCTGATAGCAGGGCGATTCCTCTGTAGTTGCCGCAGTCAGACTTGTCCCCTTTTTTAAAGATGGTCACGATCACTGCATCTCTGAGATCTCCCGGCATGCTCTCCTCCCTCCAGATGAGAGAGATGAGGTCGTGTATTCGCGCCAGCAGTGCCTCTCTGCCATACTTTAGTGCCTCAGTAGGGATTCCGTCCGCACCCGTAGCCTTGTTGTTTTTAAGCTGTCTTATGGCTTTTTCTACCTCGTGCAGTGTTGGGGTCTCATTGAGGTAGTAGCGGGTAGCATGCTGCGGGATGGAGTCGAGAACACTCGAGTCAAAGGCAGAGTCTCGATTGAGGAGACCTTCGAAATGCTCCTTCCAGCGGGCCCCGACTGCCTCGGTGTCCTTGATGAGTGTTTCCCCGTTCTTGGCCAGCAGTGGGGTGGGGCCTTGGGTGTTTGGCCCGTAGGTGGCCTTGACTGCGATGAAGAAACCTCACACATCATGGCTGTCGGCCCGCTGCTGTATCTCCTGTGTTTTCTCCATCCACCACCTGTTCTTTAGGTCCTGGGTTTTTTGTTGGACTTCAGCCTTGAGCCGTCTGTAATGCTGCTTTGCTGCTCCCGCGTTGGGTTGTTGTTTAAGGCTCAGAAATGCCCTGCGCTTGCGATCTATTAGCTCTTGGATCTCCTGATCATTCTCTTCAAACCAGTCCTGGTGTTTCCTGGTTGAGTAACCGAGCGTCTCTTCGCAGACACTGGTAATGGAGGCATGGAGGGCAGACCAAGTGTTGTGGGCATTCTGCATCTCAGGGTCGTCAAGGCATGCCAGGTTAGCTGTGAGGCACTGGCTGTATAGGGCTCTCTTAGCTGGGTCCTTAAGTGCTCCAGCATTGACTTTTTTGCGACACTGCTTCTGCTGTCCCCTCTGCTATGGGGCTATGTTGATGTCAATGATGGATCGGATTAGGCGGTGGACCGTACAGCAGTCGTCGGCTCCTGTCATGGCGCGGGTGATGCGCACATCCTTGCGATCCCTGGCTCGGACAATGACATAGTCGAGCAGGTGCGAGCGCTTGGAGCGAGGGTGTTGCCACGATGCCGTGTATTTGTCCCTCTGGCGGAACAAGGTGTTGGTGATGACAAGTTCATGTTCTAGACATTTTGTCAGGAGTAGGGTACCACTGGAATTAGCTTTCCCTATCCTCTCTCTGCCAACCACGTCCCCCCCCAGAGGTCTGTGTCCTTGCTAACCCTGGCATTGAAGTCACCGAGGAGGATGAGTTTGTCACCCGTGGGGACGCAGGACAGGGATTTTTTGAGGTTGGTGTAAAAACCCTCTTTGGCCTCATCAGTTGCATCGAGTGTTGGGGCGTACGCACTGATGACTGTGGCGCATTGATTCCGGGATATGGTGAGTCGAAGAGTTATGAGGCGTTCATTAGACCCACAGGGGGAGTCTTTGAGGCGGCCGACCAGCTCATTTTTAATGGCGATGCTGTCTCCGTGGAGGCGGCGTTCTTCGTCTGGTTTCCCTTTCCAGAAGAAGGTATAACCTCCACCTTGTTCCTTGAGCTGGCCTTCCCCTGCCCGCTAGGCGGCAATGTCGATATCAAAGCGTCTAAGTTCCCGGGCAACTATGGAGGTGCGGCATTCCGATCTGTCCCTGTTGGAGTTGTCCATGAGGGTCCTGACATTCCAGGTCCCAAACTTCAGCTTAATGGAGTGGAAGATGCCCGTGCGTGAGTTCTTTCATTGCACACCAGCTACCACACGGGCTTAGCTGAGTGAGGCCTTGATCCAGTGGCAAGGGGGTCCAAGACGACTGGAGACCAGGCTCTGCTATATGGGCCTAGTTGCCTACGGTGAGATGTTGGCCGCAGGCTCGACGCTGGGTAGCGACCTTGGTGGTAGGTGATCCGAGGCCTGGTTGGGGGCAGGCATTGGGAGTTTCAGTGGCCCACCGGGGTTCAGGGTGGGAGGGCAGGGGGGGTCACAGTCATGGAACTCACCAGGTGTTGGAGGTGGAGAAGAGGCCAGGTCGCCAGTGGGGAAAGAGAGCTCCAGTCGTTGCTGAAGGAGGAGGGGAGGCTATCTAACAGTGAAATGTCACCGCAGGTATTATTTCCACATTTTAGACTAATTACAGTTATAGACCTAGCTGCCCTTGAGAAGTTTGTGGTGAGCCACCTCCTTGAACCGATGCAGTCCGTGTGGCTAAGGTGCTCCCACAGTGCCATTCGGTAGAAAGTTCCAGGATTTTGAACCAGCGACGAGGAATGAACGACGATATATTTCCAAGTCGGGGTGGTTTGTGATTTGGAGGTGGTGGTGTTCCCATGCGCCTGCTGCCCTTGCCCTTCTAGGTGGTGGAGGTCGAGGGTTTGGGAGATGCTGTTGAAGAAGCCGTGGGGTCATTGTTGTTATCAAGTCAAATGAGACAACCAGTTTGCACTCAAGGATCCACAGACAGCAAGGAGACAAGTGACCAGATAACCTGATGTTGGTGGTGTTGGTTGCGAGATAAGTATTTTCCAGCAGATCGTTCCTTCCTTAGTAGGATCAGCAGTGCTGAAGCACTGCGGCTAGAATTTCCCCTTCATTTTCGGTGTATTTCTCGGCGGTACGGCTGTTTTTTGGTGAAAAACCGTCCTGCGAAAATTTCCCCTTTATTTTTTGAAGAGTTCTGCCGACATTTTGAAAGCACCGCCGGGGAGCAAACCACCTACCTGCACCGCCGAGAAAACTGCCAGGATCTAAGTTTTGTCTCAGCGGGGACCCATACACACCGCCGAGGGAACCACCCACTGAAGCAGTGAGTACCCTGCAAAGAACGGTAAGTTAAAGGTTGTTTAAAATTATTTTTTTAATTCTATAACGGCGATTACGTTAACAAGTGTCTTGAGAATGTTTTTATAACTTTTTATTTTTTGTTTAACTGAAAAAATATTTTTTAGAGTTTCCCCCCCCTCCTTAGGCCCAACCGCAGCCTCGGACTAAATTTAAGTACTTACCATCCATTCCGGTAATGACCGCCCGTTTCACCTTTAACTACAGGGAAACCGAGAATTGGTGCAAGATCCATTTCTCGCCAGGCGGTATTTCTTACCTTCATTATGGACATTTTCGCCAGCGTTAGTTGCAGAACCTTAGCGGTTTTTCTGGGCAGCAATCGGGCAGTGGGGGGGCTTTAGGGAAAGTCTAGCCCCTGGAGTGGGGCTTGAACCCACACCCATTTGATTCAGAAATAAGCGTCCAACAACTGAACCAAGCTGACACTTGAGCAATTGTGGAAGTATAACTCAGTGCTGTTCCTCGCATCAGCCTCAAAGCAGAGAGAGTAGAACAGTGCTAATCCAAACACCCTGGAGTTCAGTGATATGAATGGGATGCTGACATTAAAAAGACAATGGGGGTAAAATTGCAGCTGGAGGCTTCCTCCGTACAAACGCCTCCGACCTGGAAGAAATCTACGCAAGTACCTGGTGGTCCCGGAGGAACCTAAGATCCTTACCTAAGAGAAAGCTTGACAGATTGGAAAAGCTGTTTTTTGGCGCATGAGCATCGCGCCCCGAAGACTGGTTTTTGTGAGGCCTTGTCGGGCCCATGCGCACTCCGTACAGACCCAGCGAGGCCGGAACTTTCGGCCCAGTGTCTATCGACAGTAAGACCAATCCCTATTAGTGGGAGTAGTAATGTGTGTGCACGTTTCTTTGTAGAGCACTTACTGATCTCATACTCTTGCCCTTGCTTGGTCTTTCTCCTTGTCTCTACAACAACAACAACTTGCATTTATATAGTGCCTTTAATGTAGTAATACATCCCAAGGCACGTCACAGGAGCTTTATCAAACAAAATTTGACACCGGGCCACATAAGGAGACACTAGGACAGGTGACAAAAAGGTTGGTCAAAGAGGAAGGCTTTATGGACCGTCTTAATAGAGGAGAGGTAGAGAGCTGGAGAGATTTAGGGAGGGAATTCCAGAGCTTGGGGTTTAGGTAGCTGAAGGCATGGCCACCAAAGGTGAAGCGAGTAAAATCGTGAATTCGCAATAGGCCAGAATTGGAGGAGCGCAGCGATCTCAGAGACTTATCGGGCTGGAGGAGGTTACAGAGAGTGAGAGAGTTCAATATTTAAAAGTTTAATATTTACCAGTGGGGCTGGGGGGAGTGTAAGTGAGAGAGAGAGAGAGATCAGATTACCTGCTACGGTATCAGATCAACAGGATTCTACTACGGCATCTGTAGCAGAGAAGGATAGGAGGTGAATATCTCTAAGCACAAGCGATAGGTAATGGGAAAGAACATGGTACCAAACATGTAATACACATAGGTAAGTGGGGCAGACTAAGTGTGGCAGCCAGCAGATTCAAACGAACTGCGTTGCTAATCTAAACAAATTGCTAGTCTGTGTTGACCACTTCAGATCCGAATGTTAAATTGTACCTATGTCAGTATTACATTTATCCAATCAATGGCTTCAGGTAATGCAGCTTTTTCATCAGTTTCAAGTACCATTCAAAATTGCTGAGAAGTGATCTGATATCTTGAGGCCCACGAAAATCCTCTTACAGGTAAGTGGTGCAATTGTGTTTGGTGCATAGCTAACACCGAATAATCAGCTGTGCTCATGATCGCTGGCCTAACCTCAGCTAAAGAACAGGGATCCATGAGAGTTTCCTGCTCTTTAAATAAGTAAGATGCATTGACGGGCATGACCAGGATTGAAAGCTAGACACAATGTTTAAAGCGTTTCACGGTGTGATTGGCAACTAATTAGTTCAGTGATTTAACAAGGGTTCATTAACCTTTAGCAGCATCTCACCATCAGAATTGATGGGTATGTGCCAAGTATGTGGCCCACTCCCTAAATTATACATTGAGTAACAAATAGCCGAGAGAGGACGCAAGACATGAAGGTCAGAACATGATTGTATGAATGATAATTAAGACATTAATAGGGCTGGATTTTCTGGTTTTCTGTATTTTGGGGGCGATAATGGCGGTGGGGCGGGTAAGTTAGCGCCCGGGAATAGTGTGCGGCTCAGTAAGTAAGTTTGGGCATTGGGGCCCTGTGTCAAGGAGCGTGGTGCTAAGGGAGGCGTTGTACATTTTTTGAGGCACAAAAATGGGAAACTCGCGAACTAAAGTGCCGGGCTATGTGCGCTCCGAGAGAGGTCTTTTGGGGAGGGGTGGGGAAACACCTTAAAAAAAACCACAAAAATATTCCCAAAACATTGCCCCGTCACCACAGCACGAAGGTAGGCATGCAGGTACAGCAGGCAGTAAAGAAAGCAAATGGCACGCTGACCTTCACAGCAAGGGGATTTGAGTATAGGAGCAGGGAGGTCTTACTGCAGTTGTACAGAGACTTGCTGAGACCACACCATGAATATTGTGTGCAGTTTTGGTCTCCTAATCTGAGGAAGGACATTCTTGCTATTGAGGGAGTGCAGCGAAGGTTCACCAGACTGATTCCCGGGATGGCAGGACTGACATATGAAGAGAGACTGGATCGACTGTGCTTATATTCACTGGAATTTAGAAGAATGAGAGGGGATCTCATAGAAACATATAAAATTCTGACGGGATTGGACAGGTTAGATGCAGGAAGAATGTTCCCGATGTTGGGGAAGTCCAGAACCAGGGGTCACAGTCTAAGGATAAGGGGTAAGCCATTTAGGACCGAGCCATTTACGGCTAAAGGGATCAAGTGGTATGGAGAGAAAGCAGGAATGGGGTACTGAAGTTACATGATCAGTCATGATCATATTGAATGGTGGTGCAGACTCGAAGGGCCGAATGGCCTGCTCCTGCACCTATTTTCTATGTTTCTATGAATTGCTAAAACAATTAAAAGAACAAGCACTCTTACTCACCTTTAGAGCACTTTACTGATATTTCTTTGCTCAGAGGGTTGTGAATCTTTGGAATTCTCTACCCACAAAGGGGTGTGGAAGCTGAATCGTTGAGTAGCTTCAAGACGGGGAGCGATAGATTTTTGGATTTTAAGGGGAATCAAGGGATATGGGGATCGAGCGGGAAAGTGGAGTTGAGGTTGAAGATCTGATTGAATGGCGGAGCAGGCTCGAGGGACCGAATGGCCTACTGCTGCACTAATTGTAATGTTCTAATGCACCACACCTGAGGCAGCAGAGTGAGTCAGTTAATTAGTGCTGTTGAGGTCCTGATCTCAATGCTGAAGTGGTCAAGGGAGGGGAGGCCAGGAACTTATCATTGGAAGGACAGAATTATATCAGGGATATATAGGGTTAAATTATGAGAACAGGTTGCATAGACTAGACTTGTATTCCCTTGAGTATAGAAGATTAATGGGGTGATTGCAGGGTAAGGTAGCATAGTGGTTATGTTACTGGACTAGTAATCCAGATGACTGGACTAATGATCCAGAGATAAGAGTTCAAATCCCACCACAGCAACTGAAGAATTTCAATTCAGTTAATTAATTAAACCTGGAATAAATGGCCCATAAAACTACCAGATTGTCATGTTAAAAAAAAGATCTGGTTCATTAATGTCCTTACTTGGCTTGGCCTATATGTGGTTGGCTCTTAACTGCCCACTGTGGTTCAAGAAGGTGGCTCACCTCAAGGTCAATTACAGATGGGCAATAAATGTTGGCCTTGTCAGCAACGCCCACCTCTCATGAGTTCATTTTTTTTAAAGATCTAATTAAGGTGTATTAAGAGAATGAAAAGATTCAAAATGGGCTTGAGCAAAGCTGAGAATGGCTTGAACGCACAGTACCCCATGCTCTTGCCTTTGACAGTCACACGATAAACGTTTGGTTCAAATATATGCCACCTGGGCAGATGCCAGACTTTTTGGCTCAGAATTGAGAGAAAATAAACAACACAGCGAATGCTGCTGTAGTTTTCATAGCTCGCTTTCATGTGCTTCACCGATGTTGGGAGAAACCTAGCCCCAGTCGCATTCCATTTTGCTTTCTCTCGCTAGACAGCAACATTTGAGGTGTTTAAGAGGATTAAAGGAGTCAATAGGGTGGATAGAGAGAAACTATTTCCTCTGGTGGGTGTCGGGGGCGTCCAGAACAAGGGGGCATCACCTTAAATTTAGAGCCAGGCCATTCAGGAGTGATGTCACTTTTTCGCACAGAGGGGAGTTGAAATCTGGAACTCTCTCGCCCAAAAAGCTGTTGAAGCTGCGGGGGGGGGGGGGTCCATTGAAAATCTCGTAACTGACTATCAGGCCCCGTGGCTGATCCGATACCACATGTTCGGGATAAATGGGGAGAGATTACAAAATGCTGCTGTACAGGGGGACCTGGGGGTCCTTGTGCATGAAACACAAAAAGTTAGTATGCAGGTACAGCAAGTAATCAGGAAGGCAAATGGAATGTTGGCCTTTATTGTTAGAGGGATGGAGTATAAAAGTAGGGAAATTTTGCTACAACTGTACATCATAGGCAGTTCATCAAAGTCGAGGAAGACTTGCTGTCACTCAAAAAGTGAGTTCTCAGGTGACTGAACAGTCCAATGCGGGACCTAGAGTCTCTGTCACAGGTGGGACAGACAGCGGTTGTAGGAAAGGGTGGTCAGGGAGCCTGGGCTAATGCACGCTCCTTCCACTGTCTATTTTTGGTTTCTGCTTGTTCTCGTGGTGCTCAGTGCCCTCCCGGATGCTCTTCCTCCACTTTGGGAGGTGGTGGGCCAGGGATTCCCAGGAGTCGGTGGGGATGTTGGTGAGACCACACCTGGAGACAGGGCGTTGGTGAGATCACAGCTGGAGTACTGCGTACAGTTTTGATCTCCTTATTTAAGGAGGGATAGACTTGCATTGGAGGCAGTTCAGAGTAATTGCTGTGATATATTCTGTCTACTAGGTGTAGCTATACACTTACGACGTCACTAACAAACACAAGATGGCTTCCACAGAGAAAACTGTCATCATGTGACCTTGCCACATGACCTTTTTATTATTTACATCTGTAGTTGCAGTACATCAGTAGTCCACTAGTTAGAGCTCTCTATTACGCTCGCATGTTCCTCGCCACTGCCCGAGGCGAATTTCTACGCCATTGTACTTTATTCTGCACTCACATTTCCAGCTATTCTCCTTTTGGGCTGAAAATCATAGAAAACATAGAAACATAGAAAATAGGTGCAGGAGTAGGCCATTCGGCCCTTCGAGTCTGTACCACCATTCAATATGATCATGGCTCATCATGTAACTTCAGTACCCGATTCCTGCTTTCTCTCCACACCCCTTGATCCCTTTAGCCATAAGGGCCACATCTAACTCCCTTTTGAATATATCTAACGAACTGGCCTCAACAACTTTCTGTGGCAGAGAATTCCACAGGTTCACAATTCTCTGAGTGAAGAAGTTTCTCCTCATCTCGGTCCTAAATGGCTTACCCCTTATCCCTAGACTGTGACCCCCCTGGTTCTGGACTTCCCCAACATCGGGAACATTCTTCCTGCATCTAACCTGTCCAATCCCATCAGAATTGTATATGTTTGTCTGAGATCCCCTCTCATTCTTCTAAACTCCAGTGAATATAAGCCTAGTCGATCCAACTGTGTCAAAATCAGCTACCATCCTATCCTCCTATCCCAGTTAATCCGTGTTCAATGCATGATTTAGAACTGTACTCTGTCAGAGTTTCAGGCTTTTATTTAAGTGTCAGCAGTTTCTGGTTTTAGCTATAGGGAATAGTACAGGTGCTTTTTAAAAAACATATGCAGAAGCCACATAAATAATGCATTTCTCAATGGTTAGCCTAAGTAGTGATTGTACAATATGCATCTTAATGTCGATCTATTCCTATAACCTGCACTCCCACTCTCAACAGGACATTGAGCCAACAGCAAAATACCGCAGATGCTGGAAGTCTGAAAAATGCTGGAAGTGCTCAGCAGCATCTGCAGAGAGAGAAACAGAGTTAACGTTTCAGGCCGGTGACACTTCGTCAGAACTGGAAAAGTTTGAGATGCAACAGATTCTTAAGGAAGTGCAGGGGCAGGGGAAAGTAGGGAGGGGAGGAAAGAACAAAAGGGAAGGGATGGAGTATAATGTCGGAAAGTGTGAGGTCATGCACTTTGGCAGAAAAAAATCAAAGAGCAAGTGATTATTTAAATGGAGAAAGATTGCAAAGTGCCGCAGTACAGCGGGACCTGGGGGTACTTGTGCATAAAACACAAAAGGATAGTATGCAGGTACAGCAAGTGATCAGGAAGGCCAATGGTATCTTGGCCTTTATTGCAAAGGGGATGGAGTATAAAAGCAGGGAAGTCTTGCTGCAGCGATATAAGATATTGGTGAGGCCACACCTAGAATACTGCGTGCAGTTTTGGTTTCCATATTTACAAAAGGATATACTTGCTTTGGAGGCAGTTCAGAGAAGGTTCACCAGGTTGATTCTGGGGATGAGGGGGTTGACTTATGAGGAAAGGTTGAGTAGGTTGGGCCTCTACTCATTGGAATTCAGAAGAATGAGAGGTGATCTTATCGAAACGTATAGGATTATGAGGGGGCTTGACAAGGTGGATACAGAGAGGATGTTTCCAGATGGGGAAGACTAGAACTAGAGGGCATGATCTTAGAATGAGGGGCAACCCATTTAAAACAGAGATGAGGAGAAATTTCTTCTCTCAGAAAGTTGTGGAATTCGCTGCCTCAGAGAGCTGTGGAAGCTGGACATTGAATAAATTTAAGACAGAAATAAATGGTTTCTTGAACAATAAGGGGTTATGGGGAGCGGGCGGGGAAGTGGAGCTGAGTCCATGATCAGATCAGCCATGATCTTATTGAATGGCGGAGCAGGCTCAAGGGGCCGCAAAGGTGATGTCACAGCCTAGGGGGTAAGTGATTGGCTGGTGATTGGTGAGTAGTTTTTCTTTTTCTTCTTATATTGGTCAGTAACTTTTAACATTGTTATTACCAGTTTAAGTGTATCTAAGGGTTAAGACATGGCAGGAGAGCTCGGTCGGGTGTTATGCTCCTCCTGTACCATGTGGGAACTCAGGGACACTTCCGGTGTCCCTGACGACTACGTGTGCGGGAAGTGTGTCCACCTCCGGCTCCTGACGGTCCGCGTTACGGAATTGGAGCTGAGGGTGGATTTACTCTGGAGCATCCACGATGCTGAGAATGACGTGAGTATCACGTGTAGTGAGTTGGTCTTACCGCAGGGAAAGGGTCCACAGCCAGATAGGGAATGGAAGACCAGCAGGAAGAATAGTGCAAGGAAGGTAGTGCAGGGGTCCCCTGTGGTCATCCCCCTGCAAAACAGATACACCGCTTTGAGTACTGTTGAGGGGAATGACTCATCAGGGGAGGGCAGCAGCAGCCAAGTTCATGGCACCGTGGCTGGCTCTGCTGCACAGGAGGGCAAGAAAAAGAGTGGGAGAGCGATAGTGATAGGGGATTCAATTGTGAGGGGAATAGATAGGCGTTTCTGCGGCCGCAACCGAGACTCCAGGATGGTATGTTGCCTCCCTGGTGCAAGGGTCAAGGATGTCTCGGAGCGGGTGCAGGACATTCTGAAATGGGAGGGAGAACAGCCAGTTGTCGTGGTGCACATTGGTACCAACGACATAGGTAAAAAAAGGGATGAGGTCCTACGAAACGAATTTAAGGAGCTAGGAGCTAAATTAAAAAGTAGGACCTCAAAAGTAGTAATCTCGGGATTGCTACCAGTGCCACGTGATAGTCAGAGTAGGAATCGCAGGATAGCGCAGATGAATACGTGGCTTGAGCAGTGGTGCAGCAGGGAGGGATTCAAATTCCTGGGGCATTGGGACCGGTTCTGGGGGAGGTGGGACCAGTACAAACCGGACGGTCTGCACCTGGGCAGGACCGGAACCAATGTCCTAGGGGGAGTGTTTGCTAGTGCTGTTGGGGAGGATTTAAACTAATATGGCAGGGGGATGGGAACCAATGCAGGGAGACAGAGGGAAACAAAAAGGAGACAAAAGCAAAAGACAGAAAGGAGATGAGGAAAAGTGGAGGGCAGAGAAACCCAAGGCAAAGAACAAAAAGGGCCACTGTACAGCAAAATTCTAAAAGGACAAAGGGTGTTAATAAAACAAGCCTGAAGGCTTTGTGTCAATGCAAGGAGTATCCGCAATAAGGTGGATGAATTAATTGTGCAAATAGATGTTAACAAATATGATGTGATTGGGATTACGGAGACGTGGCTCCAGGATGATCAGGGCTGGGAACTCAACATTCAGGGGTATTCAACATTCAGGAAGGATAGAATAAAAGGAAAAGGAGGTGGGGTAGCATTGCTGGTTAAAGAGGAGATTAATGCAATAGTTAGGAAAGACATTAGCTTGGATGATGTGGAATCTATATGGGTAGAGCTACAGAACACCAAAGGGCAAAAAACGTTAGTAGGAGTTGTGTACAGACCTCCAAACAGTAATAGGGATGTTGGGGAGGGCATCAAACAGGAAATTAGGGGTGCATGCAATAAAGGTGTAGCAGTTATAATGGGTGACTTTAATATGCACATAGATTGGGCTAGCCAAACTGGAAGCAATACGGTGGAGGAGGATTTCCTGGAGTGCATAAGGGATGGTTTTCTAGACCAATATGTTGAGGAACCAACTAGGGGGGAGGCCATCTTAGACTGGGTGTTGTGTAATGAGAGAGGATTAATTAGCAATCTCATTGTGCGAGGCCCCTTGGGGAAGAGTGACCATAATATGGTGGAATTCTGCATTAGGATGGAGAATGAAACAGTAATTTCAGAGACCATGGTCCAGAACTTAAAGAAGGGTAACTTTGAAGGTATGAGGCGTGAATTGGCTAGGATAGATTGGCGAATGATACTTAGGGGGTTGACTGTGGATGGGCAATGGCAGACATTTAGAGACCGCATGGATGAATTACAACAATTGTACATTCCTGTCTGGCGTAAAAATAAAAAAGGGAAGGTGGCTCAACCGTGGCTATCTAGGGAAATCAGGGATAGTATTAAAGCCAAGGAAGTGGCATACAAATTGGCCAGAAATAGCAGCGAACCTGGGGACTGGGAGAAATTTAGAACTCAGCAGAGGAGGACAAAGGGTTTGATTAGGGCAGGGAAAATGGAGTACGAGAAGAAGCTTGCAGGGAACATTAAGGCGGATTGCAAAAGTTTCTATAGGTATGTAAAGAGAAAAAGGTTGGTGAAGACAAACGTAGGTCCCCTGCAGTCAGAATCAGGGGAAGTCATAACGGGGAACAAAGAAATGGCAGACCAATTGAACAAGTACTTTGGTTCGGTATTCACTAAGGAGGATACAAACAACCTTCCGGATATAAAAGGGGTCAGAGGGTCTAGTAAGGAGGGGGAACTGAGGGAAATCTTTATTAGTCGGGAAATTGTGTTGGGGAAATTGATGGGATTGAAGGCCGATAAATCCCCAGGGCCTGATGGACTGCATCCTAGAGTACTTAAGGAGGTGGCCTTGGAAATAGCGGATGCATTGACAGTCATTTTCCAACATTCCATTGACTCTGGATCAGTTCCTATGGAGTGGAGGGTAGCCAATGTAACCCCACTTTTTAAAAAAGGAGGGAGAGAGAAAACAGGGAATTATAGACCGGTCAACCTGACCTCAGTAGTGGGTAAAATGATGGAATCAATTATTAAGGATGTCATAGCAGTGCATCTGAAAAATGGTGACATGATAGGTCCAAGTCAGCATGGATTTGTGAAAGGGAAATCATGCTTGACAAATCTTCTGGAATTTTTTGAGGATGTTTCCAGTAAAGTGGACAAAGGAGAACCAGTTGATGTGGTATATTTGGACTTTCAGAAGGCTTTCGACAAGGTCCCACACAAGAGATTAATGTGCAAAGTTAAAGCACATGGGATTGGGGGTAGTGTGCTGACGTGGATTGAGAACTGGTTGTCAGACAGGAAGCAAAGAGTAGGAGTAAACGGGTACTTTTCAGAATGGCAGGCAGTGACTAGTGGAGTGCCGCAAGGTTCTGTGCTGGGGCCCCAGCTGTTTACATTGTACATTAATGATTTAGACGAGGGGATTAAATGCAGTATCTCCAAATTTGCGGATGATACTAAGTTGGGTGGCAGTGTGAGCTGCGAGGAGGATGCTATTAGGCTGCAGAGTGACTTGGATAGGTTAGGTGAGTGGGCAAATGCATGGCAGATGAAGTATAATGTGGATAAATGTGAGGTTATCCACTTTGGTGGTAAAAACAGAAAGACAGACTATTATCTGAATGGTGACAGATTAGGAAAAGGGAAGGTGCAACGAGACCTGGGTGTCATGGTACATCAGTCATTGAAGGTGAGCATGCAGGTACAGCAGGCGGTTAAGAAAGCAAATGGCATGTTGGCCTTCATAGCGAGGGGATTTGAATACAGGGGCAGGGAGGTGTTGCTACAGTTGTACAGGGCCTTGGTGAGGCCACACCTGGAGTATTGTGTACAGTTTTGGTCTCCTAACTTGAGGAAGGACATTCTTGCTATTGAGGGAGTGCAGCGAAGGTTCACCAGACTGATTCCCGGAATGGCGGGACTGACCTATCAAGAAAGATTGGATCAACTGGGCTTGTATTCACTGGAGTTCAGAAGAATGAGAGGGGACCTCATAGAAACGTTTAAAATTCTGACGGGTTTAGACAGGTTAGATGCAGGAAGAATGTTCCCAATGTTGCGGAAGTCCAGAACCAGGGGTCACAGTCTGAGGATAAGGGGTAAGCCATTTAGGACCGAGATGAGGAGAAACTTCTTCACCCAGAGAGTGGTGAACCTGTGGAATTCTCTACCACAGAAAGTAGTTGAGGCCAATTCACTAAATATATTCAAAAGGGAGTTAGATGAAGTCTTACTACTCGGGGGATCAAGGGTTATGGCGAGAAAGCAGGAAGGGGGTACTGAAGTTTCATGTTCAGCCATGAACTCATTGAATGGCGGTGCAGGCTAGAAGGGCTGAATGGCCTGCTCCTGCACCTATTTTCTATGTTTCTATGTTTCTATGGCCTACTCCTGCTCCCATTTCTTATGTTCTTATGTCTGTGATAGGGTGGAAGGCAGGAGTGATTAAATGACAAAAAGGGATGAGGGTGGTGGCAATAGGTGAAGTAAAGAAACAAAAGCTGGGTCTAGAGGAGGTGTAAATGGGAATAGCAGAACCATTACCTGCACCTACAGTCTGAAAAAATGGGAGCAGTGGTTATGATGTAAAGTGCTTAATCGAAAGATGAGGTGCTGTTCCTGGAACTTCCGTTGAGCTTTATTGGAACAATGTAGGGTGCCCAGTACAGAGAGGTCCGAGTGGGAGCGGAGTGGAGAGTTAAAATGGCAAGCGTCCGGAAGCTCAGGGTTAGGTTTTCAGACTGAAGGGAGGTGGTCAGCAAAGCCATCACTCAATTTGCGTTTGGTCTCCCCATTGTAGAGGAAACCACATCATGAGCAGCGAACACAGTGTACCAAGTTGAAATAACCAGCTCTGTTTTCAAGGTGTTAAACGACACAACATCAATTGCTTTTGTTGGGAGATTCTTCCACATTTCGGCCCATATCTAGTGCACAAGACTCGACTCTTCCCAGTGTCTGGCTTTGTTGGAACTGTCAACATAAGAAGATAAGAAATAGGAGCAGGAGTCGGCCATTCGGCCCCTCGAGCCTGCTCCACCATTCAATAAGATCATGGCTGATCTGATCTTGGCCTCAACTCCACTTCCCTGCTCTCTCCCCATAACCCTACATTCCCTTATCGTTCAAAAATCTGTCTATCTCCACCTTAAATATATTCAATGACCCAGCCTCCACAGCTCACCGGGGCAGAGAATTCCAACGATTCACGACCCTCTGAGAGAAGAAACGCCTCCTCATCTCCGTTTTAAATGGGCGAGCCCTTATTCTGAAATGATGTCCTCTAGTTCTAGATTCCTCCACAAGGGGAAACATCCTCTCTGCATCTACGCTGTCAAGCCCCCTCAGAATCTTCTATGTTTCAGTAGGCCCCAACCTGCTCAACCTTTCTTCATAAGACAACCCCCTCATCTCAGGAATCAACCTCGTGAACCTTCTCTGAACAGCCTCCAATGTAAGCATATCCTTCCTTAAATAAGGAGACCAAAACTGTACGCAGTACTCCAGGTGTGGCCTCACCAATACCCTGTACAGTTGTAGCAGGACCTCTCTGCTTTTATACTCTATCCCCCCTCGCAATAAAGGCCAACATTCCAATTGCCTTCCCGATTAATTACATTGGGCCTGCTACTGGCTATGTGTGATGATTGTGCATTAAATAATAAAGACCCTCCAAGGCCAGTATATAAGCAACTTTTATGGGAAGAAAAACGTTTTTTCCATCTGCACTCTCACTTGAGCTTTTTAAACATTTTAAACCTATGTCCTTAGCTTTGTGCTGCTCAATATCCAAGTCAAGCAGTTTACAGACAATTGAGGACTGAACCACTGATCTGTTTTGACGGGCTGACTTATTTTAATAAAATATTTGGCTAGTATACAGCTGATCGTCACTTTTGATTCTATTCTGGCCAATACAATAAACATAAGAACATAAGAAAGGGAAAACCAAGAAAGGGTAATTCCATTCATGAAGCAGCTTCCTTCCACACACCCTGTATAAGCCGCACCCTGTATAATTTGCACCCTGTATAATCCGCACCCTGTATAATCCACGCCCTGTATAATCCACACCCTGTATAATTCGCACCCTGTATAATCCGCACCCTGTATAATCCATACCCTGTATAATCCACACCCTGTATAATCCACACCCTGTATAATCCGCACTCTGTATAATCCACACCCTGTATAATCCACACCCTGTATAATCCACGCCCTGTATAATCTGCACCCTATATAATCTGCACCCTGTATAATCCACACCCTGTATAATCCACACCCTGTATAAACCGCACCCTGTATAAACCGCACCCTGTATAATCCACACCCTGTTTAATCCACACCCTGTATAATCCACACCCTGTATAAACTGCACCCTGTATAATCCACACCCTGTATAATCCACACCCTGTATAAACCGCACCCTGTATAATCCACACCCTGTACAATCCACACCCTGTATAAACCGCACCCTGTATAATCTGCACCATTTATAAACTGCACACTGTATAATCCGCACCCTGTCTAAACCGTACCCTGTATAATCCACATCCTGAGTGGGCAAAAATTTGGCAGATGCAGTATACTGTGGGAAAATGCGAGGTTATCCACTTTGGCAGAAATAATAGAAAAGCAAATTATAATTTAAATGGAGAAAAATTGCAAAGTGCTGTTGTACAGAAGGACCTGGGGGTATTTGTGCATGAAACACAAAAAGTTAGTATGCAATTACAGCAAGTAATCAGGAAGGCAAATGGAATGTTGGCCTTTATTGCAAAGGGGATGGAGTATAAAAGCAGGGAAGACCTGCTACATTTGTACAGGGTATTGGTGAGGCCACACCTCGAGTATTGTGTACAGTTTTGGTCTCTGTATTTGAGGGATATGCTTGCATTGGAGGCTGTTCAGAGAGGGTTCACTAGGTTGATTCCGTACATGAGGGGGTTGACTTACAAGGATAGGTTGAGTAGGTTGTGCCTCTACACATTGGAGTTCAGAAGAATGAGAGGTGATCTTATTGAAACATATAAGATAATGAGGGGGGGAAACTAAAACTAGGGGACTTAGTCTTAGAATAAGGGGCCGCCCATTTAAAACTGAGATGAGGAAAAATTTGTTCTCTCAGAGGGTTGTAAATCTATGGAATTCTCTGCTCCTCGAACCTGCTCCATCATTTAATAAGATCATGGTTGATCTGATCATGGACTCAGCTCCACTTCCCTGCCCGCTCCCCATAACAGTTTATTCCCTTATTGCTCAAAAATCTGTCTATCTCTGCCTTAACTATATTCAATGACCCAGCCTCCACAGGTCTCCGGGGCAGAAAATTTCACAGATTTACAATCCTCTGAGAGAAGAACTTCCTCCTCATCTCAGTTTTAAATGGGCGACTCATTTATCCCGACTCTCTGTTTTCTGTTAGTTAGCCAATCCTCTATCTATGCTAATATATTACCCCCAACCCCGTGAAATTTTATCTTGTGCAGTAACCTTTTATGTGCCACCTTATCGAATGCCTTCTGGAAATCCAAATACATTACATCCACTGGTCCCCCCTTATTCACCCTGCTCATTACATTCTCAAAGAAATCCAGCAAATTTGTCAAACATGATTTCCCTTTCATAAAACCATGCTGACTCTGCTTGATTGAATTATGCTTTTCCAAATGTCCTGCTACTGCTTCCTTAATAATGGACTCCAACATTTTTCCAATGACAGATGTTAGGCTAACTGGTCTATAGTTTCCTGTTTTCTGTCTGCCTCCTTTTGCTAATAAACCAACTAGTTCTTAATAGCAACGTGTTGTTATGAATTCTTAAACATAGAACCCATGAAGCAAATACATTACAGTAATCAAACCCAGAACTCAAGCAAGAGCCAGGCAACAGCTGGTCTTTCTGATGATAATAGGTCATGTTGGATGTTTTTGTAAAGCAGACTTTGGGTATTTTTAATTAACTTGCAACAGGAGCCAGCGTCCAGAACATGGACAGCAGAGTGTGCGAAATAGTTTTGATTGGGTAACATCAAATATTTATAATGGCTTGAAAGAATAATTGGATCTGCACCACAGAAAAAAATCTGTTTGACCAAATCATACACACATTCACACAAACCACATGCGGTAATAGTCCCCTCAATCAATAATCACCAGTTCAATATGGAGTTTAGTGATGCTGAATGGAATGAAAATTGATTGATTAGGGTAAGCAAGAATAACAAGATGTGCAAATTGATTTGATAAATTGCAGGGATTTCCAACTGGATAATGGAATACTGTCATGATGAAAGCAAGGCACTTGACAACAACAACAACTTGTATTTATATAGTGCCATTAACATAGTGAAACATCCCAAGGCGCTTCACAGGAGTATTATGAGATTTTAAAAAATGACACTGGGCCATATCAGTAGAAATTAGTGCAGGTGACCAAAAGCTTGGTCAAAGAGGTATGTTAATATCAAATATGGGAAGAAAGCTGCGGACTGCAGGAAGATATCGGTGAACTGGTCAGGTGGGCAGAACAGTGGCAAATGGAATTTAATCCAGACAAGTGTGAGGTAATGCATTTAGAGAGGGCTAACAAGGCAAGGGAATACACATTAAATGGTAGGACACTGAGAAGTGTAGAGGAACAAAGGGACCTTGGAGAGCAGGTCCACAGATTCCTGAAGGTAGCAGGCCAGGTAGATAAGGTGGTTAAGAAGGCATACGGAATGCTTGCCTTTATTAGCCTAGGCATAGAATATAAGAGCAGGTGGGTTACGCTTGAATTATATAAAACACTGGTTAGGACACAGCTGGAGTATTGCGTGCAGTTCTGGTCACTGCATTACACAAAGGACGTGATTGCACTGGAGAGGGTACGGAGGAGATTTACGAAGATGTTGCCGGGACTGGAGAATCTTAGCTATGAGGACAGATTGGATAGGTTGGGTTTGTTTTCCTTGGAACAGAGGAGGCTGAGGGGCGACCTCATTGAGGTATATAAATTTATGAGGAGCCTCGATATAGTGGATAGAAAGGGCCTATTTCCCTTAGCAGAAGGGTCAACAACCAAGGGGCAGAGATTTAAAGTAATTGGTAGAAGGTTTAGAGGGGATTTGAGGGGAAATTTCTTCACGCAGATCGTTGGGGTATGGTGGGGGGGTGGGGAGTGTCTGGAACTCACGGCCTGAAAGGGTGGTAGAGGCAGAAACCCTCACATTTAAAAAGTACTTGGATGTGCACTTGAAGTGCCGTCACCTACAGAGCTATGGACCGAGAGCTGGACAAGACACTAATTAGGCCACAGTCAGTATGTTCGAGCAATAGATCAAGATTTATTAAGCTTACAGCATAATGTACTTAACAGCAGCCAAGGTTTAAAGAGTTGTCCTCCATGTCTTGATTCCTGGAACTGCTCAGACACAGGAGATGTTATCTTTTTGGTCTGTTCTTTGTTCTTTCTGCAGTCCTTGTGAGAAACTATTTCTTGAATATCGAGGGTTGAGCCTATTTCTTATTAAAGGTTTGCTTGACCAGTATCCATATATGGTTTTCAACAAAATCACCCTTTTAAATTGGTTCTAATGGTCAAGAAAACCCTTGTCACTCGCACTAATGGTATCGTCCTGAAATGTGGCTCTAGAAAAGCTGGTATCAGGGTAGGCCAAGCTCATGGCCTACAGGGCTGTAGTAATACCCGCCCTCCTGTATGGATCAGAATCATGGACGATGTATAGAAGGCACCTCAAGTCGCTGGAGATATATCACCAACGATGTCTCCGTAAGATCCTGCAAATCCCCTGGGAGGACAGGCACACCAACGTCAGTGGCCTGGCCCAGGCTAACATCCCCAGTATTGAAGCACTGACCACACTCAATCAGCTTCGCTGGGCAGGCCACATAGTTTGCATGCCAGATACGAGACTCCCCAAGCAAATGCTTTATGCGGAGCTCCTTCATGGTAAACGAGCCAAAGGTGGGCAGCGGAAGCGTTACAAGGACACCCTCAAAGCCTCCCTGGTAAAGTGCGACATCACCACTGACACCTGGGAGTCCCTGGCCGAAGACGGCCCGAGGTGGAGAAAGTGCATCCGGGAGGGCGCTGAGTTCTTCGAGTCTCAACGCAGCGAGCGTGAAGAGGTCAAGCGCAGACAGCGGAAGGAGCGCGCGGCAAACCAGTCCCACCCACCCACCCCTTCCCTTGACGAATGTCTGTCCCACCTGTGACAGGGTCTGTGGCTCTCGTATTGGACTGTTTAGCCACCAGAGAACTCAGTTTGGGAGTGGAAGCAAGTCTTCCTCGATTCCGAGGGACTGCCTATGATGATGATGAGGCTGGACCCTGAACCATTTGGATATGAATGCTACTAGAAACCAACAATTAAGTCACCTTACGTTTTTTAAACAATGTAACCCCTTAAGGTAAATGAATGTTCCTGTATCATTGAAGGTGTGAATGCTTCTCTTCTGCTGCCACTGTCTGGTGATTTAGGTCGATGGCAGATATCCTGTATCATAGTCCTTCATGATATCTGCTGCTTCGGCTGCAATGTAAGAATTAACCCTTTCCTGCTCAGCTCTTTTTGCAAGCTGTGATGCAGTTCTGAGTTTTTATATTCACAAGTCTAATTTTTACCGTTGGGGGGGGGGAGGAACGGATCCTACAGTGCGGCGGGAGATCGTTGCAGAGTTGCGCGAGTGTTTTGTGGAGGAGCGAGGAGAGATCGTAGCGGAGGTGCGGCAAATGAGGCTACGGGGCCCAGAAGAGCCGGGCCCAGGGGCAGCATGGGGCCAGCCCACACTGTGCGATGTGTGCGCACTAGGTCCGTGCAGCAGAGCAGGTCTCCAGTCGTCCTGGTTAACCCTTGCCACTGGACCAAGACCTCGCTCTGTCGATCCTGTGTGGTGGCTGGTGTGCAATGGTCACCACACGTTAAAAAAATCCACGCACAGGTATCTTCCACCCCCTCAATTGGAGTTCAGGACTGAACATCGGGTCCTTCATTAAAACATCTGTGAGCTCATGTGGAAGCAAGTCATCCTCGTTCGAGGGACCGCCGATAATGATGATCTTCCTGACCATGCCTGCCTCCAGTATTTTTCCAAAAAACTTACTGTGTCCAGGGATCACTTTTGCACATTGCAATTTTGTCTTAGCTCTCTCGCGACTAGCTCCAAGCCATACCAAGGGGGCCTCTTTCAAGCTGTCTCACATTAATCTTTCAAATACTCGTTTTTGTTAAATGTGCCTGCTTGTCTGCCTGAGTTCAGTCAAAGGCTGTTTTGACTCCGTCATTCTCATGTCAGCAGAGAATCATGATCAGCTGGTCAATGACTACTATTGAATCAATACATATATGATTCCTAGCTACTACGAATCTCTAATTCTCTAATACCAGCCCTTACAGCTCCGACATTTCGCTAGACAGTGATACAAAATACTACGCACTTTATGAAAAGACCTGTTTGCAACAATTGTCACTAAGGTTATGTGATTACAGCCTGCGTTGCCATGTCTTGTGCACAGGAGGATTTACTTGCAGTGCGATAGGCAGAGCATCAAGTGTTTTGTATAATAAAATTGATTAATTGTTGATGCATACAATCCCAGGGAAAGAGGCATGTTGAAATACACCTTTGGCCTTTAAATCCTTCTATCACACTATACATATTGCATTAACTCATCGGTCCCACTATTGTCGCTTTGACAGATTCCATAAGCTGTAGTAGACGATTGGGAATATAAAAAGATTTAAAGTAATGCTCAGGGAATAATGTTCTTGCGATTGTCAAAAGGATATGAGCAGGCGCTTATCACTGGATCCTTGTCACAGTCTATGTGCTTTACGATGAGAATCCGTGTGTTGGGAATTAATTCACCGTATTGATCGTTTTTATTTGCTTGACTTTGGCCCAGGCTTCTCTAGAAATTGCCGACTCATGCTGTGGTACAATCTTATGGAATTATCTCCCCATGGTCTCGCATTCTTCATGAAATTATGAAGGCTGTCAGACTGTTCCTTTATGGGTGAGGGAAAGAAAACCGATTAGCTTCAATTCTGGTCTCGTTTGCATCTCCGACTTCCTTTGCACCAACTTTGGTGGCCATGTCTTCACCTGCCTGGGCCCCAAGCTCTGGAATTACCCCCCCCCTAAACCTCTCCACCTCTCTACCTCTCTCTGGTCATTTAACACCCTACCTCTTTGACCAAGGGTGGTCAAAAAGGAGACTAATTGATGTCTTGTTTCTGACTGCTCCATTTTTGATCGGGGCGGAGGAGCAGTGAGAGATCGGGGCCCAGGAGCGAGGGTTCGGGGCCCAGGAGGGGCGAGGGTTCGGGGCCCAGGAGAGGCGAGGGTTTGGGGCCCAGGAGAGGCGAGGGTTTGGGGCCCAGGAGGGGCGAGGGTTCGGGGCCCAGGAGAGGCGAGGGTTCGGGGCCCAGGAGGGGCGAGGGTTCGGGGCCCAGGAGAGGCGAGGGTTCTGGACCCAGGAAGGGCGAGGGTTCGGGGCCCAGGAGAGGCGAGGGTTTGGGGCCCAGGAGAGGCGAGGGTTTGGGGCCCAGGAGAGGCGAGGGTTCGGGGCCCAGGAGAGGCGAGGGTTCGGGGCCCAGGAGAGGCGAGGGTTCGGGGCCCAGGAGGGGCGAGGGTTCGGGGCCCAGGAGGGGCGAGTGCCCAGGGGCAGCACGGGCCAGCCCACACTGCGATCTATGGATAGTAGGAGCACACGTGCGCAGTGGTCCATGCAGCAGAGCTTGGTCTCCAGTCGTCTTGGTTAACCCTTGCCACTGGACCAAGACCTAGCTCTGTCAAGCCCGTGTGGTGGCTGGTGTGCAACGGTCACCACACATTAAAAGAACCCACGTACAGGCATCTTCCACCCTTCAGTGTGTAGTTCGGGACCGAGATTGTCAGGTCCTTCATCGAAACACCTGTGAACTCATCCCTTTTTGGTGCGGAAGCAGGTGATCCTCGACACGAGAGAATGTCTAATACTACTATACTCTTTGACCAAGCTTTTAGTCACCTGGCTCGGTCAATTCTGTTGACTCATGTTGCTTTTGTGAAGTACCTTGGGATGTTTTACCACCTTAAAGGCGCTATACAGATGCACATAGTCTTCATACACCCCAGTATACTGTGAAGGACAATATGGCAGCAGATACATAGAGTAGAGCAAATGTGTCAGAGCTCCTCCAACCAAGTCTGATCTTTTATTAATCAGCGTGATAAAACAGCACTGCCTCGCCCCCCCACCTCTTTGATTTGATTTGCCAGAAGTTACTGAATCTAAATGCACTTTCTGACCATAGAGTTAAGTGGAAGCCTGCTGTGAAGACCAATTGACCAAGATATCTGTGGGGGTGGCCAGGCTATAGTGACAGATATGAAGATGGATACATATTCCCTACAGTTTAGAAGAATGAGCTCATCAAAACGTATACAATTCTTAAATAGCTTGACAGGGTAGATGCAGGGAGGATATTTCCCCTGGCTGGGGAGTCTCGAACCAGAGGTCACACAGTCTCAGAATAAGGGGTCGGCCATTTAGGACTGAGATGATAAGAAACTTCTTCACTCAGAGGGTGGTGAATCTTTGGAATTCTCTACCCCAGAGGGCTGTGAGGCTCAGTCATTGAGAATATTCAAGATGGAGATTTTTTGATAAAAAGGGAACCAAGGAATATGGGATAGTGTGGGAAGGTGGAGTTGAGGTAGAAGATCAGCCATGATCTTATTGAATGGCGGATCAGTTTTGCTCGAGGGGCTGAATGGCCGACTCCTGCTCCTAATTCTTATATTCTTACTATTATTAAATAGGGTAGCGTTTGGCTTTGTGAGATAGTGTAAAACAGGTGATAGCAAAATCGTCAGGCAAAGTCAAAATCCACCCCACTAACATTTGGGGTGGTATAAAATTTGGGTGACATGCATTAGGGGGCAGATCAGGCAGGTCGAAACAGAGAGACGAGAAACAGAGGAGAGAAGCCGGAGACCCTCACTTTTGCAGTAGGACCTTTAGTGCGACGGAGAGACGAGACCCTCAGCCGTTCATCCATGTGCTGATTCCAAACCCAGCTCTTAAAACTGAACAGATAATCTCTGAAACAAGTGCATGTGGCAGCACAGTAAATCTCCAAGTGTGTGAGGATTTTGAGATGGGCGACTGGGTGACGTCATCAAAACCCTGGTCGCCATTTTGGAGCGCGGGCAGGAACATCGGGAGGACCCAGGTACAGAGGAGTGGGAAGGTCGGGGCGGATGAGCGGCGAGTGTTTGTGGCGAGATGCGGTGAATGTTTATGGCGGAGGAGCAGCGAGAGATCGTGGCGGAGGTGCGACAGATGAGGGTACGGGGCCCAGAAGAGCTGAGGGCCCAGGGGCAGCACGGGCCAGCCCACACTGTGCGATATGTGTGCGCGATAGGTCCGTGCAGCAGAGCAGGTCTCCAGTTGTCTTGGTTACCCCTTTGCCACTGGACCAAGACCTAGCTCTGTCAAGCCCGTGTGGTGGCTGGTGTGCAACGGTCACCACACGTTAAAAAAATCCACACACAGGCATCTTCCACCCCCTCAATTGGAATTCAGGACTGGAACATCGGGTCCTTCATCGAAACACCTGTGAAATCCGTGGAAGCAAGTCATCCTCATTCGAGGGACCGCCTATGATGATGAGATCTCCATTTCAGTTCAATCACAAATGAATGCATTTTGTATAAAATCTTAAAAAAAGCCCCTCAGGCCGGGTTGCCAACTGTGGCTGGATGTATTCCTGGGGGTTTCATCACATGAATTAATTGTGCAAATAGATGTTAATAAATATGATGTGATTGGGATTACGGAGACGTGGCTCCAGGATGATCAGGGCTGGGAACTCAACATTCAGGGGTATTCAACATTCAGGAAGGATAGATTAAAAGGAAAAGGAGGTGGGGTAGCATTGTTGGTTAAAGAGGAGATTAATGCAATAGTTAGGAAAGACATTAGCTTGGATGATGTGGAATCTATATGGGTAGAGCTGCAGAACACCAAAGGGCAAAAAGCGTTAGTAGGAGTTGTGTACAGACCTCCAAACAGTAATAGGGATGTTGGGGAGGGCATCAAACAGGAAATTAGGGGTGCATGCAATAAAGGTGTAGCAGTTATAATGGGTGACTTTAATATGCACATAGATTGGGCTAGCCAAACTGGAAGCAATACGGTGGAGGAGGATTTCCTGGAGTGCATAAGGGATGGTTTTCTAGACCAATATGTTGAGGAACCAACTAGGGGGGAGGCCATCTTAGACTGGGTGTTGTGTAACGAGAGAGGATTAATTAGCAATCTCATTGTGCGAGGCCCCTTGGGGAAGAGTGACCATAATATGGTGGAATTCTGCATTAGGATGGAGAATGAAAGAGAAAATTCAGAGACCATGGTCCAGAACTTAAAGAAGGGTAACTTTGAAGGTGTGAGGCGTGAATTGGCTAGGATAGATTGGCGAATGATACTTAGGGGGTTGACTGTGGATGGGCAATGGCAGACATTTAGAGACCGCATGGATGAATTACAACAATTGTACATTCCTGTCTGGCGTAAAAATAAAAAAGGGAAGGTGGCTCAACCGTGGCTATCTAGGGAAATCAGGGATAGTATTAAAGCCAAGGAAGTGGCATACAAATTGGCCAGAAATAGCAGCGAACCTGGGGACTGGGAGAAATTTAGAACTCAACAGAGGAGGACAAAGGGTTTGATTAGGGCAGAGAAAATGGAATACGAGAAGAAGCTTGCAGGGAACATTAAGGTGGATTGCAAAAGTTTCTATAGGTATGTAAAGAGAAAAAGGTTAGTAAAGACAAACGTAGGTCCCCTGCAGTCAGAATCAGGGGAAGTCATAACGGGGAACAAAGAAATGGCACACCAATTGAACAGTACTTTGGTTCGGTATTCACTAAGGACGATACAAACAACCTTCCGGATATAAAAGGGGTCAGAGGGTCTAGTAAGGAGGGGGAACTGAGGGAAATCTTTATTAGTCGGGAAATTGTGTTGGGGAAATTGATGGGATTGAAGGCCGATAAATCCCCAGGGCCTGATGGACTGCATCCCAGAGTACTTAAGGAGGTGGCCTTGGAAATAGCGGATGCATTGACAGTCATTTTCCAACATTCCATTGACTCTGGATCAGTTCCTATCGAGTGGAGGGTAGCCAATGTAACCCCACTTTTTAAAAAAGGAGGGAGAGGGAAAACAGGGAATTATAGACCGGTCAGCCTGACCTCAGTAGTGGGTAAAATGATGGAATCAATTATTAAGGATGTCATAGCAGTGCATCTGGAAAATGGTGACATGATAGGTCCAAGTCAGCATGGATTTGTGAAAGGGAAATCATGCTTGACAAATCTTCTGGAATTTTTTGAGGATGTTTCCAGTAAAGTGGACAAAGGAGAACCAGTTGATGTGGTATATTTGGACTTTCAGAAGGCTTTCGACAAGGTCCCACACAAGAGATTAATGTGCAAAGTTAAAGCACATGGGATTGGGGGTAGTGTGCTGACATGGATTGAGAACTGGTTGTCAGACAGGAAGCAAAGAGTAGGAGTAAACGGGTACTTTTCAGAATGGCAGGCAGTGACTAGTGGGGTGCCGCAAGGTTCTGTGCTGGGGCCCCAGCTGTTTACATTGTACATTAATGATTTAGACGAGGGGATTAAATGCAGTATCTCCAAATTTGCGGATGACACTAAGTTGGGTGGCAGTGTGAGCTGCGAGGAGGATGCTATTAGGCTGCAGAGTGACTTGGATAGGTTAGGTGAGTGGGCAAGTGCATGGCAGATGAAGTATAATGTGGATAAATGTGAGGTTATCCACTTTGGTGGTAAAAACAGAGAGACAGATTATTATCTGAATGGTGACAGATTAGGAAAAGGGAAGGTGCAACGAGACCTGGGTGTCATGGTACATCAGTCATTGAAGGTTAGCATGCAGGTACAGCAGGCGGTTAAGAAAGCAAATGGCATGTTGGCCTTCATAGCGAGGGGATTTGAATACAGGGGCAGGGAGGTGTTGCTACAGTTGTACAGGGCCTTGGTGAGGCCACACCTGGAGTATTGTGTACAGTTTTGGTCTCCTAACTTGAGGAAGGACATTCTTGCTATTGAGGGAGTGCAGCGAAGATTCACCAGACTGATTCCCGGGATGGCGGGACTGACCTATCAAGAAAGACTGGATCAACTGGGCTTGTATTCACTGGAGTTCAGAAGAATGAGAGGGGACCTCATAGAAACGTTTAAAATTCTGACGGGTTTAGACAGGTTAGATGCAGGAAGAATGTTCCCAATGTTGGGGAAGTCCAGAACCAGGGGTCACAGTCTGAAGATAAGGGGTAAGCCATTTAGGACCGAGATGAGGAGAAACTTCTTCACCCAGAGAGTGGTGAACCTGTGGAATTCTCTACCACAGAAAGTAGTTGAGGCCAATTCACTAAATATATTCAAAAGGGAGTTAGATGAAGTCCTTACTACTCGGGAGATCAAGGGTTATGGCGAGAAAGCAGGAAGGGGGTACTGAAGTTTCATGTTCAGCCATGAACTCATTGAATGGCGGTGCAGGCTAGAAGGGCTGAATGGCCTGCTCCTGCACCTATTTTCTATGACCTCCTCCATCCAACCGCACAGCCCCCGCACTCCTCCCATTGGTTGCCCAACATGCCCATTCTCGCCTTCCCCTGGCCAATTGGAAAATGAAGAGATTCTTCATTACCCGATTGGATGACTGCGAGTCAAAAAATCTTGTATTTCCCATCGCCAACATTTTTACACCAAATTTACGCTTAATTTAATTCCTCTATGACTTTCCTCCTTCAATTCATAGAACCATAGATTAGTACAGCATAGAAGGAGGTCACTCAGCCCATCGAGTTTGCGCTGGCTCTTTCGAAGAACATTCCATACGGTCCCACTGCCCCCGCTCTTTCCCCATATCCCTACAATTATTTACTCCTTCAAATATTTATCTAATTCCCTTTTGAAGGCTGCTATTGAATCTGTATCCACCACCCTATCAAGCAGTGCATTCCAGATCACGACAACTCGCTGTGCAAAAAAAAATGTTTCCCCTGGCTCTTTTGCCAACACCTCTATCAGATCTCCTCTTGGCCTTCTCTGCCCTAAGGAGAGCTACCCCAGCTTCTCCAGCCTCTCCACGTAACTGTAATCCTTCATCCCTGGAACCATTCCAGTAAATCTCTTCCCCACCCTCCCCAAAGGCTTCACGTCCTTCCTAAAGTGCAGTGCCCAGAATTGGACACAATATCCAGCCAGGGCCGAACTAGTGTTCTCCAAAGGTTTAGCAAAGCCTCCTGGCTTTTGTACGCTATGCCTCTATCTATAAAGCTCAGGATTCCATGTGCTTTAATAACCTGTCTCGTCACCTTCAAAGATTTGTGCACGAACACCCTCAGGTCTCTCTGTTCTTGTAGCTCTATTAAAATTGTACAATTTAGCTTGTATTGTCTCTCCCCTGAAGAGCCCCTACTGTCACACCATGATACTGTCTAGTTTTCATATATTTTAGACAGCAGAAATTTGCTTGCTAACAGGTTCATTTGTCGATCTTGAGGTCCGTCCGTGATTTCTCTCAAGTACCTGATGACTGTTATCAAACAGATGGTAAGATGTTTAGAGCTTCTCTCACTGAGTAATAAGACATTATTACAGTTATTGTGGCTCAGAACATGGTATTAGAGAAGTCATGAGTTTGTTTGACAAAATAGCAGCAACAATTTATATTTATATCGTGCCTTTAACGTAGTAAAATGTGCTGAGGCTCTTCACACAAGCACAAAATCCTCAAACTATCCAAATAAAACTAAGGCTTCAAGAAAATTTACTTGCAGAGTTGCGACCACTGAGACCAGTAACATTGCGCATTTAGCCTTATTTCCAATTTTTCAGCCGTAACTGAGAAGGATTGATGGTCATACTGAGCTTCTTATTACAACTTGCTGCAAGAGACATGAGTTCTCTGGATACTTCATCCACCGATAGATCCAAATGTTGAAACCCGTGCTCGCTCGCTCCCGTTCCATAGTATTCCAGTGGATCCAACTGCTTCCTATTCACTCACATTGTATGTAGTTCTACAGGGATCAGTGCCGGGGCCTCAACTATTTTAATAAGAACATAACAAATAGGAGCAGAAGTAGGCCATCTGGTCCCTCGAGCCTGCTCCGCCATTTAATAAGATCATGGCTGATCTGATCCTGGGCTCAGCTCTCCATAACCCTTCACCCACTTATCGCTCAAAAATCTATCTATCACCACCTTAAATATATTCAACGACCCAGCCTCCATAGCTCTCTGGGGCAGAGAATTCCACAGATTTATGACCCTCTAAGAGAAGAAATTCCTCCTCATCTCTGTTTTAAATGGGCGACCCCTTATTCTGAAACTATGCCCCCTAGTTCTAGACTCCGCCATGAGGGGAAACATCCTCTCTGCATCTACCTTGTCAAGCCCCCTCAGAATCTTACATGTTTCAATAAGATCGCCTCTCATTCTTCTAACCTCCAATGAGTATAGGTCCAATCTATATTAATGACTTGGATGAAGGGACCGAATGTAACGCAGCCAAATTTGCTGATGAAACAAAGATAGGTGTGAAAGAAATTTGTGAGGAGGATGCAAAGAATCTGCAAAGGGATATAGATAAACTAAGTGAGTGGGCAAAAATTTGGCAGATGGACTATAATGTGGAAAAATGTGAGGTTATCCACTTTGGTAGGAAAAATGAAAAAGCAAATTATTATTTAAATGGGGAGCGATTACGAAATGTGGCGGTACAAAGGGATTTGGGGGTCCTTGTACATGAAATACAAAAAGTTAGCATGCTGGTACAGCAAGTCATCAGGAAGGCAAATGGAATGTTAGCCTTTATTGCAAGGGGGATGGAGTATAAAAGTAGGGAATTCCTGCTACAACTGTACAGGGCGTTGGTGAGGCCACACCTGGAGTACTGCGTACAGTTTTGGTCTCCTTATTTAAGGAAGGATATACTTGCATTGGAGGCAGTTCAGAGAAGGTTCACTCATGTTGGTTCCTGAGATGAAGGGGTTGTCTTATGAGAGGTGATCTTATTGAAACATGTAAGATTCTGAGGGGGCATCTCAGAGTAGATGCAGAGAGGATGTTTCCCCTCATGGGGGAATCTAGAACTAGGGGGCATAGTTTCAGAATAAGGAGTCGCCCATTTAAAACGGAAATGAGAAGGAATTTCTTCTCTCAGAGGGTCGTGAATCTTTGGAATTCTCTACCCCAGGGAGCTGTGGAGGCTGAGTCATTGAATATATTTAAGGTGGAGATAGACAGATTTTTGAACGATAAGGGAGTCAAGGGTTATGGGGAGAGAGCAGGGAAGTGGAGTTGAGGCCAAGTTCAGATCAGACGTGATCTTAATGAATGGTGGTGCAAGCTCGAGGGGCCAAATGGCCTACTCCTGGTCCTATTTCTTATGTTCTTATGTTCTTCTACTGAATCAAATCACTTCTTCCTCAATCTAATTGTATGGAATCCCAATTTATGAAGCCCATCTACTGTATAGAATTCCTGAAGTAAGGATAAGCATCAATTGGAAATTCAACGGGAATCATTGTTTTTCTGTCCTTCCCAATTACCTGGTTTTCAGTGACAGCAGCATATATATTTTCTTTTATTCGTTCATGGGATGTGGGCATCACAGACAAGGTCAGCATTTATTGCCCATCCCTAATTGCCCTTGAACCGCTGCAGTCTGTGTTTTTTTTAATTTCAAAATATACTTTATTCATATAAAAATTTGTACAGTACATTCAAAAGCAGTTCAGTACATTTAGCTGCGGTCAGCAATCCCATACACTACATTTGGGTGCTGACGGCAGTTCCGTTCGATACATTCCCTTGCTTTTTAGTTCAAGTACAATTCAGTACAATACGGGATACGTGAGGTGAAGGTGCTCCCACAGTGCTGTTAGGGAGGGATTTCTAGGATTTTGACCCAGCGACAATGAAGGAACGGCCGATATGTTTTTAAGTTGGGATGGTGTGTGACTTGGAGGGGAACATGGAGGTGGTGGTGTTCCCATGCGCCTACTGCCCTTGTCCTTCTAGGTGGGTAGAGGTCGCGGGTTTGGGAGGTGCTGCCGAAGAAGCCTTGGCAAGTTGCTGTAGTGCATGTTGAAGGTGGTGGATGGGGGGCCAATCAAGCGGTCTGCTTTGTCCTGGATGGTGTCGAGCTTCTTGAGTGTTGTTGGAGCTGCACTCATCCAGGCAAGTAGAGAGTATTCCATCACACTCCTGATTTGTGCCTTGTAGATGGTGGAAAGGCTTTGGGGAGTCAGGAGGTGAGACACTCGCCACAGAATACCCAGCCTCTGACCTGCTCTTGTTGCCACAGTGTTTATGTGGCTGGTCCAGTTAAGTTTCTGGTCAATGGTGACTCCCCAGGATGTTGATGGTGAGAGATTCGGCGATGGTAATGCCATTGAATATCAAGTGGAGATGGTTAGACTCTCGTTTGTTGGAGAATCATTATTCTCATAAAATATGTTGCTCTATTTTCTGTTGGTTTCTGTGTGGATTGAATTGCTAAATAAGTGTTCAAACACGCAAATTGTTTCTGCGGGGTTTAGGAACTCCTCCTCTCACCACTTTATGTTCCCTGGTAAGACAGTGCTCTGGTTATTAGAATGCAACTGTGCATGTATTTATTTTGTGCTGTGTAAATCTGGAAATGAGAGACCATACAATCTAATCATTGCCAAGGAGTCTTTCCTTGTGGTGGAGGAATCTCTTATAATGCTGAGTCTTAGACTGCAATATATGTAATTAATATATCCTTAACTTTAAGTATCAGCTTGGCTCAGTGGGTAGCACACTTTTCTCTGGGTCAGAAGGTTGTGGGTTCAAACCCCACCTTCGGGACTTGAGCACAAAAATCTAGGTGGACACTCCAGTGCTGTGCTGAGGGTGTTCTGCACTGTTAGGGGTTCTGTCTTTCAGATGAGTTGTTAAACCAAAGGTCCTTTCTGCCCTCTCAGGTGGCTGTAAATGATCCCATGGCACTATTGTGAAGCACAGCAGGGGTGTTATCCTGAGGCCAATATTTATCCCTCAATCAACATCATTAAAACAGATTATCTGATCATTATCACATTGCTGTTTGTGGGAGTTTGCTGTGTGCAAATTGCCTGCTGCATTTCCTACATTCCAACAGTGACTACACTTCAAGCAAAAAGTACTTCATTGGCTGTAAAGCATTTTGGGACATCCTATGGTTGTGAAAAGTGTGATATAAATGCACTTCATTCTTTCTTTAAGCCATGACTGGTTGGAATCAAACCATAAGAATGGGGTACCAATTGATAGCGGCCTCCCTTTCTAATACTGATTCCAAAACAGCATCTTAAGGGGACAGGTTAGAGACCAGGAAGTTTTTTTAATGACTTAATCATGGCCTTTCAGTCAGCATTTCTATCAACTTGTCTCCAGTAACAGTTCTACAGCAACACCACAGGGGTCACAATGTGATCTCTGGGCTAACCAGATAAAGTGTATTAACTGTATTCCATGGGTAGTTACCATCTGTCAAGTGGCAAGCCCCGACTGGCACATCGCTTCTGGCACCATATCTCCTCCGTGTCCCTGATCGCCAAGGGCTATGGATTTAAACTTGAGCCAACCGTTGACATGTATATCCACAACGTGGGAAACTGGTGCAATAAATATTCATCCCATTTTTGAAATATTAATTTCACTTGAATAATCAGCAGCAAAGCCACGGTAACAATCTCAAATGAACAAGAATCCAAATATGACTTTCCCCAGAGTGCTGATAGTCCAATACATTTTTAAAATGTTTTTTCTTTTATGTTTCGGTGTTTGAATTACAGTAAATTACCATATGTCGCTGGAGCAAGCCTTTGGCTCAGTGGTAGCATTCTCATCTCTGAGCCAGAAGATGCAGGGTCCGAACCCCACTCCGGACAATCTGATGAGCGGACACTGGAGCTCTGAGTTCTGAGTTGACCTCGGTAATGTATTTGCTTCATGGGTTCTTTGCTGAAGAATTCATAGCAACACATTGCTATTAAGAACTAGTCGGTTTATTAACAAAGGTTTAACAATCACACTACACATTACCCGTTCATCCGCTGGGCTCACAATTGCATACCTCATTGTGGATCCCCCAAACCCAACTGGCTGGGGTTTTATTGAGTCTTGGCTAAGCCACTCACAATGCAACAGCTCTACAAACCTGTGAGCATACTCACAGGTGCATACATCCAATGGCCAACCCTCCTCCCTCTATTATCTTGGTCGTGGTTCAGTGGATAGCACTCTCGCTTCTGAGTCACAAGGTTGTGGGTTCATAGTCCCACTCCAGGGGCTTGAGCGCCAAAATCCAGGCTGACACTCCCAGTGCAGTGCTGAGGGAGCGCTGCACTGTCGGAGGCGCCGTCTTTCGGAGGAGACATTAAATGTGGCCCCGTCTGCTCTCTCGAGTGGATGGAAAAGATCCCATGGCAATATTTCAAAGAAAAGGTGGGGAGTTCTCCCCGGTGTCCTGGCCAATATTTATCCCTCAATCAACGTAACAAAAACAGATTCTCTGGCCATTATCACATTGCTGTTTGTGGGAACATGCTGTGAACAAATTGGCTGCTGCGTTTCCCACATTACAACAGTGACTACACTTCAAAAGTACTTCGTTGGCTGTAAAGTGCTTTGGATGTCCTGAAATTATGGAAGGTGCTATATAAATGCAGGTCTTTCTTTTCTGTTCATCATATGGGTTGTGGAACCCCATAAAACCCTCCCACTGTGTCAAACTAACCACCTTATCGGCTGGTATAAAGATGTTTACAGCCACGGAAGAAGAGGTCATATTGTGACCTAACAGACTGTTAATCCTTTCAATCCATCCTCCGAAGGAAGGGTGTGAAAATATGACAACAACAACCACACATTGCCTTTTGAGAGGTCAAAATGCAGCACTGCCGCTTTCGATGGCGTTAGGATCAGGCTCCAACTGCCAAATTCAGCTTTTACGCCCAAAGATGAGAGAGCAGCGCTAAAAAGTGGCACAAGATAAAAGTTCACGGGGTTGGGAATAATATATTAGCATTGATAGAGGACTGGCTAACTAACAGAGAACAGAAAGACGGGATAAATTTTCCGGATGGCAAACAGTGATTGCAGGGATCGGTGCTGGGGCCTCAACTATTTACAATCTATATTAATGACTTGGATGAAGGGACCGAGTGTAATGTAGCCAAGTTTGCTGACGATAAAAAGACAAGTGGGAGAGCAATTTTTGAGGAGGGCACAAAAAATCTGTAAAGGGATTTAGACAGGCTAAGTGAGTGGGCAAAAATTTGGCAGATGGAGCATAATGTGGGAAAATGTGAGGTTATCCACTTTGACAGAAAAAATAGAAAAGCAAATTATAATTTAAATGGAGAAAAATTGCAAAGTGCTGTAGTACAGAGGACCTGGGGGTCCTTGTGCATGAAACACAACAAGTTAGTATTGCAGGTACAGCAAGTAATCAGGAAGGCAAATGGAATGTTGGCCTTTATTGCAAGAGGGATGCAGTATAAAAGCAGAAAAGTCCTGCAACAACTGTACAGGGTATTGGTGAGGCCACACCTGGAGTACTGCGTATTTAAGGAAGGATATACTTGCATTGGAGGCTGTTCAGAGAAGGTTCACTAAGTTGATTCCGGAGATGAGAGGGTTGACTTATGAAGATAGGTTGAGTAGGTTGGTCCTATACTCATTGGAGTTCAGAAGAATGAGAGGTAAGAGGTGATCTTATCAAAACATATAATGAGGGGGCCCGACAAGATGGATGCAGAGAGGATATTTCCACTCATAGGGGAAACTAAAACTAGGGGGGCATAGTCTCAGAATAAGGGGTCGGCCATTTAAAACTGAGATGAGGAGGAATTTCTTCTCTCAGAGGATTGTAAATCTGTGGAATTCTCTGCCCCAGAGAGCTGTGGAGGCTGGGTCATTGAATATATTTAAGGTGGAGACGGACAGATTTTTGAGTGATAAGGGAGTAAAGGGTTATGGGGAGCGGGCCGGGAAGTGGAGCTGAGTCCATGATCGGATCAGCCATGATCGGATTGAATAGTGGAGCAGGCTCGAGGGGCCAAATGGCCGACTCCTGCTCCTATTTCTTATGTTCTTATGTTCTCTGGCCAATCGCACCCGAGTCCCGCTCTTTAACCATCACTTTTTTCAGGCTCCCCGGCCTCCTACCTAAATATTGCAATAGAGGCGCCAAGGAGGCGTTGCACACGTACTGACATCATGGTTTCCACGGCATTAGCTGGCAGGGACGTAACATTTTAATGCCATTAACGAATGACCACCGAATCTCGTGTCAGGCGCGAACAGTACCCAGCGCCACTCCCAACCGTCTCACTCCCATTTAGCACCAAACACCGGGAAGTGTTAATAAACGAATTTTGACCCCTGGGTGTTTAAGGCGAAGTGTGACAGCTTGTGTATATTTCAAAATGACTTGCAGTAGATGACTCTGCCAGTTAACTGCAGCTGCGTTGCTTGCTGCTGTGTTAGCCCTCTGTTGGTGCTGTATCCTGAGCTAGGAATGAGCTTTCGACCACAGATCAGCGGCGTAACTAACACCGCCTATTTCCACCTCCGTAACATCGTTTGTCTCCGCCCTTGCCTCAGCTCATCCACTGCTGAAACCCTCATCCATGCCTTTGTTACCTCTAGACTTGAGCCTAGCTGGCCTCCCACATTCTACCCCACGTAAACTAGAGGTGATGCAAAACTCGACTGCCCGTGTCCTAACTTGCACCAAGTCCTGCTCACCCATCACCCCTGTGCTCGCTGACCTACATTGGCTTCCGGTTAAGCAACGCCTCGATTTCAATCCTTATTTTCAAATCCCTCCATGGCCTCGCCCCTCCCTATCTCTGTAATCTCCACCAGCCCCACAACCCCTCCCCCCCCAATTCCGAGATGTCTGCGCTCCTCTAATTCTGCCCTCCTGAGCATTCCTGATTATAATCGCTCAACCATCGGTGGCCGTGCCTTCTGTTCCCTCGGCCCCAAGCTCTGGAACTCCCTCCCTAAACCCCTCCACCTCTCTACCTCTCACTCCTCCTTGAAGATGCTCCTGAAAACCTACCTCTTCGACCAAGCTTTTTCCCTAATTTCTCCAAATGCGGCTCGGTGTCAAATTTTTAAAATCTCATAATACTCCTATGAAGCACCTTGGGACGTTTCACTATGTTAAAGGCGCTATATAAATAGAAGTTGTTGTTGCTTTCTTCAATCAGGTAATTTCAGCAGTGCCTTTTCGAAAGAGGTAAGAAAAAGTTTGTAACTATTCCAATATCTGACTTGCTTTTTCTGTTTCTGAGTCACAGATCTGAGTTGACACTGAAATCCTCAGGGGCTGCTATACTTGGCAAATATAAGCCTGTGGAACACATTAAAGGGAAAGTAGTTTAGACTGATAAACTGTGGAAGCTATTGTACCATGCCAGATATGAGCTATGCTTTGAATTCTGGTTTATAGTTATAGCATTAGGACACTTTAGGGTTGCTGACATTTGCTGGCTAGACTGTAGACGAGTCCTTAAAATTATAAATAGAGAATGGAGGCCATTCATCATCATCATAGGCAGTCCCTCGGAATCGAGGAAGACTTGCTTCCACTCCTGAAGTGAGTTCTTTGGTGGCTGAACAGTCCAATATGAGAGCCACAGACTCTGTCACAGGTGGGACAGATAGTCGTTGAGGGTAAGGGGTGGGTGGGATTGATTTGCCGCACGCTCCTTCCGCTGTCTGCGCTTGATTTCTGCACGCTCTCGGCGTTGAGACTCGAGCTGCTTAGCGCCCTCCTGGATGCACTTCCTCCACTTAGGGCGGTCTTTGGCCAGGGACTCCCAGGTGTCAGTGGGGATGTTGAACTTTATTAGGGAGGCTTTGAGGGTGTCCTTGTAACGCTTCCGCTGCCCACCTTTGGCTCGTTTGCCGTGAGGGAACTCCGAGTAGAGCACTTGCTTTGGGAGTCTCGTGTCTGGCATGCGGACTATGTGGCCTGCCCAGCAGAGCTGATCGAGTGTGGTCAGTGCTTCAATGCTGGGGATGTTGGCCTGAATGAGGACGCTGATGTTGGTGCGCCTGTCCTCCCAGGGGATTTGTAGGATCTTGCGGCAATATCGTTGGTGATATTTCTCCAGCAACTTGAGGTGTCTACTGTACATGGTCCACGTCTCTGAGCCATACAGGAGGGCGGGTATTACTACAGCCCTGTAGATCATGAGCTTGGTGGCAGTTTTGAGGGACTGGTCTTCAAACACTCTTTTCCTCAGGCGGCCGAAGGCTGCACTGGCGCACTGGAGGCGGTGTTGAATCTCGTTGTTGATGCCTGCTCTTGTTGATAGGAGGCTCCCAAGATATGGGAAGTGGTCCACGGTGTCCAGGGCCGTGACTGAGAATGAAGGCCATTAACCTATTGTGGGCATGGCATGTAAAATTGTACACAGGTTATAATAAGGACAACTGTACTTAACAGGAACAGAACCTAGATGAAGGCAGAATTCTGGCTTGCAGGTGTACAACAACAACTTGTATTTATATAGCGCCTTTAACGTAGTGAAATGTCCCAAGGCACTTCACAGGATTGTTATGAGATTTAAAATATTTGACACCGAGCTACATAAGTAGAAATTAGCGCAGGTAACCAAAAGCTTGGTCAAAGAGGGAGGTTTTAAGGAGTGTCTTCAAGGAGGAAAGAGAGGTAGAGAGGTGGAGAGGTTTAGGCAGGGAGTTCCAGAGCTTGGGGCCTAGGCAACAGAAGGCACGGCCACCAATGTTTGAGCGATTATAATCAGGGATGTTCAAGAGGGCAGAATTAGAGGAGCGTAGATATCTCGGGGACGGTGTGGTGGGAGGTGGGGGGGTGGGTGCAGTTGTGGGGCTGGAGGTGATTACAGAGATAGGGAGGGGTGAGGCCATAGAGTGATTTGAAAATAAGGATGAGAATTTTGAAATCGAGGCGTTGCTTAACCGGAAGCCAATGTAGGTCAACGAGCACAGGGTTGACGAGTGAGCAGGACTTGGTGCGAGTTAGGCCACGGGCAGTTAAGTTTTGGATCACCTCTAGTTTACATCGGGTAGAAAGCCCTACTGGCGCTGTGTGTATTCAAGCAAGGCTGCAGTGAAATTAATTCTCACTAAATTCCAGGCAAGAATGGAACTGATACTCTGAGGTGTCTGAAATGGGACAGGGTTCATTTCCTAGTGCTAATATCCCTTGAAGCACTTGCTTTTTATATAGAACTTGCATTTTTTTTAATATATAGCATCTTTCATGACCTTGTGGCATCCAAAGCACTTTACATCCAGTAGCTCTCAGTCTTGGTATAATCGGAATTTGACAGCAGTTGTCCTGAGCACAACGAAAATCCATATTATTGCAGAGGAAGTGCATTTTGTACAAACTATCCAGTGGAAAAGTTTGTGATGCTGAAATTCTGAAGTGTAGGAAAGTTGCTCGTTGTGTTAGATGTTACCACTGACAGCCAGTTCTTGCTTTTTCATTGACGATGCTGTCAAATTTCGAGCAACTTTATAGCAATATTGAGAGGTACTGGAGAGAGAGATTAGCATTGCCAGAATTCAACTAATATTCAGTTCCCCATTGACCCATAACTGTCATCAATGACAGCTGGAACTCCAAATGCTGCGACGGAAAGCGTCAATGAAAGGGAATATGTCGCTTGCCAACAATCATTAAGCTAATTTGCCAAGGCATCTCTCTGTCAGCTTCAGTTATTTTATATTAGTGCTAAGTTAAAATGATTAATGAGAGTAATGAAGTTTGCTTACCCTCCGAGACCTCTGCGCTCCTCGATTCTGGCCCCTTGTACATCCCCGATTTTAATTACTAACTGCTTCAATTGCCTGGGCCCGAAACTCTGGAATTCCCCACCTGAGCCTCTCCTCCTCTCTACTTCTCTCTCCTCCGGAACGACGCTACTTAAAACCTACCTCTTGGATCAGGCTTTTGGTCATCGGTCCTGATATCTCCTTCCGTGGCTCGTTGTCAAATTTTGTTTGATAACACTCCTGTGAAGCGTCTTGGGACATTTTCGTCATCATCCTAGGCAGCTACTCGGAGTCGAGGAAGACTTGCTTCCAGTCTGAAAGCGAGTTCTCAGCTGACTGAGGAGTCCAATGCGGGAATTATAGTCCCTGTCACAGGTCGGGCAGACAGTGGGTGAAGGAAAGGGTGGGTGGGGAGTCTGGGTTTGCTGCACGCCCCTTCCGCTGCCCGCGCTTGCTTTCTGCATGCTCTCGGCTCGAGGTGCTCAGCGCCCTCCCGGATGCTCTTCCTCCACTTTGGGCGGTCTTGCACCAGGGACTCTCGGGTGGCGGTGGGGATGTTGCATTTTGTCAAGGAGGCTTTGAGAGTGTCCTTGAAGCGTTTTCTCTGCCCACCTGGGGCTCGCTTGCCGTGTCGAAGCTCCACGTAGAGCGCTTGCTTTGGGAGTCTCGTGTCGGGCATGTGAACAATGCGGCCCGTCCAGCGGAGCTGGCCGAGTGTGGTCAGTGCTTCGATGCTGGGGATGTTGGCCTGAGCAAGAACACGGACGTTGGTGCGTCTGTCCTGCCAGTGGATTTGAGGATCTTGTGGAGGCAGCATTGATGGTACTTCTCCAGTGCTTTAAGATGTCTGCTGTATATAGGGACGTTTTACTATTTTAAAGGTGCTATATAAATGCAAGTTGTTGTTGTACTGTAAGATGGCTGCTGTAATTATAAAGTTGTTAAACTGTAAGATGAGCTAAGCCTTACAAAAAGTGCTCAGAAAAGCAAAAGATATGAGCTTTGATGCAAGGCCACAACTGCCCTGAAACCTGTTGTGGAGGGTGGGAAGGCTAATTAATGAAAGAATATGCCTTGAGCGTTCAGTAAAACAAATAGGCATTCTTCTCAGCAGAGGGGCCACTGATTAAGCGAGATGAGACCATTTGGTTGCAGCCACAGCAATTCGGGGCTTAAATATGAGGGTTGGAAGAGTTAACATTTACTGCAGTCAAGAGGAGCCCTTAGGTTTGGTCACTAAGGTTGAGATTACCCGGGCACAGTAGGCCTGACCAGTACTTGGGTCTGGGTAACATAAAAAGGGAACCTTTAGGTATTTACTTTGTATATGTTGTGCTGAGTATAACCATTGGCCCCTGCGTGAGATTTAACTTTGGTTATGCAAATAAATGTCTTCACGGTTAATCCAGCATTGTGTGCTTGTGTCTATAATTCCCGGAGTCACGAACACTGTAACGTAGGATAAAGGCACGCTCCTTTTTACCTACAGTACATCATCATCAGAGGCAGTCCCTCGGAATCGAGGAAGACTTGCTGCCACTCTTAAAATGAGTCCTTAGTTGGCTGAACAGTCCAATATGAGAACCACAGTCCCTGTCACAAGTGGGACAGATAGTCATTGAGGGTAAGGGAGGGTGGGCGCGGCCCTAGACCACGTGGACCATTTCCCATACCTCGGGAGCCTCTTATCAACAAGAGCAGACATTGACGATGCGATTCAACACCGCCTCCAGTGCGTCAGTGCAGCCTTCGTCCGCCTGAGGAAAAGAGTGTTTGAAGACCAGACTCTCAAATCTGCCACTAAGCTCGTGGTCTACAGGGCTGTAGCAATACCCGCCCTTCTGTATGGCTCAGAGACATGGACCATGTACAGTAGACACCTCAAGTCGCTAGAGAAATACCACCAACGATGTCTCCACAAGATCCTACAAACCTACAGTACGTAACAACAGTCACTGCTCTGCAGCGTACGTCATTGTACGCAAAGCGGTTTGAAATGTTTCTGAAAGACTGAGGGTTAATTTTAGTGTAACCCGCCCATCGGGAAGCTGATGGAATCGGGTGCAGCACAAATTTACGCCCCGTCCGATTTTACTCCCTATTGAACGGAGGGCAATTTTGGGCAGGCGTGAAGCCGACGTTCCGATCGAGCCCGTGAGTTTCCCTCTTGGCACCTTCGGTTAGAATCACCTCCTGAATCTCAGCTCGGTAAGGCTGCTTAGCTCAGCAACAGGAATAATTATTTTAGCTTCAACTAAAAAGAATGCAGCGTTCAGACAAGTTTACGACTTGACGTAGACAGTGTAAGTTGCTGTCTGCTGATCCCGGACGATGGTTCGCTCGAGGGGTTGCTCTCTTGCATCATCATCATAGGCAGTCCCTCGGAATCGAGGAAGACTCGCTTCCACTCCTGAAGTGAGTTCTTTGGTGGCTGAATAGTCCAATACGAGAGCCACAGACTGTCACAGGTGGGACAGATAGTCGACGGAAAGGGTGGGTGGGGCTGGTTTGCCGCACGCTCTTTCCGCTGTCTGCGCTTGATTTCTGCATGCTCTTTGGCGTTGAGACTCGAGGTGCTCAGCGCCCTCCCGGATGCACTTCTTCCACTTAGGGCGCTCTTGGGCCAGAGACTCCCAGGTGTCAATGGGGATGTCACGGTGCACCGGTGGGGTGATGGGACTCGGATCTATGGCTGCAAATTCCCCTCAAACTGCGAGCTCTTGATTTCAGTCACTGTGGCAGATAGCAAGTGGACGTCAAACACCTTCTCACGGAGCATGTACTGAACCAATGGTGTTGGATAATTCATTCCTCATCCTTTAAGTAGATTCGTACGACTAGAGACTCAACAACAACTTGTATTTATATAGCGCCTTTAACATAGTAAAACGTCCCAAGGTGCTTCACAGGAGAGTTATAGGACAAAGAAATAAAGTTGACACTGAGCCACATAACAAGAAATTATGTCAGATGAACAAAAGCTTGGTCACAAAGGTAGGTTTTAAGGAGCGTCTTGAAGGAGGAGAGAGAGGCGGAGAGGTTTAGGGAGAGAATTCCAGAGCTTGGGGCCCAGTTGAGCGATTATAATCAGGGATGCTCAAGAGGGCAGAATTAGAGGAGCGCAGACATCTCGGGGAGGGGTGGGGTGGGGGTTGTTGTGAGGCTCAGGGAGATTATAGAGAAAGAGAGGGGAAGAGACCACGGAGGGATTTGTAAACAAGGATGAGAATTTTGAAATCGAGGCGTTGCTTAACCGGGAGCCATTGTAGGTCAGCGAGCACAGGGGGTGATGGGTGAACGGGACTAAATGCGAGTTAAGACACGGGCAGCTGAGTTTTGGATGACCACAAGTTTATGTAGGGTAGAATGTGGGAGGCTAGCCAGGAGTGCAGTGGTGGCAATTAGTGTCAGCAAGGAGACAGTAATATGTTTGATAATTCACTTCATTTATTCACAGCAAAACATTATTCTCAAACACGCTAACCAAGCATATAGAATAGTGCACGTTAGCCCTACCTCCAAAATTTACACTACGTGGATTTACTAAGAAATCGTGATGGTGCCTTCTCCAAGCCTGTTCATATCCCAGGGTATTGATCGGAGCTTTTTTGCCTTCTTTCTAAGTAAAATATGTCATCTGTCTGTGATATATTCATTATACCTTCTTCGACCTTACAAAGGCCTTTGATACTGTCAACCGCGAGGGTCTATGGAGCGTCCTCCTCCGTTTCGGATGCCCCCAAAAGTAGGTCACCATCCTCCGCCTGCTCCACGGCGACGTACAGGCCGTGATCCTTACCAACGGATCCATCACAGACCCATCACAGACTGGGGTCAAGCAGGGCTGCGTCATCACCCCAACCCTCTTCTCAATCTTCCTCGCTGCCATGCTCCACCTCACAGTTGATAAGCTCCCTGCTGGAGTGGAGCTAAACTACAGAACCAGTGGGAAGTTGTTCAACCTGCGCCGTCTCCAGGCCAGGGCCAAGACCACCCCAACCTCTGTCGTCGAGCTACAATACGTGGACGATGCCTGTGTCTGTGCACACACAGAGGCTGAACTCCAGGACATAGTCGACGTATTTACCGAGGCGTATGAAAGCATGGGCCTCACGCTAAACATCCGTAAGACAAAGGTCCTCCACCAGCCTGTCCTCGCCGCACAGCACTGCCCCCCAAACATCAAGATCCACGGCACGGCCCTGGACAACATGGACCACTTCCCATATCTCGGGAGCCTCCTATCAACAAGAGCAGGCATCGATGACGAGATCCAACACCGCCTCCCGTGCACCAGTGCAGCCTTCGGCCGTCTGAGGAAAAGAGTGTTTGAAGATCAGTCCCTCAAAACTGTCACCAAGCTCATGGTCTACAGGGCTGTAGTAATACCCGCCCTCCTGTATGGCTCAGAGACATGGACCATGTACAGTAGACACCTCAAGTCACTGGAGAAATACCACCAACAATGTCTCCGCAAGATCCTGCAAATCCTCTGGGAGGCAACAACATTAGCGTCCTCGTCCAGGCCAACATCTCCAGCATCGAAGCACTGACCACACTTGATCAGCTCCGCTGGGCAGGCCACATAGTTCGCATGCCAGACATGAGACTCCCAAAGCAAGTGCTCTACTCGGAACTCGTTCACGGCAAACGAGCCAAAGGTGGGCAGAGGAAACGTTACAAGGACACCCTCAAAGCCTCTCTGATAAAGTGCGGCATCCCCACTGACACCTGGGATTCCCTGGCCATAGACCGCCCTAAGTGGCGGAAGTGCATCCGGGAGGGCGCTGAGCACCTCGAGTAACGTCGCCGAGAGCATGCAGAAACCAAGCGCAGGCAGTGGAAGGAGCGTGCGGCAAACCAGGATCCCTGCCCACCCTTTCGCTCAACGACTATCTGTCTCACCTGTGACAGAGACTGTGGTTCTTGTATTGGACTGTACAGCCACCTAAGAACTCATGCTAAGAGTGGAAGCAAGACTTCCTCGATAAAAGCCTGTGCTTCAAAAGTTTTTCTTATCAGAGGTATTGGGAAGGGCTTTTAAGAACATGACAGGGAAAAGAGAGGGTTTTTCAAGAACACGATTTAAACAAATCCGCTCTATAATATAGTTCTGTTTCTATAGAAAACAGAAGCGATGTAAAATCATGGTGATGGTCTTACTTTGAAAGGGTCCTTTCAGTTACTACACGGAAGCTGGAAGGATTCTGGCTCCCGATACCAGATTCTTGTCTTTATTTGTTGCAGTCAGTGAATCCCAGCTCAATTAACATCCCACCTTCTGGCAGGCCGTCGATCCCAGCTCAATCAAATTTCCACAATCGGGCAGGGCGTGCTTTGCAGCTCAATCAATAAAGAAATACTTGCATTCATTTAGCTTCTTTCACAATCTCAGGATGTCCTAAAGCACATTATAGGTCACCAGGGAGAAGTCCTTAGCTTTTCAGTGTCAGTCAGTGGATCTTTGGCCAGGGACCCCCAGGTGTCGGTGGGGATGTTGCACTTTATCAGGGAGGCTTTGAGGGTGTCCTTGAAATGTTTCCTCTGTCCACCTGGGGCTCGCTTGCCATGTAGGAGTTCCGAGTAGAGTGCTTGCTTTGGGAGTCTCATGGAGCCCTTAGTGGAGGAAGAGCATCTGGGAGGGCGCTGAGCACCTCGAGTCTTGTCGCCGAGAGCATGCAGAAAGCAAGCGCAGGCAGCGGAAGGAGCGTGCGGAAAACCAGACTCCCCACCCACCCTTTCCTTCAACCACTGTCTATCCCACCTGTGACAGAGACTGTAATTCCCGTATTGGACTGCACAGTACCTGAGAACTCACTTTTAGAGTGGAAGCAAGTCTTCCTCGATTTCGAGGGACTGCTTATGACGATGGGTAGCACCCTTGTCTCTGAGTCAGAAAGCTGTGGGTTCAAGTCCCGCTCCCAGGAACTTAAGCACAAGAAAATCTAGGCTGAACTCCAGTGCAGTGTTGAGGGAGTGCTGCACTGTCGGAGGTGCCGTCTTTCCGATGAGATGCTAAACTGAGGCCCTGACTGCTCTCTCAGGTGGATGTAAAAGATCCCGTGGCACTATTTTGAAGAAGAGCAGGGAAGTTATCCCCAGTGTCCTGGCCAATATTTATCCCTCAATCAACATAACAAAAACAGATTATCTGGTCACTGATTTTTGTTGGAGCTTGCTGTGCGCCAATTGGCTGCCGTGTTTCCCACATTACATCAGTGACTATACCCCAAAAGTACTTCATTGGCTGTAAAGAGCTTTGGGACATCCGGTGGCCGTGAAAGACGCTATATAAATGCAATTTGTTCCTTCTTTTTTCTTCGAAATAGTGCCGTGGGATCTTTTGCGTCCACCTGAGAGTGCAGACGGGACCTCGGTTTAACGTTTCATCCAAAAGGCAGCACCTCAGACAGTCTCAACACTCCTTCAGCACTGGCACTAGGAGTGTCAGCCTAGATATTGTGCTCACGTCTCTGGACTGGGTCTTGAATCTCCGATCCTCTGACTCAGAGCTTAGAGTGCCACCACTCATCCATGGCTGACACCACCTTGTCCCTGCTAAATCATGAATGGACATGTTTGAGGCAAAAGGAGCAGTAAATCTGCAAAGAGTCACAGCAGAAGAGGAGAAACACCTACAGTGCTGTATTTTGAATATCACAGGCCTGAAATATTATTAACTTATTTTCAAAGGGTTCCTTGACTTGGTCTGTATTTTGTTGAAACTCCCTGGTTGAATAGTTGCTTCCTCAATCCAACCCTGTGAAGTTTAGATCAGCGCAGATATGATAGGCTTCTGTGCTGCACTATTCTGTGATTCTATACTGTAATAAACCAGGAGGTTCTCCATGATTCATCCTGCAGCCCAAACCTGCCCAGTGGTGTCTCTGAATTTAGCCCACTGTGCTTTAATTAAAAATGTGGCCCTTCAAGCTTTGGCCCATTTCAATGGAGGATACTCCCACTGTACACTATCAATATATCCGCAATATATCCACAAGATCCTGCAAATCCCCTGGGAGGACAGACGCACCAACGTTAGCGTCCTCGACCAGGCCAACATCCCCAGCATCGAAACACTGACCACACTCGACCAGCTCCTTTGGGCGGGTCACATTGTCCACATGCCCAACACAAGACTCCCAAAGCAAGCGCACTACTCAGAACTCCTACACGGCAAGCGAGCTCCAGGTGGGCAGAGGAAACATTACAAGGACACTCTCAAAGCCTCCTTGATAAAGTGCAACATCCCCACCAACACCTGGGAGTCCCTGGCCAAAGACCGTCCGAAGAGGAGGAAGAGCATCCGGGAGGGCGCTGAGCACCTCGAGTCTCGTCGCCGAGAGCAAGCAGAAAGTAAGCGCAGGCAGCGGAAGGAGCGTGCGGCAAACCAGACTCCCCACCCACCCTTTCCTTCAACCACTGTCTGTCCCACCTGTGACAGAGACTGTAATTCCCGTATTGGACTGTTCAGCCACCCGAGAACTCACTTTTAGAGTGGAAGCAAGTCTTCCTCGATTTCGAGGGACTGCCTATCATTATGACTAACACGGCCAGAGTATCTGTTCTGATGGATTATATCCAATAGAGACAGCAGATGGAATGAGGATTCCGACAGTGTGCCCGTGAATTATGGAACGCCTATTCCATAGTGCATTGATTAAGACTGACGGAATTGTGCTGAATACAGCCATGTGGTGGGCTGTGCCTTCACTTAGGGCCTTTTGCTGAGTTTATAAAATCAATTAGGAATTACTTATTGAAAAAACAAAGTGCAATCATTGAATGTCACGGCGCGGAAGAGGCTATTCTTCCCATCGCGTTTGTACTGACTCTCAGAAAGAGCTAGTCACTTAGTCCTGATCCCCCCCTCCCCACCCCCCCCGCCCACCCCCCCCCCTCCCGCCCTTTCCCTAGACTCATTTAAATTATTCTTTTTCAAACATTTATCCATTGTCCACTGTCTCCACGACTGTTTCTGGTCAGGCATTCCATGTGCCAACAACCCTCAGCGTACAAAACATTCTCCAAACCTCTCCCTTCGTTCTTTTGTGAGACTGATGCCCGCTTTTTACCCACTCACTCGCAAGCGGAGATTATTTTTCCTGATTTATTTCATCAAAACTTCTCAGAATTTTGAACACCATCATCAGATCTCCTCTTAGCCTCCGTTGTTCTCATCAAAAGAACTGAAGCCACTCAAATAGTTATATGCATGTATTTGGCAGATGTATATTCCATTCAGGCTTTTTGCCCGGAGCACAGCATGTAAAGTCGCCATCATTCAGGGAAGAGAGGGAAGTTATGATGAACACTGGTTCGGCCTCAACTGGAGTATTAGGCACCGCACTTTCAGAAGGAGGTGAAGGCTTTAGAGAGGGTCCAGAAAAGATTTACGAGAATGGTTCCAGGGATGAGGGACTTCAGTGACGTGGATAGACTGGAGAAGCTGGGGTTGTTCTCCTTGGAGCAGAGACGGTTGAGAGGAGATTTGATCGAGGTGTTCAAAATCATGAGGGGTCTGGACAGAGTAGAGAGAGAGAAACTGTTCCCATTGGTGGAAGGGTCGAGAACCAGAGGACACAGATTTAAGGTGATTGGCAGAAGAACCAAAGACGACATGAGAAAAAGCTTTTTTATGCAGCGAGTGGTTAGGATCTGGAATGCACTGCCGGAGAGGGTGGTGGAGGCAGACACAACCGTGGCTTTCAAAAGGGAATTGGATAAGCACCTGAAGGATAAAAATTTGCAGGGCTACGGGGAAAGGGCGGGGGAGTGGGACTAGCTGAGAAGCGCTCTTGCAGAGAGCCGGCACGGGCTCGACGGGCCGAATGGCCTCCTTCTGTGCTGTAACCATTCTATGATTCTATGAGAGACCACTGCCCGGATACTGGGACAACGCAACTTCCTCAACCAATGCAGAAAATCGGTCACAAGCCACATTGGGCAGGATATTGAGGGAATCAAGGGATAATGCAGGAAACTGAAGTTGAGGTAGAAGATCAGCCATGATCTTAGTGAATGGCAGAGCAGACTCGAGGGGCCGAATGGCCTACTGCTGCACCTAATTCTTATGTTCTTCTAAGAAAAATAATTTGAGGTGGGTAATAACAACAAAGGAACTGAGTTTGCCGTCATTACCCCTTTAAAACTGACCGCAACTTCAGGATGTAGCGCATGCGCATACTAACGTGGAAATCCTGACGTTGCGGACAGTCGTTCACTGCTCCAACACAGGCTGGGCTGTGGCTGCCTCCCCACCCACCCCCCTGCTTCCCCCCAACACCCCCTCCCCCAACACCTACCCCCCTTCCCCCCAACAGGATCGGACCAAGTCAGCATGGATTTATGAAAGGGAACTCATGCTTGTCAAATCTTTTGGAATTGTTTTGAGGATGTAACTAGTAGAGTGGACAAGGGAGAACCAGTAGATGTAGTGTATTTGGACTTTCAAAAGGCTTTTGACAAGGTCCCGCACAAGAGATTGGTGTGCAAAATCAAAGCGCATGGTATTGGGGGTAATATACTGACGTGGATAGAGAACTGGTTGGCAGACAGGAGGCAGAGAGTCGGGATAAACGGGTCCTTTTCAGAATGGCAGGCAGTGACTAGTGGAGTGCCGCAGGGCTCAGTGCTGGGACCCCAGCTCTTTACAATATACATTAATGATTTAGATGAAGGAATTGAGTGTAATATCTCCAAGTTTGCGGATGACACTAAACTGGGTGGCGGTGTGAGCTGTGAGGAGGACGCCGAGAGGCTGCAGGGTGACTTGGACAGGTTAGGTGAGTGGGCAAATACATGGCAGATGCAGTATAATGTGGATAAATGTGAGATCATCCATTTTGGGGGCAAAAACACGAAGTCAGAATATTATCTGAATGGCGACATATTAGGAAAAGGGAAGGTGTAACGAGACCTGGGTGTCATGGTTCATCAGTCACTGAAAGTGGGCATGCAGGTACAGCAGGCGGTGAAGAAGGCAAATGGTATGTTGGCCTTCATAGCTAGGGGATTTGAGTATAGGAGCAGGGAGGTCTTACTGCAGTTGTAAAGGGCCTTAGTGAGGCCTCACCTGGAATATTGTGTTCCGTTTTGGTCTCCTAATCTGAGGAAGGATGTTCTTGCTATTGAGCGAGTGCAGCGAAGATTCACCAGACTGATTCCAGGGATGGCTGGACTGTCATATGAGGAGAGACTGGATCAACTGGGCCTTTATTCACTGGAGTTTAGAAGGATGAGTGGGGATCTCATAGAAACGTATAAGATTCTGACGGGACTGGACAGGTTAGATGCGGGAAGAATGTTCCCGATGTTGGGGAAGTCCAGAACCAGGGGACATAACATATTCTTAGGATAAGGGGTAGGCCATTTAGGACTGCGATGAGGAGAAACTTCTTCACTCAGAGAGTTGTTAACCTATGGAATTCCCTGCCGCAGAGAGTTGTTGATGCCAGTTCATTGGATATATTCAAGAGGGAGTTAGATATGGCCCTTATGGCTAAAGGGATCAAGGGGTATGGAGAGAAAGCAGGAAAGGGGTACTGAGGGAATGATCAGCCATGATCTTATTGATTGGCGGTGCAGGCTCGAAGGGCCGAATGGCCTACTCCTGCACCTATTTTCTATGTTTTTATGTTTCTAACCCCCCTTCCCCCAACACCCCCCCTTCCCCCCAACAATCCCTCCCCTAGCACCCCTTCCTCCCAACACCCCCTCCCTCCAACACCCCCTCCCCTAACACACCCCATCCCCAACACCCACCCCCTTCCCCAACACCCCTCTTCCCCGCAACACCCCTCCCCCCAACACCCCTTCCTCCCAACACCCTCTCCCCCAACACCTACCACCCCCCAACACCAGCCCTTCCCCCAACACCCTCTCCCCCAATACCACCCCATCCCTCCAACACCACCCCGCCCAACACCACCCCTTCCCCCCAACATCTACCACCACCCCATCATCCTCTTTCCCCCCAATACCCCCTTCCCCAACATCCCCTCCCCCCAACACCCCTTCCTCCCAACACCCTCTCCCCCAACACCTACCACCCCCCAACACCAGCCCTTCCCCCAACACCCTCTCCCCCAACACCTACCACCCCCCAACACCAGCCCTTCCCCCAACACCCTCTCTCCCAACACCACCCCTTCCCCCCAACATCTACCACCACCCCATCATCCTCTTTCCCCCCAATACCCCCTTCCCCAACATCCCCTCCCCCCCAACACCCCGCCCCCACCATAAGCCGGCAATCAGTGTAATCAGTGAAACAGCCAAAAACGTGGGCTTTTCCGCTGTAATATCGCTGTTAAATACCTCATTAAATGTCAGACCTTGTTGGATTAGGTCTAACTGGGGTTTGAAGAGCGTATTGTCCACTAAAGAAACATCATGGCCCTGAAAAACTAATCAAACTTATCAAATGTCTCCACCATAATAATTTAAGAAATTAAAAAAAAACATTTTTCTATATCTTTTAAAAGATTGTTCATCATTATTTCAGGTTTGCCTTTTCCCTGTGGGACAGCCTTTGTTTTAAAAGTCACAGCAGCTCGCGCTAGGGGATTCCCACTGCCCGACACAGATCTCAATTGCACGTCGGATAAGCCAAACCTCTCGCCACAGACATCATGAGAGCATTGTATGCGAATTTTTTAAAAAATAGGAGCAGGAGTCGGCCATTTGGCCCCTCGAGCCTGCTTCGCCATTTAATAAGATCACAACTGCTGATCTGATCATGGACTCAGCTCCACTTCCCTGCCCGATCCCCATAACCCTTTACTTCTTTATCGCTCAAAAATCTGTCTATCTCCACCTTAAACCTATTCAATGACCCAGCCTCCACAGCTCTCTGGGGCAGAGAATTCCACAGATTTACAACCCTCTAAGAGAAGAACTTTCTCCTCATCTCAGTTTTAGATGGGCGGCCCCTTATTCTAAGACTATGTCCCCTAGTTTTAGTTTCCCCTATGAATGGAAATATCCTCTCTGCATCCACCTTGTCGAGCCCCCTCATTATATAATATGTTTCAATAAGATCACCTCTCATTCTTCTGAACTCCAATGAGTATAGGCCCAACCTACTCAACCTTTCCTCATAAATCAACCCCCTCATCTCCGGAATCAACCTAGTCAAGCTTCTCTGATTGGTGTGCAAAATCAAAGCGCATGGTATTGGGGGTAATGTACTGACGTGGATAGAGAACTGGTTGGCAGACAGGAAGCAGAGAGTCGGGATAAACGGGTCCTTTTCAGAATGGCAGGCAGTGACTAGTGGAGTGCCGCAGGGCTCAGTGCTGGGACCCCAGCTCTTTACAATATACATTAATGATTTAGATGAAGGAATTGAGTGTAATATCTCCAAGTTTGCGGATGACACTAAACTGGGTGGCGGTGTGAGCTGTGAGGAGGACGCCGAGAGGCTGCAGGGTGACTTGGACAGGTTAGGTGAGTGGGCAAATACATGGCAGATGCAGTATAATGTGGATAAATGTGAGATCATCCATTTTGGGGGCAAAAACACGAAGGCAGAATATTATCTGAATGGCGACATATCAGGAAAAGGGAAGGTGTAACGAGACCTGGGTGTCATGGTTCATCAGTCACTGAAAGTGGGCATGCAGGTACAGCAGGCGGTGAAGAAGGCAAATGGTATGTTGGCCTTCATAGCTAGGGGATTTGAGTATAGGAGCAGGGAGGTCTTACTGCAGTTGTAAAGGGCCTTAGTGAGGCCTCACCTGGAATATTGTGTTCCGTTTTGGTCTCCTAATCTGAGGAAGGACGTTCTTGCTATTGAGGGAGTGCAGCAAAGATTCACCAGACTGATTCCAGGGATGGCTGGACTGTCATATGAGGAGAGACTGGATCAACTGGGCCTTTATTCACTGGAGTTTAGAAGGATGAGTGGGGATCTCATAGAAACGTATAAGATTCTGACGGGACTGGACAGGTTAGATGCGGGAAGAATGTTCCCGATGTTGGGGAAGTCCAGAACCAGGGGACATAACATATTCTTAGGATAAGGGGTAGGCCATTTAGGACTGCGATGAGGAGAAACTTCTTCACTCAGAGAGTTGTTAACCTATGGAATTCCCTGCCGCAGAGAGTTGTTGATGCCAGTTCATTGGATATATTCAAGAGGGAGTTAGATATGGCCCTTATGGCTAAAGTGATCAAGGGGTATGGAGAGAAAGCAGGAAAGGGGTACTGAGGGAATGATCAGCCATGATCTTATTGATTGGCGGTGCAGGCTCGAAGGGCCGAATGGCCTACTCCGGCACCTATTTTCTATGTTTTTATGTTTCTAACCCCCCTTCCCCCAACAATCCCTCCCCCAGCACCCCTTCCTCCCAACACCCCCTCCCTCCAACACCCCCTTCCCTAACACACCCCACCCCCAACACCCACCCCCTTCCCCAACACCCCTCCTCCCAACACCCCTTCCTCCCAACACCCTCTCCCCCAACACCTACCACCCCCCAACACCAGCCCTTCCCCCAACACCCTCTCTCCCAACACCACCCCATCCCTCCAACACCACCCCGCCCAACACCACCCCTTCCCCCCAACATCTACCACCACCCCATCATCCTCTTTCCCCCCAATACCCCCTTCCCCAACATCCCCTCCCCCCCAAAACCCCGCCCCCACCATAAGCCGGCAATCAGTGTAATCAGTGAAACAGCCAAAAACGTGGGCTTTTCCGCTGTAATATCGCTGTTAAATACCTCATTAAATGTCAGACCTTGTTGGATTAGGTCTAACTGGGGTTTGAAGAGCGTATTGTCCACTAAAGAAACATCATGGCCCTGAAAAACTAATCAAACTTATCAAATGTCTCCACCATAATAATTTAAGAAATTAAAAAAAAACATTTTTCTATATCTTTTAAAAGATTGTTCATCATTATTTCAGGTTTGCCTTTTCCCTGTGGGACAGCCTTTGTTTTAAAAGTCACAGCAGCTCGCGCTAGGGGATTCCCACTGCCCGACACAGATCTCAATTGCACGTCGGATAAGCCAAACCTCTCGCCACAGACATCATGAGAGCATTGTATGCGAATTTTTTTTAAAATAGGAGCAGGAGTCGGCCATTTGGCCCCTCGAGCCTGCTCCGCCATTTAATAAGATCACAACTGCTGATCTGATCATGGACTCAGCTCCACTTCCCTGCCCAATCCCCATAACCCTTTACTTCTTTATCGCTCAAAAATCTGTCTATCTCCACCTTAAACCTATTCAATGACCCAGCCTCCACAGCTCTCTGGGGCAGAGAATTCCACAGATTTACAACCCTCTAAGAGAAGAACTTTCTCCTCATCTCAGTTTTAGATGGGCGGCCCCTTATTCTAAGACTATGTCCCCTAGTTTTGGTTTCCCCTATGAGTGGAAATATCCTCTCTGCATCCACCTTGTCGAGCCCCCTCATTATATAATATGTTTCAATAAGATCACCTCTCATTCTTCTGAACTCTAATGAGTATAGGCCCAACCTACTCAACCTTTCCTCATAAATCAACCCCCTCATCTCCGGAATCAACCTAGTCAAGCTTCTCTGAACAGCCTCCAAAGGAAGTATATCCTTCCTTAAATACAGAGCCCAAAACAGCATGCAGTACTCCAGGTGTGGTCTCACCAATACCCTGTACAGTTGCAGCAGGGGCCGGCGGCGATCGCCTTTACTTGGTTGCTGACTGCAAATTACGGATCAGTGGCATGTGAACAACACATAAACCAGCCGGCGGGTTTAGAGGATTATAGATGCACGCCGTGAGTTACTAATCTCCTGAATTGGAAAGTCGATTTACTGTTTGCTTCACACACACGGCATCTCGCCCTCACACACCCCGTTATTTTTAAGAACTTGCTGGATTTGCACATTAATTACCCATTAAGCTCGCCGCAGAATGTTAAGTCTGGTAATTAAGAGTGTAAGTACCCTTTTAATAAGGTGATAATTGAAAATGCAATGCCAATCACCCTCTCTGACCCAGAAAGGGGACAATTTAAAGTGTTCAATGTCAATCTTCCAATTGTTGGAGATTTAAAAACAGTTTTAAATGTAATTTTTTTCATGCTAATCCTGGAGTACTACGTACAGTTTTGGTCTCCTTATTTAAGCAGGGATATACTTGCATTGGAGGCAGTTCAGAGAAGTTTCACGAGGTTGATTCCTAGCATGAAAAAAATTACATTTAAAAATGTTTTTAAATCTCCAACAATTGGAAGATTGAGATTGAACACTTTAAATTGTCCCCTTTCTGGGTCAGAGAGGGTGATTGGCATTGCATTTTCAATTATCACCTTGTTAAAAGGGTAATTACACTCTTAATTACCAGACTTAACATTCTGCGGCAAGCTTAATGGGCAATTAATGTGTAAATCCAGCAAGTTCTTAAAAATAACGGGGTGGATGAGGGCAAGATGCCGTGTGTGTGAAGCAAACAATAAATGAAGGGAATGAAGGGGTTGAAGGGGTTGTCTTATGGAGAAAGGTTGAGCAGGTTGGGCCTATACTCAGTGGAGTTTAGAAGAATGAGAGGTGATCTTATTGAAACATATAAGATTCTGAGGGGGCTTGACTGGGCAGATGCAGAGAGGATGTTTCCCCTCGTGGGGGAATCTAGAACTGGGGAGCATAGTTTCAGAATAAGGGGTCGCCCATTTAAAACAGAATTGAGGAGGAATTTCTTCTCTCAGAGGGTGTGAATCTTTGGAATTCTCTACCCCAGAGAACTGTGGAGGCTGGGTCATTGAATATATTTAAGCCGAATGCAGACAGAATTTTGAACAATAAGGAAGTCAAGGGTTATGGGGAGCGGGCAGGAAAGTGGAGTTGAGGCCAAGATCAGATGATCTTATTGAATGGCGAAGCAGGCTCGGGGGCTGTATGGCCTACTTCTGCTCCTATTTCTTATGGTTATGTTCTTATGTTTCTCTTTTTTCCTCTCTCTCTTAATCTAATCTTTCCTTCCCTCTCATTATTTCTCTTTCTCTATCTGATTTGACTCTAATTCACCCACTCTAATTCAACCTAGTTCCTGCTCCCTCCTTGCGGTTTCTCAATCCTTAAATCACATTTGGTTGAGGAGATAGTCTGTCAGTCCCGCCGTTCAGTAAGATCCCAGATGCCTCCTTGCATTCACGGCACTGTTATCAGTTCACGCTTCCAACAATGGAATTCAATCCGGAGAAGTGTGAGGTAGTGCAGTTGGGGAGGGCTAATAAGGCAAGGGAATATATATTAAATGGTAGATCACTGAGAAGTGTAGAGGAACAAAGGGACCTTGGAGTGCAGGTCCACAGATCCCTGAAGGTAGCAGGACAGGTAGAAAAGGTGGTTAAGAAGGTATATGGGATACTTTCCTTTATTAGCTAAGGTGTAGAATCTAAGAGCAGGGAGGTTATGCTTGAACACTCTCTCTTCTCTCTTAGGCGGTCCCTGGTATCGAGGATGACTTGCTTCCATCAAAAAGAGATGAGTTCACAGATGTTTCAGCGAAGGACCTGATATTCCAGATCCCGAACTGCATCCTGAAGGGTGGAAGATGCCTGTGCGTGGATTTTTTTAACGTGTGGTGGCGTTGCACACCAGCCGGCCGCAGCTCGAGTACTACGCGTAGTTCTGCTCACCACATTACAGGAAAGATGTGATTGCACTAGAGTAGGTACAGAGGAGATTTACGAGGATGTTGCCAGGACTGGAGAATTTCAGCTTTGAGGAAAGATTGGATAGGCTGGGGTTGTTTTCTTTGGAACGGAGGAGGCTGAGGGGAGACTTAATTGAGGTGTGTAAAATTATGAGGGGCCTGGATAGAGTAGATAGGAAGGAACTATTTCCCTTAGCAGAGGGGTCAATAACCAGGGGGGCATATATTTAAAGTAATTGGTAGGAGGTTTAGAGAAGAGTTGGGGAGAAATTCTTTCACCCAGAGGGTGGTGGGGGTCTGGAACTCACTGCCTGAAAGGGTGGTAGAGGCAGAAACCCTCACCACATTTAAAAAGTGCTTGGATGTGCACTTGAAGTGCCGTAACCTACAGGGCTATGGACCAAGAGCTGGAAAGTGGGATTAGGCTGGGTACCTCTTTGTCGGCCGACGCGCACACAATGGGCCGAAATGGTCTCCTTTCGTGCTGTAAATTTCTGTGATTCGAAGAAGTTACAGCACAAATTATATTCGAGCTGAAGTCTAACCAACGGCAAGCTTCGGCCTGATAAGGGAGATGATGTACGGCACACTTGCCTGCCGGATGTGAGTGTTAAACTCTGATTCGATTCAGTTCTTTATTAGGCACAGGTCACCGCCCCAGCTCCTTCACTGCAACCTCTGTATAATTATAGGCTGACTCCCTCAGCCCCTGGACTCAAAGCACATAACATTTCACGAGGACTAAAATAATTTTGTTTTATGCAACAAGGAAGGGATCAGATGCAGTTTTAATTAATACACAGGGGCAGTGTGCTGATTTGAAGTCGGTATTTTGTAACACTCCTGAAGTCTCCGCGAAGATTTGGACCCTGCACCATCCAGCTTTGATGAGATCCTCTTGCATAGCATTCACACCCACTGCAGCAACCAATTAACATTGGATGCACCACTTTAAATTTTCTCATTAAATCAGTAAAGACACCTGTAATTTAAACTTTATTGCTTTGCAGATTAGCAGCTGCACAGATTCAAAGTGGAACATAGATGCCAAGTGAGGCCAACTTGCAAAGTTCCTTCAGAAGTTAGTTTCTGAGCTATCCCATCCGTTGTTGAAACATAGAAAATAGTTGCAGGAGCAGGCCATTCGGCCCTTCGAGCCTGCACCACCATTCAATGTGATCATGGCTGATCATTTTTGCAACTTTAGTACCCCATTCCTGCTTTCTCTCCATACCCCTTGATCCCTTTAGCCATAAGGGCCACATCTAACTCTCTTTTGAATATATATAATGAACTGGCCTCAACAACTTTCTGTGGTAGAGAATTGCACAGGTTCACCACTCCCTGAGTGAAGAAGTTTCTCCTCATCTCGGTCCTAAATGGCTTACCCCTTACCCTTAGACTGTGACCCCTGGTTCTGGACTTCCCCAACATCAGGAACATTCTTCCTGCATCTAACCTGTCCAATCCCGTCAGAATTTTATATGTTTCTATGAGATCCCCTCTCATTCTTCTAAATGCCAGTGAATATAAGCCTAGTCGATCCAGTCTTTCTTCATATGTCAGTCCTGCCATCCCGGGAATCAGACTGGTGAACCTTCGCAGCACTTCCTCAATAGCAAGAATGTCCTTCCTCAGATTAGGAGACCACAACTGCAGTAAGACCTCCCTGCTCCTATACTCAAATCCCCTAGCTATGAAGACCAACATGCCATTTTCCTTCTTCACCGCCTGCTGTACCTGCATGCCAACTTTCAACGACTGATGTACCATGACACCCAGGTCTCATTGCACCTCCTCTTTTCCTAATCTGTCACCATTCAGATAATATTCTGCCTTCTTGTTTTTGCCACCAAAATGGATAACCTCACATTTATCCACATTATACTGCATCTGCCATGCATTTGCCCACTCACCTAACCTGTCCAAGTCACCCTGCAGCCTCTTAGCATCCTCCTGACAGCTTACATTGCCACCCAGCTTAGTGTCATCTGCAAACTTGGAGATATCACAATCAATTCCTTTGTCTAAATCATTAATGTATATTGAAGGTTCCACAAAGGTGAAAGAATGAGTTTGCCTAGAATTTACAGCTTCGAAACAGGCTATTTGTCCCAATTGGTCCATGCCGCTGTTATGCTCCACCCTGTAAGCATAACCCTCTATTCATTTCTCCCTCATTTGCTTCTCTACCTCCCCTTAAAGACATCTATATTCTTCTCCTCAATCACGCCCAGCGGCAGCGAGCACCACATTCTACATTCACCAGGGCTGGCTAAATATAAAGGGACCCAGCGATTTAGCAGTGGTCCGTGCCCTGCTAAATTGGTTATTATTACACCTGCTTTAGGCCCATGTTTAGAACCTGTCATGTTCAGTTTGGGCTGGCCCACTTTAGGAAGGATAGACTGGCCTTGGAGAAAGTCCAACTCAACTCCCCTGGGATAAAGAGGGTCAGCTGCCCGTCTGGATAAATGAGCCAAAGGTGAACAGCACAAACATTACAAGGACACCCTCAAAGCCTCTCTGGTAAAGTGCGACATCACAACTGACACCTGGGAGACATCCCGGGGTGGAGAAAGTGCATCCGGGAGGGTGTTGAGTTCTTCGAGTCTCAACGCCGAGAGCGTGAAGAGGTCAAGCGCAGACAGCGGAAGGAGCGCGCGGCAAACCAGCCCCAACCACCCCTTCCCTCGACGAATGTCTGGCCCACCTGTAAGACGGTCTGTGGCTCTCGTATTGGACTGCTCAGCCACCAAAGAACTCACTTTGAGAGTGGAAACAAGTCTTCCTTGATTCTGAGGGACTGCCTATGATGATGATGGATAAACCTGGGGTTGCATTCTATGGAGGTGAGGATGTTAATCTGATGTTGAGGCATTTACAATAATAGAAGGGACTGACAAAAGTGAATAGGGAATAACTGCTCCCCATTAAGAGAGGAATGCCAGACTCGACAGCATAATGAACCAGGTACAAACATAGAAACATAGAAAATAGGTGCAGCAGTAAGCCATTCGGCCCTTCGAGCCTGCACCAGCTTACTATAAGATCATGGCTGATCATTCACCTCACTACCCCTTTTCTGCTTTCTCTCCATACCCCTTGATCCCCTTTAGCCGTAAGGGCCATATCTAACTCCCTTTTGAATATATCTAACAAACTTGCATCAATAACTCTCTGCGGTAGAGAATTCCACAGGTTCACCACTCTCTGGGTGAAGAAGTTTCTCCTCATCTCGGTCCTAAATGGCTTACCCCTTATCCTTAGACTGTGTCCCCTGGTTCTAGACTTCCCCATCATCGGGAACATTCTTCCTGCATCTAACTTGTCCAGTCCCGTCAGAATTTTATATGTTCCTATGAGATCCCCTCTCATCCTTCTAAACTCCAGTGAATACAGGCCCAGTCGCTGGAGTTTAGAAGGATGAGAGGGGATCTCATAGAAACATATAGAATTCTGACGGGACTGGACATGTTTATTTAGATGCTTCCACTTGTGGGAGAGTCCAATACCAGATAGTGACGAATAAATCCTATAAGGAATTCAGGAGAAACATCTTTATTCAGAGGGTGTGGAACTCGCTACCATAGGGAGTAGTTGAGGCGAGCAACATAGACACATTTAAGGGGAAGCTAAATAAACACAAGGGAGAAAGGAAATGAAGGAAATATTGACGGGGAAGTTGAAGTAAATAGTGAGAGGAGGCTCGTGTGGAGCATAAACGCTGGCATAGACCTGCTGTGCCGAATAGCCTGTTTCTGTGCTGTAAATTCTATATAAATCTATAATAATCTATCCACTTTCTGGGTAAAGAAAAGTAAAATACTGCGGAGGCTGGAAATCTGAACTAAAAACACAAAATGCTGGCAATACTCAGCAGGTCAGGCAGCATCTGTGGAGAGAGAAACAGAGTTAATGTTTCAGGTCGATGACCCTTCATCAGAACCAGAAACATTCACAAGGTGTATGTAGGCACCTTTAGTAATGACTCCACAAGGCAGGGTATGGTACTTAAACTGCAGACCTGCAGTCCTTTATTAGCAGCTCCTGAGTGATGACAACAAGCTGTGTGTTCCTTTTTATACTGGGTTACCTGCCGTGTGCAGGCAACCCCTGGGTCTCCAGCAAACAGCACCCTCTAGTGTACCGGCAAGGTGTGTACAGTACAAGGATACATCAATGTTGCATGACAGTGTTACAGACATCACACAGTGAACAGGCATGCCTACACAACAATACTCCCCCCTGAGCATTTTTCATATTCTAGTTGTCATGACCAGGGGAGGTGATCAGTGGTGGGCTATGGGGGGTTGTGGTGAGGGTTGTGTAGTTGCCAGGTGTGACCCCTGTGCTTGAGGCTGGCCTCGTACGTTTCCCTTCCCTCACACACAGACCAAGTGGGTGTCACTGTTGTGGGATCCCTCGGGGAGGTAGCCACGGCAGCAGTGGGTAGTGTGTATACACTGTGATGTGGGTAGTTATGGGGTGGTGGGCAGGGCCACAAGACTGGGTGGGCTCCTTGTCCACCAATGGGAATGAGGGTCAGGTCATCCCAGGGTTTGCCAGGAAAGCTGGAGGGTATTGGCGTCATGCTCCTGGTGTTGGCCCTGGTGGCCAGAGGCTGTAGGGCTGGTCTGGTGCCGGTTGCCATTGGTGATGGCTGGGCTGCCCAATGACCACTGTCCCTGCAGTGGATCTGCTCCCACTGCCTGTGAGTGTGTCCTGCAAGGGGCATCACATTCGTTCCAAAGGTCCAGGCTACATGGTCAGACCTGGGGGTCTCCCACAGGGGGATTCCATTGGCATTAGCATGGTCCCTGTAGGACCCAATGTCCTTTGGCAGTGTACTATCGGTATTCATGACACCTTGGTTCAGATTACACATAGTCGAGCCTGCATTATAACCAACTGAATGTCTAACCTCAGCAACTTTCAGCAATTTACAGAGGGGGAAGATTGGGACGCTTTTGTGGAAAGATTGGAACACTTCTTTATAGCCAATGACCTGGACGGGGACACACCGGCCACACTACCGAACAAACGCAGGGCCATCCTGCTTAGCAGTTGTGGGCCCACCATCTACGGTCTCATCAGGGACTTACTAGCCCCAGAGAAGACAACCACCAAGAGCTATGAGCAACTTGTAACAATCATGCAGGAACAACTAAAACCGAAAGAAAGCATCCTCACAGCCAGGTACCTGTTCTACACTTACCGGCGACCTGAGGGCCAAGAAATTGCCAAGTATGCTGCACACTTAAGAAGACTAGCTGCACCGTGTGAGGTTGGCGACCACCTTAATGAAGCACTAAGGGACATATTTGTCATCGGAAGCGGCCACGAAGGCCTCCTACACAAATTGCTCTCGGCTGACATCACGGTCACCCTGCAGAAAGCAATTCAAGTGAGCCAGGCCTACATGGTTTCGGCCAGCGACTCCAGGCGAACACTGACCCAGGACTCTAAACCGGCGAGCGCAGTTCACCGTATGGACACTTCTAAAGGCAGAAATGCTGCCCCGAGTCCCGCAACCCTGAGTCCGCCACATGGGGCAAACTGGATGGCCCCGTGCTGGCGCTGTGGAGGAAACCACAAGGCCCACCAGTGCCGCTACAAAGACTATACATGCAAAGGCTGCAAAGAAAAAAGGGCACCTTCAGAGAATGTGCAGAAAAGGCTGTACTCACTGTGTCTCTGATGAGTTGGCTGATCACCGGGTCTCCGACACAGATGAATATGAAGCTGCTCTAACCCTGGGAGAGGAGTATGGAATCTTTACCTGCTCCACCGGAAGTTCTCCGTGGATGATGGAAGTGGACATCGACGGGGTCCCAGTCTCCATGGAGATCGACACGGGGCGAGCCAGTCTGTGATGAGCCAAAAGACCTTTGAAAAAATTTGGAGGAATCTGCCACTCGACCAAAACTGTCTCCTGTCTAGGCAAAGCTGCTCTCCTACACAACACTCTGAGTGAAGGAATTCTTCCTCCTCAACAAGTTCTGACGAAAGGTCATCGCCCTGAAACGTTAACTGTTTTTCTCTCTCTCCACAGAGGCGTTGATCACCTCTCTCATGACGCTAGGCTGGCTGAGCAAGTGAAAATCCCGTGCTAAACAGCCGGCCTTGGAGTGCTCTAAGAGAGGCTTGGAGGGAAGAAAAGCCTGAAATAAAACATTCCCAATAAATAACTCATGCCACCACAACATAAATCTCAAAAACAATCACACTTACCTGAGGTCCACACGACTTACCTGACTGCAGCCGCTACAGGTCGGACTGCCCGTTTTCACAAGCGATCCCACCTTCATCATCATAGGCAGTCCCTCGAAATCGAGGAAGACTTGCTTCCAGTCTAAATATGAGTTCTTAGGTGACTGAACAGTCCAATATGGGAATTACAGTCTCTGTCACAGGTGGGACAGACAGTGGTTGAAGGAAAGGGGTGGGTGGGACTGGTTTGCTGCGCGTTCCTTTCGCTGCCTGCGCTTGGTTTCTGCATGCTCTCGGCGACGAGACTCGAGGTGCTCAGCACCCTCCCCGGATGCTCTTCCTCCACTTCGGGCAGTCTTGGGCCAGGGACTCCCAGGAGTCGGTGGGGATGTTACATTTTATCAAGGAGGCTTTGAGGGTGCCCTTGAAACATTTCCTCTGTCCACCTGGGGCTCGCTTGCCGTGTAGGAGTTCCGGGTAGAGTGCTTGCTTTGGGAGTCTTATGTCAGGCATGCGGACAATGTGGCCCGCCCAACGGAGCTGGTCGAGTGTGGTCAGTGCTTCGATGCTGGGGATGTTGGCCTGATCGAGGACGCTAACGTTGGTGCGTCTGTCCTCCCAGGGGATTTGCAGGATCTTGCAGAGACATCGTTGGTGGTATTTCTCCAACGATTTGGTGATGATGACGACATTACTCATATGCTGGATCCCAAAATGTTATTTTCTGAAATAAAGCTATCTAATGTGCATTTGAATGCATTAACACTAATGGCTTCTGCCTTCTCCCGCAGGAGCCTGTTCCATAGACTGACCACTCACTCACTGAAATAACATTTCCGCAGATTGGTTTTGAATTTAAAAAGTAAAAAACTTGCATTTATATAGCACATTTCACAATCACCGGACGTCTCAAATCGCTTTACAGCCAATGAAGCCCTTTTGGAGTGTAGTCACTGTTGTAATGTGGGAAATGCGGCAGCCAATTTGCGCACTGCAAGCTCCCACAAACAACAAAGTGTTAGTGACCAGATAATCTGTTTTAATTAGGTTGGTTCAGGGTTAAATATTGGCCAGAACACTGGGAAGAACTCCCCTGCTCTTCTTCAAAATAGTGCCATGGGATCTTTTACATCCACCTGAGAGCAGACGGGACCCTCAGTTTAACCTCTCATCCGGAAGACGGCACCTGCAACAATGCAGCACTCCCTCAGCACTGCACTGGAGTATCAGCCTAGATTTATGTGCTCAAGTCTGAGGAGTGGGACTGTGAACCCACAACCATCTGATCCAGAGGTGAGGGTGCTGCCCACTGAGCCACGACTAACACTATAATTTACCTTCCTTTCTAGTACAGGCTGACAACCAACACCACCAGAGCAGATTAGCTGGTCATTTACCTCATTGCAATTGGTGAGATCTTGCTATGTTCAAATTGGCTGCTGTGTGTGCCTGCAAAACAATGACTACCCTTCAAACAAGTAATTGATTGGATATAAAGTGTTCGGGCCGTCCCGAGGAGGTGAAAGGTGCAATATAAATGCAAGTCTTTCTTTGATTTACCGGAGGTTTTGCTGAAACTCCAGCTTCAGCGATCAATTTTTTGCCAAGCCTTTTATTGGCTGGGAAGACAGCAAAGTGTACAAGACACCATTAGTCACAACAATGCTGTGTGCAATTACAAGCTCAAATGGGATTTACATCATTTGTTTGCAATCAAATGGCAAAGCTAGGTAATGGAGCGAGATATATGATACAAAGGTGGGTAACTGGAGTTGAGGTACTGATCCGCCATTCAATTCGATCATGGCTGGCCAGGCTCGAGGGGCTGAATGGCCGAGATCGACTAGGCTTATATTCACTGGAATTTAGAAGAATGGGAGTGGGAGTGCAGGTTATAGGAATAGATCGACATTAAGATGCGTATTGTACAATTACTACTTAGGCTAACTATTGAGAAGTGCATTATTTATGTGGCTTCTGCATGTTTTTAAAAAAGCATCTGTACTATTCCCTATAGCTAAAACCAGAGACTGCTGACATTTAAATAAAAGCCTGAAACTTTACTAAGTTCTAAATCAAGCATTGAACACAGATTAACTGGGATAGGAGGATAGGATGGTAGCTGTTGGATCGACTAGGCTTATATTCACTGGAATTTAGAAGATGAGAGGGGATCTCATACAAACATATACAATTCTGTCAGGACCGGACAGATTAAGTGCCTACATTACCACCTCTATGTCCTTGAAAGGCCTTCCTTAGGCCAGGGCAGCATGGCTATGACTGACCCTTGGGGTTTTCCCTTGGTCACTCGAGGGCAGCCTCTGCTCAGGAAATCCGGCCCTCCCTCTGTCCTGTACCAGGCACTCAGGGGGGAGAGGCAACCTGCAGCGAAGGTTCACCAGACTGATTGCCGGGATGGCAGGACTGACATCTGAGGAGAGATTGGATCGACTGGGCCTGTATTCACTGGAGTTTAGAAGAATGAGAGGGGATCTCATAGAAACATATAAAATTCTGACAGGACCGGATAGGTTAGATGCAGGAAGAATGTTCCTGATGTTGGGGAAGTCCAGAACCAGGGGTCACAGTCTAAGGATAAGGGGTAAGCCATTTAGGACCGAAATGAGGATAAACTTTTTCCACTCAGAGTTGTGAGCATGTGGAATTCTCTGACACTGAAAGATGTTGAGGCCAGTTTGTTAGATATATTCAAGAGGAAGTTAGATGTGGCTCTTATGGCTAAAGGGATCAAGGGGTATGGAGAGAAAGCAGGAATGGGGTACTGAAGTTGCATGATCAGCCATGATCATATTGAATGGTGGCGCAGGCTCGAAGGGCCGAATGGCCTACTCCTGCACCTATTTTCTATGTTTCTATGGTCGGCAAATTGAATCTTCCCTTCTTAACAGAAGTCAACCTCAAAGCTGCACAGTATTCACCAGCTATTGGGTATAAACATGGGCCAAGTTTTCTTAGTCCATTCTTCAACAAATTTGTAACATTTATAAATATTATGATGAAAACACAAATTCCACTTTCCCACCAGATATTGAACGAGGTTATTTTTTGGCACATTTGACCATGGAATTTTGATACAAGGCAGTTGGAAATGGAGTGTGGATTAGGAGAGAGAAAGAAGTATTTGGGATTGAAGATCAATTCATGCCCCGCCACAAGAGTTATGAACCATCAGCAGTTTTATTGTGACCACTTTATTGGTTCAGCATTACAATAAAAAGACATGTCCAATTATTCCAGCACATCTGTAGTGAGGGTGTAAAAGTAAAGCCCTTGGAATAGCCTCACAGGGGAAAACATTAGTTGAAGAGACTTCTCTACAAAACACTCGCCCTTGAGGTCCACGGCTGATCCTGGTGAGCTAGATTTTGCAGCTTCTATCAGCAGAATGTCAGGTCCCAGAGCGACCCTGGTTCCAAATGATTCGAGGTTGACCCGCATTGTGGACAGTGATTTAACTTTATTCAGCACAAGCAAGACTTAATACATTACAGTATTCCAAGCTGCAGTTTACAGAGGATAATTGAGACATATATTACCCAGTTATATATGGAGTAGAAGTGCAGCAGTGAGTAAGCTGTCTCTTGGGTGTCCCTTCCTGAAATCTTCTAGCCTTGGTGGCTACTGAGACACCCTTACTCTCATTCAAAACCTATGGAGTCTTACTGAACCAATCACTGGCTTACACCCAAAACCCAATTATCCAGATGCCACATCAGCAGCACTGTGGCTTATACAGGATCTTGTGCTGTGACCCTTAGATCATCTGTTCAAAGACTCATTATCAAGGTTAGCAATGGCAACACAAAAGGAACATGTCTCCATAGTGTAGAGGTCAGGCACCCTTGCCATTTCTGTCAAGGGCCTGTATGTCTCTCTCTCTCTCTCTCTCTCTCTCTAGTTGGCCAGTATCCACCATCCTTTCCCCCACAGCTTCCCTATTCAACCATGGCAATCCTCTTTCTCACCCCAGGCTGTCTGGTTGCAGCTTACTCACAGGCTGTTAATTATAAGCAACAAGGGTACATGTCATATATAATTCAGGCAATCATTGCATACAGTTGATGATTGCAGACTTCTACATTTAATTCTTACACACGATTATAAATCCATTACTGATGAGCATAAGATAGTGAGGATAAGAGGCAAAAACAAGTTCACTAAAAAAAATTACTAATCCATGGTAATCTTACAAGAGTCCCACTCTATTTGACAATTCACAGCAGTCTCATTCTCACCCACCCTCCCTATCCCCCACCTCATCCCCTCACAATCTCCCTCCTGTATCCCATCCCTTCTCCCCTCTCAACCTCCATCTCTCCCCCTGGTACATATCATATATCATTCAGGCAATCATTGCATACAGTTGATGATTACAGACTTCTACATTTAATTCTTACACACGATTATAAATCCATTACTGATGAGCATAAGATAGTGAGGCTAAGAGGCAAAAACAAGTTCACTAAAAAAATTACTAATCCATGGTAATCTTACAAGAGTCCCACTCTATTTGACAATTCACAGCAGTCTCATTCTCACCCACCCTCCCTATCCCCCGCCTCATCCCCTCACAATCTCCCTCCTGCATCCCATCCCTTCTCCCCTCCCAACCTCCATCTCTCCCCCTGGTACATGTCATATATCATTCAGGCAATCATTGCATACAGTTGATGATTACAGACTTCTACATTTAATTCTTACACATGATTATAAATTCCATTATTGATGAGCCCAAGATGCAAAAACCAAGTATACTAAAAAAAAAATAACTAATTAACGATCTTACAAGAGCCCCACTCTATATTTGACAATTCAGAGCAGTCTCATTCTCAACCCCTCCATCCCCCACTTCTAGCCCCTCCCAATCTCCCTCCCCCATCCCATCCTATAATCTCCCCAATCCCATTGCACCCACCCTCACTCCCTCCCTCCCCCCACCTCATCCAGTTTCTGTGATATTTAACCACTTGCTATAATTAAACTTGTCGCTGTTTCAGTACTCAGACTGTCTGCTTTTTTTAAAAAATCTAAACAGCCCGCCTCAATAGTTTGTTATCTCTGAAGCTGTGAAACAAAGATTTTTTCCCCCCAAATCATTGGAGGTTATTTTTTTATTAATTCTGTAGCTGGCGGTGTAGAAGCCAATTTTTGACTTCACCTCAACAAGCCTCATCTAAAAATTGTGTTTTTAAAAAAAAAGAGTAAATTTGACGATTGAGCTTTACCCGGTGAAGAGCTTCAGGTGACGGGAGCGCCAAATGGGGAATTTGGAGAGTGGGTAATGTTCCCTTTCAGCCAATGGTCTGGAGGTCCCGCGCAGCCGACTCACCGGCTTTTAAATGCAAAGACTGCACATGCGTGGATTTGTGAATGGAGCACGCAGTGTTAAGGGGCCGTGCGGCCCAAAAATAAACATTAGAGGGAACATTGGGACTGTGGGATTCACAGCCGCTGAACATTTCCTTCCATTAAAACTAACGGACGGGGAAATCCTTTGGCCACAAACTGGAGCTCCCGCCGTGCGCTCCTGTTACCCGCAGCTTTGTGCCTGAAGCGCAAGATCGTAAATTTTACTCTTCAATTCCGACCAAAGTTGCAATTTTCCCTTTGTGTATTCTAGTGTGGAGTTTCCAAAACCAGTGCGTTATTTACCGTCGTGTCTATGAGCCAGCAGGCAGGATAGACAGGCTCTGTAAATGCAACATTATATTTATGTAGCAGAGTTACACCATCAGCGACTGAATAAAATGATACAGAACCTCCGGCAAAATCGAGACACACCCTGACAGTTTGAGGTTTCACCCCTGCTAATATCTGCTGATTTCTGTTGTACCAAGCGGAGAGAATGTTGTTGAACCACTGTACACACCAAGCTTTTTCACTGTGACTCAGATAATCTGATATTTTGATGCTTTTGTACGCAATCCCAATGGCCCAGCCAAGACTGTCCTTGGTGCCAATGTCCCAGTAATGGCAACCCTTGGAGAAGCTCTGTGAGCACAGCACCTGAGAGTAAGTTATAAATCTTTCAGGATTATTATCATAGGGCTGTGCGGAAGCAGCACGCAACATCTTCCTGTTTCTATCCGACAAAATGATCAGTGCCTGTGCTGTCTTTGGCTCAAAGGTGAGCTCGCAGGCTTCTGGAATCAAAAGAAAATAGTTTGAGGAAAGGTGGCACAATGAGAGAGTGAGATTACCTGAACACACCCCCTCCTCATCCCCAGAACATCAGGACCGTAGATAAGAACAAGGCCAATCTAGTTTGTGACCAGGTAAAGAAAGAACTTGCACTGACATCGTACCTTTCACAACCTCAGGTTGCCCCAAAGCGTTATACAGCCAATCAGGTACTTTTGAAGAAGTGTAGTCAATGTTGTAATGTAGGAAACACAGCAGCCAATTTTTCCACATGCCATGTGATAATGATGTTGGTTCAGTGATGAATATTGAGCAGGACACCGGGGAGTATGCCCCTGCTCTTCTTTGAAATAGTACGAGACTTTCTACGTCCACCCAGGAGGGCAGACGGGGCCTCGGTTTAGCATCTCATCTGAGAGATAGCACCTCCGACAGTGCAGCACTCCCTTCGTACTGCACTGGAGTGTCAGCCAAGATTGTGCTCAAGTGGGATGTGAACCCACGACCTTCTGACACAAAGGCGAGAGTGCCAACACTGAGCCACCTCATTGTTTGATTATTGCGGATGGTTGGATCCAGCTTGTGGGAAGAGACTGATCCATTTTAGGTTGCGAAAGACGAGCTTCCTCAGTAAAAGTATTAAAACCAACATTTGACACTGTATTGAGCACAAGGAAATAAGAATTCTAACCTCCATATTTGAATATTTCCTGCCAAAGGTTGTCCAGCTGAGACTGAAGTTGTGTGATCAGCTTTAAAGCAGAGTTACACCTCATCTGTAGTTTTCTGCTGTACACGTCCACAGCTTCTCCTGGGGAAGGAAGACGTTCGACTTGATTGGGAATTGATGAAGCGGCCTAAATGAGTATGTTGGTCAATAAAGGGAAATTAACATAGAATTATAAAGTTTCAGCTTTTCTTTTAATTAACGTGGAAGGTCAGAGTTCACGCTCTGCCTCCCTCATTTCCCTCCATCCCCAATTCGATCCGCACAGAGCTTGGTTTTCAGCATGGATGGGAAATCCTTTGGGGCCTTTCGGCCTCGATAGTGGATTTCCTGAAATGTGGTCCCAATTTGTGAAGCTCTCCCCAGGAGGATACATGTGTCACACCTGTCCTATAATATTCTCATCAATGATGGATCCCCTGTCTTTCACACCTCGCTTCTAAAATGACCAGCTCCCAGACTGCTATCAATTCCTCTTCAGGAGGAAGGCAGCTGGAGACACGAGATCCGCCCAGACAGGACCTCCCAATCCCATTTTTCCCTCCCACTCCCCTTGAAGACTCCACAGCTGCTGTCTGTGCAATTTGCCGACCTGTAACCAAGGCCACATAGACAGCCACAAGGCCCACTCACGTGCACCCTAATGGATACCCAGGCACCGAGTACAGAACTCATGCACTACACCACGGGATCAGACACCTATTCCCCACTGGACTGCCAGAGTGGGATTCTGTCATGGACAGCCAGCGATTCGAAGCAGACCCAGTCCCTCGACCACACAGATGAACCATCACTGTCGAATTGCTACAGGATTCCCATTCTTCCCCTCCCAGACAGATTCCAGATCAGATATCTCACTCACCAGATCATAAGAAATAGGAGCAGGAGTCTACCATTTGGACCCTTGAGCCTGTTCCGCCATTCAATAAGATCATGGCTGATCTGATCATGGGCGCAACTCCACTTCCCTGCCCGCTCCCCATAACCCTTGACTCCCTTATCGCTCAAAAATCTATCTCCGCCTTAAATATATTCCATGACCCAGCCTCCACAGCTCTCTGGGGCAGAGAATCCCATATAACCCTCAAAAGAAATGTCTCCTCATATCAGTTTTAAATGGGCAACACTTATTCCAACACTATGTCTCCTAGTTTTAGTTTCTCCTATGAGTGGAAATATTCTCTCTGCATCCACCTTGTCGAGCCCCATCATTATCTTGTGTTTCAATAAGATCACCTCTCATTCTTCTGAACTCCAGTGTGTATAGGCCCAACCTTTCCTCATAAGTCAACCCCCTCATCTCTGGAAATCAACCCAGTGAACCGCCTCCAATGCAAGTATGTCCTTCCTTAAACACGGAGACCAAAACTGTACGCAGTACTCTAGGTGTGGCCTCACCAATACCCTGTACAGTTGTAGCAGGACCTCTCTGCTTTTATACTCAATCCCCCTTACAATAAAGGCCAACATTCCATTTGCCTTCCTGATTACTTGCTGTACCTGCATACATCACATATCCACCTCAAGACCAGCAGCAAAAACATGCACGCTTTCATTAAAAACATGAAAATATAGAAGGCTACCCTTGCTATGGATCTACCTACACCTTCTACGGTATACTTATGCAGGACGAGCCAAGGTTTTCATAGGACAAGACACGATTTTAAACAAGTGTTCAAATAACTGTCCCATGGTACAGTTCCCAACCCTCCCAACACACAACCTCCTGAGATTGATGACTCTGAAAATTCCCTCTTTGCATCTAACCTCACTCCATGTTTAGTATTTTATACTGAAGCATCCTAGTTCTTACATCCATATCTAAATCCAGCAGAACAGAATCTATTTTGTTCATCTTTGCAAAAACATCATTACATCAGTGTCTATGCTTCTTCAATGAAAAAAAGCCCAAGTTCCCAGAGCCTATCCCAATACCAAGGAGTCCAAGCCTAGGCACCATTCTGGTTGCCCTTCTCTGGACCTTCTCCAAAGGCCTAGATATGGATCCACTTTGACCTTCCTGCGCAGTGTGCCTCGCGCTCAAATCGTAATCTGAAGTTAGTAAATCAATGCATTACTTTAGCAAACAAGCACACCGTAGCCCGAGACAAAGTCCAGATGGGTTTTACCTGCAGGAACCTCCACTTGTCCTGCTTTGCCACAGGTTCAATCTGACTTTTCTTCTCCTTGAGTTCTTCAATTTGCTCCAGAAGTTCCCTTGAGGCTGCTTCAATCTTCGTCTCAACTTCAAGATACTCTGCATCTATTACCTTTCTGATAGACTCCTCTTTCATTATCAGGAGCTTCTTGGATTCCTTAAACCTCTCACCTATCAAAATCTTCATCTTAGAAGCCGTTTCCTGGATTTCATCAAAGACAGTAAATCATATTTCCTGTTGACTATTAATTACAAATATATCTAGATTACTGGGAAAGAGAAAGCAAAATGTTACATCAACTGGGGGAAAGACCAACTGGTGGTTGTCCCGCTTTATGTAGAATTGATGCTTTGCTTACAGCTACTGCCAGGGCAGCATGTTGCCAACGCAGGGTACCACAGAGCAGCGGGATGTAGGTTCATCCCCAGGGATTCGCAGAGAACAAATTCCCAGTTTGGTGCTCCGTCAGAGGCAACCAGTGACTGAAGACCAGGTACAACGCTGCAGGGAAACTCGCCCAAGGCTGCTCTTGTAGACCAGCTTGGTGACTGGTTGAACAGCTGCACTGGTGCACACTCGGCAGCAGAACGCTTAGAGGGGGAATTACAGAGCTTAGAGCCCAGGCAGCTGACTGCACGGCCACCAATGGTGGGGCGAAGCAAGTCGTACCGGGTCACATCCTCAGGGTGTCCCAAAGCATTTCTAAGCCACTGCTGTTAGGGACGGGATCTCAGTGGCTCAGGCTGGCAGTCCCTGGAGAACTAAGAGGTGGAGGAGGAAGGAGATGAGGCAGTTAGATACAGTTTGGTTTATGGTTCTGGTACTGCAAAAATCCATCTGGTCCATCAAGCTCATCCCATCCAGACATGCTGCCACCTACACTCATTAACTACCCTCCCGCCCAGTCAGGCTAAAAAGAAAAAAATACTTCGGCCAATTTAGAAAAAAAACTGGGAAATTGCTCTCTGACCCTCAAAGTCAATCAAGCCAGGCTCCTGGAGCCTGCAGTTACGGATATCAATAACCCTGACTACTCCTTATCCATTTTCAATCAGTTGACCTGTCCTCCACTCAGAAACTCACCCAGATCCTTTTTGACTCTGGTGTTGACCGACAGGGAAATGTCATATTGATCAAAGCAGGTTTGCCATCAGTTCTCTTAACTGACGTGATATTTTCTGTTACAGGACATTTACGGGGAAACACCCCAGGTGGTCAGCCGGACTTGGAGCCAACTCCAAATTCAACACTGTCCCACAGACTCAGTAACACTACAAACTCTGGCACAGGTTGACTCTCCACATCCTGCAGACACTACCGCCACAGATCCAACCCCAGGAGCAAAGTACACAGAAAATCCGAGGGCACCGTGTCAGAGACCTGGACCACCAGGCAATGCAGGTAAAATTCAGGAGACAAACCTCACAACCAACAGGTTGCAAAATGTGTGAAGGCGCAAGATACACACTGCACCCCATAGAAAATGCAAGTTCCACCCTTCCTCGAGAACTTGCCATTGCAAGGGTTGCAGCCTCTGCCACTTGCTTCCTTGGCTTGTCTCCACAGCCAACCAGTCTGGATTGTAATGCAAAGAAACAGAGTTGCCTTGTAAGCATTGTACAATCACATTGCACCACAATACGATTTCTGTAAGTTAATTGAGAAACCGGACTGTACAGGTTAACACTTACTTTGGCCGAATGGTGTTCGTTAGTCAGAACATCAAGCTTTCCTTCTGCGATTTTTATTTCTTCAGATAGCTCACCAAGAATCTTTTGAAGGTCCATCTTTAAAAAATTGTGAAATGCAACAGTTATTGATTAATTGACCAGTTTCAGTGGTTCAGTTTGAAAGCGGTCTCATCTAGTTCTAGTCTCCCCCATCAGTGGAAACAATCTCTCTGCATCCACCCTGTCAAGAACTCTCATAATCTTATACATTTCAATAAGATCACCTTTCAATCTTCTACTTTTTCCTAAAGAAAGAACAAAGATCAAGGATGCATCATGAGGGAACATAAACAGGAAGAGGCCATTCAACTCCTCGAGCCTGTTGCAAAATTTAGTGAGATCATTGCTGATCTGTGACTTAACTCCATATACCTGCATTTGCCCCAAACCCCTTAATATCTTTGGTTAACAGAAAGCCATCAATCTCAGATTCAAAATGAATTAATAGGATATACGGCACAGAAACAGGCCGTTCGGTCCAACCACTCCATGCTGGCGTTAACCTAGCATCAACTGCCATTTGCAGAAGAGGTTTGCATTATTCTACCAGCCTGTGTGTGTAGAAGTGTTTACTTACTTCACTCCTGAAAGATCTGGTAGAAGTTTTTTTAGGCTATGTCCCCGAGACCCAGACGCCCCAATCAGCGGAAATAGTTTATTTATCTACCCCATCAGTTTCGCTTGAAAACTTCGAGCAAATCAGCCCTGATTTTTTTTTTAATGCCAGGAAATACAGTGTGTGTAATCTTGCCTTGTAATTTGATTGGAGTCCAGAGAGCTCAGGACTGAGCTCTTCCATGGGACAGTTTGGCCGAAACATGTCCACTGGTCAGTTTCTACTGGTGATGTACAATTACACGCTTATGGTCTATAGGGCTGTAGTGATACCCACCCTCCTGTATGGCTCAGAGAAGTGGACCATGTATAGTAGACACCTCAAATCACTGGAGAAATACCAACCATGTCTCTGCAATATCCTGCAAATCCCTGGGAGGACAGATGCACCAACATCAGTGTTCACGATCAGGCAAACTTCCCCAGCATTAGAGCACTGACCACACTCGACCGGCTCCATTGGGCGGGCCACATGTTTCAGGCATGCGAACAAAGACTCCAAAAGGAAGCGCTCTACTCGGAACTCCTGCACGGCAAGCAAGCCCCAGGTGGGCAGAAGAAACGTTTCAAGGGCACCCTCAAAGCCTCCTTGATAAAAATGCAACATTCCCACCGGCACCTGGAAGTCCCTGGCCAAAGACCACCTTAAGTGGAGCAAGAGCATCCGGGAGGGCGCTGAGCACCTCGAGTCTCGTCACCGAGAGCCTGCAGAAATTAAGCGCAGGCAGCGGAAGGAGCGTGCGGCAAACCAGACTCCCCACCCACCCTTTCCTTCAACCACTGTCTGTCCCAGCTGTGACAAAGACTGTAATTCCTGTATTGGACTGTACAGTCATCTAAGAACTCACTTTGAGTGGAAGCAAATCTTCCTCGATTTCGAGGGTTACTGCCTATGATGTGACAATTACAGAGTTTTGTGAAAATCATCTTACCTTTCTCTCTTTGCACTGTTCCTCTAATGAATTCGTTTTGCAAAGCTCATGCTTTGCCTTACAAAAAGCACATACAAAAATGGAGTGGTTTGTGCAGAACACATCCTGGATCTTTTTGTGCTCTTTGCATTTCCATTCTTGCAGGTCTGTGATTGGACTCGTCACTTCATGATCCTGGTAAGCTGCATTCTGAGTGTGAGGCCGGAGGTGGGCGAGACAGTAGGAGGCCATGCAGGTCAAACAAGTCTTTTCAGCCTTGAGAATGGTCTCAAAACACCAGTCACAAGGAACATCATCGCGATCTCCTGAAAATACTTCTGGCTCTTTGGTGAGTTGGTCGATGAGATTACTGAAAAGTGTGTTTCTCTTTAGCAGGGGCTTCTCGGTGTAAATCTGCCTGCACTGTGGGCACTGGATGCGCTGGTTCGAACTTCCAGCTTCGTTCCACACCTCCTCGATGCACTTGGAGCAGAAATTGTGGCCACAGTTTGTAGTCACAGGATCGCACAGCAAGTCCAGACAGATAGGACAGGCCAATTCCTCCTTGAAGCAGCTTGAGGCAGCCATTGAGACAGCCAGCAGCGTAGCTTGATCCCGGAAATAGGCAGCAAAGTGAAACTGAAAGCCTCAAACAAGCAGCCCTTTGCCCAAGCTATTCTCAAAGCGCTTTCTTGCTCCGGCAACGTCGGGCAAAGGACATCTTCGGCAGGCAAACGGGTCCTTTATTTGGAATTAACACACAACTGAACCAATAAGCACCGCGTGGGGGGCAAAACCGGTTTGTGGCACAATTGGTTGGCACAATTGGTTGGGTTGTGCTGATGGGAAAAAGTTCCCCTCCCTGCACTGGGTGGAGCCAAATCACTGAACTTTATACAAGTGGCTCCCATTTCACTCCAACTGGAATCCTGGTCTCTCCAGTGGGGGCAGAGCTGTTATCAGGAGAGGGGCCATTGGTCTGAGATTCGTGCTCAATAGAATACAGCAGCTCACACTTTGTCTTTTTTTTTATAAATTCGTAGCCAATCGTTTCCAATTCTTTGTCAAGTCACAAACGCCAGAGGTCACCCTGCACCAGTCAAGGATCACTCTGCGCCAATGCTCTTAGCCAAACTGTTTACAAAAATGTAAGCATATACCTTCCTGACCAGGGAGAAACCACCCGGAGGTCATGGTGGCTGGTCAGGTTAGTTATGCAGATCTTAGCCAAAAGGCTGTCTTTAATGGTTTTCCGAACGTGGTGACTGCAACTGATTGACTGACAGATCTGGCAATGCCGCTGTGCTACATTGCGCAAGTGGCACATGTAAAAATACATGTTTTAAACTAAATTATGGGAGTCTTGCTCTAAACGACTGGGCTTTGACAGGTCTGACTGGAGGGTTTCTTTTGAAACCCTTCTGCTTTGCACAGTGCAAGGTGACAATAGAACCAAACATAGAAATTTACAGCGCAGAAGGAGGCAATTTCGGCCCAACGTGTCCGCGCCGGCCGACAAAGAGTCTGCTCTCAGGTGGACGTAAAAGATCCCATGGCCACTATTTCAAAAAGTGCATGGGGAGTTCTGCCTGGTGTCCTGGCCAATATTTATCCCTCTACATCACTAAAACAGATTACCCGGCCATCATCATATTACTGTTTGTGGGATATTGCTGTGCTCAAATTGGCTGCATTAATTAAAGACTTGGATTTATATAGCGCCTTTCACGACCACCGGTCGTCTCAAAGCGGTTTACAGCCAATGACGTACTGTTGGAGTGCAGTCACTGTTGTATTGTGGGAAAACGCATGCAGCAGTGACAACACTTCAAAAATACTTCATCGGCTGTGAAACACTTTCATTTCTTTTCTTGCTTTCCTCTCTTCCTCTCTCTCTTTATTTTTTTGCTAGAATTCCCCAAAACGATGTTTGCACTCTTGACTGTCAATAGTTAAAAGTTTGATTGTTTTCCTGTGTGGATTTTTAAGAACTGTCTTCTGAACTAATTTTTTTAAAATCGTAATTGCAGCAGTGATCCCCGCTCACCAGGAGCACAATCTGGAAATCCCGGGTGTGGTCTCCTCGATTTCCCATCCGTGGAAAGGATTTTGTGAAATCTGCTCCAATGTTTTTGCAAACAAAAACAAAAAAAATGACTATTCATTGGCTTTCCTGATTCTTCATAATCGCTCAGAATTATTGAATGGAAAATGAATACTGATGTGAAATGAGTCTGACAAAAGTCATTCTACCTACCCCCAGAGGGATGACTCCAAGGGTTTTCTGAATAGTTGTGCATTACCATTATAATGAGTATTACATTTGATTAAAGCTCCAATGCTTTGATTAATTGGATTACAGCTGAGAGATATTTTACTCCCTCATCATCATAGGCAGTCCCTCGGAATCGAGGAAGACTTGCTTCCACTCTTAGAATGAGTCCTTAGGAGGCTGAACAGTCCAATATGAGAGCAACTGATCCCGTCACAAGTGGGACAGATAGTCATTGAGGGTAGGGGAGGCTGGGACAGGTTTACTGCACGCTCCTTCCGCTGCCTGCGTTTGATTTCTGCATGCTCTCAGCGATGAGACACGAGGTGCTCAGCGCCCTCCCAGATGCACTTCCTCCACTTAGAGCGGTCTTTGGCCAGGGACTCCCAGGTGTCGGTGGGAATGTTGCACTTTATCAGGGAGTCTTTGAGGGTGTCCTTATAAAGTTTCCTCTGCCCATCTTTGGCTCGTTTGCTGTGAAGGAGTTCCGAGTAGAGCGCTTGCTTTGGGAGTCTCGTGTCCGGCATGCAGACAATGTGGTCTGTCCAGCGGAGCTGATCAAGTGTGGTCAGTGCTTCGATGCTGGGGATGTTGGCCTGGTCGAGGACGCTAATGTTGGTGCGTCTGTCCTCCCAGGGGATTTGTAGGATCTTGTGGAGACATCGTTGGTGGTATTTCTCCAGCGACTTGAGGTGTCTACTGTACATGGTCCATGTCGCTGAGCCATACAGGAGGGTGGGTATTATTACAGCCCTGTAGACCATGAGCTTGGTGGCAGATTTAAGGGCCTGGTCTTCAAACATGCTTTTCCTCAGGCGGCCGAAGGCTGCACTGGCGCACTGGAGGCGGTGTTGAATCTCGTTGTCAATGTCTGCTCTTGTTGATAAGAGGCTCCCGAGGTATGGGAAATGGTTTTAGATTGTGTTTATTAATCTGTTGATTTTTTAAAAATTGATGTTTACAAGCCTACCTATGAGATAGGCCTTTGGAGCAGGAGAACAAACCTGATAACAATGAGTGATCTCTACATCACGAGAAACGGTCACTATGCCACTCGTCGACCAGAACCCCTCTCTGTGTACAGGATTTTCTGTCTTATTAAGCCCCACTCATCGGGCTTGGCGAGACAGGCTAGATTGTTAGGTCCTTTGCCTCGGAGCGGCGGTAATGGGGGTGGTGAGGTGCTTTGGCCGGGCGGTCAGCCTCCAGTGCCCCGCGGCGATCCTCGGGGCCGGTTTAGTGGCGGCACGGAGCAGCACCGCCCGGTGTGCAACGCCCCCGGTCGTGCCACCGCCGCGAGTTTTGATTCTTGCCCGACCTGTCCGCCCCGCACTGACCCCCTGGGAAACCGGGGCTTTCCAACCATCCCGTTGGTGAAGAGGTGAGTAACGGACTCCGAGAGCATGCAGGAAACAAGCGCAGGCAGCGGAAGGAGCGTGCGGCAAACCAGGCTCCCACCCTCCCTTTCCTTCAACAATACCAGCCCAGGGTCTTAAGAGAAGTAGCGGCAGGGATTCTGGATGCATTGGTTGTAATTTACCAAAATTCCCTGGATTCTGGGGCGGTCCCAGCAGATTGGAAAACTGCAAATGTAACACCCCTATTTAAAAAAGGAGGCAGACAAAAAGCAGGAAACTATAGACCAGTTAGCCTAACATCTGTGGTTGGGAAAATGTTGGAGTCCATTATTAAAGAAGCAGTAGCAGGACATTTGGAAAAGCAAAATTCGGTCAGGCAGAGTCAGCATGGATTTATGAAGGGGAAGTCATGTTTGACAAATTTGCTGGAGTTCTTTGAGGATGTAACGAACAGGGTGGATAAAGGGGTACCAGTGGATGTGGTGTATTTGGACTTCCAGAAGGCATTTGACAAGGTGCCACATAAAAGGTAACTACACAATATAAAAGTTTACGGGGTTGGGGGTAATATATTAGCATAGTTAGAGGATTGGCTAACTAACAGAAAACAGAGCCGAGATAAATGGTTCATTCTCTGGTTGGCAACCAGTAGCTAGTATTTGTTCAATTGTCATTTCTTTGTTCCCCATTATAAATTCACCTGATTCTGACTGCAAGGGACCTATGTTTGTCTTCACTAATCTTTTTCTCTTCACATATCTATAGAAGCTTTTGCAGTCAGTTTTTATGTTCCCAGCAAGCTTACTCTCATTCTCTATTTTCCCCCTCCTAATTAAACCTTTTGTCCTCCTCTGCTGAATTCTAAATTTCTCCTAGTCCTCAGGTTTGCTGCTTTTTCTGGCCAATTTATATGCCTCTTCCTTGGATTTAACACTATCCTTAATTTCCCTTGTTAGCCACGGTTGAGCAACCTTTCCCATTTTATTTTTACTCCAGACAGGGGTGTACAATTGTTGAAGTTCATCCCTGTGCTCTTTAAATGTTTGCCATTGCCTATCCACCGTCAACCCTTTAAGTATCATTTGCCAGTCATTTCTAGCCAATTCACTTCTCATACCATCAAAGTTACATTTCCTTAAGTTCAGGACCCAAGTCTCTGAATTAACTGTGTCACTCTCCATCTTAATAAAGAATTCTACCATATTATGGTCAATTTTCTCCAAGGGGCCTCGCACAACAAAATTGCTAATCAGTCCTTTCTCGTTACCCATCACCCAGTCTAGGATGGCCAGCCCTCTAGTTGGTTCCTCGACATATTGGTCTAGAAAACTATCCCTAATACACTCCAGGAAATCCTCCTCCACCATACTGCTACCAGTTTGGTTAGATTAAAGTCACCCATGATAACTGCTGTACCTTTATTGCACGCATCCCTAATTTCTTGTTTGATGCTGTCCCTAACCTCACTACTACTGTTTGGTGGTCTGTACACAACTCCCACTAGCGTTTTCCACCCTTTGGTATTCCGCAGCTCTACCCATACAGATTCCACATCATCCAAGCTAATGTCCTTCCTTACTATTGCATTAATTTCCTCTTTAACCAGCAACGCTACCCCACCTCCTTTTCCTTTCTGTCTATCCTTCCTGAATGTTGAATACCCCTGGATGTTGAGTTCCCAGCCTTAGTCACCCTGGAGCCATGTCTCCATAATCCCAATTATATCATAATCGTTAATAGCTGCCTGCGCAGTTAATTCGTCCACCTTATTACGAATACTCCTCGCATTGAGGCACAGAGCCTTCAGGCTTGTCTTTTTAACACACTTTGTCCCTTTAGACTTTTGCTGTAATGTGGCCCTTTTTGATTTTTGCCTTGGATTTCTCTGCCCTCCACTTTTACTTTTCTTCTTTCTATCTTTTGCTTCTGCCCCCATTTTACTTCCCTCTGTCTCCCTGCATAGGTTCCCATCCCCCTGCCATATTAATTTACCCCCTGCCCAACAGCACTAGCAAACACTCCCCCTAGGACATTGGTTCTGGTCCTGCCCAGGTGCAGACCGTCCGGTTTGTACTGGTCCCACCTCCCCCAGAACCGGTTCCAATTGCTTTTGCGATATATATTGTGATGACATGGGCAATGTTTTGGGAATGTTTATTTTAGGTCCCCCCAACCCACAGGCCTCTCTTGGTGTGCTCCCGGCCCAGCTCTTTAATCTCGGGAGTTTCCCATCCTAACGCCTAAGATGGGTGTACAACGCCTCCCTTCACGCTGCACCCCTTGACGCAGGGCCCAGAAGCCCAAACTTACCTACTGAGGCGCAAATTATTCCCGGGCGCTAACGTTCCTGCCCCGCCGTCATTACCGCTCCGAAAACATCAAAGCTGAAAAACCAGCCCCAAGTGACCTTTCAAACAGCTGACCCTCTTGTTGTTGCTCACCAAGCCCCATGTAAACTTCTTGTAACTCCTGCGCTGCATATGCAAAACATATGGTACAAAGATCGTCATTGATTTGAATTGAAAAAATAAGCAGATGTAACCTCGTTTAAATAGGGGATCTATTTCAAAGATAAATTGTGTCGAAATACAGTTTTTCATGGCTTCTGCACCACCTGGTGAGTCAATGGAGGAGGACTTGCCATACTTTGCTCCGATTCTTTTCCTTCTATATGGTTTTCAATTGATTCTTAATTGAAATTTCACTTGGGCATCGACACATAAGGAGATGGGGTGGTGGTGCATTGCATTGGACATCCAACGCCCCATGTGGGAGCACAGTCCTGCATCTCTGAACTCTTTGCTTCAGCACACAGTCTGAAGTTTGGATTAAGAAACAGGAAGATTAAAGTTTGGATCGAAAAAAGACTGCTAGACAATGTGGAGTCATCATCATCCATTGAAATGAGTAACTGGTGATTCTCTGGCTGTTAATTATTTGAGAACCTTGGAACTAAACGAAGTTAAGTATAATAGTAATTCATGACTAAACGATGTTAAGAAATTTGATAACATCTGTATGTTAATTATTTGAATGTACCATTTGTTACTATGAGGAAACGATCTAGTAATTCAGAAAGCAGTTAGCCGTGATTTCAGGACAATTCTACATCGTCTGCATGATTAATTGTCTAAATATCATCATCATCATAGGCAGTCCCTCGGAATCGAGGAAGACTTGCTTCCACTCCCAAAGTGAGTTATGTCATGTCATGAATAAAGAGTCAGACTAGATACTGCAAGCTCAAAGTAAGGTGTGACCGCAGTCCTTTATTACAGATCTCAGAGTGCCTCTCCAGCCTATGAGGCCTCCTTATATAAAGGTGCTCCCAACGTGAGCGCCCATCTCTGGATGCGGGCCGATGCATTCGTATTTATCCCCTTACTTTCAGAAAAGAGGGATATAAGCGGCTTATGGTCGGTTTCCAATTCAAATTTGAGCCCGAACAGATATTGATGTATTTTCTTTACCCCGTAAACACACGCTAACGCTTCTTTTTCAATCATACTGTTGACCCTTTCAGCCTTAGACAGACTTCTGGATGCATAAGCAACTGGTTGCAATTTCCCAGATTCATTAGCTTGTTGCAATACACACCCGACTCCATACGACGACGCATGCTAGTACCAAACGTTTACATGGATTGTACAACACAAGCAATTTGTTTGAACATAACAGCTTCCTAGCTTTCTCAAAGGCATTTTCTTGGCTTTTACCCCATACCTATTCATCTCCTTTACGCAGTAAAGAGTGCAGGGGTTCTAACAATGTGCTAAGACCCGGTAAGAAGTTACCAAAATAGTTCAGGAGTCCTAGAAACGACCGCAGCTCCATCATGTTCTGTGGTCTCGGTGCGTTATTGTTTGCCTCCGTCTTCGAATCGGTGGGCCTGATGCTGTCCGCCGTGATTCTTTTCCCTAGGAACTCCACTTCAGCTGCCAGGAAAACGCACTTCGAGCGTTTTAGCCTGAGCCCCACATAATTAAGCCGACTAAGAACCTCCTCCAGGTTCTGCAGGTGCTCGACGGTGTCCCGACCTGTGACCAAGATATCGTCCTGGAAGACCACGGTGCACTGGACCGACTTCAGCAAGCTTTCCATTTTCCTCTGGAATATCGCTGCGGCCGGTCGAATCCCAAACGGGCATCTGTTGTAAATGAAGAGATCTTTTGTGCGTGTTGATGCAGGTGAGGCGGTTCAATGATTCCTCCAACTCCTGCGTCATGTAGGCCGAGGTCAAGTCCAGCTTCATGAACATTTTCCCTCCCGCCAGCGTCGCAAATAGGTCATCTGCCTTTGGTAGCGGGTATTGATCCTGCAGGGAGAAACGATTGATAGTTACTTTGCAATCACCACAGATTCTGATGATGCCGTCTTCCTTGAGGACTGGAACAATCGGACTGGCCCACTCATTAAATTCGATCGGCAAAATGATGCCCTCTTGTTGCAGCCTGTCCAGCTCGATCTCCACCCTCTCTCTCATCATGTAAGGTACCGCTCTCACCTTGTGATGGATGGGTCGTGCTCTCGGAATCAAATGGATCTGCACTTTTTCTCCTTGGAACTTCCTGATGCCTGGTTCGAACAGGAGGGAAACTTGCTTAGGACCTGGGCACATGAGGTGTCGTCGACGGACGAAAGTGCTCGGACATCGTCCCAGTTCCAGCGTATCCTTCCCAGCCAGCTCCTGCTGAACAGCGTGGGGCCATCGCCCTGTACCATCCAGAGTGGTAACTCGTGCACCGCTCCATCGTAGGAGACCTTTATAGTAGCACTGCCAATTACAGGAATCAGTTCCTTTGTGTACATTCTAAGTTTAGTATGAGTGGGAGTCAGAACTGGCCTTGAAGCCTTGCTGCACCACAATTTATCGAAAGTCTTTTTGCTCATTATGGACTGGCTTGCGCCCGTGTCTAGCTCCATTTAATTTAACCTTCAGCATTATCGGGGGACACTTTGTGGTAAATGTGTGCACCCCATATACCTCTGCCTTCTCGGTCTGAGGCACTGATTCGTCGTGATCCATCGTGGATCTGTCCTCCTCTGCAACATGGTGGTTTGCAGGATTAGCAGGGTTTGCAGCTCACCTGCACATGCATTGGAGGTGTCCCATTGTTCCACAGCCTTTGCCAACGTATCCTTTGAAGCGGCATGAATGGAAACTGTAATGTCTTGAATAAAGAGTCAGACTAGATGCTGCAAGCTCAAAGTAAGGTGTGACCGTAGTCCTTTATTACAGATCTCAGAGTGCCTCTCCAGCCTGTGAGGTCTCCTTATATAGGGTGCTCCCAAGGGATTGTGGGATCCCTTGGGACTCCAGGGAATAATCCCTCTGATGGTTAGACATGGTAATTACAGGTTTACATACATAACAGAAACAATGATCACCCCCGCAGCGCCAAAAAGGTGTTAATGGCCTTGTAGTCACCACCCTTGATGGTGGACTCTGAGTCATCTGTGGATGTGCAGCTGCAGGCGTGTAAGTCCTGTCATGTACATTTCGATTCGAAAACAACGTTACTTTGTTCACAGTACTTGCAGCAGCACTAGAGTGCTGAGAAATGTGTTTGGTATTGTCACTGGTGGTGATAAACGCCCGGGCTATCGCTAATGCTTTACTCAAGGTTGGGATCTCAATAGTCAAAAGTTTGCGAAGTATTGCCAAGAGCAAAGAAGTCCCTGAGCATGTGCTCTAAGTGTCCTTCAAATTCGCAATGTCCTGCAACGCGCCTTAGCTCGGCGACGTAGCTCGCCACTTCCTGGCCTTCAGACCTCTTGTACGTGTAGAACCGATAACTCACCATCAGAACGCTTTCCTTCGGGTTTAGATGCTCCGAGACCAGTGTAAACAACTCATCGAACGACTTGTCTGTGGGTTTCGCTGGAGCGAGCAGGTTTTTCATGAGGCCATACGTTGGTGCCCCGCAAATGGTGAGGAGGATCGCCCTTCGTTTGGCAGCGTTCGCTTCTCCTTCCAGCTCGTTGGCCACGAAGTATTGGTCAAGTTGCTCCACAAAGGTTTCCCAATCATCTCTCTCTCAAAATTTCGGCAGGATGCCCACAGTTATCTGCATTGTTGCGGTGGGGTTCGTCATCTGTATCTCGTCGCCAGTTGTTATGTCTTGAATAAAGAGTCAGACTAGATACTGCAAGCTCAAAGTAAGGTGTGACCGTAGTCCTTTATTACAGATCTCAGTGTGTCTCTCCAGCCTGTGAGGCGTCCTTATATACAGGTGCTCACAAGGGATACTGGGATCCCTTGGGACTCCAGGAGATAAGCCCTCTGGTGGTTAGACATGGTATTTACAGGTTTACATACATAATAAGTTATTTGGTGGCTGAACAGTCCAACACGAGAGCCACAGACCCTGTCACAGGTGGGACAGATACTTATTGGGGGAAGGGTGGGTGGGACTGATTTACCACACGCTCCTTCCGCTGCCTGTGCCTGACCTCTTCACACTCATAGCGTTGAGGTCGAAGAGCTCAACACCCTCCCGGATGCACTTTCTCCACCTAGGGCAGTCTTCGGTCAGGGTCTCCCAGATGTCAGTGGTGATGTTGCACTTCACCAGGGAGGCTTTGAGGGTGTTCTTGTAATGTTTCTGCTGTCCACCTTTGGCTCATTTGCCATGAAGGAGCTCTGCGTAGAGTAATTGCTTCGGGAGTCTCTTGTCTGGCATGCGAACTAAGTAGCATGCCCAGCGAAGCTGATTGAAGCACTAACCACACTCAATGCTGGGGATGTTAGCCTGGGCGAGGACACTGATGGTGGTGCGTCTGTCCTCCTGGGGGCTTGTCAGAATCTTGCAGAGACATCGTTGGTGATATATCTCCAGCGACTTGATGTGTCTTCTGTACATCGTCCATGCCTCTGATCCATACAGGAGGGTGGGTATTACTACAACCCTGTGGACCATGAGCTTGGTGGTGGGTTTGAGGGCCTGGTCCTCGAACACTCTTTTCATCGGGCGGCTGAAGGCTGCACTGGCGCACTGGAGGTGATGTTGAATCTCCGCATCGATGTCCGCCTTTGTTGACAAGAGGCTCCCGAGGTATGGGAAGTGGTCCACGTTGTCGAGGGCCGTGCCATGGATCTTGATGACTGGGGGGCAGTGCTGTGCGGCGAGGACAGGCTGGTGGAGGACCTTTGTCTTAGGGATGTTAAGCGTAAGGCCCTTGCTTTCATATGCCTCGGTGAATACATCGACTATATCCTGGAATTCAGCCTCAGAATGTCCACAGACGCAGGTATCGCCTGCATACTGCAGTTCAACAACAGAGGTTGGGGTGATCTTGGACCTGGCCTGGAGATGGCGTAGATTAAACAGCTTCCCACTGGTTCTGTAATTCAGAAAGCAGTTAGCCGTGATTTCAGGACAATTCTACATCGTCTGCATGATTAATTGTCTAAATGTACTATGCAAAGAAATAAGAGCTCAAAGACTTTTTCAGTTTAAAGATGAGAGTTTGACGTTAGGCACACACTGGAATCTTGGAAGGTATGTCACAAGCAGCCGTGGAAATCGGAGCAAGCTGCCTTTGTGAAGTTTCTCAGTAACTTTCATACTTGGTTTGTTTAGTATGAATGTTTAAATAAAAGACCCAATCCTGCCTTTACTACAACAGTGTGTGTGTGTAATTCGACGTTTAAAGCAACAAAGTGTAAAACGCAAGACCGCTTTACAACACCTATCATAACCAATTCAAATCATGTAATTATTGGAAGAGTTTTAATGATGTTGCTGTGGCTGTGTATTTAGCACTATTTAAGGGAACGGAGGCATGGTGGTTGTTACTCATAATCCAGAGGCCTGGACTAATGATCCAGAGACGCAAGTTCAAATCCCACCAGGGCAGCTGGGGAAATTATATTCAGTTAATTAAACAAATGTGGAATAAAAAGGCTAGTATCAATAATGGTGACCATGAAACGATCGGATTGTTGTAAAAACCCATCTGGTTCGCTAATGCCCTTTAGAGAAAGAAATCTGCCGTCCTTACCCGGTCTGGCCTATGTGTGACTCTAGACCCACAGCAATGTGGTTGACTCTTAACTGCCCTCTGAAATGGCCCAGCAAGACACTCAAGGGCAATTAGGGATGGGCAATAAATGCTGGCCCTGCCAGCGATGGCCACAAAAGATTCTGATGTTAAGGGGGTTCATGTAATAATTCAGAGAAAATAATGGATAATAATGTCCGTCCGGGTAAGTCTTTATGTCTCCTGCTTACCTCACATCCAGCCATGTCGGTGCTCTCAATAAATTGCCTGTGGTTTCATTAAACAATCGTAGAATGATGCAGCACAGAAGGAGCCCAGCGAGTCCCATTCCCCTGCCCCCTCCCCATAGCTCTGCAAAATATTTCCCTTTCAAATATTTATCCAATTCCCTCTTGAAAGTTATTATTGAATCTGCTCCCCCCCCCGGTCCTTTCAGGCAGTGTGTTCCAGAGCTCGCTGCGTAAAAATAATTCTCCTCTTCTCCCCCTCTGGTTCTTCTGTCAATTACCTTAAATCTGTGTCCTCTGGTTACTGACCCTTCTGCCAGTGATAATGGCTTCTCCTTATTTACTCTTATCAAAACTCTTCATACTGGGATGTGCACTTGACGTGCCACAACCTACAAGGCTATTGACTCAAGAACAGGAATGTGGGATTAGGCTGGATAGCTGTTTGTCGGCCGGCACGGACACGATGGGCCAAATGACCTCCTGCTGTAAATTTCTATGATTCTCTGATTCACGGCTTTGAACACCTCTATTAAATCTCCCCTTAACGTTCTCTGCTTCAAGGAGAACCACCCCAGCCTCTCTCGTCTCTCCTCGTTACTGATGTCCTGCTTCCCTGGTACTATACTAGTAAATCTCCTCCGCACCCTCGCTCAGGACTTGACAACCTGTAAAACAAAAACGATACCGTCTGCTAAAAAATGTTGATGGTGCAACTGACGCCAAGGTTGTATTAGTTTCTCCTTGTCCCAGTCATTCTATACGGCAGCTAGTCGTTAGTGCTAAAGTAGGAATAAAAATGAATCATTCTCCAGTTTCAAAATGTTTTACTTATGGTGTAAATAGTTACGACGACCATGGGATCTGAGCGCCAGGCTACAAATCAGTATGGAAACATCGTTAAGATCGAGACAAGCCTGGCGCAATGCTCCATGCATGTGAATGGACAGATTGATTCTGATGAAATATCCTATCAGTGACACCAGATGTTCCTGAAGTCTTTGGGCTGGAAATTAGGTCGACCGTTTTTTGCGGCATTTATGTCAGGCGGTGGATAAATTTAGCGTCGGGAAATGGTTAGAGTCGGCAGGCAGAAAGTTCAGTGGTTGCACCCTGACAGCGAAGTGGTGTGCTAAGGGAAACGTTCCACACTTCTCTCGGGGCGCTAGGCCAGGGGGAGCAACTGAATATCCCGTTGCTTTGTAGCGCTCTGAGAGAGAGGACACCCTGCAAAATAAAATAATTGGAACAAAAAACAAAAAATAAAACCATTCTCTGTACATTCCTCACCCCAAATAAAGTTAAATCGTAAAAAGAAAAAAAAAAAAAATCACTCACACTGACCTCCTGCAGTTGTTCCTTCCCGTAGCGCCCCGGGACAGCTCTGCATGCCAGCTTTCTCTGGCGGGGTCACCAGGGGGCGCTACGGGTTCAACGCAAAACAAATATTGCTGCCGTGTCGATACCGGGGGTATTGCACACCGACCCGGCACTCCCGGGCAATACTCCTTGTGATATATTCACGGAATCTGCCTGGTTCTGTTTATTATTAACTCTGCAGTTGCAGTACACAATACGTCCACATCCACCGTGTGGCGCTACAAACATTACAAGCTTACAGACATTACACTCCTCAGTACCGGCACACTGAATTTGATGAGCGGCTGCAAACCCTTTAGCGCCCCCTGTTCCGACCCTCGCGAGGGGTCCTACCCCAGCGAATTGCCAGCCCAATGCATGTCACAGATTGATTCTATTAGAGAGACAGGGAATGGGAGAAAACTGGTCCTGTACACCGTGCCGGGGGAAGGGTGAGTGGTGCTGGGCTATCATGTGGCCTCAGTGACAACAGCCTTAGACCAAAGCCGGACAGCAAATGATGAATTTCATACAATCATAGAAAATTACGACAGAGAAGGAGGCCATTTTGCCGCATCATGTCTGTGCCGGCCATCAGCGAGCTACCCAGCCTAATCCCACCTTCCAACACTCGGTCCGTAGCCCTCCAAGTACATTTTAAATGTGGTGAGGGTTTCTGCCTCGACCACCCTTTCAGGCCGTGAGTTCCAGACCCCCACCACCCTCTGCGTGAAGTAATGTTTCCTCATCTCCCCTCTAATCCTTCGACCAATTACTTTAAATCTATGCCCCCTGGTTATTGACCCCTCTGCTAAGGGAAACAGGTCGTTCCTAGCCACTCTATGCAGGCCCCTCATAATTTTATACACCTCAATTAGGTCTCCCGTCAGCCTCCTCTGTTCCAAGGAAATTTATCTAGGCATGGAATGTTCAATGGGGGGGGCGGGGGCCAGGGTCCGGGTCTGTTTCTTCGGTGCAAAATGAGCACTGGCGGAACAGATTCTGATTTGCAGTCTCTTCCACCAATCCAAGTGACAAATTGGAAGTTGAGGGTCTTCCGAGTGTTCGGGTGCTCGCCTGAAGCAGGCGTTCAGTGTCTCCGAGTTTGCTAATCGTGTTCCTAAAGAAAGACTTGCATTTATATAACGCCTTTCACAACCTCAGGATGTCCCAAAGCGCTTTTCAGCCAATGAAGTACTTTTTGGAGTGTAATCGCTGTTGTAATGTGGGAAACGCGGCAGCCAATGTGTGCACAGCAAGCTCCCACAAAACAGCAATGTGATAATGACCAGATAATCTGTTTTTTGTTATGTTGATTGAGGGATAAATATTAGCCAGTACACCGGGGATAACTCTACTGCTCTTCTTCGAAATAGTGACGTGGGATCTTTTAGGAACATAAGAAATAGGAGCAGGAGTAGGCCATTCAGCCCCTCGAGCCTGCTCCGCCATTCAGTAAGATAGATCATAGCTGATCTTCAACCTCAACTCCAACTTCCCGCACTATTCCCATTCCATTGATTCCCTTAATATCCAAATTCCCTTAATGTCAACCTGAGAGAGCAAGGTGGGGCCTTGGTTTAATGTCTCATCTGAAAGACGTTACCTCTGACAGTGCAGCACTCCCTCAGTATTGCCCCTCTGACAGTGCGTCGCTCCCTCAGTACTGTTGATCCGACAGTGCGGCATTCCCTCAGTACGGCCCCTCCGACCGTGCGGCGCTCCCTCAGTACTACCCCTCCGACAGCGCAGCACTCCCTCAGTACTGCCCCTCCGACAGTGCGGCATCCCTCAGTACTGCCCCTCCGACAGCGCGGCACTCCCTCAGTACTGCCCCACCGACAGTGCGGCGTCCCTCAGTACTGCCCCTCCAACAGTGCGGCATCCCTCAGTACTGCCCCTCCGACAGTGCGGCATCCCTCAGTACTGCCCCTCCGACAGTGTGGCGCTTCCTCAGTATGGCCCCTCTGACACTGCAGCGCTCCCTCAGTACTGCCCCTCTGACAGTGTGCCGCTCCCTCAGTACTGCCCCCCCGACAGTGCGGCACTCCCTCAGTCCTGCCCCTCCGACAGTGTAGTACTCACTTGGCACTGCACTGGAGTGTCCGTCTACATTTTTGTGCTCAAAAAAGTCTGGAGTGGGACTTGAACCCACAACCTTCCGACTCAGAGGGGAGGGTACTACCCACTGAGGCACAGCTGACACAAATGCCAGTTTTAGGACCCCAATCAAAATTTGTCATCTACTGGGCGGAACTTGCACTACGCATGCTCCACCCAGATTAAGCAATATTCGGAGGCAGTCAGACTTCCGAAGGCCGAGATCAACGCGCTGCATTGCGACGCTAAATTGGAGTCAGCAGCTCACCAGTTCAACCAGGGCCAATTCCAAGCCGGGTCTCAGACCGGTGTCTCGCTGACTTACATCGGCTCCCGGTTAAGCAACACCTCGATTTCAAAATTTTTGTTTTCAAATCCTTCCGTGGCCTCGCCCCTCCCTATCTCTGTTATCTCCTCCAGCCCCACAACCCCCCAGGATGTCTGCGCTCCTCTAATTCTGCCCTCTTAAGAATCCCTGATTATAATCGCTCAACCATTGGTGGCCGTGCCTTCTGTTGCCAGGGCCCCAAGCTCTGGAACTCCCTCCCTAAACCTCTCCGCCTCTATTTCCTCCTTTGAGACGCTCATTAAAACCTACCTCTTTGACCAAGCTTTTGGTCACCTGCCCTAATTTCTCCTTGTGTGGCTCGGTGTCAATTTTTTTGTCTCATAATACTCCTGTGATGCACCTTGGGACGTTCCACTACGTTAAAAGGCTCTATATAAATACAAGTTGTTGTTGTTGTTGGAGCACGCAGCGTGATTCAGACGGCCATTCTGCGCCGGTTTCTGGCGCAGCTCGAATTTCTCGGCCACGAGTGCTTGGCCAATAGGCAGTGACTTACTGAGTGATGTTCTCACAAAGCCGCCAGCAGACCTTATATTTAGCGTGAAGAACAAACACAGAAAGCCAGAATAGACGGGTTCAGTCCACTGATTTACACAGGGAAATATTTTCATAGCGTTTGTAAAGCTCTAGCAAAAAAACGTAAAAAAATTAGTTCCGCATAAGCTCAATTACTGCCTTTGTCCTAGAACGATATAGCACAGAAGGAGGCCATTTGGCCCATCGTGCCTGTGCCGGCTCTTTGAAAGAGCTATCCGATTAGTCCCACTCTCCCCGCTCTTTCCTCATAGCCCTGCAATTTATTTCCCTTTAAAGTATTTATCCAGTTCCCTTTTGAAAGTTACGATTGGATCTGCTCCCACCGCCCTTTCAGGCAGCGCGTTCCCGATCACAACAACTCGCTGCGTAAAAACATTCTCCTCATCTCCCACTCGGGTTATTTAGCCGATTACCATAAATCTGTGCCCTCTAGTTACCGACCATCAGGCCAGTGCAAATAGTTCCTCCTTGTTTCGCTCGGAAATAAGGATTGAGCTTTTTAAAAGTTTTCCTCACAGCTCAATCCATTCGACTTGGCATCGTGTTTCTTCTCTCTGCACCCTCTCCAATGTGTTAATGTCCTATTTATTGTGTCCTGTGATGCTCTAACAACGACTGCATGAGGCACTTGAACTGTAGTGACCGTAGTCCTTTATTAGTTAACTCCAGAGTGAGGATCACACCTGGTGGCCTGCCTTTGATACTGGGCCAGGCACACCTGTACAGGTAACCTACGAGTCTCCCACTGCGGTGCCCTCTGGTGGCACACCTTGAGATAGTACCAACAGTAGCCATGTAGAATACATGACACTATTCTCGCACGGGGACAGAGAGTAAACATTGAGATTATATTCCACTCGAATAGTTTGGGATGAACAAAAAAAAGAAACTGCAAATTTTCTAAAATTAAAATCATAGAATTGTAGAAGGGAGTGAAGGGTTATGGGGAGCGGGCGGGGAAGTGGAGCTGAGTCCATGATCAGATCAGCCATGATCTAATTGAATGGCGGAGCAGGCTCGAGAGGCCGAATGGCCGACTCCTGCTCCTATTTCTTATGTTCTTGCAACACAGATGGAAGCCATTCGGCCCATCGAGCCCGTGCCGGCTCTCTGCAAGAGAACTTCAGCCAGTCCCACTCCCCCGCCCTTTCCCTGTAGCCCGGTACATTTTTTTTCCTTCAGGTACTTATCCAACTCCCTTTTGAAAGCCAGGATTGAGTCTGCCTCCACCACCCTTTCAGACCGTGAATTCCAGATCCTAACCACTCGCTGCGTGAAACAGTTTTTTATTATGCCACCTTTGGCTCTTCTGCCAATCACCTTAAACCTGAGCCCTCTGGCTCTCGACCCTTCCGCCAATGGGAACCGTTTCTCTCCATCCACTCTGTCCGGACCCCTCATGATTTTGAACACCTCGATCAAATCTGCAAACTGAAATAAAAGCAATAAATGCTGGCAATATGGAGCTGGTCGGGTCACAAACAGGAATGAAGAGGCAGGTTAAATCAGTAGAGAACCAGTTCCACAGTTCCTGCCATAATGCTCCTGGGATATACCGAGAGTGAACGCCATATTCTGACCCTAAAAACACCAAGCAGAGAATCCCAGCCTGACAAAGGATCCCTTCCTGATCCAGACCCAATTTTTCTGCTTCTCACTTCCGCTGTGTAGTCCCAGCATTTTCCGTTTTCATTTCCCAATGGCTCCTCATCCTTCACTGTTCATTTTGAGCAGAGACTCGAGTGTTGATGATGAAAGGTATACAGGTCGGATCTTCCTTATCCGGCACCACCCCTCGTCTGGCATGGTTCTGGAGGCCGGGGGGGTCATGCGCAGAACCCCGAGACTTTGGGCCCGCGCCGACACTTCACGGTCCGCCCTGGGCACCAACGTCTCCCCGACCTTGGGCCGCTTCCCCCCCCTCCCCCCCCACCGTCCGGGACACAGACCTCCCTCCCCTCCCCAACCTCGGGCTGCTTCCCCCCCCCGCCCCCGGGACACAGACCTCCCTCCCCTCCTCGACCTCGGGCCGCTTCCCCCCCCCCCCACCGTCCGGGACACAGACCTCCCTCCCCTCCCCGACCTCGGGCCGCTTCCCCCCCCTCCCCCCCACCGTCCGGGACACAGACCTCCCTCCCCTCCTCGACCTCGGGCCGCTTCCCCCCCCTCCCCCCCACCGTCCGGGACACAGACATCCCTCCCCTCCTCGACCTCGGGCCGCTTCCCCCCCCCCACTGTCCGGGACACAGACCTCCCTCCCCTCCTCGACCTCGGGCTGCTTCCCCCCCCCACCGTCCGGGACACAGACCTCCCTCCCCTCCTCGACCTCGGGCTGCTTCCCCCACCCGCCCCCGGGACACCGATCTCCCCCACCCCCCGACCTTAGGCCGCTTCCCCCCACCGCCCCCGGGACACCTTCCCCGCCACCCCCCCGGGTCTCGGGCCGTTCCCCCCCCCTCCCCCGGGACACCTCCCCCCCCCACGGTCTTGAGCCGTTTCCCCCCCGGGACAACGACCTCCCCCACCTGTCGACCTGAGGCCACTTCGCCCCCCCCGGGACAACGACCTCCCTCCCCCATCCCCCCCCCCTCAGGCTAACCTCCCTTTATCCGGCAAAATCCCTTATTCGGCACAGGCCAGGTCCCGAGGGTGCCGATAAGGAAAGTTCAACCTGTATTAAACAAACGGATTCTTACACACCACTTGGGAATTACAACGTTCCATTTGTGAAAGCGTTAAAGCAAATTAAGTTCAGCAAAGCATTTCTCATTGCGATCTGAAAGTGATATATTTTTATTTGTTTACAATTATCTGTTTCTCATATTTTGGCCTGAGGGATATTTTTCACTGCTGAACATTTTGATATTACCTTCTGATGCTTGTAAATTAAATTAGAGAATTAGGGATGGAAATGTTTATGACACAATTGAGTAATGTCACATGTCACAGTTATTCAAATATGAAGAATTACTGGTATTTATATCGCATTATTGCATCAAAGCACTTCACAGTGAAGGGGAGTCACTGTTGTTATGTGACAGCTATTCTGCACCAACATTTCCTACAAACAGCAGTGAGATTATTCACTAATAGAACTAGTTTTTGGTAGTGTTGGTTCAGGGAGAAATGTTAGACACGGAACAATTCTTCTCTAACTATTGCCCTGGGATCTTTAGCAATAAAACCAACAGAACAGGTTATTTGGGACCGCGGTTTAATATCTCAAACTAAGAACCGGCATCTCTCAAGCCTCAATATCGGAGCTGTATGCATACCTGTGCGGATGCTCACAGGTTTGAAGAGCTATTGACAGAAACTCATCAGGGTCTGGAACAAAGTCGCCACCAAGCGCAGTTCTCCCCCGTCTGGAGTGGCGGCTGTCCTTCGGGAACCGCTGCTCAGGAATCCGTACCTCCAGGACCGCGGTTTTAGGTGGCAGGTGGATGAGAGGGCTGTGTTTGGCAAGGTGACCAGGGTCAGGGACCTGCTGGATGGCGTACGAGCGGGTTGGATGGCGCCTGTGGAGCTTGGCACGGTGCCTAAACTGGGCGCAGCCAATGCCATCGAGTCGTTAAAAACATTTAGAAAATATTTAGACAAGAATTGTTCCCTGTCTAACATTTCTCCCTGACTCCACTCAGTGCGTCGAGGAGGCTCAAGCACCCGGGGCGATCCCGTGCGAACTGACCCCCGTCCGGACGGAATTCCTCATCGGCGCCAAGCCCCGAAACCTCCCTTGGGAGTCGCCGCCTCACAACTTGAACCTCCTCCGGGAAATCCCTTCCGTGCCTTTCAGTTCAGCGCGGAGGGGATTCCCGTACGGGCTGCTCTTGCACACTCTCCACGTTGCCATCCTCGTCTGCCGTCCGGGTCTACCACCCGGACACGCCATGGCGCACCATCTTGCCGTCCGGAGGAGGCAGGGATCCCCAATGGAGGGCTCTCTACGCAGGAGTCCTCCCTTTATTTATTGGGGACTTGGCCTGGAGGGTGTTGCATGGGGCAGTCTCGCGCAATCGGTTTTTAAGTCGATTCAACGAACTCCCAGGCCTCCTGTGATTTCTTTGGTCTGGAAGGGTCCGTGTTCCATGTTTATGTGGAGTGTGTCAGGTTGCAGCCCCTGTTCCAATATTTGAAGGGGCCGCTCCTCAAATTCTGGTTGCACTTCAGTCCCATACTCCTGATCTTTGGGCATCCTGTGCGCAGGGGAGCGGGCAGGTCGGAGGGCCTCCTCGTAGGACTGCACCTGGGCATGACCAAAGTGGCCATTAACCGGTCCAGGCAGCGGGCGGTCAAGGGGGTCGTTCAGCCCGACTGTCTGCCTCTCTTCCGCGGCTATGTTCGCACCAGGGTGACCCTGGAGATGGAGCATGCGGTGTCCACAGGTACCCTCGTGAGAGGTGAACGCCGGAGGGACTGGAGTGCATCATTTCAACAGGGAACAAAATATTAATATAATTTCATTGTTTAATTGTTAATTTGTGGGTTTTGGTGCCCTTAAAAAAAGGACACAATTTAAAAGTTTTACCATAATAGTTGTAGAGCTGTTGAGTGAGAGTGGCTTAGCCAGTCATGTGATGGTCACAAGACTCAATAAAACCCCAGCTAGTTGGGTTCGGAGGATCAATGATGAGGCAGGTGGTTGTGAGCCTGGTGGATGAACTGGTAATGTGCAGTGTGATTGTTAAACCTTTGCTAATAAACCAACTCGTTCTTAATAGCAATGTGTTGCTATGAATTCTTAAGCAAAGAACCCATGAAGCAAATAGGTTACAATACCAAAGATGGCAACTTCTGCTCGTATATAAGCCTGGCCCATCACCCACTCAATGTACAGCTTTTCCCAAGTTTAAACTCATCAAGTGTGCAATTCTTATGGCAGATGTCTCCACGAACCTCCCTGATATCACTGTTCACCTGCCACTTACTGATATATCTATGGTGGTTAACCGTGGAGTCACCCAACATCCACTGGTGTCTAGTTACTGCCAGAGCTGTAACCTGTGGTGGATCTCCCACCACCAGCTGCTGCTTCAAATACGGGAGATCACGGAGACCCAATAACTCCAGAACCTGTGTCTTTTGAAAAGCACAAGAGCTTTTGCTCTAAATGACAGGACCTTTTGGATTTCCCGCTCATGCCCGAGTTAAAATTACAGTCGGGTCTAGATTATGTCATCGGGCCACACCATGCCCATGTAAAGAAAGATGTTTCCACTGATAGGGGAGACTGGAACTCGGAGGTATAATTTTAGAATAAGGGGACGCCCATTTAAAATTGAGATGAGGAGGAATTTCTTCTCTCAGAGGGTGGTAAATCTGTGGAATTCGCTGCCTCAGAGAGCTATGGAAGCCGGGACTTTGAATATATTTAAGGCAGTTTCTTAACCGATAAGAGAATAAGGGGTTATGGGGAGCGGGCAGGGAAGTGGACCCGAGTCCATGATCGGATCAGCCATGATCTTACTGAATGGCGGAGCAGGTTCGAGAGGCTGTATGGCCTACTCCTGCTCCTATTTCTTATGTTCTTATGTTCTTATTTATTATGTTCTTATGACCCTGTTGGCATTGGGCACCTGTCCCTGCTGCCTGCTCAGGAGAGCAGGATAAAATGGCGGCTTTCGGACAGGTAAGAGCCAGGGGGATTTTAGCTGCCCGCCCACCAGGTTGCTGCTGACCAAGGTGGGTTATAATGTCCCCTCCTGAGCTGAGAAGGTTGTGCTTGGAATAGAAAATACGTTTGATGCCAAAACTGCAGAATCCGGGAACGGCCGAGACACAGGATAGTGAACCTCAGCAGCATCTTTATCAATAATTCAATTTAATACCCATCTTTCCCACAGAAGCTTCATTTCCCCGTTCTCCTCAGGTCTAATTAACTTTGGTTACTGTTCACGAGGAAATGTTGCCTTTTTTTTTAACGTTTAGCTTCAGCAACAGATAAGTGTAATAACCCTGGCTCTATCACCAATGCCAAGATAAACATATTGGAAAAATGAAATGAAATTTAAAGAATTGGAACTGTGAGGCCAACAGGGAAGAGTATCAACGGCAGGGGAGCTGACAAAACACATTAGAGAGACAGTTCAAGTCACATTACAGAATGGGAGAACATCAGGGTTATTGATAAGTCAGAAGCTTTGCCAAAATACAAAGCAGTTGGAGTGTCAAATAAGATCACCTGAAAAGAGGGAGCGGGAAGGGCGGAAAATGCAACAAATACAGGCAGAACATGTTTTTGCGAGGCAGGTCAGGCAACATCTGCGGAGAGAGAGAGAGAGACAGAGTTGGGCCGACAATTGCGGCCTATCCGGGTGTGTACGAAATGCGCACACACCCGGCGAGGCCTCGCAAAAGCCTGCTCTCGGTGCACGATTCCACGCGTCCCGCAGGAAAGGCATTCGCTGGACAAAAGTTGGGCAAACCCAATCTCTCCCGCGCAGACATCCCCGGGAGAAGGACATCCGCGCGGGACAGATCGGGCTATTTGCTCAACTCATGCCCAGAGAATGTCCTTCAAACTCTTACGCCTGGTAAAAGCAGGCGCATAGCTTACTTTTACCAGCATAACACTTAACATAGAAAAATTAAATGTAATCACTCATTTTTATATTAAAAACCCTGTCCATTAAGATAAGTTTATTTTTAATCACAAGGTTCTGTGCTGGGGCCCCAGCTGTTTACATTGTACATTAATGATTTGGACGAGGGGATTAAATGTAGTATCTCCAAATTTGCGGATGACACTAAGTTGGGTGGCAGTGTGAGCTGCAAGGAGGATGCTGTGAGGCTGCAGAGTGACTTGGATAGGTTAGGTGAGTGGGCAAATGCATGGCAGATGAAGTATAATGTGGAAAAATGTGAGGTTATCCACTTTGGTGGTAAAAACAGAGAGACAGACTATTATCTGAATGGTGACAGATTAGGAAAAGGGGAGGTGCAACGAGACCTGGGTGTCATGGTACATCAGTCATTGAAGGTTGGCATGCAGGTACAGCAGGCGGTTAAGAAAGCAAATGGCATGTTGGCCTTCATAGCGAGGGGATTTGAGTACAGGGGTAGGGAGGTGTTGCTACAGTTGTACAGGGCCTTGGTGAGGCCACACCTGGAGTATTGTGTTCAGTTTTAGTCTCCTAACTTGAGGAAGGATGTTCTTGCTATTGAGGGAGTGCAGCAAAGGTTCACCAGACTGATTCCCGGGATGGCGGGACTGACCTATCAAGAAAGACTGGATCAACTGGGCTTGTATTCACTGGAGTTCAGAAGAATGAGAGGGGATCTCATAGAAACGTTTAAAATTCTGATGGGTTTAGACAGGTTAGATGCAGGAAGAATGTTCCCAATGTTGGGGAAGTCCAGAACCAGGGGTCATAGTCTAAGGATAAGGGGTAAGCCATTTAGGACCGAGATGAGGAGAAACTTCTTCACCCAGAGAGTGGTGAACCTGTGGAATTCTCTACCACAGAAAGTTGTTGAGGCCAATTCACTAAATATATTCAAAAAGGAGTTAGATGTAGTCCTTACTACTAGGGGGATCAAGGGGTATGGTGAAAAAGCAGGAATGGGGTACTGAAGTTGCATGTTTAGCCATGAACTCATTGAATGGCAGTGCAGGCTCGAAGGGCCAAATGGCCTACTCCTGCACCTATTTTCTATGTTTCTATGTTTCTAAAACACGTTAAAAAAAATGTTTCCAAAAAATATATATTTTTTCTAAAACATTTAATTTCAATTCATTTTAAATATGTGAGGAGTTTTTTTAAATTTATTGTGTTGTGTTTCTTGTTTTAGGGGGGGTAATTCTCATTGATAGTAATGGGAGCCCGTACAAATGGAGTTCCCATTATTAGCAATGAGAATACCAGACTGTGAATGGTGCTCCAGGTCCTTGTGATTCCAATCTAGACTAACGTACATGGAAAACATGTTTCTGTGCGCTACGCAGCAAATTAAGGCCTCGGACCGGGACCTTACGTTCCTCCAGGACCACCAGGTACTTTCGGAGATTTTTTTTTGGGTCGGAGGCATCAGCACGCAGGAAGCCTCCGACTGCAATTCCCCCCGTCATTGTTTCAGGTCGATGACCTTTCGCCAGAATTGGAAAATGATACAGATGCGACAGGTTTTAAGCGAGTGCAGAGGCAGAGAAAGTGATACGTCCTTACTACCCAGTATAAATACACACGCGGCCCGTGCTTGAGAGAAGGTCAGTCTGTGACCTGTCCTTTATTTCATGGCACTCCAGTGAAGGAAGGGGGTGGAGCTTCCCCTTTTATATCTGAAGGTCTAGGTTAGGAGTGTCTCCCACAAGTTCACCACCTAGTGGTCAGTGTTCTCACAGTGTACAACTTAGGTCAGATTATACATGGGTTACAATGCTGGTTGAATACATGACAGAAAGGGAGTGGGAGGGGAGGAAAGAACAAAAGAGAAGGTCAGTGATTGGGTGGAAGACAGGAGACATTGAACGAACAGCAGAATCATTATCAATTCTTGATGTCTGAAAAAAATGGAGCTGTAGTTATGATCTGAAGTTGATGAACTCGATGTTGAGTCCGGAAGGTTGCAAAGTACCTAATCGAAAGATGAGGTGCTGTTCCTTGAGCTTCATCATCATCATAGGCAGTCCCTCGGAGTCGAGGAAGACTTGCTTCCATTCTTAACACGAGTTCTTAGGTGGCTGAACAGTCCAATACGAGAGCCACAATCCCGGTCACAGGTGGGACAGATAGTCGTTGAGGGAAGGGGTGGTGGGACTGGTTTGCCGCTCATTCCGTTGCCTGCGCTTGATTTTGGCATGCTCTCGGCGATGAGACTCGAGGAGCGCAGCGCCCTCCCGGATGCACTTCCTCCACTTAGGGCGGTCTCTGGCCAGGGACTCCCAGGTGTCGGTGGGGATGTTGCACTTTATCAGGGAGGTTTTGAGGGTGTACCTTGTAACATTTCTTCTGCCCACCTTTGGCTCGTTTGCCGTGAAGGAGTTCCGAGTAGAGCGCTTGCTTTGGGAGTCTCGTGTCTGGCATGCGAACAATGTGGCTCACCCAACGGAACAGATCAAGTGTGATCAGTGCTTCGATGCTGGGGATGTTGGCCTGGTCGAGGACGCTAACGTTGCCTTCGTATTACAACAGTGACTACACTCCAAAAGTACTCGATTGGCTGTAAAGCACTTTGAGACGTCCGGTGGCCGTGAAAGACGTGCGATAAAATGCAAGTCTTTCTTTTCTTCCGTTGAGCTTCATTTGAAGAGTACAGGAGGCCGAGGGCAGCGGGGTCAGAGTGGGAGTGGGGGGGGGGGGCGGGAAATTTCTTGGAAGCTCTCGGGCGACGCTTGCGGAGTGTCCCGCAAAGCGACCGCCCAATAAAAAGGAAAGAAATTCCCGATCCCCGGATTGGCTGACGGATTCTGCTGGTCGGAAACTTCGAGTGTTCAACAGCTGGCAGTGCCTTGCACGGGGCTGTGGAATCACCAGTAACTGCAGAGAAACACGACTCACTGTTCAGTCATCAATCATCCCCCTCCCTCCCCTGGACAGACTTGGCCCGTTAAATGTCAGCGCGATTAGTTTGAGAGGAGAAAAAAAGAATAGAGTCTTGTGGAAAATGTAATCAGTATATTGCACCTGCATCTGTTTCCTTTTCCATCTGACGGGCTCAGATTCCCAATTTAATTAGAACAGATTCTGGTTTCCCTCAATTTGAGCTTTGCTGTCCAAAAAATGCTGTATAATTTTGCCATTATTTTCTTCAATTTCATCTTGCAGAATAGATTTGCTTCTGTTCTACCATTGTGACATTATAATTAGCAATTTACGTTCCCCACCCCCCGCCGCCACACACCAATTGCCTACCTTTGTATCCTTGCCCATGAATCAGTTCTATGGGCTTTTGAAGCCTTCCCGTACTTGGCCCGGACATCCACTCCTTCGGCTAGATTTTGGGGTTTTGGGGTTTTTGGACAATGTGTGAAAATTACCGTTTTCGCTCCGCTAACGATTTAAGGCCTAACTTTCGGCCTTTGGGTCTGCGCAAAGGGAGGTGTTGCTCGAGTGTCCGCAGCGCAAATCGCGGTCCTCGCCAAATTTAGTGCAGAGCCGGGAGCGCTACGAGAGAGGCCTTGGGAGGGGGGGGTGGGGGTGGGGGAAGAAATTCCAAAAAACTTCCAAAAACATTTACAAGACCCTTAACTAAGTAATTGCTGCAAAGAAATAAAAAAATACACACTTTAACTTACCTTTTTTGCAAGTTTTCTGACTTACCGCTGCCGGCAGGGGCTGCACCGACAGGTTTGACCGGTCGGTGTTCGGGGCGCGGCGTACGGGTCAGGAGAGTGCCGAAACTCGATCGCAAACGCAATCCGAGTCGTTCCACATCGGCGCACCTCTCCTCGGTGGTAGGTGAAAGTGTCGCTGCAAACAGGTACCCGAGGATCCCACGGAGGAGCAAATCTGTTTCAAGATGCCAGTGGTCCTCTCTATTGAGCTGCGTGTCGCAATGTGCGACATGTTGTATTCCCGGTCAGCATCTGTCCGGGTTACGCGTCGGGGCGTCATGAGCCAGGTGGCGAGGCCGTACCCTTTGTCTCCCAACAGCTGGCTCTGCCCTTCTGGCTTCTGCTGAAACATGGCAGATATAACGCTCTCGTGTAGGATGAACGCATCATGCGTGCTCCCAGGGTACCTTGCATCAACCGACATGATGCGATGCATGTCGTCACACGCGAGCTGCACATTCACGGAGTGGAAGTCTTTTCTGTTCCTGTACATCTCGGAATCCTCCAAAGGTGCTCACAAGGTGACGTGGGTACAATCAATGCAGGGAAGCCAGCATTCCTGGAGAAGCCCACAGCCTTGTCACGCATTGTCTGGGCGGTCATGGGGAACTTTATGTAGCCATTCCTCCGGGCATATAGTGCAGCAGTCACCTGCCGAATGCAGATGTGTGTTGCATGTTGAGAAATGGCGTACACATCCCCAGTTGTGGCCTGGACTGATCCAGATGCATAGAATGAAAGTGCAGCTGTAACCTTCACTTCAACTGACAAAGCAGTCCTCCTGACACTTCTAGGTTGCAGGTCTGCTTTTACCAACTCACAGACCTCGGTTACAACTTCTTTGTGGAAACTCAGCCTTCTGACACAGTCTGCATCACTCAGGTGCAGGTATGAACGCCTGTTTCCATATACCCAAGGTGGGTAAGGCCTCCTGCCTATCACCCTACATGCTTTGAGGTTCCTCATGCGATGACGTTGTTAGAAATCGCCTCTTTACGGCTATTCACTGGAGTTCAGAAGAATGAGAGGGGATCTCATAGAAACGTTTAAAATTCTGACGGGTTTAGACAGGTTAGATGCAGGAAGAACGTTCCCAATGTTGGGGAAGTCCAGAACCAGGGGTCACAGTCTAAGGATAAGGGGTAAGCCATTTAGGACCGAGATGAGGAGAAACTTCTTCACCCAGAGAGTGGTGAACCTGTGGAATTCTCTACCACAGAAAGTTGTTGAGGCCAATTCACTAAATATATTCTAAAAGGAATTAGATATAGTCCTTACTACTAGGGGGATCAAGGGGTATGGAGAGAAAGCAGGAATGGGGTACTGAAGTTGCATGTTCAGCCATGAACTCATTGAATGGCGGTGCAGGCTCAAAGGGCCGAATGGCCTACTCCTGCACCTATTTTCTATGTTTCTATGTTTCTATTTCTGGTCACTTTAAATAATCAGGTTCGTGTGCAAACCAATATGGTGGATAATTGTGTTTAATCAGAGTTTAAGATGGAATATAACACATTACTTGTCCAGTACATACGATTGCAGCAATAGTTGGAATCGATCCGATCGGACAGACGGTTCACACATGTGAGCAATTCTGTTCTTCCTATTGTCTAGGGCTTCCTTCACTGTCTCTCTCTCTGTCTCTCTCTCCTTCTTCCTGCTTCTCTCACTGTCTCTTCCATCTGTGTGCCTCCTTCTCTCTCTCCTTCTTCCGTCTGTGGCTACAAGCTCCCAGGAGGTCACTTTTAACCTATTTTTAGGGGTGGGCCTGAACCTGAATATTGACCAGACCTTTTGACCTATAGAGATTCCCCTGAAAACTTAATATCCAATAAGGCTTCTCGTTCTTTTTCTCATTTCTTGGTACAAGAATCCGCCCTAAAGATGTCTGACAATTTTGGTCATGTGTCATTGTTTATACCTTATCGAAGTCGCTTTCTGTAGAATTCCTTTCATCTCTCTCTGTTTATACTAACCCAGGGTTTCTTCCTGTGGAAAACATTTCATCCATCTTGTCCCTATTCCCTCAATACAAAGGCTGGTCCTTTGAACTATGAGGCCCAAACCAGAGCTTTGTCACCTCGACCAGTCTTTATGACATAGTAAAATGCTTGTGTTTTGCAACAAATGTATCAGTTTTATACATTTTTAGGCATCCTTAGTTTCCAACAACGTCGCAACAGGCTTGCTTCAAACGGGAAGTACGGCATTCAAATATAGAAATATAGAAACATAGAAAATATGTTTAGGAGGAGTAGGAATATGCAGGAGTAGGCCATTCGGCCCTTCGAGCCTGCACCGCCATTCAATGAGTTCATGGCTGAACATGTAACTTCAGTACCCCATTCCTGCTTTCTCACCATACCCCTTGATCCCCCTAGTAGTAAGGACTATATCTAACTCCTTTTTGAATATATTTAGTGAATTGGCCTCAACAACTTTCTGTGGTAGAGAATTCCACAGGTTCACCACTCTCTGGGTGAAGAAGTTTCTCCTCATCTCAGTCCTAAATGGCTTACCCCTTATCCTTAGACTGTGACCCCTGGTTCTGGACTTCCCCAACATTGGGAACATTCTTCCTGCATCTAACCTGTCGAAACCCGTCAGAATTTTAAAAGTTTCTATGAGATCCCCTCTCATTCTTCTGAACTCCAGTGAATACAAGCCCAGTTGATCCAGTCTTTCTTGATATGTCAGTCCTGCCATCCCGGGAATCAGTCTGGTGAACCTTCGCTGCACTCCCTCAATAGCAAGAATGTCCTTCCTCAAGTTAGGATACCAAAACTGTATACAATACTCCAGGTGTGGCCTCACCAAGGCCCTGTACAACTGTAGTAACACCTCCCTGCCCCTGTACTCAAATCCCCTCGCTATGAAGGCCAACATGCCATTTGTTTTCTTAACCGCTTGCTGTATCTGCATGCCAACCTTCAATGACTGATGGACCATGACACCCAGGTCTCATTGCACCTCCCCTTTTCCTAATCTGTCACCATTCAGATAATAGACTGTCTCTCTGTTTTTTACCACCAAAGTGGATAACCTCACATTTATCCACATTATACTTCATCTGCCATGCATTTGCCCACTCACCTAACCTATCCAAGTCACTCTGCAGCCTCACAGCATCCTCCTCGCAGCTCACACTGCCACCCAACTTAGTGTCATCCGCAAATTTGGAGATACTACATTTAATCCCCTCGTCCAAATCATTAATGTACAAAGTAAACAGCTGGAGCCCCAGCACAGAACCTTGCGGCACCCCACTAGTCACTGCCTGCCATTCTGTAAAGTACCCATTTACTCCTACTCTTTGCTTCCTGTCTGACAACCAGTTCTCAATCCATGTCAGCACACTACCCCCAATCCCATTAACTTTGCACATTAATCTCTTGTGTGGGACCTTGTCGAAAGCCTTCTGAAAGTCCAAATATACCACATGAACTGGTTCTCCCTTGTCCACTCTACTGGAAACTTCCTCAAAAAATTCCAGAAGATTTGTCAAGCATGATTTCCCTTTCACAAATACATGCTGACTTGGACCTATCACGTCACCTCTTTCCAAATGCGCTGCTATGACATCCTTAATAATTGATTCCATCATTTTACCCACTACTGATGTCAGGCTGACCGGTCTATAATTCCTTGTTTTCTCTCTTCCTCCTTTTTTAAAAAGTGGGTTTACATTGGCTACCCTCCACTCGATAGGAACTGATCCAGAGTCAATGGAATGTTGGAAAATGACAGTCAGTGCATCCGCTATTTTCAAGGCCACCTCCTTACATTCTCTGGGATGCAGTCCATCAGGCCTTGTGGATTTATCGGCCTTCAATCCCATCAATTTCCCCAACACAATTTCCCGACTAATAAGGATTTCCCTCAGTTCCTCCTTCTTACTAGATCCTCTGACCTCTTTTATATCCGGAAGGTTGTTTGTGTCCTCCTTAGTGAATACTGAACCAAAGTACTTGTTCAATTGGTCTGCCATTTCTTTGTTCCCCATTATGACTTCTCCTGATTCTGACTGCAGGGGACCTACGTTTGTCTTTACTAACCTTTTTCTCTTTACATATCTATAGAAACTTTTGCAGTCCGTCTTAATGTTCCCTGCAAGCTTCCTCTCGTACTCTATTTTCCCTGCCCTAATCAAACCCTTTGTCCTTCTCTGCTGAGTTCTAAATTTCTCCCAGTCCCCAGGTTCACTGCTATTTCTGGCCAATTTGTATGCCACTTCCTTGGCTTTAATATTATCTCTGATTTCCCTTGATAGCCACGGTTGAGCCATCTTCCCTTTTTTATTTTTACACCGGACAGGGATGTACAATTGTTGTAGTTCATCCATGCGGTCTCTAAATGTCTGTCATTGCCCATCCACTGTCAACCCCTTAAGTATCATTCGCCAATCTATCCTAGCCAATTCATGCCTCATACCTTCAAAGTTACCCTTCTTTAAGTTCTGGACCATGGTCTCTGAATTAACTGTTTCATTCTCCATCCTAATGTAGAATGCCACCATATTATGGTCACTCTGCCCCAAGCAGCCTCGCACAATGAGATTAGTAATTAATCCTCTCTCATTACACAGCACCCAGTCTAAGATGGCCTCCCCCCTAGTTGGTTCCTCGACATATTGGTCTCAAAAACCATCCCGAATACACTCCAGGAAATCCTCATCCACCGTATTGCTTCCAGTTTGGTTAGCCCAATCTATATGCATATTAAAGTCACCCATGATAACTGCTGCACCTTTATTGCATGCATCCCTAATTTCCTGTTTGATGCCCTCCCCAACATCACTACTACTGTTTGGAGGTCTGTACACAACTCCCACTAAAGTTTTTTGCCCTGTGGTGTTCTGCAGCTCTACCCATATAGATTCCACATCCTCCAAGCTAATGTCCTTCCTAACTATTGCATTAATCTCCTCTTTAACCAGCAATGCTACCCCATCTCCTTTTCCTTTTATTCTATCCTTCCTGAATGTTGAATACCCATGGATGTTGAGTTCCCAGCCCTGATCATCCTGGAGCCACATCTCCGTAATCCCAATCACATCATATCCGTTAACATCTATTTGCACAGTTAATTCATCCACCTTATTACGGATACTCCTTGCATTAAGACACAAAGCCTTCAGGCTTGTTTTTTTAACACCCTTTGTCCTTTTAGAATTATGATGTAGTGTGGCCCTTTTTGTTTCTTGCCTTTGTTTACTCGGCCTTCCACTATTGCTTTTTACCTTTCTACCATCTGTTTCTGACTCCATATTATTTCACCCTATCTCGCTGCATAGGTTCCCATTCCCCTGCCATATTAGTTTAAACACTTCCGAACTGCATTAGCAAATGTTACGCCTAGGACATCAGTTCCAGTCCTGCCCAAGTGCAGACCGTCCCTTTTGTACAGGTCCCACTTCCCCCAGAACTGGTTCCAATGTCCCAGGAATTTGAATCCCTACCTCTTGCACCACTGTTCAAGCCACATATTTATTCTAGCTATCCTGCTCCCTCGACTCTGATTAACACGTGGCACTGGTAGCAATCCAGAAATTACTACCTTTGAGGTTCTACTTTTTAATTTAACTCCTAACTCCCTAAATTCAGCTTGTAGGACCTCTTCCGCTTCTTACCTATATCGTTGGTAACTACATGTATCACAACAACTGGCTGTTCACCCTCCCTCTCCAGAATGCTCTGCAGCCACTCCGAGACCTCCTTGATCCTTGCAACAGGGAGGCAACATATCATCCTGGAGTCTCGGTTGCGGCCACAGAAACTCCTATCTATTCCCCTTACAATAAAGTCCCCTATCACTATCGCTCTCTCACTCTTTTTCCCACCCTCTGTGCAGCAGAGCCAGCCATGGTGCCATGAACTTGGCTGCTGCTGCCCTCCCCTGATGAGTCATCCTCCTCCACAGTACCCAAAGTAGTGTATCTGTTTTGCAGGGGGATGACCGCAGGGGACCCCTGCACTACCTTCCTTGCACTGCTCTTCCTGCTGGTCTTCCATTCCCTATCTGGCTGTGGACCCTTCACCTGCGGTAAGACCAACTCGCTACACGTGCTACTCACGTCATTCTCAGCATCGTGGATGCGCCAGAGTAAATCGACCCTCAGCTCCAACTCCGCAACGCGGTCTGTCAGGAGCTGGAGGCAGATACACTTCCCGCACACGTAGTCGTCAGGGACACCGGAAGTGTCCCTGAGTTCCCACATGGTACAGGAGGAGCATAACACGTGACCGAGCTCTCCTGTCATGATTAACCCTTAGATTAAGTCATGACAGGAGAGCTCGGTCAAATGAAGACATTTGGGGCAACGAAGCCTAATGCAATTCTTTAATTTTAGATTTTTTTTCAAAGTACCATCACAACACCGACCGAACATCTCCTCATCGGGCTCGAGGGTCAGCCGACAGAATCGCTCCCTCGCCTGGACACAGGGGCTCAGCGTCCACCCCCCACTCCCCCCCCCCCCCCCCCGGGCTTCTTTTGAAGCTGCTGTGTAGTGTAAGGGTTCACATCCCTACAGTTTGACTCCCACCTCCCCTGGGGCTTCTTTTGAAGCCGAGCCCCTGTGTCCGGGCAAGGGAGCGATTCTGCCGGCTCGCGCTCCAACCCTCGAGCCCCTGGTGAGGAGACGTTCGGCGGTGGTGTGGCACTTTGAAAAAAATCAAAAATTAAAGAATGGCGTTAGACTTCCACTTTCTCCGTTTTGAGTTTGAAAAAATTAAGCTCCATGATACATATTCTTTGTCTTCTTGACTCCCTCCAAAACTTTGCCTTAGAACAATAGTGTATTTCTGTGATGATTTTTTCTTGTGCTCTGGTTTTTCTTAAGTGCCCAGAAGGTTTTTTGGGAATGGTCACATAAGCCGTCCTAGGAAAAATGTACATTGGCCAAACTTGCTTAAGTGTGAAAAACTGGCGCAGACATCAGGTTACACCCCCTATGACGCAAAAAAATACTAACCTAAAAAAAATCGTAACTGAGTTACGCTGGCGCAGAAACTTTGGGGAAAGTTATGCCAAAAAAACGGCGCAGATAACTGGGGAAAATTGAGCTCAAAGAAACTGAGTTCTGACAAAGGTCTGAAACATTAACTGTTTCTCGCTCCACAGGTGCTGCCTGACATGCTGAGTGTTTCCAGAGATGTGGGATAACTCATCTCCAATCATATTCCCAACTGGTTCTGGATATTTATCAGGGATAAATAAAGAAAGAAAGACTTGGATTTATATAGCGCCTTTCACAGCCACCGGATGTCTCAAAGCGCTTTACAGCCAATGAAGTACTTTTGAAGTGTAGTCACTGATGTCATGTAGGAAACTTTTTTTTAAATTTCAAAATATACTTTATTCATATAAAAATTTGTACAGTACATTCAGAAGCAGTTCAGTACATTTAGCTGCGGTCAGCAATCCTATACACTACATTTGGGTGCTGACGGCAGTTCCGTTCGATACATTTCCTTGCTTTTCAGTTCAAGTACAATTCGGTACAATACGGGATACATTGTAGTACATTCAACAAATTACATTACGTGTGTCACTATACAGTACACGGAATGGGTGACAGTACATTTACATTTTTTTTCAACGTGCATTACGAAACAGACCTTGCATTGTACATGGCACTACATAGGTGTTTACAGATCATGGTGCTCCATGTACACATAAAAGAAGTTACAAGTACGGCCCGAGGGGAGTTTTGTGCTGATTCCAGCCCCCGGGTTTACCGTGGTGGAAGGGCTTTAAACTGTGGCCCTTCCCCACCGTGCCTTTGCGGCGGCTGCACCAATTCTAAGTGCGTCCCTCAGCACGTAATCCTGGATCTTGGATTGCGCCAGTCTGCAACACGCAGACGTGGACATCTCCTTGCTCTGGAAGACCAGCAAGTTTCGGCAAGACCAAAGAGCGTCTTTGACCGAGTTGATGGCCCTAAACGTGACAGACAATTTGCACACAGCCATCTCCCACAAACAGCAGGCCGGGGCCATTGGAGGGAGCAGCGTGCGGCGGTCTCCCACTGAGGGAGCAGCGCGTGCTGCTGCAGGAGGGCGACGGCTACGAAGCCAGGTCGCTGATTGCAGTGCGGGCAGGCACAGCAGGAGGGGCGAAGGAGCGGCAAGAGTCCGTAGAGGGAAGTGACCGGGGCCCAGGAGAGGCGTGTATCTGGGGCCCAGAAGAGGAGAGGGCCCAGGGGAAAGGCACGGGCCCAGCCCACACTGCGATATGTGCGTGCGCTTGGTCCGTGCAGCAGAGCTGGTCTCCAGTTAGTGTTGGGTAATCCTTGCCACTGGACCAAGACCGAGCTCTGTCAAGCCCGTGTGGTGGCTGGTGTGCAACAGCCACCACACGTTAAAAACATCCAAGCACAGGCATCTTCCACCGTTCACGCTGTAGTTCGGGATCCGGAATATTAGGTCCTTCATTGAAACACCTGGGAACTCATCCCTTTTTGGCGTGGAAGCAAGTCTTCCTCGCTTCGAGGGACTGCCTATGATGATGAAACAGTAATATAGTAATGACCAGATAATCTGTTTTAGTGATGTTGATTGAGGAATAAATATTGGCCAGGACAACTCCCCTGTTCCTCAAAAGAGTGCCATGGGATCTTTTACATTTACCCGAGGGAGCAGACTGGACTTCAGTTTTAACATCTCATCTGAAAGACAGCACCTCTGACAGTACTGCATTCCCTCAGCACTGCACTGGAGTATCAGTCTAGATTTTTGTGCTCAAGTCCCTGGAGTGGGATTTGAACCCATAACCTTCTGACTCAGAGGCAAGAATGCTGCCCACTGAGCCACTGAATAGTAGGAAAGCCAACCCTGAAATGTCAAAGGGTTTGCAAACTGCTGGAGTTTATACCTGATTTCTTGCAGTCATAATTGAAATGTGACTTCTCTGACAAATGTATTTAGCAGGGCGTAATATTGAATGCGGAAATTCCGGTCAGCGAAGTCAACGCGCGATCACTGGCTGACCTGGACTATAGTTCTTGTAGGTACTATTTTTACACAAGCACCAACCAGGTTACTTTAAACCTTACGTAAAAAGAGAGAAAAACAAAAAGAATTGCATTTCTATAGGGCCTTTCAGGACCTCCCAATGCGCTTCACATGGAAATAAAATCGCAGCATTTGCAGAGATTTCAAGCTGTCGTTGGATGATTTGCAAGTCACTCGCTTTTCCACAGGCCACCTATCTCCGGGTGGGACAATAAATCACCAGCAAGAGGCCACACAGCTGCCTTTTCCAGGACTGAGTTGTGACAAATCCAGGCATAACCTTTGAAGGCAGCACATTCCAGGGGGTCATAGATTTAAAGTAATTCGGGGAGGTATAGAGGAGATTTGAGGGGAAATTTCTTCACCCAGAGGGTGGTGGGGGTCTGGAACTCATTGCCTAAAAAGGTGGTAGAGGCACAAAGCCTCACCACATTTAAAAAGTACTTGGATATATGTTGTGTATGTATAATATAAGTATATACCCTGTACACTCAATGTACAGTCACATAAGACCACTGAATGTATCTTCACACTGTATACAATATGCCTGTACCACCAGAGGGTGCAACTGGTGGAGACCTAGGGGTCACCTGCGCACTGCAGGTAACCAAGTATAAAAGGGAGCTCACCTCACTGTACCCTCATTCAGGAGCTGCAATAAATAGGACTAAGGTCACAACAGTTCAAGTGCAATACCTTACCTCGTGGAGTCATTACCAGAGTGCTTTCAGACACAATAATATGCACCTGAAGTGCCGTAACCTGCAGGGCTACGGACCAAGAGCTGGAAAGTGAGATTAGGCTGGATGGCTCTTGGTCGGCCAGCGTGGACAGAATGGGCCGAAATGCCCTCCTTCCGTGCTGTAAATTTCTATGATTCCACTTTGATGTGGCTATAAGTGCAACACCCAGCGTGCTCCTGAGGCACATAGACCTGGTTTAATTGCATTCTGTGCTGAGCGAGCTCATCTCAGCTGGGAGCGGCGAGGGGTACTGCAGTTTGCTGCAGCACTAGCAGGGGTGTCAGGCAAGCAAAAGAAGAACAAGATGAAATTCAGAAGAAGTGAGCAGTAATCCCTAAACTAGGCGAGCGAAGGAAAGAATGACTTGCATTTATAAAGCACCTCAGGATGTTCCAAAACGCTTTACAGCCAATGATGAACTATTGGAGTGTAGTCACTCTTGTAATGTAGGAAACGTGGCAGCCATTTTTCACACAGCAAGCTCCCATGAACAGTAATGTGGTAATGACCAGATTATTTGCTTGTTAGTGATATTGGTTGAGGGATAAATATTGGCCAGTTCACCGGGGGTAACTCCCCTGCTCTTCTATGGAATAGTGCCATGGAATCTTTTACATCCACATGAGAGAGCAGATGGCACCTTGGTTTAGCATCTCATCTGAAAGATGACACCTCCGACAGTGCAGCGCTCCCTCAGCACTGCACTGGAGTGTCAGCCTACATTTATGTGCTCGAGTCTCTTGGAATGGGACTCGAACCCACAACCTTCTGACTCTGAGGCGCAAGGGCTACCCACTGTGACGACAAATAGCACTCATAGAAACATATAAATCTACAGCGCAGAAGGAAGCCATTTCAGCCCATCGTGTCCGCGCCGGCCGACAAAGAGCCGCACGGCCCTCGGTCAGCAGTCCTGAAGGTTACATATAAACTTATAAACAATGAACAATGGCAGAAAGGTAAAGAGCACCCAGCCCAACCAGTCCGCCCCAACAACTGCGACACCCCTTACACTGAAACATTCTACACTCCACCCCAACTAGAGCCATGTGAGCTCCTTGTAGAGGCAAAAATCAGATTAAAAAATCTGAGAAAATTCCTCCCCGACCCATCCAGGCGATCGAAACTAGTCCAGGAGATCGCTCTGGCTGTATTCGATTCCCTGCAGTACTTACCATCGTATCTACACCAGCCAACAAGAGGTTATCCAGTCTAATCCCAATTACCAGCTCTAGGTCTGTAACCCTGCAAGTTACGGCACTTGAACAGCCCATCCAAGCATCTTTTAAATGTGGTAAGTGTTTCTGAATCCACCACGCTTCCAGGCAGTGAGTTCCAGACCCCCACAACCCTCTACATGAAGAAGTTACCCCTCAAATCCCCTCTAAACCTTCCACCAATCATCTTAAAACTAAGCCCCCTCATAATTGACCCCTCCACCAAGGGAAATACGCCCTTGCTATCCACTATATCCAGGCTCCTCAAAATGTTATACAGCTCAATGAGGTCTCCTCTCAGCCTCCTCTGTTCCAAAGACAACAATCCCAGCCTATCCAATCTGTCCTCATTACTAAGATTCTCCATTCCAGGCAGCATCCTCATAAATCTCCTCTGCACCCTCTCTAGTGCAATCACGTCCTTCCTATTACACGGCGACCAGAACTACACGCAGTACTCCAGCTGTGGCCTAACCAGAGCATTATACAATTTAAGCATAACCTCCCTGCTCTTGTATTCTATGCCTCGGCCAATAAAGGCAAGCATTCCATATGCCTTGTTAACCACCTTAACCACCTGGCCTGCTACTTTCAGGGATCTGTGACCAAGCACTCCAAGGTCCCTTTGTTCATCTACACTTCTAAGTGGCCTACCATTTAATGTGTATACCCTTTCCTTATTAGTCCTCCCCAAGTACATTACCTCACACTCATGCTCTGGAACTCCCTCACTAAATCACTCTACCTCTCTTTGCTCCTTTAAGATGCTCCTTAAAACCTATCTCTTTGACCCAGCTTTTGGTCATTCGCTGTAATTTCTTCTTATGTGGCTCGGTGTCAAATTTATTTGTTTTGCCTTATAACACTGCTGTGAAGCACCTTGGGATGTTTTACTACTTTAAAGGCGCTATATAAATAAAGTTGTTGTTGTTGATGGCAATATAATACGAGTACATCAAATGAACAACCATGGACTTTGCCAATTGAACTTCCTGTTTTTCGTCCTCATCGTGCCTGGTGGACTAATGAGAGAAAACATGGGTTCTTCTTTATGATTAAAGACAGCTGGCTTAGAGAGGTGCTGAGATTGTTCAAGCTGGAGTTGGGAATTCACATTTTATCGTCAGCTCTTGAGTGGTACTCAAAGGACCATGCAGCGCAGTGACGGATAATAGCACAGACTCAATCACTTTGGCAGAGGGACTGTGGAAATGCCCTCGAGGAACAGGACTAAACGGCGTCAAGCACAAATTCTACTAGGGAGGTGACACACTTAACGGAAAGCTCAGAACTCTCAAATTGCCTCAAATCCCAATGTGTCAAAGTCAGACACAATGTATATTTATCTGTTTATTCTCCAATACGGCTAATCCTTTTTCAGAGCTTACATAGTTGCAGAGTTCATCCCTTGCAAGACATGCAAGCGTCTAATGAAATTAAAGTAGAGAAAAATGACATGAATGGTTACAAATATGAACCTTTATATCACAAGGGAGCTCTAAATAATTGGTTGCGTTGAACCCTGGAAAGGTACATTAGAGAAGGAACTGCAGTGGTATTATGTGAATCATGCAGCAAAATAATAGATAAAAATGCATATTAAAACCAATGTGGTGTAGGGACTCCTCCTGAACATGTCAATTAATTCTGGGGTACAATTCGAAAAGCATTAAGTACCCTCTGTCACCTCACTCAAGTACCTATCCTTCAGCATTAAGCCTAAACACTGACCGTTGACAGGTTAAATCATAGAGACCTAGACGGTTGCTGGTTTGATCCCTAGTTTCAAGGGTCTTCCTCGACAACCTCACCATCATCATAGGCGGTCCCTCGAACGAGGATGACTTGCTTCCACACGAGTTCACAGGTGTTTCGATGAAGGACCCGATGTTCCAGTCCTGAACTCCAATTGAGGGGGTGGGAGATGCCTGTGCGTGGATTTTTTTAACGTGTGGTGACCGTTGCACACCAGCCACCACAGAGCTAGACCTTTATCCAGTGGCAAGGATTAACCAGGACCACTGGAGACCAGCTCTGCTGCACGGACCTAGTGCGCACACATATCGCACAGTGTGGGCTGGGCCCGTGCTGCCCCTGGGCCCTCACCTCTTCTGGGCCCCGTACCCTCATCTGACGCACCTCCGGCAACATCTCTCGCTGCTCCTCCACCATAAACATTCACCGCATCTCGCCACAAGCACTGGCTGCTCATCCGCCCCGACCTTCCCACTCCTCTGTATCTGGTTCCTGCCGATGTTCCTGCTCACGCTTCAAAATGGCGACCAGCATTTTGGTGACGTCACCCAGTCGCCCATCTCAAAATTGTCGCATACTTGGAGCAGCTCGTGCTGGAAGTTGAAGTGGTATGCCACTCCAGCTCTTTTACAGCCCGACCTGCGGAGGTGTCCTCTCGCAGGCCGGGGGGCCTCGGCAACCTATTGCACCTCAATTTTAAAATTCTCCCTCCTTGTTTTCAAATCCCTCCAGGGCCTCGCCCCTCCCTATCTCTGTAACCTCCTCCAGTGCTACAACCCTCTGAGATTTCTGGCCTCTTGCGTATCCCTGATTTTAATCACTCCATCATTGGTGGCCGTGCTTTCAGCTGCCAAGGCCCTAAACTCTGAATTCCCTTCCTAAACCTCTCCGCCTCTCCCCACTTTTCTCCTTTAAGACGCTGATTAAAACCCATTTAAGCCTAAACAATGATTGTTGACAGGTTGAATCACTGTGAGACCAGATCATAGAGATCCAGATGGTTGCTGGTTTGATCCCGAGCTTCAAGGGTCTTCCTCGGCAACCTATTGCTGCATTGTTTACCCTAAGTGAGAAATAGATCTGTTTAAAATCTCCATATTCTCTAATTTTTATATTATTCTCTAGTCCCTGAACTATTCCTCATTGCCTGTGTCAACTTTCTCCGACATTACAACAGTGACTACACTTCAAAGTACTTCCCCAACTGTAAAACACTTTGGGATGTCCTGAGAACTTTGACCCAACTTTTGGACATCTGTCCCAATGGGCCCAAGTTTCAACTGGATTTGCTCCTATTTTTTTTGAGCAACTAGTTTTTTTTTGAAGTATCCTAGAAATTGCAATTCTCCACGTTTAGTTTGCTCCAGTTTCAGTGAGTTAGTTTAGTTTAGTTTTAGTTCAGTTTTTTTTTCCAAAAGGGGGCGTGTCCAGCCAATTCGTTTTGCAAGTTTGAACTGCGAAAAGTTACTCCAAACTAACTTAGAGCGGAGTAAGTGTCCACTTTTGTAAGTTCTGAAAAATCTTACCTGGAGTTAAGTGCAGGTAGCCAGAGGCAGGGTGTGGGAAGCATTAAACACAAAGGACTAAAGCATTAACCAGATCACTTTAACCAATAAAGAACCACATAAACCATAACAATTAATAAATAATAAATAATATAAAATATAAAATAAATCAAGTAATAATAAATAAAGAGTCTTACCTTCCCGACTGGAGCACGCACCGGCAATGCCCTTCGGTGAGGGCTAGGTGCGGGAGCCGACAACTAAGAGAATATTCATGTAAAGTTATAATAGCTAAAAGGAAGAATGAATATGGACAATAACTACTGCATTCACAGCAGACATCTAGACATCTTTAACATACTGCCCCTTGGAAGGTACAGGATATTTCCTGCATGAGCAAAAAAAAAATCAAAGCTTCAAGTATACGACGAGAATTGCCAAGTTAAAGGGCAGTGCAGATAATATTAAAATATTTGAAATACCTTACTGTTTCTGTAACCAACAAAATATCTACATATTTCATCACCCAAAAGTATTTGACTAGGATTTAGAAAAAAATAGCATGCTTAGAACAAAAAGCAATTTCAAGCCCATATAATAGAATATAGCGCCTAAACAATAAACAGTATTTTTCACTACTATTTTAAAATCTGGTCCATACGTCAGGTCACTTGGAAAAAAAAATAACCTCTCTGGTGCCACAAATGTATTTTGCCGTAGTATGGTGAGACACTGCCTCATATCAATGATTCCCTGTCGACAAGACTAACAAAAAAGATGCTGAGTAAAGTGAACAACTTGCACATAGGAAGGGAGCCGACGGCAACCGCGATCCGTGATGATCAGCCCCAAGCACTCTAGCACAGTGCAGGGCTGATCGATCGCGGCCGAAGAAAATGTGAGGTCCATGAAATGGCCTAAAACCTCTTGCGATGATATTTTGCCTTCTATCTGCTGAGTGAGGACAGTTGTTCTCTTTTGATAAATAAGCAAGTGTAGGCTCCCGGCTGAGGCAGGCACTGCTGTCCCGATTCTGATCAGGGCTACATTTTGAGTCATGGATCATCAACACCTCAATTTGGCTAAGTTGATCCTTCAAAAAACATCATACCCCATTAGTCCAACCTATTACTTGAATAACTCACCTTGGATTAGATTATCTCTTATTTGCAAGAACTCACCGTTTGGCATTAACGTGCCTCTGTCAGGAACTGACTGTTAAGAGTAACGTGGTTTAACCCAGCACTGTCTCCCACACCCCCAACAGCACTCTTCCCCCAACTCCCCCCCCAGACCCCCCCCCCCCAACCCTTTGCTCCGTGTGTCCCTCCTCACTCCTACACCTCCAACACCACTCTTCACCCGCACCTCCCCCTCCCCGCCCCCAGCCCAACCCCTCGCAGCCAGCAGCAGGACCGATCCGTGCTGTTCTCAGATACTGTAGGGCAATCAGTCACTGGCTTCCTCGGCCCACGGATACCCATCCCACTGCAGCAGGAGAGATCTCCGAGCCACGACACGTCACACCAGCACGCCCCTCGGTCATGGCTAGGTGCGGAAGGCAGGCATGGCCGAAGGGGTGAGGGATGTCTATCTTTTGCAGGTGTTCCTAAATGTTGCATTGTGATATGATAATGACCATGATTCAGTTTTAATGTATAATAAACTTTATGGAAACATTTGCAATGTACTTTAGTGCAATAATAAAAGCATTCTTGTCATGATTCAGTTTTGGTGTATAATATATTTCATTGAAATCTTTACAATGTACTTTACTTTAGTGCAATAAAATCATTCTTGTATCAAAATTTAATTTGATATGACTCTTTAAGATCACTTAAAAACTCGAATCACTTATAAAGTTTTAAAATTACAAAACTTAGTAAACAATTTCAAGCTGTGAACAAGATCACTGAAAATCTTAAGATAACTTTTAACACAGTAAATTTAAACAACTTGTTAAATGTGAGAACATTTACATTCTAAGATCACTTAAAAACTCTAAGATCACTTATATACTTGTAAAGTTACAAAACTTAGTAAACAATTTTAATTTGAAAACTGTTACAACAGTGGCATCAACAACTGCAACAGCAGCAAAGAAAGGCTGCACCCAGCTCTCATCCACATCTCGGTGAATGTGCACTGCCTCATGGGGAAGTGGTGGTGGTGGGGGGAGAGTGCGGGGGGTGGGGGGGAATGGGGAGAGTGGGGGAGGAGAGAGTGGGGGGAGGGAGAGAGTGGGGGGGGGTCCAGCTTGGGTCTCCACAGAGGCTGATATGGCGATTGCAGTGGGAGTGGCATTTGATTGGCCGGGATGTGTGCCCTTATTGCAACAGCGAGCTCCCAGATGGCCTCTGCCATCGTTTGCGCTTCTCCTGACATTCCCGTCCTCAGTTCCCATGTCCTAACTGCCATTTCTCCAGATGGTGCTGTTCACTCATCACCAACCCCTCTGAGGGTGCCCTCGAGTGAAGGGGTAAGGCCATTGCTCTCCACACCCAATGCAATAGCCTATTTGGATTCTCCTTCCTCTCGCCCCGGCTCTGCCACGCGACACCCCTCCAGTGCGAGGCGTAGAGTGGGGCGGTGAGGCCCTGGGAGTTCCATGCTGTATTCCACCTCCACCACTGGGACCCTCTACCTCTGAGGAGTGGGGAACTGGGTGTTACAAGCTGCATTCTGTTATGTATCTGGACTTGTATATACTCTGTGCAGCCACCAGAGGACTCATTCCCCGGAGTCCCAAGGGATCTCATAATCCCTTGTGAGCACAGGTATTTAAGTGTGCTTCACAGGTTAGAGAGGCACTCTGGAGACCTGCAATAAAAGACTAAGGTCACACTTTACTTTGAGCTCACAGTGTTCAGTCTGACTCTTTCTCCATACACTACAACTGGCGACGAGATAAGAACATAAGAATTAGGAACAGGAGTAGGCCATCTAGCCCCTCGAGCCTGCTCCGCCATTCAACAGGATCATGGCTGATCTGGCCGTGGACTCAGCTCCATTTACCCGTCTGCTCCCCATAACCCTTAATTCCCTTATTGGTTAAAAATCTATCTGTCTGTGATTTGAATATATTCAATGAGCTAGCCTCAACTGCTTCCTTGGGCAGAGAATTCCACAGATTCACAACCCTCTGGGAGAAGAAATTCCTTCTCAACTCGGTTTTAAATTGGCTCCCCCGTATTTTGAGGCTGTGCCCCCTAGTTCTAGTCTCCCCAACCAGTGGAAACAACCTCTCTGCCTCTATCTTGTCTATCCCTTTCATGATTTTAAATGTTTTTATAAAATCACCCCTCATCCTTCTGAACTCCAACGAGTAAAGACCCAGTCTACTCAATCTATCATCATAAGGTAACCCCCTCATCTCCAGAATCAGCCTAGTGAATCGTCTCTGTACCCTGATACAGATAGCGAATCCAAAGATGCAGAAAACAGTGGGCATCCTGGAGAAATTCTCGGAGGGAGATGATTGGGAATCTTTTGTTGAGCGACTCGACCAATACTTCGTGGCCAACGAACTAGATGGGGAAGAGAGCGCTGCCAAACATAGAGCGATGCTCCTCACCGTCTGTGGGGCACCAACGTATGGCCTCATGAAGAATCTGCTCACTCCAGCGAAACCCACGGAGAAATCGTACGACGATTTGTGCACACTGGCCTGAGAGCATTTGAACCCAAAGGAAAGCGTTCTGATGGCGAGGTACCGGTTCTACAAAAGGTCTGAAGGGCAGGAAGTGGCGAGTTATGTCGCCGAGCTAAGACGCCTTGCAGGGCATTGCGAATTTGAAGGACATTTAGAGCACATGCTCAGAGACTTTTTCATACTTGGCTTTGGCCACGAAACCATACTTCGCAAACTTTTGACTGTAGAGACCCCAACCTTGAGTAAGGCCATAGCGATAGCCCAGGCATTCATTGTCACCAGTGACAATACTAAGCAAATCTCTCAGCACACAAGTACTACTACAAGTACTGTGAACAAAGTGATGTTGTTTTCGAATCATAACGGACAGGGCAGGTCATACATACCTGCAGCTACACGTCCGCAGATGTCTCAGAGTCCCCCATCAAGGGTGATGAATGCAAGGCCATTAACACCTTGTTGGTGCTGCGGGGGTGATCATCGTTTCCATTCATGCTGATTCAAAGGATACATTTTCAAGGGCTGTGGAACAATGGGACACCTCCAACGACTGTGCAGGCGAGCTGCTAGGCCTGCTAAACTTGCAAACCACCATGTTGCAGAGGAGGACAGATCCACGGAGGATCACAACGAAACAGAATCTCTGATAGAGGTACATGGGGTGCACATATTCACCATGAATTGTCCCCCGATAATGCTGAAGGTTGAAATAGAAACATAGAAAATAGGTGCAGGAGTAGGCCATTCAGCCCTTCTCACCTGCACCGCCATTCAATGAGTTCATGGCTGAACATGCAACTTCAGTACCCCCTTCCTGCTTTCTCGCCATACCCCTTGATCCCCCGAGTAGTAAGGACTTCATCTAACTCCCTTTTGAATATATTTAGTGAATTGGCCCCAACTACTTTCTGTGGTAGAGAATTCCACAGGTTCACCACTCTCTGGGTGAAGAAGTTTCTCCTCATCTCGGTCCTAAATGGCTTACCCCTTATCCTTAGACTGTGACCCCTGGTTCTGGACTTCCCCAACATTGGGAACATTCTTCCTGCATCCAACCTGTCCAAACCCGTCAGAATTTTAAACGTTTCTATGAGGTCCCCTCTCACTCTTCTGAACTCCAGTGAATACAAGCCCAGTTGATCCAGTCTTTCTTGATAGGTCAGTCCCACCATCCCGGGAATCAGTCTGGTGAATCTTCGCTGCACTCCCTCAATAGCAAGAACGTCCTTCCTCAAGTTAGGAGACCAAAACTGTACACAATACTCCAGGTGTGGCCTCACCAAGGCCCTATACAACTGTAGCAACACCTCCCTGCCCCTGTACTCAAATCCCCTCGCTATGAAGGCCAACATGCTATTTGCTTTCTTAACCGCCTGCTGTACCTGCATGCCAACCTTCAATGACTGATGTACCATGACACCCAGGTCTCGCTGCACCTTCCCCCTTCCTAATCTGTCACCATTCAGATAATAGTCTGTCTCTCTGTTTTTACCACCAAAGTGGATAACCTCACATTTATCCACATTATACTTCATCTGCCACACATTTGCCCACTCACCTAACCTATCCAAGTCACTCTGCAGCCTCATAGCATCCTCCTCGCAGCTCACACTGCCACCCAACTTAGTGTCATCCGCAAATTTGGAGATACTACATTTAATCCCCTCGTCTAAATCATTAATGTACAATGTAAACAGCTGGGGCCCCAGCACAGAACCTTGCGGTACCCCACTAGTCACTGCCTGCCATTCTGAAAAGTACCCATTTACTCCTACTCTTTGCTTCCTGTCTGACAACCAGTTCTCAATCCACGTCAGCACACTACCCCCAATCCCATGTGCTTTAACTTTGCACATTAATCTCCTGTGTGGGACCTTGTCGAAAGCCTTCTGAAAGTCCAAATATACCACATCAACTGGTTCTCCCTTGTCCACTTTACTGGAAACATCCTCAAAAAATTCCAGAAGATTTGTCAAGCATGATCTCCCTTTCACAAATCCATGCTGACTTGGACCTATCATGTCACCATTTTCCAAATGCGCTGCTATGACATCCTTAATAATTGATTCCATCATTTTACCCACTACTGAGGTCAGGCTGACCGGTCTATAATTCCCTGCTTTCTCTCTCCCTCCTTTTTTAAAAAGTGGGGTTACATTGGCTACCCTCCACTCCATAGGAACTGATCCAGAGTCAATGGAATGTTGGAAAATGATTGTCAATGCATCCGCTATTTCCAAGGCCACCTCCCTAAGTACTCTGGGATGCAGTCCATCAGGCCCTGGGGATTTAATCGGCCTTCAATCCATCAATTTCCCCAACACAATTTCCCGACTAATAAAGATTTCCCTCAGTTCCTCCTCCTTACTAGACCCTCTGACCCCTTTTATATCCGGAAGATTGTTTGTGTGTTCCTTAGTGAATACTGAACCAAAGTACTTGTTCAATTGGTCTGCCATTTCTTTGTTCCCCGTTATGACTTCCCCTGATTCTGACTGCAGGGGACCTACGTTTGTCTTTACTAACCTTTTTCTCTTTACATACCTATAGAAACTTTTGCAATCCGCCTTAATGTTCCCTGCAAGCTTCTTCTCGTACTCCATTTTCCCTGCCCTAATCAAACCCTTTGTCCTCCTCTGCTGAGTTCTAAATTTCTCCCAGTCCCCAGGTTCGCTGCTATTTCTGGCCAATTTGTATGCCATTTCCTTGGCTTTAATACTATCCCTGATTTCCCTAGATAGCCACGGTTGAGCCACCTTCCCTTTTTTATTTTTACGCCAGACAGGAATGTACAATTGTTGTAATTCATCCATGCGGCCTCTAAATGTCTGCCATTGCCCATCCACAGTCAACCCCTTAAGTATCATTCGCCAATCTATCTTAGCCAATTCACGCCTTCAAAGTTACCCTTCTTTAAGTTCTGGACCATGTTCTCTGAATTAACTGTTTCATTCTCCATCCTAATGCAGAATTCCACCATATTATGGTCACTCTTCCCCAAGGGGCCTCGCACAATGAGATTGTTAATTAATCCTCTCTCATTACACAACACCCAGTCTAAGATGGCCTCCCCCTAGTTGGTTCCTCGACATATTGGTCTAGAAAACCATCCCTTATGCACTCCAGGAAATCCTCCTCCACCGTATTGCTTCCAGTTTGGCTAGCCCAATCTATGTGCATATTAAAGTCACCCATTATAACTGCTGCACCTTTATTGCATGCACTCCTAATTCCTGTTTGATGCCCTCCCCAACATCACTACTACTGTTTGGAGGTCTGTACACAACTCCCACTAACGTTTTTTGCCCTTTAGTGTTCTGCAGCTCTACCCATATAGATTCCACATCATCTAAGCTAATGTCTTTCCTAACTATTGCATTAATCTCCTCTTTAACCAGCAATGCTACCCCACTTCCTTTTCCTTTTATTCTATCCTTCCTGAATGTTGAATACCCCTGGATGTTGAGTTCCCAGCCCTGATCATCCTGGAGCCACGTCTCCGTAATCCCAATCACATCATATTTGTTAACATCTATTTGCACACTTAATTCATCCACCTTATTGCGGATACTCCTTACATTAAGACACAAAGCCTTCAGGCTTGTTTTTTTAACACCCTTTGTCCTTTTAGAATTTTGCTGTACAGTGGCCCTTTTTGTTCTTTGCCTTGGGTTTCTCTGCCCTCCACTTTTCCTCATCTCCTTTCTGTCTTTTGCTTTTAGCTCCTTTTTGTTTCCCTCTGTCTCCCTGCATTGGTTCCCATCCCCCTGCCATATTAGTTTAACTCCTCCCCAACAGCACGAGCAAACACTCCCCCTAGGACATTGGTTCCGGTCCTGCCCAGGTGCAGACCGTCCGGTTTGTACTGGTCCCACCTCCCCCAGAACCGGTTCCAATGCCCCAGGAATTTGAATCCCTCCCTGCTGCACCACTGCTCAAGCCACGTATTCATCTGCGCTATCCTGCGATTCCTACTCTGACTAGCACGTGGCACTGGTAGCAATCCCGAGATTACTACTTTTGAGGTCGTACTTTTTAATTTAGCTCCTAGCTCCTTAAATTCTTTTCGTAGGACCTCATCCCTTTTTTTACCTATGTCGTTGGTACCAATGTGCACCACGACAACTGGCTGTTCTCCCTCCCATTTCAGAATGTCCTACACCCGCTCCGAGACATCCTTGACCCTTGCACCAGGGAGGCAACATATCATCCTGGAGTCTCGGTTGCGGCCGCAGAAACGCCTATCAATTCCCCTCACCATCGAATCCCCTATCACTATCGCGCTCCCAATCATTTTCCTGCCCTCCTGTGCAGCAGAGCCAGCCACGGTGCCATGAACTTGGCTGCTGCTGCCCTCCCCTGATGAGTCATCCCCTCCAACAGTACTCAAAGCAGTGTATCTGTTTTGCAGGGGGATGACCACAGGGGACCCCTGCACTATCTTTCTTGCACTACTCTTCCTGCTGGTCTTCCATTCCCTATCTGGCTGTGGACCCTTCACTTGCGGTAAGACCAACTCACTACACGTGATACTCACGTCATTCTCAGCATCGTGGATGCTCCAGAGTGAATCCACCCTCAGCTCCAACTCCGCAACGCGGACCATCAAGAGCTCGAGGCGGATGCATTTCCCACACACGTAGCGCCCAGGGACACCGGAAGTGTCCCCGAGTTCCCACATGGTCTCTCAGTAGGCTGTCATTGCCCACCCCAGGGGTGGAAATGGTGCAGCCCGCAGATCTAGCCAAGGTTATGGAAGCATTTGAGAGTGAGCAATCACCCGTCATTGCCCAGCAGCTCAAAACCTGGACAAGCTCGGATTCCTTATTATCTCTAGTCAAAAGCTGTGTGCTTCATGGGAGCTGGTCCAGTGTCCCAGTGGAAATGCAGGACGAGATAATGCCGTTCTAGTGGCGCAAAGATGAAATGTCTATACAAGTAGATTGCCTTCTATGGGGCAATCGAATAGTGTTCCCCAAGAAGGGTAGAGACACCTTCATCAATGACCTCCACAGTACCCACCCAGGCATCGTAATGATGAAAGCGATAGCCAGATCCCATGTGTGGTTGGCCGGCATCGATACGGACTTAGAGTCCTGAGTTCACAGATGTAACACAGTTAAGCAATGTACCCAGGGAGGTGCCACTAAGTTTATGGTCTTGGCCCTCCAAACCGTGGTCTAGCATACACGTCGACTATGCAGGCCCGTTCTTGGGTAAAATGTTCCTTGTGGTTGTAGACACGTACTCCAAGTGGATTGAATGTGAGATAATGTTGGCTAGCACGTCCGCTGCCACCACTGAAAGCCTGTGGGCCATGTTTGCCACACACGGCTTACCCGATATCCTGGTGAACGACAACGGGCCGTGTTTTACCAGTGCTGAGTTCAAAGAATTTATGACCCGTAACGGGATCAAACATGTCACATCTGCCCCGTTTAAACCAGCGTCCATTGGTCAGACAGAGAGAGCAGTTCAAACCATCAAGCAAGGCTTGAAGAGGGTAACTAAAGGCTCACTGCAGACTCGCCTATCCCAAGTCCTGCTTAGCTACCGCACGAGACTACACTCACTCACTGGGATCCCACCTGCTGAACTGCTCATGAAAAGAGCACTTATTTCAAGGCTCTCGTTAGTTCACCATGATCTACATGAACAGGTAGAGAGCAGGAGGCTTCAACAAAGTGCATACCATGATAGCGCAAATGTTTCATGTGAGATTGAAGTCAATGATCCTGTATTTATATTAAATTATGGGCAAGGTCCCAAGTGGCTTCCTGGCACTGTCGTGGCCAAAGAGGAGAGCAGGGTGTTTCGGATCAAACTTTCAAATGGACTCATTCACCGGAAACACTTGGACCAAATCAAACTCAGATTCACGGACTATCCTGAGCAACCCACCTTGGACCCTACCTTTTTTGATCCCCCAACACACACACCAGTGGCAACCGACACCACGGTTGACCACGTAGCAGAACCCATTATCCACAGCAGCCCTGCAGGGCCCAACACACCAGGCAGCCCAGCGAGGGCCCAACAAGTGACTCAACAACACCAGCTTTCACACTGAGACGACCAACCAGGGCAAGAAGGGCCCTAGATCGACTCACATTGTAAATAGTTACACTATTGACTTTAGGGGAGAATGTTGTTCTGTATCTGTACTTGTGTATACTCTGTACAGCCACCAGAGGGCTCATTCCCCAGAGTCCCAAGGGATCTCATAATCCCTTGGGAGCACAGGTATTTAAGATTGCTTCACAGGTTGGAGAGGCATTCTGGAGACCTGCAATAAAAGATAAGGTCACACTTTACTTTGAGTTCACAGTGTTCAGTCTGACTCTTTCTCCATACACTACATATTCCACCACCACCAGTGGGGCCCTGGGTGTTCCAAGCTGCATTCCACCACCACCACTGGGACCCGCAACCTCAGAAGATGTCAAACCATGGAACGTCTGACCAGAACTTACATCACTAAACGCGGATGGGTACGTGAGGAGATAGTGGCATGCCACATCAGAACTTAAAGCACTACGCAAGGATGGGGGCTTGTATGAAAGAGTGGAATGTTGGACGCGAACTCATGGTATTATCTGGGAGAGTGAGGCCCTGCACTATGGACTGATCCATATTACGATCAACATTCTCCCCTGAACACATGTCCATGACCCCCTCCTCCTCCCCACCACCTTTGTCTTGATCGCACGCATCTGAATCTTTTCCTGGATCTTCGGGATTGGCATCATGTTCTGCAAAATCTAACCGAACAGTCAAATGGTTAGCAGCACAGGAGTGGGCAGGATGGGTGGCATGAGTAGTCTCGCATGTAGCAGGCCAGGCAGCAGGTTGATTTGAAGGGTCACGATGTATTTTCAGGACTTAGCCTCTCCCACACCTGTGGGCCCAGCTTGTGCAGTACTGATTGCTTTTCTCCAGGCACGAGTCATCAGGACAGCGACCCTCCGTTCCAAGGGTGCCATTGGTGCAGATTTGGCGGGTCTCCTCCTGTTCAGCGTTCTTTTCCTTTTGTTGTGGGCCAATTTCTTCTGCAAAGAAGCAAAACCTTATTAGTCGGGAAATTGTGTTGGGGGAAATTATGGGATTGAAGGCTGATAGTCTGCATCCCAGAGTACTTAAAGAAGTGGCCCTAGAAATAGTGGATGCATTGGTGATCATTTTCCAACAGTCTATCAACTCTGGATCAGTTCCTATGGACTGGAGGGTTGCTAATGTAACACCACTTTTTAAGAAAGGAGGGAGAGAGAAAACGGGTAATTATAGACCGGTTAGCCTGACATCAGTAGTGGGGAAAATGTTGGAATCAATTATTAAAGATGAAATAGCAGCGCATTTGGAAAGCAGTGACAGGATCGGTCCAAGTCAGCACGGATTTATGAAAGGGAAATCATGCTTGACAAATCTTCTGGAATTTTTTGAGGATGTAACTAGTAGAGTGGACAAGGGAGAACCAGTGGATGTGATGTATTTGGACTTTCAAAAGGCTTTTGACAAGGTGCCACACAAGAGATTGGTGTGCAAAATTAAAGCACATGGTTTTGGGGAAAATGTACTGACATGGATACAGAACTGGTTGGCAGAGAGGAAGCAGAGAATCGGGATAAACGGATCCTTTTCAGAATGGCAGGCAGTGACTAGTGGGGTGCTGCAGGGCTCAGTGTTGGGACCCCAGCTATTTACAATATACATCAATGACTTAGATGAAGGAATTGAGTGGAATATCTCCACATTTGCAGCTGACAATAAGCTGGGAGGCGGTGTGTGCTGTGGGGAGGATGCTAAAAGGCTGCAGAATTACTTGGACAGGTTAGGTGAGTGGGCAAATGCATGGCAAATGCAGTATTAAATGGATAAATGAGAGGTTATCCACTTTGGTGGCAAAAACACAAAGGCAAAATATTATCTGAATGGCGGCAGATTAGGAAAAGGGGAGGTGCAACGAGACCTGGGTGTCATGGTACATCACTCATTGAAAGTTGGCATGCAGGTACAGCAGGTGGTGAAGAAGATGTATGGTATATTGGCCTTCATAGCTAGGGGATTTGAATATAGGAGAAGGGAGGTCTTACTGCAGTTGTACAGGGCCTTGGTGAGGTATCACCTGGAATATTGTGTTCAGTTTTGGTCTCCTAATCTGAGGAAGGACGTTCTTGCTATTGAGGGAGTGTAGCGAAGGTTCACCAGACTGATTCCCGGGATGGTAGGATTAACATATGAGGAGAGACTGGATCGACTGGGCCTGTATTCACTGGAGTTTAGAAGGATGAGAGGGGCTCTCCTAGAAACATATAAAATTCTGATGGGACTGGACAGGTTGGATGCAGGAAGAATGTTCCCGATGTTAGTGAAGTCCAGAACCAGGGGATACAGTCTAAGGATAAGGGGTAAGCCATTTAGGACTGAGATGAGGAGAAACTTCTTCACTCGGAGAGTTGTTAACCTGTGAAATTCTCTTCCTCAGAGAGTTGTTGATGCCAGTTCGTTGGATATATTCAAGAGGGAGTTAGGTATGGCCCTTACTGCTAACGGGTTCAAGGGGTATGGAGAGAAAGCAGGAAAGGGGTACTGAGGTGAATGATCAGCCATGATCTTATTGAATGGTGATGCAGGCTCGAGGGGCCGAATGGCCTGCTCCTACACCTATTTTCTATGTTTCTATGTTTCTAAGATGAAAATATAACTTTTTAGAGAGGTTGCCTTTCTGCTGGGTAGGACATATACAGATGGTCGCATTTACAATTGCAATTCCATTGAGAAAAGGAAGATATTTCTTACCCTAATTACTTTACCAAGGTCCTGCCATTTCTTTTTACACTGGCTCCCAGATCTCCTGATATTCACCACTCCGCAGTATTCTTCTGCAACTGGGTCCCAGCGTTTCTTGATTTCTTTGGGTCCCACCCTTGTGCGGCCTCTGTTGCTGGTGTCCAGCTCCTGCCATCTCCCCTCAATGACATTAACTAGTGTCTCCACTTCTTCATGCAAGAAGTTCTTCGTTCTCGCTGCCGTTCTTGCATTGCTGTACTGGAGTTACACTCAGTGATTTTTAAAAACACACAGTCGTTATCTTGCATGCACCTATTCAGTACCTTTGCAGCACTCCTTTGCACTCCAAGAATCACTTGAAGACTTTTCACTACTTCCCTTCCTGCACCCAAAAATCACACAGCTCTCTTTAACAGAGTGCCAATGTTGCCGGACACGTTCTCCCTTTGAATGGCCAATTGCCAAGGGGGTCGAAGGCCCATTGCGCATGCGCGCACGCTACAACGCGCATGTGCAACGCTGCCGGCAATGAACACCACGGCTGGGCCCTAGCCCCGCCCCCCTGCCAGTTGCGTGGACGTAGCACGGTACTTGCTCCACCCCAGCACTGGCCTACAGCGTTGGAGGAGCGACGAGAATTGCAAGGCAGGTCCTTTTTTACCTAAAATGTCAACGGATCTGACGGAGGTGCGCCGTTCTAATCCTCAACTGGGCCCAACTTCTCCTTATGTAGCTCGGTGTCAAATTTTGTTTGATAACTCTCCCGAGATGCCACATGATTTTGCTACGTTAAAGGCGCTATATATAAATACAAATGTTCTTGCTCTACACCTCAGCTCCATTTTACCGCCTTTGTTCCATTATATCTTGATATACTTACCCAACAAAAAATATTGAGCTGAGTCTTGTAAACTCCAATTTGGTGAAGGCCTCTTCCCGCCCAAAGTGCCGCCGATGGCCGCCGAGGTACCGGACGGTACTTTGGTCGGGGTTTTCATCACCCAAGTCCCTCGAAGGTCGGCGGGCGGCAAAGCAGCGACGTACGCCACCAATCTGGGCGGCAGCGGGCGGGAGCTCTCATTCTCGGCGGCAGAGGCGCTTGCCTCCCGAGTGCCTCCGAGGATGGAGTCGGGCCCACGGAGGGTCAAAGACCTGAAAATAAAAATCATTAACAAAAATATCTGACCGACCTTCAGGGGACCCCGTCCAGGTAAGTCCTTGTAAAGAAATAAATGTAAAAAGTGTCACTTACCTGTTTTCCCCGATCTTCACACTTACCGCTGAGGACAGAGCTGCCTGAGAACAGCGGTTCACCGCGCCCCTGCCGTCAACTCCCCCGCCCGTATGAATCTGGCATCTCGGCGGGCGGGAATGTATTTACGCGCATCGGCCGTCCGCTGATGTCGGCGGACGCTTCCTGGCGACTCTCCCCTCCCGCCCGCTCCAGGCCACGCTGAAAGTGGCACTGGGCGGTTCGAGCAGAGGAATGTCGGCTGCAGTGGGTGGTGAGTGCATCAGTTTTGGGCCCCAAATGTCCTCGCATCCACAGCCTTTTGGAGGAAAGATAATTCCAAAATCCGACCACATTCTGCGTGAAATATCACCCAGTGCACATCGTCCAGCCATGATCACATTGAATGGCGGTGCAGGCTCGAAGGGACGAATGGCCTACTCCTGCACCTATTTTCTGTGTTTCTATGTTTCCAGGAACGATTCCTGGATAGCCTAGCAACATGGGGACCTTAGTTGTGCTTTTCTTCCTTGACCCAGTGGATCCTGAGGCCAATCTTCGTGCTCCCACTACTACTTTGGTCTGGAAACTGAACACTGAGCGAGGCACTGAACCTGCAACCATCTGATCTGGTGCTGAGCCACACGGGAATCACATATTCCAGCCACGGATACCCTCCAGGGTTCTGACCAGGTCTGCATTCTGCCCAGCTTTCACTAGATTAAGGCACATCCCGTTTATTTGATGTTCTCTTGGAATTGAAACGCGGTAGGTGTCTCGCCTATATATCACACAAAAGATCACTTGCCCCCCCCAACAAAAAAAAAATCGCTGAAATAAAGCTGCACCCACCTGACATTAACCCAGCGGTATATCATCTACTCCTATTAATAATAAAGTTCTCTGTTTAACATCCCAGAAAACTCAAGCATTATCAAATCTCCAAGTGAGATCATGTGTGTTAGAGAGGGAGGAAGATTCTATTAACGGTCTAACAATTAAGAGTCAATTCCACCTTCCAAATTTCAGGAAAATCACTCAGTTTAAGAGGTGGTAGAATAGATATTAATCTTGCAAGCAGACAAAAGGCCGTCGAGGGTTACAAGTGGAATGAGTCGCTGTCAATCTCAATCTGGTCTCAGACTTCAGTCAACAGAAAAAAAGTATTCGATTCAACGGAAAGCTGCATCCTCATCGCCAGAAAGGCATGGTGCAAATGAGGGCACAAATTGACTCAGAGTCCTTGAAATTGTGCTGCAAGATGTTACCGGGGAAATCCATTGAAGCAAATAGTATCAATGGGTCAAGCGACAGCTGGATGCATTTCTGAAGGAAGAGGAGGCGCAAGAAGTTAAGGCTGGCACCCATTACTAAAACATGGAATCATAGAATAATACAGCACAGGAGGCTGCCATTCGGCCCATCGAGTCTGTGCCAGCTCTTTCGAGGAGCAATCCAGGCAGTCCCATTCCCCCACTCTTTTGCTAAATCCCTGCAATTTCTTCTCCATCAAGTATTTATCCAATTCCCTAGAAAAGACTATCATCCAATCAGGCAGTACATTCTAAACCCTAAGCACTTGTTGCGTAAATAAGTTTTCCTCAGGTCACGTCTGGTTCTTGTGCCAATCAAGTTAAATCTGTGCCCTCTGGTCGGCAGTCGGCGAGAGGCGGGAGCAGTGTGGTGAGGCCTATAAAAGGCCCGGCTTGTGCAGCTCCAGCCGGGAGAAAAAGCAGAAAAGAAGTAGAAAGGAATCAAAAGGTGACATCACAGCCAAAGGGGTAAGTGATTGGCTGGTGATTGGTAAGTAGTTTTTCTTTTTCTTTTTTATATCAGTAAGTAACCTGCAACAGTGTTGTCACCAATTTCAGTGTATCTAAGGGTTAAGTCATGGCAGGAGAGCTCGGTCACGTGATATGCTCCTCCTGTACCATGTGGGAACTCAGGGACACTTCCGGTGTCCTGACGACTACATCTGCGGGAAGTGTATCCGCCTCCAGCTCCTGACGGACCGCGTTGCGGAATTGGAGCTGAGGGTGGATTCACTCTGGAGCATCCACGATGCTGAGAATGACGTGAATAGCACGTGTAGCGAGTTGGTCTTACCGCAGGAGAAGGGTCCACAGCCAGCTAGGGAATGGAAGACCAGCAGGAAGAGCAGTGCAAGGAAGGTAGTGCAGGGGTTCCCTGCGGTCATCCCCCTGCAAAACAGATACACTGCTTTGAGTACTGTTGAGGGGGATGACTCATCAGGGGAGGGCAGCAGCAGCCAAGTTTACGACACCGTGACTGGCTCTGTTGCACAGGAGGGCAGGAAAAAGAGTGGGAGAGCGATAGTGATAGGGGATTCAATTGTGAGGGGAATAGATAGGTATTTCTGCGGCCGCAGCAGAGACTCCAGGACGGTATGTTGCCTCCCTGGTGCAAGGGTCAAGGATGTCTCGAAGTGGGTGCAGGACATTCTAAAAAGGTAGGGAGAACAGCCAGTTGTCGTGGTGCACATTGGTACCAACGACATAGGTAAAAAAAGGGATGAGGTCCTACGAAATGAATTTAAGGAGCTAGGAGCTAAATTAAAAAGTAGGACCTCAAAAGTAGTAATCTTGGGATTGCTACCAGTGCCACGTGCTAGTCAGAGTAGGAATCGCAGGATAGCACAGATGAATATGTGGCTTGAGCAGTGGTGCAGCAGGGAGGGATTCAAATTCCTGGGACATTGGAACCGGTTCTGGGGGAGGTGGGACCAGTACAAACCGGACGGTCTGCACCTGGGCAGGACCGGAATCAATGTCCGAGGGGGAGTGTTTGCTAGTGCTGTTGGGGAGGAGTTAAACTAATATGGCAAGGGGATGGGAACCAATGCAGGGAGACAGAGGGAAACAAAAAGGAGACAAAAGCAAAAGACAGAAAGGAGATGAGTAAAGGTGGAGAGCAGAGAAACACAAGGCAAAGAACAAAAAGGGTCACTGTACAGCAAAATTCTAAAAGGACAAAGGGTGTTAAAAAAACAAGCCTGAAGGCTTTGTGTCTTAATGCAAGGAGTATCCATAATAAGGTGGATGAATTAACTGTGCTAGTAGATGTTAACAAATATGATGTGATTGGGATTACAGAGATGTGGCTCCAGGATGATCAGGGCTGGGAACTCAACATCCAGGGGTATTCAACATTCAGGAAGGATAGAATAAAAGGAAAAGGAAGTGGGGTAGCATTGCTGGTTAAAGAGGAGATTAATGCAATAATTTGGAAGGACATTAGCTTGGATGATGTGGAATCTATATGGGTAGAGCTGCAGAACACCAAAGAGCAAAAACGTTAGTGGGAGTTGTGTACAGACCTCCAAACAGTAGTAGTGATGTTGAGGATGGCATCAAACAGGAAATTAGGGGTGCATGCAATAAAGGTGCAGCAGTTATAATGGATGACTTTAATATGCACATCGATTGGGCTAGCCAAACTGGAAGCAATACAGTGGAGGAGGATTTCCTGGAGTGCATAAGGGATGGTTTTCTAGACCAAATATGTCGAGGAACCAATGAAGGGGGAGGCCATCTTAGACCGGGTGCTGTGTAATGAGAGAGGATTAATTAGCAATCTCGTTGTGTGAGGCCCCTTGGGGAAGAGTGACCATAATATGGTGGAATTCTGCATTAGGATGGAGAATGAAACAGTTAATTCAGAGACCATGGTCCAGAACTTAAAGAAGGGTAACTTTGAAGGTATGAGGCGTGAATTGGCTAGGATAGATTGGTGAATGATACTTAAGGGGTTGACTGTGGATGGGCAATGGCAGACATTTAGAGACCGCATGGATGAACTACAACAATTGTACATTCCTGTCTGGCGTAAAAATAAAAAAGGGAAGGTGGCTCAACCGTGGCTATCATGGGAAATCAGGGATAGTATTAAAGCCAAGGAAGTGGCATACAAATTGGCCAGAAATAGCAGCGAACCCAGGGACTGGGAGAAATTTAGAACTCAGCAGAGGAGGACAAAGGGTTTGATTAGGGCAGGGAAAATGGAGTACGAGAGGAAGCTTGCAGGGAACATTAAGACGGATTTCAAAAGTTTCGATAGATATGTAAAGAGAAAAAGGTTAGTAAAGACAAACGCAGTCAGAATCAGGGGAAGTGATAACGGGGAACAAAGAAATGACAGACCAATTGAACAAGTACTTTGGTTCGGTATTCACTAAGGAGGACACAAACAACCTTCCGGATATAAAAGGGGTCAGAGGGTCTCGTAAGGAGGATGAACTGAGGGAAATCCTTATTAGTCGGGAAATTGTGTTGGGGAAATTGATGGGATTGAAGGCCGATAAATCCCCAGGGCCTGATGGACTGCATACCAGAGTACTTAAGGAGGTGGCCTTGGAAATAGTGGATGCATTGACAGTCATTTTCCAACATTCCATTGACTCTGGATCAGTTCCTATGGAGTGGAGGGTAGCCAATATAACCCCACTTTTTACAAAAGGAGGGAGAGAGAAAACAGGGAATTATAGACCGGTCAGCCTGACCTCAGTGGTGGGTAAAATGATGGAATCAATTATTAAGGATGTCATAGCTGCGCATTTGGAAAGAGGTGACATGATAGGTCCAAGTCAGCATGGATTTGTGAAAGGGAAATCATGCTTGACATATCTTCTGGAATTTTTTGAGGATGTTTCCAGTAGATTGGACAAGGGAGAACCAGTTGATGTGGTATATTTGGACTTTCAGAAGGTTTTCGACAAGATCCCACACAAGGGATTAATGTGCAAAGTTAATGGGATTGGGGGTAGTGTGCTGACATGGATTGAGAACTGGTTGTCAGACAGGAAGCAAAGAGTAGGAGTAAATGGGTACTTTTCAGAATGGCAGGCAGTGACTAGTGGGGTACCGCAAGGTTCTGTGCTGGGGCCCCAGCTATTTACACTATACATTAATGATTTAGACGAGGGGATTAAATGTAGTATCTCCAAATTTGCGGATGACACTAAGTTGGGTGGCAGTGTGAGCTGCGAGGAGAATGCTATGAGGCTGCAGAGTGACTTGGATAGGTTAGGTGAGTGGGCAAATGCATGACAGATGAAATATAATGTGGATAAATGTGAGGTTATCCACTTTGGTGGTAAAAACAGAGAGACAGACTATTATCTGAATGGTGACAGATTCAGAAAAGGGGAGGTGCAACGAGACCTGGGTGTCATGGTACATCAGTCATTGAAGGTTGGCATGCAGGTACAGCAGGCGGTTAAGAAAGCAAATGGCATGTTGGCCTTCATAGCGAGGGGATTTGAGTACAGGGGCAGGGAGGTGTTGCTACAGTTGTACAGGGCCTTGGTGAGGCCACACCTGGAGTATTGTGTACAGTTTTGATCTCCTAACTTGAGGAATGACATTCTTGCTATTGAGGGAGTGCAGCGAAGGTTCACCAGACTGATTCCCGGGATGGCGGGACTGACCTATCAAGAAAGACTGGATCAACTGGGCTTGTATTCACTGGAGTTCAGAAGAATGAAAGGGGACCTCATAGAAACGTTTAAAATTCTGATGGGTTCAGACAGGTTAGATGCAGGAAGAATGTTCCCAATGTTGGGGAAGTCCAGAACCAGGGGTCACAGTCTAAGGATAAGGGGTAAGCCATTTAGGACTGAGATGAGGAGAAACTTCTTCACCCAGAGAGTGGTAAACCTGTGGAATTCTCTACCACAGAAAGTTGTTGAGGCCAATTCACTAAATATATTCAAAAAGGAGTTAGATGAAGTTCTTACTACTCGGGTAATCAAGGGGTATGGAGATAAAGCAGGAATGGGGTACTGAAGTTGCATGTTCAGCCATGAACTCATTGAATGGCGGTACAGGCTAGAAGGGCCGAATGGCCTACTCCTGCACATATTTTCTATGTTTCTATGTTTCTATCAACCCTTAAGCCATGTAGGTGGATTAACATCTCCACGAGCACAGCAGATAAAAGGGTTCTGTACAAATACAAGAACATTCATAGACTAATATCGCACAGCGTAGTTTCAAAACCCAGGGAGCCTTCGGAGCACAGAATGGCCTTTTAGCCCAACAGCCTATTGTCTCTTCGATCTCATTCTGTCTTCCTATCATATCGCCCTATCCTCTCATTCTCAAAAATGCAGCTGCACAGGCAACAGGAGAAGGCCATTCAGCCCCCTCGAGACTATTCTGCCATTTAATTAGATCATTAGAACAAGCAAGGAAGTGGCGTTCAGGCCAAGATCAGATCAGCCATGATCTTATTGATGGCAGAGCAGGCTCGAGGGGCTGTATGGCCTACTCCTGCTCCTATTTCTTATGTTCTTATGGCTGATCTGTATCATAACTCCATCAATCTGCCTTGGTTCCAAGAGCCTTCATACCCCTGACTGATAGAAAGAAAAGATAATTGTCTCTTGCATACATTTATACTGCTGACTTCAATGCATAAATACCACTATAATTTTTTTTGTTAAATTATGCTCCCGGTAGTCAACCCTTTGTCACTGTCCAGATCAAATTTGATGATATGACGATCACTAGTTTGTCGGTGGTCTTCAACTAGTTATAAAATAAAGACAGAAAATGCTGGAAATGCTCAGTAGCTCTGGCAGTACCCGTGGGGAGAGAGAAACAGAGCTAACATTTCACTCTGATGGCCTTTCATTAAAACTGGAAAAGTTAATGAGATAACAGGTTTTAAAGCAAGTGCAGAGGCAGGACAAGGGAGAAAAGAAAGACGTAGATTTATATAGCGCCTTTCACGACCACCGAACATCTCAAAGCACTTTACTGCCAATGAAGTACTTTTGGAGTGTAGTCACTGTTGTACTGTGGGAAACGCGGCAGCCAATTAGCGCACAGCAAGCTCCCACAAACAGCAATGTAATAATTACCAGATAATCTGTTTTTTTGTTATGTTGATTGAGGGATAAATATTGGCCCAGGACACCGGGGATAACTCCCCTGCTCTTCTTCGAAATAGTGCCACGGGATCTTTTACATCCACCTAAGAGGGCAGACATCGGTTTAACATCTCATCCGAAAAATGGCACCTCCGACAGTGCAGCGCTCTTCCAGTACTGCCCCTCCGACAGTGCGGCACTCCCTCAGCACTGCACTTGGAATGTCGGCCTAGATTTTTTGCTCATGTCGCTGGAGTGGGACTTGAACTCACGACCTTCTGACCCAAAGGTGAGAGAGCTACCTAAGGAGCCACAGCTGACACTATAGGGGCAGGGCAAGGGGGGAGGGGAAGAAATAACAAAAGGGAAGGTCTGTGATAGGACGGAATGCAAGAGAGAGTAACTGACAAATATGATTGTACAAAGCAAAAGGAGATGGCAATGGAGTAAAGAAACAAAAGATGGGTCGAGATGAGGTATAAATGAGAATAGCAGAAGCTTCATCAACAGCTGCCATCTGGAAAAAAAACTGGGGGCAGAGGTTATGATCTTGATGTTGACAGATTTAACCTCGTTACCATATAATCTGGCCCATCTCCCATTATTCTGCCCACAGCAGCCTCTGCTAGTAACTATATATGACAATCAGAGAAACCTGTGCTGCCGTAATTGCAGTCAGTGTGCAGGATGTTGAAATGTTCATGTTCGATACTCTGGTCTCATTACAGACCTCGCTGATGTGCGAAAACATTCCCATGCCTACCTTCCCATCTGTCCCAGAGTTCCACGCCAGTGTGCAAGTTGCTCGATGGACCAGCTGGTCGTTTCCTATCCCACAGTTCCACATGTTGGTATGTTCAGAATTCTTTTTTATCTTCCTTCTCCCCAACATCATCCAAACTATCTGCTTTGCTCAGCCAAAATACTACATATCATTTGTTTCTATTACTCTAAAATGCCCCCCATGTTCCCCCCCGCCCCCCCCCCCTCAATATTACCATTTTGATCTTCCGACCCTCCTGTAAATCGTTACTCTGATGTTTTAATTTCCCAACTAAAGTCTCAACCAACTCTCCAGTCACAGTGTGCAGCTCCGACAATGCAGGTGTGGCGAGAGTTAGAGTGTGCATTAGTTTGCTCGCTGGCTTTAATAGATACACACGCGAGCGATAATTACAATCTAGGGAATAGATACTGTTATTCAAAAAACACCAACTGAAACTTTGCTGTTGCATATCGTGAAAGTTAAATGGGGAGCAATTAGGTTGGGATAACGAGGGGCGCTACAGGGGGCGCTAAAGGGTTTGCAGCCATGAGCGCCGATATTAGCGCCGCTCGGCAAACTCAGCGTGCCGGTACTGGCGGTGCTGAGGAGTTATCGCCCGGGAGTGTCGCGCCAGTGTGCAACGCCCCTGGGTATCGACACAGGAAACAACATGTGGTTTGTGCTGCACCAGTAGCGCCCCCTAGTAACCCCACCAGAGAAAGCTGGCATGAAAGCTGGCATGCAGAGCTGTCCTGGGGTGCTAATGACTGCAGGAGGTAAGTGTGATTGATATATATATATATTTTGTGATTTAACTTTATTTGGGGTGAGTAATGGTTTTTGTTTCGATTTTTTCTTGTTCCAGGGAGGCCTCTCTCAGGTTGTTATGAAGTCGGCTCTTTAGCAATGGGATATTCAGTTGCTCACCCGGCCTAGCACCCCAAGAGAAGGGTGGAATGCTTCCCTTCGTGCCCCACTCCACTATCGGGGTGCAACAACGGAATTTTGCTGATCCTGTCGCCAAAAATTTTCCGCCGCTAAATTTAGCGCCCGCCCGACATTAGCCCCTTCACAACCCTCCAACCAAAGTTTAATAGTCGAACTACTTTGTGCCTTAAAGCAGCAGGCTTTTCTGGACATGTGGTAAAAGGAAATGCATTGTTAGGCTTCCTGATATAAACAGGAAGACATTGAAGGGAGGTGAGGAGTAGACATTGCTTGTTCTCTGAAGTGTAAAGTGATTGAGTAAGGGAAGTGTTTGTGGTGACAGCATCCATGAATGATTAGTGTTTAATTTTCTGGTAATAAACTTGGCAAGTAGGTATCCATTAGATACAGATAACAATTGGTCAAAGATGCTAGAAAATGTTACCGCAGGAACCTCGTTTCAGGGAAATGGTTCTGAGATAAACAATTGCAAACTGTTTATATAGATAGTTTGTTTTCAGAAGATTTGGGAAATAGATAGGTCATTTTGACATTTTCCTTTGACATAGTCAAAATATGGTGCATAAGGGAGCATCGATTTCAACAGTTTGTCAGAGTTTCTTTAAAATTATGAAAGGTATCGAGAGAGTGGATACAGAGCGACTGTATCCACTTGTGGGGAAGAGCATAACTAGAGGTCATCAATATAAGCTAGTCACCAAGAAATCCAATCGTGAATTCAGAAGAAACTTCTTTACCCAGAGTGTGGTGAGAATGTGGAACTCGCTGCCACAGGGAGTGGTTGAAGCGAATAGTATCGATGCATTTAATGGGGAGGCTAGACAAGTATATGAGGGAGAAGGGAATAGAGGGTAATGCTGATAGATTTAAATGAGGAAAGACGGGAGGAGGCTCGAGTGGTGCATAAACGCCGGCATGGACTGGTTGGGCCGAATGGCCTGTTTCTGTGCTGTATATCCTGTGTAATCCTAGTGTACTCGAAAGAAACAGAAACCGGTAAAGTCACGCTCTGTAGTCACTCATCACCTCCACTGTGTATCAATAAAGTCTGTTCCGTATACTCCACTGCGAAGTCTCATGCTTACTCGAAGCGTGTTATTGTGAACTAGAGGAGAAAGGAGTTTGCTTGACATTTGGCAGCAGAAGGATGTTTAGTAGCATTCTGCAAGGTAATAATGCCCCAGTTCCATTGAACATTTGGCCTCAGTCTAGCATGAGCTGTTGCACTACAACATTGTTAACCATTGGTACATTGAACAGTTGTCCCCCTGACACCAGCATCAGCTTCAGGATAACTGCAACCCGTGTGTTGTGGAGTTCAGGTTTTTTTTAAGAACCAATTGAATTTCTAGCGTTAGACAGAAATCTGAATTCGCACGACCTGGAATTCTCAAGAGCCAAGGCTGGAAAGGGAAGAATGAGTTGGAATAAAGCCAAAAAAAAACATAAACACGCGGGGGCCGAAATTGCCTCCGGGGAGCGCTAACGAGGCGCAATGTTGTTTTCACCCAGGGGAGGGGGGATGTTAGCGCCTCTGGGAAATTGCCCCGGAGGTTTGGGGGGGACGCTGTCCCGGCAGCGCCGTGCCCTGCGATTAGTGCAACCAGCGCGACCCCTCACCGTCCTGTGCCAATCCCTCTGCACCCGTGGGGGGAAATTGCTCCAACGGGTCGCGAAGCTGCCAGACATCCGCCGCCGGGCCCCCTCCCCCCCCCCTCTTAAAGGGGAGGCCTTTACCGCCGCGGTCCGCCAGCTTTGTCGGCCGAACCTTGGGTCGGTCCGACAGTGGCGGCCATCGTGCAGCCGGCACTCTGCTTTGGGTGCCAGGCCCAGTCGATCGCCTCCCCGGGGGCCCAGTGGTGACCACCAATGGGTGCGCAGTGCGTAAACTGCAGAGTCCGTAAGGGGCCCTCCCCTTTAATGGAAGGGGAGGGGCGTTGTAGAGGATCAGCGCTATGCGGAGAATCTGCGCGGCACCAGAAGTATAATGTGGATAAATGTGAGGTTATCCACTTTGGTGGTAAAAACAGAGAGACAGACTATTATCTGAATGGTGACAGATTAGGAAAAGGGGAGGTGCAATGAGACCTGGGTGTCATGGTACATCAGTCATTGAAGGTTGGCATGCAGGTACAGCAGGCGGTTAAGAAAGCAAATGGCATGTTGGCCTTCATAGTGAGGGGATTTGAGTACAGGGGCAGGAAGGTGTTACTACAGTTGTACAGGGCCTTGGTGAGGCCACACCTGGAGCATTGTGTACAGTTTTGGTCTCCTAACTTGAGGAAGGACATTCTTGCTATTGAGGGAGTGCAACGAAGATTCACCAGACTGATTCCCGGGATTGCGGGACTGACATATCAAGAAAGACTGGATCAACTGGGCTTGTATTCACTTGAGTTCAGAAGAATGAGAGGGGACCTCATAGAAACGTTTAAAATTCTGACGGGTTTAGACAGGTTAGATGCAGGAAGAATGTTCCCAATGTTGGGGAAGTCCAGAACCAGGGGTCACAGTCTAAGGATAAGGGGTAAGCCATTTAGGACCGAGATGAGGAGAAACTTCTTCACCCAGAGAGTGGTGAACCTGTGGAATTCTCTACCACAGAAAGTAGTTGAGGCCAATTCACGAAATATATTCAAAAGGGAGTTAGATGTAGTCCTTACTACTCGGGGGATCAAGGGGTATGGCGAGAAAGCAGGAAGGGGGTACTGAAGTTTCATGTTCAGCCATGAACTCATTGAATGGCGGTGCAGGCTAGAAGGGCTGAATGGCCTGCTCCTGCACCTATTTTCTATGCTTCTATGTTTCTATGTTTCTATTCCGGAGATGAGGGGGTTACCTTATGATGATAGATTGAGTAGACAGGGTCTTTACTCGTTGGAGTTCAGAAGGATGAGGGGTGATCTTATAGAAACATTTAAAATAATGAAAGGGGTAGACAAGATAGAGGCAGAGAGGTTGTTTCCACTGGTCGGGGAGACTAGAACTAGGGGGCACAGCCTCAAAATACGGGGGAGCCAATTTAAAGTTGAGAAAGAATTTCTTCTCCCAGAGGGTTGTGAATCTGTGGAATTCTCTGCCCAAGGAAGCAGTTGAGACTAGCTCACTGAATGTATTCAAGTCACAGATAGATAGATTTTTAACCAATAAGGGAATTAAGGGTTACGGGGAGCAGGCGGGTAAGTGGAGCTGAGTCCACGGCCAGATCAGCCATGATCTTGTTGAATGGCGGAGCAGGCTCGAGGGGCTAGATGCCCTACTCCTGTTCCTAATTCTTATGTTCTTATGTTCTCATCAATGCGGCGCTGGGTGCTGGGCGCTAAAGGCCTCCCCTTTAAGAGAGGAGGGGCCCAGCGGCGGATGTCCACCAGCTTCACGACCCGTGGGGCAATTTCCCAGAGGCGCTGCCGTCCCGGAAGTGCCCCTCCATGGACGCTGAGCACCAGAGACAGCGGTCCGCTTCCTTTCCGCGTCGTGGGCGGGACTTTCAGGAAGGCCCCGGCAGGTTACCGCCCCCAATCGGAGCGAAGGGCAATTTCCAGCCTATGTATTTATATAGCACCTTTCCCATCCTCAGGACATCCCAAAGTGCTTTACAGTCAATGAAGTACTTTTTAAGTGTAGCCACTGTTGCAATGTGGGAAACATGGCAGCCAATCTACGCACAGCAAGCTCCCACAAACAGCAATGTGATAATGATGTTGATTGAGGGATAAATATTGGCCCCAGGACACTGGGGATAACTCCCCTGCTCTTCTTCAAAATAGTGGCCATGGGATCTTTTACATCCACCTGAGAGAGCAGGCGGGGCCTCGGTTTAACGTCCCATCTACAAGGCAGCACCCCCGACATTGGCTTCATTGGCTGTAAAGCACTTTGAGGCGTCCAGTGGTCGTGAAAGGTGCTATATAAATGCAAGGCTTTCTTTGTTGGTCTCCTGAAGGAGCAGATGCAAACGTCCTCTGTAACTGGGTTTTGGCCATTCCCATGCTGAATGAACGGCAGGAAGATGGAGGCAGAGAGAAATGTTGGGGGGTGGGGGGACGGTTAGAGAGAAGGTGTATCATTTAATAGGAAGTCTCATCTTTAAACATAAAATAAATAAGGAAAAGTGCAAGATTAAAGTTAAATGAGAACTAATCCAACAACAACAACTTATATTTATATAGCGCCTTTAACTTAGCAAAACATCCCCACGTTCTTCGCAGTAGCGTTATCAAAACACAATTTGACAGCGAGCAACATAAGGAAATATTTGGGCAGATAATCCAAACTGAAAGTTACAATTTATACAGGAATGGTGACAAGGGGGGAAGGAAGAAGGAAGAATATGTTTATCAGTGATTAATGAGCTGCTCAGACACAGTTAGAGGTTTATCAGCCACAGAAGCTGAAACTTTAAGAAATAGCTGGCCAGGCAGGAGAGAATTCCCTGACGTTCCCGGCGCCCGAGGGTTGATGAATTGGAAACTGTTGATAGGCAGTGGTTTACAATGGAGAACACAGACAGCCTAATGAAGGTCAGTCCTTGGGGATAGATTTGGACAAAAGGCTTTCAATCAAGCTAGGGAACCTCAATTATAACCTTCTGCCTCTCCCCACACTCTTCAATCCCACTTCAACTAAAGTGGAGTCTTCAAAATGATAGCGTTGTGTGCTTGAAGCATTTAACTGCCTTTGTGGTATTTTGTTCGGGTTCCTAATGACCCAAACTCAATTGACAAAAGACCTTATTATGGTTTAAAACTTTATGGGGCAGCCGCACCCCCCCACCGCCTCATCCCCCACACCCCGTGACTAAAAAGTGGAGTTATTTAGTTTTTTTCTCTGTCCCAATCCATGGGGCGGAGATTTGAGCAATAGTCAGCTCGATAACGCTTTTTCCCGCTCGGGGCGGTGTTGGTGGTGAACTGCAGGGTGGAAGTGCCCTTCGATCGGGGCGGACGTGAGCCGGAGTCGTCAGCGTGTCGCCGATGACGTCAGCGCGATGCCGACGTGCCGCGTCGGCTGACGGGGGGGGGAGGGGGGGGGGGGGAGAGCCGCTGCAATCTCTGCGGCCACGTTAGTGGCACCCGCTGGGCCGCCCGGGAGGGGTTTCGGCCGGGCCCGCCGGGCCTGGCACCCAGGAGGGAGTGCCGGGCTGCCTGTGGCTGAACCCGTGGCCGCCAAACTTGGAGGCGCCTGAGAAGTAAAAATAAAATGGCCACCGCGGCAGTCCACCCTCCCCTTTACGGGTGGGCGCGCCGCCCAGCCTCTGGCAGCGTCCCGCCGGGGAAAGCTGTCGGGGGCACCGAGCGGCGGCCAATCCGCTCCCATGGGGCCATTTCCCACGCGGGGCAGAAAGGGGGTCACCGCCTGTCGGTGCTGGTCCGGCACGTGCCCGATGGGGCGGCAACACCGGCGGTGCGGCGACGAGCACCGGTGGACAGAAAATGGAAGGCAATTTCAGAAATGTCGGTGACTCTGTGCCGACTGAGTGGTTAGGCTTTAAGAACCGAGACTGTCTCTTTACTCACACAGGCATGTCAATATAAATGGGCATTCGGTCAGGTCCAGATGTTAGACTGAAGTCATCACAGTATAAGAGACTGTGTTACATTCTAACAGGCAGTACCATTTCAGTTTTGGTGACGATTTTCACATGTCTCCGGATCTAAACGTGGCGTGGATATTTCACACACATCTAAATATAACCCTCTAATTAACTAAGGGGGATTTGCTTTGAAAAAGCATTTTATTGTACGGACATCATTATTGAGGAAGACTTGCTTCCACTCTAAAAGTGAGTTCTCAGGTGACTGTAGAGTCCAATACTGGAATTACAGTCTCTGTCACAGGTGGGACAGACAGCGGTTGAGGGAAAGGGTGGGTGGGCAGTCTGGTTTGCCGCACGCTCCTTCCGTTGCCTGCGCTTGTTTTCTGCGTGCTCTCGGCGACGAGACTCGAGGTGCTCAGCGCCCTCCCGGATGCTCTTCCTCCACTTAGAAACATAGAATCATAGAAAATAGGTGCAGGAGTAGGCCATCCGGCCCTTCGAGCCTGCACCGCCATTCAATAAGATCATGGCTGATCATTCCTTCAGTACCCCGTTCCTGCTTTCTCTCCATACCCCTTGATCCCTTTAGCCACCAGGGCCATATCTAACTCTGTCTTGAATATATCCAATGAACTGGCATCAACAACTCTCTGCAGTAGGGAATTCCACAGGTTAACAAATCTCTGAGTGAAGAAGTTCCTCCTCATCTCAGTCCTAAATGGCCTACCCCTTGTCCTACTACTATGTCCCCTGGTTCTGGACTTCCCATCGGGAACATTCTTCCTGCATCTAACCTGTCCAGTCATGTCAGAATTTTATATGTTTCTATGAGATCCCCTCTCATCCTTCTAAACTCCAGTGAATACAGGCCCAGTCGATCCAGTCTCTCCTCATATGTCAGTCCAGCCATCCCAGGAATCAGTCTGGTGAACCTCCGCTGCACTCCCTGAATAGCAAGAATGTCCTTCCTCAGATTAGGGGACCAAAACTGAACACAATATTCCAGGTGGGGCCTCACCAAGGCTCTGTACAACTGCAGTAAGACCTCCCTGCTCCTATACTCAAATCCCCACGCTATGAAGGCCAACATGCCATTTGCTTTCTTCACCGACTGCTGTACCTGCATGCCAACCTTCAGTGACTGATGAACCATGACACCCAGGTCTCGTTACACCTCCCATTTTCCTAATCTGCCGCCATTCAGATAATATTCTGCCTTTGTGTATTTGCCCCCAAAGTGGATAACCTCACATTTATCCACATTATACTGCATCTGCCATGTATTTGCCCACTCGCCTAACCTGTCCAAGTCACCCTGCAGCCTCCTAGCGTCCTCCTCACAGCTCACACCGCCACCCAGTTTAGTGTCATCTGCAAACCTGGAGATATTACACTCAATGCCATCATCCAGATCATTAATATATATTGAAAAGAGCTGGGGTCCCAGAACTGAGCCCTGCGGCACTCCACTAGTCACTGCCTGCCATTCTGAAAAGAACCAATTAATCCCCACTCTCTGCTTCCTGTCTGCCAACCAGTTCTCTATCCACATCAGTACATTACCCCCAATACCATGTGCTTTGATTTAGCACATAAATCTCTTGTGTGGGACCTTGTCAAAAGCCTTTTGAAAGTCCAAATACACCACATCCACTGGTTTATCCCTGTCCACTCTAACAGTTACATCCTCAAAACAATCCAGAAGATTTGTCAAGCATGATTTCCCTTTCATAAATCCATGCTGACTTGGACCAATCCTATCACTGCTTTCCAAATGTGCTGCTATTTCATCCTTAATGATTGATTCCAACATCTTCCTCACTACTGATGTCAGGCTAACTGGTCTATAATTACCCGTTTTCTCTCTCCCTTCTTTTTTAAAAAGTGGTGTTACATTAGCAACCCTCCAGTCCATAGGAACTGATCCAGAGTCGATAGACTGTTGGAAAATTATCACCAATGCATCCATTATTTCTAGGGCCACTTCCTTAAGTACTCTGGGATATAGACTATCAGGCCCTGGGGCGGTCTTTGGCCAGGGGCTCCCAGGTGTCGGTGGGGTTGTTGCATTTTATCAAGGAGGCTTTGAAGGTGTCCTTGAAACGTTTCCTCTGCCCACCTGGGGCTCGCTTGCGGTGTATGAGTTCCGAGTAGAGCGCTTGCTTTGGGAGTTTTGTGTCAGGCGTAGGAACATCGGAAATGGAGGAGACCAGTCAGCCCCTCGAGCATGATCCACCATTCTATTCAATCATGGCTGATTTGTATCCATCTAGCCACCTTGGTTCTGTAACCCTCAGAACCCTTGCAGAACCAAATCTATCAATCTCAAGTTTTGACATTTTTAATTGGCCGCTGGCCTCAACAACATTTTGGCCGAGAGGGAGTTCCAGATTCCCACTCCCATTTGTGTGAATAAGTGCTTCCTAATATCTGCGCTGAATGGGCAAACTCTAATTTTTAGGTTATGTCCCCTTGTTCTGGATTCTCCCCGCTAGAGAAAATAGCGTCTCTCTATCTAACCAATCAAATCCTTTAATCACCTTAAACACCTCCATTCAATCACCCCTTAATCTTCGATGCTCGAGGGAATACAAGTCTAGTCTATGTTGCATGTGCTTCAGGCAGACTGAAATACATGTCATTGTTGTTATGTAGGCAAATGTGGTAGCGATTTTGCATACAGCAAATTGCCACAAACAGCAATGTGGTGAATGGCTGGTTAATCTGGTTTTGGTACTGTTAGTTGCGGGAGGTATGTTGGCCAAGGCACTTGGATAAATTGCTGCTCTTCTTCAAATAGAGATATGGGATCTTTAATATCTACCTGAACTACCAGGAAAGATAGACTAGACTTTGGTTAAAGTCTCAAGGAAGGTTGACATCTCTGGTAGTGCAGCACTCCCCCAGAATTGTCATCATCATCATCATAGGCAGTCCCTCGAAATCGAGTAAGACTTGCTTCCGCTCTAAAAGTGAGTTCTCAGGTGGCTGTACAGTCCAATACTGGAATTGCAGTCTCTGTCACAGGTGGGACAGACAGTGGTTGAAGGAAAGGGTGGGTGGGGAGTCTGGTTTGCTGCACGCTCCTTCCGCTGCCTGCGCTTGCTTTCTGCACGCTCTCGGCAACGAGACTCGAGGTGCTCAGCGCCCTCCCTGGATGCTCTTCCTCCACTTAGGGTGGTCTTTGGCCAGGGACTGCCAGGTGTCGGTGGGGATGTTGCACTTTATTAAGGAGGCTTTGAGGGTGTCCTTGAAACGTTTCCTCTGCCAACCTGGGGATCGCTTGCCGTGTAGGAGTTCCAAGTAGGGAGTCTCGTGTCTGGCATGTGAACGATGTAGCCTGCCCAGCAGAGCTGAATAAGTGTGGTCAGTGCTTCGATGCTGGGGATGTTGGCCTGATCAAGGATGCTAACGTTGGTGCATCTGTCCTTCCAGGGGATCTGCAGGATCTTGCGGAGACATCGGTGCACTGGAGTGCCAGCCTGCATTACGAGATTAAATTACTCGTATTGGGTTTTCAACCACCAACTTTCTAATCTAGAGGCAAGAGTGTCAAACTGACAGAGTGACCTCCAGATATTTACCTTCAAAAAGTAATATTTCCCCCGGTTCTCATTAGTTACTCTTTCTTCACTACAAGTCTTCTATACTCCAAAAGCAAAACCATAAAAATTCCAGAAATGCACAGCAAGTTCATCAGTAACTTAAAGAGTTAGCACTTCATGTAGAGACCATAGGTAGAGATAGTCCCCCTTCCTCTTCTGAAGGTGTTGATACCTCACCAAAATGGACAATTTTCAGTTGTCAGCTTGAACAGCAAGTGCCAGCAGATGTTTCAACCAATGGGCTTCACTGCCAATCCCGACCCCACCTTTTTATTAATTCACTCACGGGGAGGTAGGCGTCGCTGACAAGGCCAACATTTATTGCCCGTTACTAATTGCCCTTGAGAAGGTCGTGGTGAGTCACCTTCTTGAATAAGTGGCTTGCTGGGCCATTTCAGAGGGCAGTTAAGAGTCAACCACATTGCTGTGGGGATCTGGAGTCACATATAGGCCCAGATCAGGTAAAGACGGCAGATTTCCTTCCCTGAAGGACATTAGTGAATCAGATGGGTTTTTACAACAATCCAGTAGTTTCATGGTCACCATGACTGATACTAGTATTTTTTTAATTCCAGATTTATTTAACTAACGGAATTTAAATTCCCCCAGCTGCCATGGTGGGATTTGAACACACGTCTCCAGATTATTACTCCTAGTTCTGCATTACTAGTGTAGTAACATAACCACTATGCTAACCTACCCAACATCGACACAGTTTCTAGCAGCGCTCATTGGAGAGTGATCAGGAGGGACTGAACTTTCCCCTTTCCCAGCACGGTGGGGGGCTAGTCCCAAGAACATACCCCTACTGTTACGCCATTTGCAATCAACTAACTCAACGGTAAGCGAGCATTGAACCTGGGATCTTCCGATTTGTATGGCTCAGCACCATAGCGCGCAATTCACTGATCCGTTAAATCATTGGTGGACTTTGTGAGTTAATGAGCCCGCTTCATACATGTACTCATTAGGTAAAGGATAAACTGTATGGTCTGAGGAAACAATTCTCCTTCCACCTGCTTTTTCTTCTTCCTTTTATTTAATTGTGCTGAAATTTTCTTGGGCCTCGACCTTGCTGTTGGAGCTCCTCGCCGCTCGCCGATCCTCCGTCCTCACCGCCCGCCGTTCCTCCGCTCCTTGCCCCCCGCCGACCGCAGCCCCCCCCCAGTCTCCGGTGTCACGTTTTTACCGGTTTCCTCACCCCCTCGCCGCCCGATGTCGATGGATTGGTGACGTCCGGTGGTTGGGCCGCCACCATCTAACTCAGAGAGGAAAGGTTTCAAGGAGGCCCTCAAAGCCTCCTTGAAAAAATGCAACATCGCCACTGACTCTCGGGAGTCCCTGGCCCAAGACCGCCCTAAGTGGAGGAGAAGCATCCGAGAAGGCGCCGAACACCTCGAGTATCTTCGCCGGGAGCACGCGGAAGCCAAGCGCAAACCGCAGAAGGATCGCTCGACAACCCAAGCACCCCACCCACCCGGCCCTCCGACCACCGTCTGCCCCACCTGTGACAGAGACTGTAGGTCCCACATTGGCCTCATCAGGCACCTGACAACTCATTTTAGTGTGGAAGCAAGTTATCCTCGACTCCGGGGGAACTGCCTAAGAAGAAAAATTTAATTGTCAACAATCACAGTGACTCACACTCGCCTTACACATCCTCCATTACCTAATGCAGTTTGCTGACCCTATCCACACCTTCCAATGTCAGCATTGGCAGGAGTGCGCAAACACTATTAACAGGAGAAAGATGATGTGTTCAATAAAAAGTGAGATGTACCATCTGTTTCCTACTGAGAACTGCTGAAAGTGATTCTGCAAGGGTGGCGTAGAGCTGCAAGTCATCTTTTAATCACACCACTTTAGTTCAAGTAGAACTAGTTCCAGCTGCCGTTATTGTGGAAGATGCCATGGTTGCGTTGTGGGTGAATTTCACAGCACTGTCAGTACGAAAGAACTTGGATTTATATAGCGCCTGTCACAACCCTCAGGATGTCCCAAAGTGCAGATAAGGCAACAAAGTGCTTTTGAAATGTAGTCACTATTGTTAATGTTGTGAACCACCCCAGTCAATTTGCACGTAGTAATGTCCCAGAAACAGCAATGAGATAAATGACTAGATGGCTGGCTCAGTGGTTGAGGGATAAATATTGTCCGAGACATTGGGAGAAACACCTCTGGTTTTTGTTGAATATACCATGAGATCTTTTACAGCCACCCAGGAGGGCAGGTGGGACCTCGGTTTACTGGATCAGACAGTACCTCCGATAATCCCTTGGTACTGCACTCAAGTATCAGACCAGATTATAAGCCCAAATCTCTGCAATTGGGACTTGAACCTGCTGACTCAAAAGCGAGAGCGCTACTCACTGATCCAAGGCTGACAGACGACAGGGCGGAAGGAGAGAATAGCGGCACTATAAGATGCATTCACGCACCGTCCACAGCAATGCTGAAGATGAGGGGATTCCCCAATCTTCTGGTGTAACTTTGGAGGTAGATCAGCGAGGAATGAGTTACCAAATCTGAACCAAACTCAGGGGTTCCATGATGGAGTATGAATGTACCACTGACTTAATCCCTGGCCCCAGCCACTAGTCAGTGGCTAGGGAACAGAATTTGTAGCGAGGGCTGAAGTCAAATGGCTTTGACCTTCCTAATATTTAACTGTAGAAAATTTATGCTCATCAATTACTGGATGTCGAACAAGCATAGGCAGTGGTCGAAAGAGGTGGTAGTGAGGTAGAGCTGGGGGTTGTCAGCATACATGTGGAACCTGGCGTGTTTTCGGATGATGTCGCCAAGGGGCAACATGTAGATGACAAATAGGAGGGGACCAAGGATAGATCCTTGGGGGAATCCAGAGGTAACGGTGTGGAGTGGAAAAATAAGCCATTGCAGGAGATTCTCTGGCTATGACTGCATAGATTAAAATGAAATTAGGTGAGGGCAGTTCCACCCAGTTGGACAACGGAGGAGAGGCTCTGGAGGAGGATGGTCCACCGTGTCAAAGGCTGCAGACAGGTCAAGAGGGAGGAGGAGAGATGTTTTACTGTGCTCACAGTCTCATAGGTTATCATTTGTGATTTTGATAAGGGCCTTTTCAGTGCTGTGGTAGAAGCAGAAACCTGATTGGAAAGTTTCAGGCATGGGAAAGGTTGGCACAGATTTTGGAGGCAGTAACACGTTCAAGGACTGTGAAGTGGAAAGTGAGGGTGAGATGGAGTGGTAGCTTGCAAGGACGGAAGGGTCAATTTTTTTGAGGGGGGGGTGGCGGGTGATGACGGCAGATTTGCAAGGGAGGGGAACAGTGCCTGAGGAGAGGGAGATGTTTACAATATCAGCTAGCATAGGGTCCAGGAAAGGAAGTTGCATAGTCGGTAATTTAGTGGGAATATAGTTGAGAGAACTGGAGCTTGGTCTCATGGCAAGATGAGCTCAGGGAGGGCATCAGGGGAGATAGGAGAGAAAGTAGCGAAAGATGAAAGTTCAGGGCAGGTGGCAACCTTGGGGGAAGTGTGGCTTGGAAATCATATCCTCTCATGATATCAACACATATACTTTCCAGCTGGAGTCTCTGGAATATGATCAGAAGCAGAAAGAAAGAACAAATTTGCATTTGCATAGAGCCTTTCACAAATTTAACACTTCACAGCCGATTAAGTATTTTAAAAAATGCCGTTGCTGCTACGATACAGGGAAAGGCCCCAACCTGCGTGAGAACACCTGCGGCAGGTCAGGGCCAGAAAAGGTGCAGAGGTACGGCAGCCCGGGAGCAGCGTGGAGGCCAATACAGGGAGCAGAGCGAACTGGTGCAGGAGGGTGATGGCAGCGAAGAGTGACGTCATCAAGATCCAGGACGGTGATTGGAGCAGGGGCAGATAGAGCAGGACCGGTGACAGACTGTGGAGGGAAGTGATTGGGGCCCAGGGGAGGCGTGTGTTCGGGGCCAGGGGCCCAGGGGCAGCACGGGCCCAGCCCACACTGCGATATGTGTGCGCACTAGCTCCATCCAGTCGTCTTGGTTAATCCTTGCCACTGGACCAAGACCTAGCTCGGTCAAGCCCGTGTGGTGGCTGGTGTGCAACGGCCACCCCACGTTAAAAAAAATCCACGCACAGGCATCTTCCACCCTTCAGGATGTAGTTCAGGATCCGGAATATTAGGTCCTTCATTGAAACACCTGGGAACTCATCCTTTTTTGGCGTGGAAGCAAGTCATCCTCGATACGAGGGACTGCCTATGATGATGATGGATGAATGTACACTTATTAGAAAATCTGCAACCTCATGTTCAAATCCCTCAACAACCTTGCCTCTCCCTATCAGTGTAACCTCCTCCGGCCCTCCGATAGCTCGGCATTCCTCCAACTCTGGTCTATTGTGCCTTCCCCACTTCCTTTGCTCCACCATTGGCAGCTGTACCTTCAGCTGCCTAGGCCCCAAGCTCTGGAATTTCCTCACTAAACTCTCCGCCTCTCTCCTCCTTTAAGATGCTTCTTAAAACGTGCCTCTTTGACCAAGCTTTTGGTCACCTGTCCTAAAGCCTCCTTCTTTGGCTCGGTGAGACTCTTTGTCCTACTACTCACTTGTGAAACACCTTGGGACGTTTTACCATGTGAGAGGTGTTAGATAAATGCAAGTAATTGTGTCGTCAGCTTGACTGAGCCGAAGGCAGAAACACCCGTGAGTCAGATGGTTTCGCTTCACTTCAGAATCTGAATTCCTGATCTAAGCGGAGACTTGGTGAACCATATACAGTAGACACCTCAAATCCCTGGAGAAATACCACCAACGCTGTCTCTGCAAGATCTTGCAAATCCCCTGGGAGGACAGACGCACCAACGTCAGTGTTCTCGATCAGACCAACACCCCCAGCATCGAAGCACTGACCACACTCGACCAGCTCCATTGGGCGGGCCACATTGTCCGCATGCCCGACACGAGACTCCCAAAGCAAGCGCTCTACTCGGAACCCCTACACATCAAGCGAGCCCCAGGTGGGCAGAGGAAACGTTTCAAGGACACCCTCAAAGCCTCCTTGATAAAGTGCAACATCCCCACCGACACCTGGGAGTCCCTGGCCAAAGACCGCCCTAAGTGGAGGAAGAGCATCCGGGAGGGCGCTGAGCACCTCGAGTCTCGTCACCGAGAGCATGCAGAAAACAGGCGCAGGCAGCGGAAGGAGCATGCGGCAAACCAGACTCCCCACCCACCCTTTCCCTCAACCACTGTCCCACCTGTGACAGAGACTGTAATTCCCGTATTGGACTGTTCAGTCACCTGAGAACTCACTTATAGAGTGGAAACATGTCTTCCTCGGTTTCGAGGGACTGCCTATGATGATGATGCAGTACTCAGGGAGTGCTGCATTAGTGGAGGTGCTGACTTCAAGGTAAGGCATTAAACTAAAACCTTGCCTGCTTGGCTCGGGGGAATACTAAAGAACATGTCCCATTTTCTGCTTATCACCAAAAACAAACTTAACATGTCATTAATCTCATTTCTATTTCGGGCCTTCGCTGCATGCGAATTGCCTCCTTCATTTGTTTTGTCACTGCACTCCAAAGTAATTTATTTGGTGCATAACATAAGAAATAGGAGCAGGAGTAGGTCATCTGGCCCCGAGAGTCTGCTCCGACATTCACCTTTATTTGGGGGGAGTACTTTACAGAGAATGTTTTTTATGTTTTTGTGCCAAGTTTTATTTACAAGGAGGCTTCTCTTAGAGCACTCCAAAGCCAGCTCTTTAGCAATGGATTTTCAGTTGCTCATCTAACGTAGCGCCCCAAGAGAGGTGTGGAACACTTCTCTTCGCTCCTATGGCTGATCTTTGACCTCAGTTCTGCTTTCCCGCCCAATCTCCATATCCCCCTGGAGTCTGAAAATCTATCTTTCTCAGCCTTGAATATACTCAACGATTCAGCATCCACAGCTCCCTGGGGCAGAGAATTCCAAAGATTCACAACCCTCTGAGTGAAGAACTTCCTCCTCACCTCGGTCTTAAATGGCCGAGCCCTTATCGTGACTGTGCCCCATCGCTGTAGACTCGCCAGCCAGGGGAAACTTCCTCTCAACATCTACCCTCTCAATGCCCTTCGAATCTTGTATGCTTCAATGATATCACCTCTCATTTCTTCTAAACTCCAGAGAGTAGAGATCCATTCTACACAATCTCTCATCATAGGACAACCCTCTCATCCCGAGGAATCAATCGAGTGAACCTTGGTTGCATCGCCTCCAAGGCAAGTATATCCTTCCTTTGACAAGGAGACCAAAACTGTGCACAGTACTCCAGTTGTGGTCTCATCAAGGCCCTGTACAATTGCAGCAAGACTTCCTTACTCTTATACTCCAACCCCCTTGCAATGAAGGCCGACATGCCATTTGCCTTCCTTGTTGCTTGCTGTACCTGAATGCCAGCTTTCTGTGTATCTTGCACAAGGACATCCAAATCTCTCTGAACACCAACATTTAAAGTTTCTCACCATTTAAAAGAATATTCAGCTTTTCTTCCTACCAAAGTGAATAACCTCACATTTTCCTACATTATATTCCATCTGCCACCTTACTGCCCACTCACTCAGTCTATCTAAATCCCTTTGCAGACTCTTTTGTGTTCTCCTCACAGCTTACTGTCCCACCGAGCTTTGTAAACACTTTTCAGACACTTTAACATAGTAAAACATCCCATGGCATTTCACGGTAGTGTAATAAAACAAAAATTTGCCACCAAGCCACATAACAAGAAATTACTGCAGATGAGCAAAAGCTTGGTCAAAGAGGAAGGTTTTAAGGAGCGTCTTAAAGGAGGAAAGGGAGGCAGTGACAAGGATAGAGAGGCAGGGAGTTCCAGAGCTTGGGGCCTCAGCAGCTGAAGGCACGGCCACCAATGCTTGAGCGATTATAATCAGGGATGCTCAAGAGAGCAGAATTAGAGGAGCGCAGACATCTCGGGGGGTTGTGGGGCTGGAGGAGATTACAGAGATAGGGAGGGGCGAGGCCATGGAGGGATTTGTAAACAAGAATGAGAATTTCAAAATCGAGGCGTTGCTTAAAACCGGGAGCCAATGTAGGTCAGTGAGCACAGGGGGTGATGGGTGCCGATATATCGTGGGCCGCCCCGACCTGTGTGAGATCACCACCGCAGGTCGGGGCTATAAATAGAGCTGGAGCGCCGGACCCTGGAATATCGTGGCGGAGGTGCGGCGAATGAGGATACGGAGTCCACGGGCCTGCCCACACTGCGATATGTGCGAGCACTAGGTCCATGCAGCTGAGAAGGTCTCCAGTTGTCCTGGTTTAACCCTTGCCACTGGACCAAGGCCGAGCTCTGTCAAGCCCGTGTGGTGGCTGATGTGCAACGGTCACCACACGTTAAAAAAATCCACGTTAAAAAAATCCACGCACAGACATCTTCCACCCCCTCAACTGGAGTTCAGGACTGGAACATCGGGTCCTTCATTGAAACATCTGTGAACTCTTGTGGAAGCAAGTCATCCTCGTTTGAGGGATCGCCTATGATGATAATGGGTGACATGACTTATACATCTATCTTTTTCCACAATCTAGATCTAGATCTACTCTACTAACTCAACACAGTGCAGGAAGCACACATACTCTGCACTCAATTACATCGCTTAGCCGAAGGAATGATCCAGTGTCCAGTTAATCAAAAGTAAAAACACATTCACTTGTAGATAATTTAACTAAAGAGCACAGTATGTTAATTTTGCCCTTTGTACCGAATTCAATCAGTACCAGGGGTATTTGGTTGAATATGTATAATCTATCAACGGTGTGATAAAGAGTTCAGTCAACTTAATGCACTGTAAGCAAATACGTCAACAAGATGTGTTATTTCCAGCACAAATTATCCGTGATAATCAAGTTAAAGGGATCCTGGAATAAATTCATTGAGGTACAGCATAGCCCAGCGCACTGAAACCAGTGGATTGAACCCCAGCTCTGCAATCCCAACCCTCTGCATCCCCCGCCTTGCCACCAAGTGCACTGCGTCCCAGTCATAGAAACATAGAAACATAGAAAAAAGGTGCAGGAGTAGGCCATTCGGCCCTTCGAGCCTGCACCACCATTCAATAAGTTCATGGCTGATCATTCCCTCAATACCCCTTTCCTGCTTTCTCTCCATACCCCTTGATCCCTTTAGCCGTAAGGGCCATATCTAACTCCCTCTTGAATATATCTACTGAACTGGCATCAACAACTCTCTGTGGCAGGGAATTCCACAGGTTAACAACGCTCTGAGTGAAGACGTTTCTCCTCATCTCAGTCTTAAATGGCCTACCCCTTATCCTAAGACCATGTCCCCTGGTACTGGACCTCCCCAACATTGGGAATATTCTTCCCGCATCTAACCTGTCCAGTCCCGTCAGAATCTTATATGTTTCTATGAGATCCCCTCTCATCCTTCTAAACTCCAGTGAATAAAGGCCCAGTTGATCCAGTCTCTCCTCATATGACAGCCCAACCATCCCTGGAATTAGTCTGGTGAACCTTTGCTGCACTCTCTCAATAGCAAGAACGTCCTTCCTCAGATTAGGAGACCAAAACTGAACACGATATTCCAGGTGAGGCCTCACTAAGGCCCTGTACAACTGCAGTAAGACCTCCCTGCTCCTATACTCAAATCCCCTAGCTATGAAGGCCAACATACCATTTGCCTTCTTCACCGCCTGCTGTACCTGCATGCCAAACTTCAATGAATGATGAACCATGACACCCAGGTCTTGTTGCATCTCCCCTTTTCCTAATCTGCCGCCATTCTGCCTTCGTGGTTTTGCCCCCAAAATGGATAACCTCACATTTATCCACATTATACTGCATCTGCCATGCATTTGCCCACTCACCTAACATGTCCAAGTCACCCTGCAGCCTCTTAGCGTCCCCCTCACAGCTCACACCGCCACCCAGTTTAGTGTCATCTGCAAACTTGGAAATATTGCACTCACTTCCTTCATCCAAATCATTAATGTATATTGTAAAGAGCTGGGGTCCCAGCACTGAGCCCTGCGGCACTCCACTAGTCACTGCCTGCCATTCTGAAAAGGGCCCGTTTATCCCGACTCTCTGCTTCCTGTCTGCCAACCAGTTCTCTATCCACGTCAGTACATTACCCCCAATACCATGCTCTTTAACTTTGCACACCAATCTCTTGTGCGGGACCTTGTCAAAAGCCTTTTGAAAGTCCAAATACACCACATCCACTGGTTCTCCCTTGTCCACTCTGCTAGTTACATCCTCAAAAAATTCCAGAAGATTCGTCAAGCATGATTTCCCTTTCATAAATTCGTGCTGACTTGGACCGATCCTGTCACTGCTTTCCAAATGCTCTGCTATTTCATCCTTAATGATTGATTCCAACATTTTCCCCATTACTGGGTCCCCTGGATCCCAGCTCTATGCCACAACCCACTGCACCCCAGTCCTCTGGATCCCAGCTCTGTATCCCGAGCCCACTGTACCCCAGCCCGCTGCACTGAACATGCACTCCCCCCACCCCCAGTTCACTGACAGTGCACCCCCCTGGTATTCAACTCCCCAATATGAACAAATGGCATCACTCATCTCTGGTACGCTCCGTTGGCAGAAAAATTGACCCCAAACCTCTCAAACCCATGACCTCTACTACTTAGAAGGACAAGGGCAGCAGGCGCATGGGAACACCACCACCTCCACGTCCCCCTCCAAGTTACACACACCATCCTGACTTGGAAATATATCGACGTTCCTTCATTGTCAATGGGTCAAAATCCTGGAACTCCCTCCCTAACAGCACTGTGGGAGCACCTTCACCACACGGACTGCAGCGGTTCAAGAAGGCGGCTCACCACCACCTTCTCGAGGGCAATTAGGGATGGGCAATAAATGCGGGCCTTGCCAGCGATGTCCATGTCCCAGGATCGAATGACAAGAAACATCAGCAACTATCAAAGTAAGTGCAAAGTTCATATTAAAACAGCACCATCTGAACCTCTTGAACAAATATTAAATCATTTCTATTGTTCCCCATAAAGTCAATACTCCACAGAGGCGTTGCTTTGTGTTCATTCAGGATTTGTATATTTTCCCAGTGATTGACTCAGTCAGGAGTTCAAAAAAGGAACGCTTCATAAGCTTTAAATTACAAGAGTCATAAATAAGTTACAAGATTTTTTTAATGCCTCGGTCATCGTTTCTTGTAAATAAACATAGAAACAGAAATTAGGTGCAGGAGTAGGCCATTCGGCCCTTCGAGCCTGCACCGCCATTCAATAAGATCATGGCTGATCATTCACCTAGAATCCTATTTTGTTGTCTCAGCGCTTCGAAGACAAACTGACAAGGTTAACTTAAGGCGTGAAAAAGAAAAATGGCTGGTAATCAAATGTTTTGCTGCGGCGAAATGCAACTCCAATTTTCCCTTCAAAAAGGGTGCAGCACGATCGACTTTTATGGGTTACTGGGATTAAAATGATGCTGATCAGTAAATCCAAAATGGCTCGCTCACATCCCCATTTGCGACGTCTTATGTCCGAGTCCCTCAAAGTCAGCCGCACCTCCCAATATGTCTGCGGCAATGTCAAAATATTTTGCCAGAAAAGCATCTTCTTTGTCACCAGGACAGCTACCCTGGAGCAGCGTTGATGAGTATTTCTACTGGCCTTGTGATTCATTGCCTGTTCCGTCAAAAAGTACTGTGTCTTTCAAGGCAACAGAAAATGGTGTTGATATATATTTATGAATCCAAGCAGTGGATTTTCAGCTCCTCTCCGCTCCGTTTTTCGTCCCGGAGTGGCGGCATGGCGGGGGCGAGGTGTTCTGGGCGCGCGGACAGCCTCCAGCGCCCCGCTGTGATTCTCGGGTCTGGTTTAGCAACGGTGCGGAGCAGCACCGCCCGGAAGAGCTGTGCCCGGTGTGCAAAGCCCCCGGTTGTGACACCGCCGCGAGTGTTGACTCTTGCTCGACCCCTCCGCCCCGCGGCGCACCCCGCACTGACCGCCTGGGAAATCAGGGCGGTCCAACGCTGCCGGCAGCGGAGAGGTGAGTAATGACTCCTAAGGTAACTGCAGTTGTTTTTTTCTTTCAATTTTTTTCTGCGATTTGTGTTGTGATGGCGCGGGCAATGTTTTGAGAATGTTTTTGTGAGGTTTTTTTTAGGGTTTTGTTCCCCCCCCCCCAAGCGTCTCTCGGAGCGCTCCCGGTCCGGCTCGTTAGCTCGGGAGTTTTCCCCCGCTAGCGCCCAAGAGAGGTGTACAACATAGAAACATAGAAAATAAGAGCAGGCCATTCGGCCCTTCGAGCCTGCACCGCCATTCAATATGATCATGGCTGATCATGCAACCTCAGTACCCCACTCCTGCCTTCTCTCCATACCCGCTGATCCCTTTAGCTGTAAGGGCCACATCTAACTCCTTTTTGAATATATCCAACGAACTGGACTAAACAAATTTCTGTGGTAGAGAATTCCACAGGTTCACAACTCTCTGAGTGAAGAAGTTTCTCCTCATGTCGGTCCTATATGGCTTACCCCTTACCTTTAAACTGTGACCCCTGGTTCTGGACTTCCCCAACATCGGGAACAATCTTCCTGCATCTAACCTGTCCAATCCCGTCAGAATTTTATACGTTTCTCTCATTCTTCTAAGTCCCAGTGAATATAAGCCTAGCCAATCCAGTCTTTCCTCATATGTCAGTCCTGCCATCCCGGGAATCAGTCTGGTGAACCTTCGCTGCACTCCCTCAATAGCAAGAATGTCCTTCCTCAGATTAGGAGACCAAAACTGTACACAATATTCCAGGTGAGGCCTCACTAAGGCCCTGTACAACTGCAGTAAGACCTCCCTGCTCCTATACTCCAATCCCCTTGCTATGAAGGCCAGCATGCCATGTGCCTTCTTTATGCCTCCTTACCGCTGCGCCCCTTGACTCAGGGCCCAGCTGCCCACTGTTACTTACTGAGATGCAAACTGTTCGCAGGCGCAAACTTTACCTCCTCACTGCCATCATCGCCCCAAAAACTGAAAACCCAGCCTCTCGAATCATAGAATAGTACAGCACAGAAGGAGGCCATTTGGCCCATCGAGTCAGTGCCGGCTCTTCCGAAGAGCTATCCAATTAAGTTCCACTTCCCCGCTCTTTCCCCAGATCCCCGCGAGTTTTTCTCCTTCAACAGTTTATATTGAATCTGCACCCACCATCCTGTCCATTCCAAATCCTAACCACTCGTTGCATAAAAAAGCTTCCCTTCATGTGGCCTCCGGTTCTTTTGCCAATCACCATAAATCTGTGCCTCTGGTTATCGACCCTTCAGCCATTGGAAACAGTTTCGTTACTCTATGGTCAGGCGTGAACATACATTACCCAATAGAAAACAGACTTGGAATTGTTGGGTCTTCAAGATAAAAAGGCTTCAGTTTAAATATTATTACTACAATAATATAATGAATCCAAGATCACAAAATACAGCAGTTCACTCAAAGCAAGATTTCAAATTGCAAATGCTGCAGCAGTAACACTTGTTAATGGTGTGCTATCTCTTTTTGGACCCTCAGGAGCTTATCCAGCGAGCGGGTTTGTTGACGTTAGGTCAGCGCTGAGTCAATTGATCTCATGAAGGTAAAAACGAAAGAGCACTATAATTGGTCTGGATTAAGGAGGGGGAAGAGAGGAGGAAAAGAAACACAATACGTGAATGATAAATTGGGCTGATCTGTGGTTCCCACTGTAATAGATGCACCTGTGTGTATGCTCATAGCCGGGGTGTCCCTGGAGATGGAGCACACGGTGTCCACCGGTACACTCGCGGCCTTCCGTGAGAGGTGGGCGCCGGAGGGATTGGAGTGCAGCATTACCCCCGGCAACCAAATTTTAATTTGATGGTTTTTGTCGAAAGTTTAATTTGTTTATTGTGCTGGTTTTAGTGCCCCCCCTCCCCCCCGCATTTTAGCAGGGGGCACTTGTATAATTTGTGTTTTTAGTGCCCTGAAAACAAAACAAAAAACAAGGGGTCACTTGTTTGAAAGTGTTTGGAGTGACCCCCCCTTTAATCAGGGGGCACATGTTTTAATGATTTCATTGTTCACAACAAAATAGTTGTAGAGCTGTTGAAGAGAACAGAATTATAATTGGATTTTACACGGTTCCCTTTTAGGTTTATTAGTTAATTTGTGGGGTTTTGTTGCCCTTACAAAAGGGAGCACTTGGCTTCATATTATACAGGCAACTCTCGACTGTCCGTTGCAACGGTAAACCGTTGTAACGGCATTTAAAATTCCGTGTGTGTGACCTCACTTTGAAACTCTGATGTTCCTTTCGAATGTTGCCTGTTGAGCCTTGCTTTTAAGCGCTCTGCCTTGCCTCAGCTCCCGTTGCTGCTCGCACACAGGTCCACTGCCTCTCATAATTCATTAAAGTGCCATGAACAGTTACAGGAAGTAATCAAACAAGCCTAATGGACTTTAGATCCAGAGGACTAGAATTCAAGGATTAGAAGATATGCTACAGCTATTGGTTAGAGCACATCTGCAGTACCGTAAGCATTAACTGTAATGTCAACTCGCTCTAACGGAGAAATCGTTTACCCGGCACAGTCCAATCCCCAAGGGACCTGGATAATCGAGAGTTGCCTGTAATTAAAATAGTTGTAGAGCTGTTGAGTTGTGAGTAGCTTAGCCAGTCGCGTGATGTTCACAAGACTCAATAAAACCCCAGCCAGTTGGGTTCGGGGGATCCACGATGGGGCAGGTGATTGTGAACCTGGTGGATGAACTGCGAATGTGTAGTGTGATTGTTAAACCTTTGCTAATAAACCAACTCGTTGTTAATAGCAATGTATTACTATGAATTCTTCAGCAAAGAACCCATGAAGCGCATATATTACAGCCACCACAGTCAAATAATGACGAGTGGGATGCGATACTGAAGGAACGTGGGATCTGTGAGCTTGAACCTCAGAGTCTATTTTACTGTCACACTCCTCTGTTCTTCCTCAAATAGTACAGTGGGATCTTCAAAGTCTTCACCAGAAAGGCAGACAGGACTTTGGTTTAACATCTCATCTGAAAAACCCCACTCTCCCAATATCTCTTGTTTTTCCTCCCTCAACCAACACCACCAAAAGGCAGATTAACTGGGATCTCTCTGATTGCAAACTGAATTCTGTGTTTGCCCACGTAACCACACTCACTATAGTTTAAAGTCATTGGGCTAGAACCTCCGCTTTTGTGCTCATCGCCCAAAAATGGGCGTTATTTCCGATGTGGGCGGTAAAAAAGGGTTTTCAGATTGCCGGCTTCTCACCCATTCTCAATATACCTAGTTTACATTTTTGAAAATGGGCGTTACTGTGAGCGATATCAAGTGGGCGGTAGGGTTAAATTTTTTTTGACCTTCTGCCGTAAAGTGTGGCCATCCTTAGCAATGGCATGGCAACGCTCGATTCTCGTGTTTCTGGAGGTCAAGGGTCACCATGACATGCGCAGAAGAGGAGACAGAGAGAGAGGGGGCTCAGAGGGACTGAAGGCGTGGCTGGGTGTGGTGTGGCTGCTTTGGGAGGAAGGAGGGAGACTTTAGAGTTTCACAGCAAGTAGGCAAACAACAAGTAGCTGTTACCAGCCACATATTTGACCAAATTTGGCCTATAATGGAGGGAGAGGAGGAGACATAACAGCACGTTGTGGAGACTGATGCTGGAGAGAGCAGTGAGGTGGGAGAGGAACACATTGGAGGCCGCAAAAGAGCCAGGAGGTTCTCAGACGAGGCAAATTCCTCCCTCCCGCAGGAGGTCGAGCCACGTTGGGGTGATTTGACACAGGGAGGGCGTGGGAAGCCCACCCCAAAGGCCTACCAGAGGATATAGACCGAGATAGTAGAGGTGGACTCGTCAGCGACCAACAAGGTGCGTGAGGGCAACCAATGCCGCAAACGATGGAATCACCTTGTGGGATCTGCAAAAGTATTAGATTGATTTACATGTACTTATGTATTTATATAATTTGATTTGTAACAGTCATGAGTGACTATCAGCCGATGTGAGGTCTTGCACTATTACCGGGAATGTTTTACTCAAAGCCTGCGGTCACGGTGTACATCTTTAGGTAAAGAATGATAATAATCATAATAATCATGATTACATCTGTCGGTTATGTGTTGTATCAGTCTCTGTGACAGTACCTCACAATGATATCACGCAATGATCTCATGCCATGTCGTCCTGTCACCTTTTACAGAAGAAGTTATGAGGTCCGTGTAGAGGCGAATGGGTGGGGGGCCACCAGTCTCCAGCGACATCACTGAGATGGAGGAGCGGGTGCTCGCACTCGTGGAGAAGCACCCCCAGACAGCCATGGACGCATCTGCAGACCCTGAAGTGATGCCACGTGAGTAAAGCTTACACCATTGCGTGATGTAAAGTCAATAGATGCCACACCCACTCATATCCGAACAATCATATATGACAGATGATTTCTAAAAGTGTCATAGAAATAATGCTGGCCGAATGAAAATCATTGCAATGCACAATGTGTTGAAGGTCATGAAATGTGATGTCTGCGATGATTTTGAGAGCAGTGGTGATTCTGTCGTGCATATGCTGTGTGTAGCGCTGGACTCACCTTGTCACCCTAGCACCCCCTTCTCCTCTAATAACCTCATTTGTGTCTTGCAGCTCAGCCAGCAGCGTGGCCCCAGGCAAGGCCACAGAGGCCAGAGGGTGGGGGCGCGGGGCAGGAATCGGCGGATGAACCTACTACATCTGGTGCTGAGGGGCTCCGATTGTCGCCCGTCAATCTGCTGGGTCTGTTCTCGATGGATGAGAGCGTGGACTTCGAAGAACCTGCATCGCCACGCTCCACAACCCATTCCACCCCCAAGGCCATCTAGTGGTCCTCCAGTCATTCCCGCCTCCATTCTGGAGGTGCCAGCCCCAAGCACCTCTCCACAGAGCACCCAATTTGTCCCCAGGACGGCGCCAACCCCGCGGAGGCCTCGTGGACGCGGCAGGTCTGTTCCATGAGCGCGACATGAAAGCGGAGAGATGGTACAGTTGTCCCAGAGGACTGTAGACATTGGTGACCAGCTCATTGAAGCATTGGGGGGGCATATCCCGACATCTGGCCACCATGACCGAGTACATTCGGCGCATGGCGGAGTCCCTGGATGTGATAGCCAGGAACACTGCTGCCACAGGGCTCCCAGTGGTCCCCGAACATGGCACTCCACACCTAGGTTCCGCACCCCCACTGCGAATGACAGATGAGAGCAAGGACCAAGATCCTGTTTCTGCATCAGAGAATGCTGCCTCCTCGGCAGCCCCCGCTCCCGTAACCGTGCAACCAACCCACCTGTCTTCATTCCCCCCCCCAATGAGGCACCGCCTGAGGAGCTCCTCGGCCAGGCATTGTGGAGCGAGGAGGGGAAGGGGTAGAGGTGGGGAGAAGAAGGAGAGGGGGAAGGAAAGTGAGGTGCATGTACGCACGCAATGGCTGTGTTATATCTCCATCTGGATGTATGCAATTTATCGCAATGTATGGCGGCTGGGACCATGCTCCTGCTTTGCCTTTGTATTCTGTGTTGGTGGACATGTTGAACATGTGATTTATGTCAATGTTCAAAAAAGTGGGGTGTGGGCAGGGGTTGGGTATTATTGGCTGTGATACTTATGGTTTCAGACCAATGTTGGTATTAAACTTTTGTTATTGAACATAACCTTGTTGCGCATTGTCTCAGATAGCTGGACCATTACACACTGGCGATTCCTTACCGTGAAAGGGTTAAATACAACTTAACTATCAATCAAGGTAAACTTTAACTGGCACCAAGGTGATGGGCACCATTGATGTCTGAGCTGCACACACACAGCAGTGTGTCAGCGTTGTCACTCACATCAGTGCTCTTTCAGGCAAATCTTTCCGATATCAGCTCCTCACGTAAGAGTGGGATTTAACAAATGCCAGCCACACTGCTGGAGTTCGTTCCGATTAGTTCCACTTTTTGTGTGCGTTTTTTTTGAGCGAGCGATATTGTGGGCGATATGTGTGCGAGGTGGTGAAATTGACGCTGGGCGATTTCCATGGCCGCTAGTTTGGGTAAATATGCTCTTTCCGACAAAAAACGGTGGGTGGGTGTTAATATTGAATCTCGGCGTTAATTCCATGCGGAAAGTAACGCTGGACATTGAACTTGGCCATTCTGCTGATTCCGGCTGGGACCATGCTCCTGCTTTGCCTTTGTATTCTGTGTTGGTGGACATGTTGAACATGTGATTTATGTCAATGTTCAAAAAAGTGGGGTGTGGGCAGGGGTTGGGTATTATTGGCTGTGATACTTATGGTTTCAGACCAATGTTGGTATTAAACTTTTGTTATTGAACATAACCTTGTTGCGCATTGTCTCAGATAGCTGGACCATTACACACTGGCGATTCCTTACCGTGAAAGGGTTAAATACAACCGAGCGGCGATATTTTTCTCAACGTTAAGCCCATTGGGAAAATAACGCTCAACGATAAGTCACCTAAAAAAGCCATCAGTTTCCATTTTGTGCCAGAATGGGCGATATATGGGCGTTATACTTAATTTGAGCGGTTAAATGGGCGTTAAGTGGGCATTAAGCATGCAAAAAAAGTGGTGGTTCTAACCCATTAACTGTACACAAGGCTGTCGAGATGTTTCTAAGACAATCCTACGGTAGTGCTTGCAGTGCTATATAAATTATCAAAGCTTTTATGTTTTTCGGGAAGCCATGTTCGGCCATCTTCTTGATGACATTAGCTGGCATGTTCTCGGTGACCTATCACACACACAGGGACACCACGTGTAGGTTGTCATCAGTGGATGTGAAGCTAAACGCCGCCGTGAGGTTGGTGGCAGGGTCGCTAAAGTCCTCTCCAACCGAGTGGCTCCTGGTACGGTCCCTCATTGCCGCACCCGCCATTTTCCGCAACGCCACCGCGCTCCGTGAGATGGAAAAAAAAAATCACCAGAAACACCGGCCTTCCCGTTTACCAGGACTTGGAAAAAAAACACCAGGAAAGCGTTCCGGCAATTCTGGGAAGGACGCGACTGCTGCCAAGAACCGGGACTGCGCACGCGGGCTGCTGGTTCGTCACGGGAGCAGGCTCGGTAAAAAATATAATCTAAATGCCGGGAAGGAACGGGAAAAATGTCGAAGAGGGAGCAAGGAAAATGTCGGGAGAGTGCTGGCTGCTTCAAAAATGCCGGTCAAAAATGTTCTGTGGAAAAAAAAACAAGCTTTCGGTTCCAGATTGATGCGCAGTGTGCTTCTGTACAGCTTCTGGTCGTTGGCAGCAGTCACTCTGCTCTGGGAAACAGCGGCCAATATTGACGCAGCCGGTATCGATCCACTATCCAGATGGGCGGAATCGTGGGACAAATGCAGCATAAATTACCAACACCTCCTCACTGACCCCATAGCAGAGGTCCCTGGCTTCGATCTCCCTTGGAGACAGTGGGCAGCAAGCGCCCGACCCAACCCACACGGGGCACAGATGCTGCGCCCACCTGCCCCACACGTGGAACGTGAGGGACGGCCCAAAGTGCGTCTGTGGCCGTGAGTCCCAGACCCTGGAACACGTCACATCGACCTGTCCACTGAGACCTGTTGCAGGGCGGGAGGCATCTCATTTCTCCACTCGGCATCTCAGGAGGCCGTCGAACGGAGAGACAATCTAGACATCCCATAATAAGCTTTTCCCACCGTACGAAATAACATATAAATGATGAGATGCTTTCATTTTCAAATCGATCCATAACTGCGTCGAACGCTTTGCGGCCCGATAGTGAAATATTAAACATGGCTAGTGTTATGTATGTAAACCTGTAATTGCCATGTCTAACCACCAGAGGCCCTATCCCCTGGAGTCCCAAGGGATCCCACAATCCCTTGGGAGACCTGTATATAAGGAGGCCTCACAGGCTGGAGAGGCACTCTGAGATCTGTAATAAAGGACTGCGGTCACACCTTCCTTTAAGCTCGCAGTATCTAGTCTGCCTCGTATTCACACCGACTCGTTCACTAACATTATTGGCAGGAGGAACTTCCCTCTGATGTTGCTTTTCAAAGGAACCCTGCGGGCAAACCTCTTGAAAATAAATTATGAAGAAACAAGTTTTAAATGGGGCGGAAATTGCCCACCCCTGTAAACGAGGCACACTGACCGGTTTCGGTGTGTCCGGCCATCCTGTGCATTGGGGAAATTCAGCATTTCTGGGATCTTATCCGAGCAGGGTGGAAGTGTCATCATGCTGGGGGCAGAAATGGGGGTGAGGCTGTTAGTCATCAGTGCCAGGCTGATGACATCATCGCGCTGGCGCGTCACATTGTCCCTCCCCTTCAGTTAACTTCTGTGAACTTTAGTGGCAAACGCTGGGTCACCAGGGAGGGTTTCGGACAGGCTAGCGGCCTGGCACCCAAGAGGGGATGGCAGGGGTCCTGTTGACGGCCCGGCCGAACCCGTGGCTGTAATTGTCGGGACGGACCTTGAAAAAACAAATGAACATGGCGACCGCGGCAGTGCGCTGTCCCCTTGAAGGGCAGCCGAACCGCCATTTCACCGCGAGTGCACCGACACAGAAAGCTGTCGGGGGCACCGATCGTCGGTGGGGCCACTCCCGCGGGGCAATACCGGGAAAGGGGCCATTTCCTGAGGGGCAATTTTGCGAGAGGGTCCCCGCCGGTCGGTAAGGGGTCGGTGCGTGCACGCCGAGGCGGGAAAACCGCCCCGGCAGGACGGTCCCGGACACCGCTCCAAAACTCACGAAGGGCAATTTTACAAAATGGCGGTCCCTCCGCAGAGAGTTGGCGGCAAATCCCGCCACCCTGTGGCCGCCCCTTTCGGGCAGACAGATGCCTTGTTCGGCCCCTAGAACATTTTCAAACAGATAATTGTTCCTTCTGCAGTCATGAGAATGAGGGCTTGTGGTCCAGACAAATATTTGTTTGAGAAAAGCACTGGAAGAGTGATTGAATAGCACAGGCACGCTGAGCTTCCCCACAGGAACAAAGTTACAGCCAGGCCAAGTTTGTCAGCTTAAAAGTAAATTAGAACGATGCCCTGAATGTACAAAATGGCTTTGGGACAGATTGAGTGGTGGAGGTTCCAGCCCAGACATTTTTCTTAATGAAAAAAACACCAGTAAACTTGTGCAATTATCGATCATATTATTCTTCCTTACCCTTTGCCGTTTGATAAATTCCTCATGGTCTATCGAGTATTGCTCCACTCAGCATTTTGCTCATTTAATAGTCCTTAATGTGCTATTTGTCTTTAGTCTCCAGTCCCTGTTTAGCAGAGACGCAGTTAAAAGCAATAAACACGCTTAAACACAAATCCACATACTATTTTTGAAATCTACTGGGAAATATATTTGGATAATTTGTGAAATTCCAGTTGTAAATATTTAACTTGTATTCCCTTTACCTCTGGTTTACAATTGTTGCAGTTTGACAGAAGTATAACTGTACCCTCGTCATTTGCTGCCATGTAAAATTAGGACTTTTTAAACTTGTTGACACCTTGTAGGTTAATGACTATCTCCTCCATTTCCATCTATTTATATCGTGTGTCTATGGTGTGCATTCGTCACACTTGAGATACAACACTTCAAAGTGTTACATTTTTGTTCCAGATGCAAAAATGATTTGAAATAAAAAGGGAGAGGGTGAGAAAAACAGCCATTTCCTGCTGGGTCGTTGTGACTTTGAGGAGGTGCTGGGGATTTTAGATGCCAGTGGGCCGAGAGACATTAACCTTCTACATGACCTCGAGTCTCGTCGCCGAGAGCATGCAGAAATCAAGCGCAGGCAGCGGAAAGCGCGTGTGGCTAATCTGTCCCCCCCTCCCTTACCCTCAGCGACTATCTGTCTCACCTGTGACAGGGACTGTGGTTCTTGTATTGGTCTGTTCAGCCACCTAAGGACTCATTTTAAGAGTGGAAGCAAGTTTTCCTCAATTCTGAGGGACTGCCTATGATGATGACTTGACCCCAGATGTGGCCATTAGCAATACTTGGAGCTCGTGGGTTTAAAGTGGTTGCCGAAATTATGCACAGCTGCACTGTAGCAGCAGCATAATACTGCAGGTCACAAGACTGTTGTTATAGAATTTATCACCATGAGCAATACCATGGGAGAGCTGTTAGCACCAATAATAACACAAACTATTTGGCCGTACGTTACATGCATTGTCTTAGAAAGGGTCCTCTTTTCCTCTCTGTAACGTGCAACAACATCTGAACCTCCACCACCCAGAGGCGGGTAAAGCACTCTGTTGTTCACTTAGATGCCAGCCGTGACAGTGGGTAGCACTACCCTCACCTCCGAGTTAGATGTTGGTGGATTCAAGTCCCACTCCAAAATAGTGCCGTGGGATATTTTGTGTCCATCTGAGAGGGCAGACCGAGCCGTGGTTTAACGGCTCATCCGAAAGACGGCACCACTGACAGTGAGGCGCTCCCTCAGTACTGCCTCACCGATAGTGCAGCATTCCCTCAGTACTGCCCCTCCGACAGTGCCATGCTCCATCAGTACAGCCCCACCAACAGTGCAGCACTCCCTCAGTGCTGCCTCATCCGACAGTGCAGCACTCCCTCAGTACTGCCTCTCCGACAATGCAGCACTCCCTCAGTACTGCCTCTCCGACAGTGCAGCACTCCCTCAGTACTGCCTCTCCGACAATGCAGCACTCCCTCAGTACTGCCCCTCCGACAGTGTGGCACTCCGTCAGTACTGCCTCTCCAACAGTACAGCACTCCATCAGTACTGCCCCTCCGACAGTGTGGCACTCCCTCAGTACTGCCCCTCCGACAGTGTGGCGCTCCCTCAGTGCTGCCTCTCTGACAGTGCAGCACTCCCTCAGTACTGCCTCTCCGACAGTGCAGCATTCCCTCAGTACAGCCCCTCCGACAGTGCAGCACTCCCTCAGCACTGCCCTTCTGACAGTGTAGCACTCCCTCAGCACTGACCCTCCGACAGTGTAGCACTCCCTCAGCACTGCCAGTGCAGCACTCTCAGTACTGCCCCTCTGACAGTGCGGCGCTCCCTCAGTACTGCCTCACCGATAGTGCAGCATTCCCTCAGTACTGCCCCTCCAACAGTGCCATGCTCCATCAGTACAGCCCCACCAACAGTGCAGCGCTCCCTCAGTGCTGCCTCATCGATAGTGCAGCGTTCCCTCAGGACTGCCCCTCCGACAGTGCCATGCTCCATCAGTACTGCCCCTCCGACAGTGCAGCGCTCCCTTAGTACTGCACTGGGAGTGTTGGCTTGGATTTTGATGTTAAAGTCTACGGATTGGGACTTGAAATCACAACCGCTCTATACTATACATTTGCAGAGCTAATTGATGAGACAGTCTGTGCAATGCCAGACGTGAATGAATGGCCAATTTGTAGCCAATGTGCATTGTACACGTACAAGAGCTGACACTGAGACACCATTCATTGATGCTTTTATAAAGAGATATACACCAATGATCACTTAGATCATTAATGAGGAGCGATACAGTCTGGACAGTTTATAATTTAACTCGACAATAGTTTTCAGCTCTTACTTCGTGTAACTGTAACGCGGGTCCCAACAGTAAAATGCCCCAATCTGGCTGCACATGTCCCCGGAGACTTGCCAACTCTGGTTAAATGTAATACTGGAGGTTTCATCACAACCTTGTAGGGGTAAAAAGGAGGCTTCTCTCCCTCGGGGTGGACTAACTGATATAGTTAATCGACACCTCGCCCAGCTCCCACTGTATAAACAAACAAAACCTCAGGTTTACCGGCTTTATTACGAGCAATGCACGGGAAGGTTCAGTCTAAACCTCCGAAATACAAGAGGTTTCAAATACAGTTTATACAGGTTTTGGAGAGGAGCACCCTCCTATAAAATCATCGATAGGTCTATTGCCATCAGCGGAGTTACATTGCTTTGTCGACTCTTATCAGACAGACTCTGAGTGGTATATACAACTGTCCATCTCCCATCATTGTGTTGTTCCATTCTTTGCCCTCTACCCCAGTTTGCACATCGCCCCGAGTAACTGTACCAACATACTGGCTTCTTTATCTCTTCCTCAGAGACTTCTCTTCAAAAACTGCTGACTTTGGCTATTTAAGTATTACTAAGTTAAAGATGCAGTTTATTGCGTTATACATAAATCTGACCACCTATTTGCAACTCTTACAATTTATCCCTTACAACCTCATGCCTTCAACTGCCCCACCCCCCACTCTCCCGCCATTGGTCGCCCAACACATCCATCATCACACCCCACCACCTTCCCATGGCCAATTGGAAAACGAATAGACTCTTCATTACCCGATTGGATGATTCTTGACAGTCAGTCATACAGACTTTTTTTCCCCCATCTCCAATATTTATATATATATAATAAACAGAAATGTTCATCGAAAATGATAAAAAGCATTTGTTTTAATGCCCTCCGTGATTTTTCTCCAAGGTCTTGTTTGCAATTAATTTTCAATTCCTGGAGACGCCAGGCCACACCTGGAGTGTTAGCAGCCCTAGATGCCACACTCCTGGCCTCACTCACCCAACCGTTAGTCAGTAGGTTGTGGGTTCAAGTCCCACTCCAGGGATTGAGCATGATAATCTAGGCTGACACTCCCAGTGCAGTGCTGAAGGAGCGCTGCTCTTTCAGAAGGTTTAACGTCTTGCGGATGAGATGTTAAACCGAGGCCCCCGTCTACCTTCTCAAGTGGATGCAAAAGAGATCCCACAGCACTATTTGGAAAAAGAGCAAGGGGAATTATCCCCGGTGTCCTGGGCCAATATTTATCCCTCAGTCAACATAATAAACTCAGCTTATCCGGTCATTATCACATTGCTGTGTGTGGGAGCTTGCTGTGCACAAATTGGCTGCCGCGTTTCCCACATTACAATAGTAACTACTCTTCAAAAGTACTTCATTGGCTGTAAAGTGCTTTGGGACGTCCGGTGTTTGTGAAAGGCACTATATAAATGAAAATCTTTGTTTTCTTTGAATTTACCTGATGATATTTGCCCATCCCATCGTGTAATGCCACAGCGTACGAGTGGGAAAGGATGTGTCGGAAGACAGTTTAGCTCTGTGTCGTGTCCATAATCAAGAGCAAAACAGCCCATCGAGTCTGCGCCGGCTCTTGCGAAGTACGATCCAGTCAGTCCCACTCCCCCGCTCTCTTCCCATCTCCCTGCTTTTCTCCTTCAAGTATTTATCCAGTTCCCTTTTGAAGGCTACTATTGAATCTGTATCCACCACCCTATTAGGCAGCGCATTCCAAATCCTAACCACTCATTGGATAAAAAACATTTACCTCATGTGGCCTCTGGTTCTTTTGGTAATCACCTTAAATCTGTGCCCTCTGGTTATCGACCCTTCTGCCATTATCCAGGCTAACATCCCCAGTATTGAAGCCCCAGTAACAGGTTCCCCTTATCCAGGCTAACATGCCCAGTATTGAAGCACTGACCACACTCGATCAGCTTCGCTGGGCAGGCCACATAGTTCGCATGCCAGATACGAGACTCCCTAAGCAAATTTTTTTTTTTTTTTTTTTGAAATTCGTAGCCAATCATTCCAATTCTTTGTCAAATCACAAACACCAGAGGTCACCTTGCACACATCAAGGATCACTCTGCGCCAATGCTCTTAGCCAAAAGGCCTAGAGCCACTGCACCGTTCCTGGAAGTACTGCAATACCAGGTTCATGCCATGGAGGTGGATGGGTCAGGCCCCCCACACACCTCCATGGAGGTGGATGGGTCAAGCCACCCCACCCACCTCCTATTTCCAAAAAAGCAAGCATATACCTTCCTGATCCAGGGAGAACCACCTTGGGGTTATGGTGGCTACTCCCCTGTCAGGTCAGTTACGCATGATCTTAGCCAAAAGGCCGAGACTCCCTAAGCAAATTTTTTTTTTTATTTCAAAATATACTTTATTCATAAAAAGAATCTGTACAGTACATTCAATGGCATTTCATTACATTTCGCTGCGGTCAGCAATCCCATACAATACATCTGGGTGCTGACGGCAGTTCCGTTCGTTACATTTCTCGTTTTTCTGTTCAACTGCGATTCAGTACAATTAACAGGGTACATTGTGGTACATTTACACAAATTACATTTTATGTGTTACAATACAGTGCCCGGAATGGGTGACAGTACATTTACATTTTTTCTTTCCAAACATGCATTTCATAACACACCTTGCATTGTACATGGCACGACATTGGTGTTTACAGATTTGGTGCTCTATGTACACAAAGAGTAAATTACAAATACAGCCCGAGGGAGGTTTGTACTGATTCCTGCCCCCGGGTTTTCCGTGGCGGAAGGGCTTTAGACTGTGGCCCTTCCCCACCGTGCCTTTGCGGCGACTGCACCAATTTTAAGTGCGTCCCTCAGCACGTAGGTTCTACCTGTCCCCATTGTTGAGAAGGATGGGTCTGGCCACGCTGCCGCGAAATGCCCCCACCAGTTGGACCATGCCTGTCCACCTGTCCTTCGTGGAAAAGTTCTTCAAAAGAAACCCCTTTTAAAATTAACAATTTTTTTTTAAAATTCGTAGCCAATCGTTCCAATTCTTTGTCAAATCACAGAGGTCACCTTGCACACATCAAGGATCACTCTGCGCCAATGCTCTTAGCCAAAAGGCCTAGAGCCACTGCACCGTTCCTGGAAGTACTGCAATACCAGCACTGACCGCACTCGATCAGCTTCGCTGGGCAGGCCACGTAGTTCGCATGCCAGATACGAGACTCCCTAAGCAAATGCTCTATGCGGAGCTCCTTCATGGTAAACGAGCCAAAGGTGGACAGCGGAGACGTTATAAGGACACCCTCAAAGCCCCCTTGGTAAAGTGTGACATCACCACTGACACCTGGGAGACCCTGGCCGAAGACCGCCCGAGGTGGAGAAAGTACATCCGGGAGGACGTTGAGCTCTTCGAGTCTCAACGCAAAGAGCATGAAGAGGTCACGCGCAGGCAGCGGAAGGAGCGCGCGGCAAACCAGCCCCACCCACCCCTTCCCCCGACCAATGTCTGTCCCACCTGTAACAGAGTCTGTGGCTCTCCTATCGGGCTGTTCAGCCATCAAAGAACTCACTTTGGGAATGGAAGCAAGTCTTCCTCGATTCCGATGATTTGATTTACTGTACCTAAACCATTCATGATTTGGAACATCTTTATCAAATCTCCTCTTAGCCTTCTCCGCTCTAAGGAGATCAGCTTCTCCAGCCTATCCACGTAACTCTAATCCCTCATCCCTGAAATAGGCAGAATAAAAAAAAAATGTAAATCATAATTCTTTGTAACACTTTGATTTTTTTTTTAAATCCCGATGATGAGAAAAAGCACAAGCCAGCATATGTGACGGCAATGCACGGAAAGTCTGGGCTGGGAGCGCGTGAGATGATGGCACGGAGGCATAATTATACTTCAGAATGTCTGTTTATGTCTTCCTGTCCAGAGAGAGAAAAAAACCTTCAAAAGGACATCACTCATTTGTATGCACTCATTTCGTATTCCAAAATGCAATCATTGTCTGTTCATTTCACTCCATAACCAGGGGCACCACTTGCAAAGAGCACTATCAAAGCATAGCTGAGATGTAGTTAAGACTAGATTTCAGCAGACAAAGGATAATTTTACTTTTAAATAAAGATATTACAGAACAAGTGCTTTTAAGCTCCTCATTACGAATTTGCATCTATTGAAGGCAATCTGAATCCATTTATTCCACTTATTTATTCCACTTATTTATTCCAGTGTGATCTCCTTTCTGTACCTATTTTTGTCAGGCACATCTCCGCTAATCCAACCCAAATCATTTAATTGAATGGACCAGTATAATGGCAGGCCCAATTGACATTTCTATTCTGTTGATGTCTCTCTGTTTTTATCTCCCAGTTTTTTCCCATCTTCTCCTAAAGGTTCAGACTCATGCAGCGAGATTACTTCGAATTTACAGCACTGAAACAGGCCATTCGGCCCAACTGGTCTGTGCTGGTGTTAATATGCTCCAGTCCAGCCTCTTCCCACGTTACTTCATCTAACCCTAATGTATGCACCTGTGAGTATGCTCACAGGTTAAAGTCGGACGGGAGCGGGCAGGTCGGAGGGCCTCCTCGTAGGACTGCTTCTGGGCCTGGCCAAGGGGGCCATCAGCCGGTCCAGGCAGCGGGCGGTCGAGGGGGTCGTTCAACCCGATTGTTTGCCTCTCTTCCGCGGTTACATCCGAGCCAGGGTGTCCCTGGAGATGGAGCACGTGGTGTCCACCGGTACGATCGTGGCCTTCCGCGAGAGGTGGGCGCCGGAGGGACTGGAGTGCATCATCACCCCCGGCAACCAAATTTTAATTTGATTTCAGTTTCTGGTAAAAAATTAATTTGATTAATTTGTCGGTTTTAGTGCCTCTTTAGTCAAGGGGCACTTGATTTTTGTTCTACCAAAATAGTTGTAGAGTTTAAAGTTGAATTTGTTTAATTTGCTTCTTCAATAAGGGGGAACTTGATTATTGTTTCAACTGAAATAGTTGTAGAGCTGTTGCATTGTGAGTGGCTTAGCCAGTTACGTGATGTTTACAAGACTCAATAAAACCCCAGCCCGTTGGGTCTAGAACATCCACGCTGAGGTATGCAGTTGTGAGCCTAGTGGATGAACTGATAATGTGTAGTGTGGTTGTTAAACCTTTGTTAATAAACCAACTAGTTCTGTGAACTGGATCAATACAATGCATCACATGTCAGATACAAACTAGTTCTTAATAGCAATGTGTGGCTATGAATTCTTGAGTAAAGAACCCATGAAGCAAATACATTACATCTATCTGCATATCCCTCAGGCCCCTCTGCTATGTCAAATGGCTATCTCCATGGGCAACAGCTGATAGGGTGGGGGGAGCACAGCTAAGATCAAACCTCACCTCATTCACCATCAACACCCCTACACATTTCCAACAGTGAATCACTCCTTCCATTCACTCCCTCCACCACCGGCGCACCGCCAAGGGTTATGAGGCGAAGATCAGACCACCACTTCCAAGTTCCCCTCCAAGTCACACACACCATCCTGACTTGGAAATATATCAACCGTTCCTCCATCGCTGTTGAGTCAAAATCCTGGAACTCCCTCCCTAACAGCACTGTGGGAGCACCTTCACCACACGGACTGCAGCGGTTCAAGAAGGCGGCTCACCACCACCTTCTCAAGGGGCAATTAGAGATGGGCAATAAATGCTGGCCTTGAATGAAAATTTTAAAAATTGCAATCAAGAGTGGGAATGCCAGCTGATTTCTCACAGGGTGCAAAAGTCGATTATAGTGACCTCGCTGTTGTGGCGGAGCTGAGGTAACTCAGCACGGACCAGGAACTGACCCGGAGACCTTTTGATCTTGGGATCAGTACAATAGTAAATAAAGACTCCAGGCACAGGTAGTTCAGAACATGTTCAACTCTACTGTTCAACCAGTATGGCTCACCCTGACTCCTCTTCAGGATGGATGGGTCAGTACAGTGCATCAAATGTCAGATACAAACTGCAGACTGGATCAGTACAGTGCCTCATGTGCCAGATACAAAGTGTGGACTGGATCAGTACATTGCATCAAGTGTCAGATACAAACAGTGGACTGGATCAGTACATTGCATCAAGTGTCAGATACAAAAATGGAATTGATCAATACACTACATTTAGGGCATTTAAGTTATTGGATGAACTAATTTTCTGTGAGGCAGCTGTGTGCTTCTTTTCGAATTGTCTATTTTCTAAGTTCACAGCCCTATTCTCCTTTTTCTGTTGCCCGATGGTGTGTACCATACCTCGACCAGCAAATAGATGCTGCCAAGATTCTGTCAGTGCCACCTTACAACCAATCAGGAGGAAGTGGGCAGCCATCGACCGATGCAGCTCACTCTTTGAGCTGCATTTAGGGTTTGGGTTAGTTGCAATGCCTGGGTCACAAGCTGCCCTTCATTGCTGACTGTGAGAGGAGCTGAACTAGCATAGTGCAGTTAGGAGGGCAATTTCAGCAAAGGTGCCAGGGCTGTAATCGGCAGACGTTATTTCACCTTCGCTCATTCTTGCGATCAGTGCCAGCCCCGAGCCATCTCACGAATGGTGCCATCCAGGCTCGTCACTCCACCAAAACATTCAAGATAATGAAGAGACAGAAAAAACATTTGTGTGTTAAGTTAACAGGGTAACGCCCCTTATTAAAATAACAAATTAATTGATTTAATTCAAACCAATTAGGTTTCATACATTAATGTCACACAGCATAATTTTGAGGCTATAATTCTTGACAGATGGTTGATTTTTTGGAAACAAAAGAGGTACAGGAGGCAAGTCTTATGAAGGGTCTACGTAGCTATCTGTGAGAATGTTACCATCAACATCACTGTTGTGTGACTGAGAGACGGAGAAAGGGAGAGTGAGAGAGGGAACATGTGAGAGGTGAGTGAGGTGAGTGAGTATGTGAGAGAGTATGTGAGTGTGTGATGTTGTGCGAGTGATTGTGTGAGTGAGAGAGGGAAAGAGTGAGAGGTGAGAGAGGTGAGTGAGTATGAGAGAGTATATGTGAGTGTGTGATGTTGTGTGAGTGAGTGTGTGAGTGAGAGAGGGAGAGAGGGAGAGTGAGTGAGGGAAAGTGTGAGAGGTGAGTGAGGTGAGTGAGTAAGAGAGATTATGTGAATGTGTGATGTTGTGTGAGTGATTGTGTGAGTGAGAGAGGGAGAGTGAGTGAGGTGAGTGAGTATGAGAGAGTATCTGAGTGCATGATGTTGTGAGAGTGATTGTGTGCACGTGATGTTGGGGTTACGGGGGCGATGAACTGCAGCACTAGGGCATGGGTCAGTTCTAACTTGAAGCTCATGAAGGGAATAAAGAGATTTTTATTTTTTCTGAACCAAAAGATAAGAAACAGTGAACGTCATTATAAACAAAGAAACCATAAAAGATTCATGACTTCTGATTTATGGGGCAAAATTACACTGTGCAATATTAGAAAGAAAAAAACAAAGACTTGCATTTATATAGCACCTTTCATGACCACAGGATGTCTCAAAGCGCTTTACAGTCAATTAAGTACTTTTTGGAGTGTAGTCACGGTTGTAATGTAGAGAAACGCAGCAGCCAATTTGCGCACAGCAAGCTCCCATGAACAGCAATGTGATAATGACCAGATAAACTGTTTTTGTTATGTTGATTGAGAGATAAATATTGGCCCCAGGACACCGGGGATTACTCCCCTGCTCTTCCTCGAAATAGTGCCACAAGATCCGTAACAAACATGTAATCCATTTGTGTCAAACAAAAACCCATTTCAAATATCAGGTTAGGGTTCAAAATAAACAAATGAAAGTATTTATCATTGATGCGACACAGCACAGATTCAACTCTTCAGGGCTGCAAACCCTTAAACTACCGCCAAGGGTTATGGGGAACAGGAAGGAAAGTGGAGTTGAGGCCAAGATCAGATCAGCCACGATCTTATTGAATGTGGAGCAGGTTCTCCTTACACCTATTTCTTATGTTCTTATGTTCTAAACTCAATGGATATGAATTTGATTAAAGCATTCAACAAGGAAATGGATAAATTCCAAATTCAAAAAGGAGTTGAAGGATCCAGGCTAGACTACTGCGGCACAAAATGTAGACTTAAAATCAATGGACTAAATTCCCTTTCCTGGTCCTATATTCTTATTTCTTTTTCAGATTAAAGGAGTGTCATCCTATCATTGAGTTACCAACAAAATTTCTATCTTTATTCGAAAGTGCTCAACCTATTTCAACAGGTTCATAAATCATTAAAATTCTTTGCATCAGTGAATGTTGAATTTAGAGTTAGAAATTCGTTATAGTGTAATGACACCGGGGTGAACTAATTATTAATATTTCTGAGAAAAATAACTGTGTAACTTATAAGGGTGAGTGAATCAGATTCAACCAAGGAAACATTTTCTGATGAGAACTTATCTGATGCAGTCATCTGGCAGACTGTTTGCTTGCAGTAACAGAGCAATGGCAGTTCTTACAAAGCAGAGTGCAAGAGACGGTCATAGTGGAAGTTAAGTGTAAGGAGAGGCGGGGGAACTTTTTCACTCAAAGGGAAAACATTCGTGGGATGTCTCAAATCGAACAGGATAAATGGGTTGAAGGGACAACTAATAGTGAAGAAAGAAGGAAAGAACAAAGGATAGAAAGAAAGAAAGAGAAAGAAAGAGAAAGAGAGAGAGAGAAAGAGAGAGAGAAGGAGAGAGAGAGAAAGAGAGAGAGAAGGAGAAAGAGAAAGAGAGAGAGAGAAGGAGCGAGAAGGAGAGAGAGAGAGAAAGAGAGAGAAAGAAAGAAAGAATGAATGTAAGGAAGAAAGATAGAAGGAAAAAAAGAATGAAAGAAAGAAAGAGAAAGAGAGAGAGAGAAAGAGAGAGAGAAAGAATGAAAGAATGAATGAATGAATGAAAGAAAGATAAAAGGAAAGAGAATGAAAGAAAGAAAAATAGAAGGAAAGAAAGAAAGAGAAAGAGAGAGAGAAAGAGAGAGAAAAAAGAATGAATGAATGAAAGAAAGAAGGAATGAAAGAGAATGAAAGAAAGAAAAATAGAAAGAAAGAAAGAAAGAAAGAAAGATAGAAAAAAGGAAAGAAAGAAGGGAAGAAAGGAAGGAAGAAAGAAAGGGTAAGACTTGTGTTTATATAGTGCCTCGCATGATCTCTGGATGTTCCAAAGCGTTGAAGAATATAGTGAGAAGGTGGACAAACTTGTTAGCCCTAAACTAAAAATGGACAAACTTGTTAGCCCTAATGATCATTGCTTATTGCGAAAAGTTATTCTAGATTTCCGGGTCATTTGCGACCCTGGTTTTGCCAATCCGCGCCGAAAAATTGGGCGGCGAGGTCTTTTTCATCCGGTCGCGATCCTCGGGTTGGGTTTGGTGGCAGCGCTTAGCAACACCACCGGGGGGGAGCCTCACCGGGTTGTGCAACGGCTCTCCTTGCCTTGCGACAAGTTTCGATTCGCACCTGACCCGTATGCCCCGAAACACGCCCTGCGATGACCGCCAGGGAGAACACAGCGGTCCAGCACTGCCGGCGGTGGTGAGGTGGATAAGCCGCAAAAAAGGGCAGCTCCAGTGTTTATTCTTGTGTGTTTTTGTAATTTGTGTTGTAAGGGTGGCAATGTCTTTGTGAATGTTTTTGTTGTTTATTTTCCCCCCTCCCAAGGTCTCTCTCGGAGCGCTCCTGACCCTGCACTAACGTTGGCGAGGTTCTTGTTTTTTGTGCCGCGAAAGTGGTACAACGCCTCCCTTTATGCTGCGCCCCTGGAGCAGGGCCCAAATGGCAAAAATTACTCCATTAAGAGCAAACGTTAATCAGGCGATAAGTTTCCCGGCCCCACCTCTGTTTTTGCCCCGAAAACAGCAAAGCCCGAAAATCCAGCCCGATTATGTTCTACAATTGGGGAGGAAGAGTCTAACGCAATGATGGGAGACCACCCATAATGGACAGTTAGGTTCAGAGGGAACAGAGAGCAAGACAGATGGAGATCAGTAGGAAGCTCAAGTGAGTGAATATAGGCAGATCAGCCATGATCTTGTTGAATGGCGGAGCAGGCTCAAGGGGCTAGATGGCCTACTCCTGTTCCTAATTCTTATATAACGCGACAGAAGCAAAACACCGCGTTTGGACCCAATGAAAGGAAAAGTTATATTAAGTTCCGAATATGTGTATTTGTCACGTAGGTGCAAGTCTGTCCAGGTAAAAAAAAGTGCAGTAATACTCTGTACATAAAGCACAATGGAAATGCTTTCAGAGAGCTAACAGTTTGATGAGGAATCCTTCAGCGGGGATATTATGGTATGTCAATGATAGCGGCAGCCAGCATCCATTATTCTCTATGTCAGTGGAACCACTAAAGGCCCAGCTCTTCTCCACCTATGGCTTTGCAGTACTGTATTGCTGCTTTAGTTGTCACTGGGCCTTCATGCACAGCTCGTGAAACGGTCGGATGTTGTGTCAGCTGCGATTCACTGCTGTTCCCTCACCTCCTCTCACCCTTCAGCAAAAGGTTGTCCCAGGTTCAAAAGAAAGAAATACTTGCATTTATATAGTGTCTTGCACTACCTCAGGACGTCCCAAAGTGATTTACAGCCAATGAAGTACATGCAAAGTGTAGTCGCTGTTGTAATGTGGGAAACGCAGCAGACAATTTGCGCTCAGCAAGCTCCCACAAACAGTAACGTGATAATGTCCCAGATAATCTGTTTTTTTAGTTATGTTGATTGAGGGATAAATATTGACCAGGACACAACTCCCCTGCTCTTCTTCGAAATAGTGCCATTGAATCTTTTAGAAACATAGAAAATAGGTGCAGGAGTAGGCCATTCGGCCCTTCGAGTATGCACCGCCATTCAATGAGTTCATGGCTGAACATGAAACTTCAGTACCCCATTCCTGCTTTCTCACCACCTGAGATGGCAGACGGGGCCTCAGTTTAACATCTCATCCAAAAGATGGCACCTCCGACAGTGCAGCACTCCCTCAGCACTGCGGAGTGTCAGCCTAGATTTTTGCGCTCATGTCCCTGGAGTGGGACTTGAACCCACAATCTTCAAACCCAGAGGCGAATGTGCTACCCACTGAGCCACAGCTGACACTCCCAGTTATCAGCAAAGGCTGCGTATGCCCTTTCTGTCAAAGGTCACATCTCAGAAAATAGCTCAACGTTCTTCAATTACCATGTATTAAGGAAAAAAATAAACTCGTTACTATTCCAGTTCCACTGACGTAGAGAATAATGGATGCTGGCAGGATGATTGACATGCCATATCATCCAGACTGAAGGATTTCTGGGCTTCTAAGCCTCATTACACAGTTAGTGTGAAACGCTGCTCTCTGTAATCACTTCCATTGCGAAGTGTACCGCCACCCCTGCCTCCTTCAACTCCCCCAACCCGCCTCTCCCTGTTCCTCCCCTCCCTGCCCTCCCCCATCTCTACCTACCCGCCCCAACCCCACCCACCTCTCCCCCGCTCCTCCCTCCTCTCCCCCACCAGCCTCCTTCTCCCGTCCACCTCTCCCCCACTCTTCCCCTCCCCCTCCCCCCTCCTCTCCCCCGCTCCTCCCCTCCATCCTCCGCTCCCCCACCAGCCTCCTTTCCCCGCCCATCTCCCCATTACCATCAGTCTCTAACCACCCCGGTCTCTTGGTTTCAATGTAGCAGGTAAGCAGGTTTCATTAAAATAGATCTATTGGAGAGGGAGAGCATTTCCTGCAGGGGCTACATGTGTGTTAACATGCAGTAGTTCCATGATTCCAGCTAAAGAAGCATTTCTGTCCTCTCATTAATTGTTTGCAAGGGTAAGCAGGTTAATGGAATGCACAGACCCAGCACTAATGAGTTTGTCTATTTAAGAGCCAACTGAATGACTTTGCACTATATTCTGAAAAGTGACCTTTAGCACAAAAGACAAATACAGCTATTATTCAGAACTGGTGTTATAAGAAAAATTGCAGGAATACGGGACAAGCGCCGGGGAGAGGGACTAACTGGATCGCTCTCCGCCGTGCTCGACGACCCCTGATCGCCCGCGAGGGAAATTGCCCCGCAGGACCCAAGGTTGGCGTGAGGCAATGCCACCGACAGCTTCGCGGGGTGAGACGGCTTCACTTTCAACTCCACTTTCCCGCCCGATCTCCACATCCCTCGATTCCCTTAAAGTCCAAAAATCTAGCGATCTCAGCCTTGACTATACTCAACATCTGAGCATCCACAGCCCACTGGGGCAGAGAATTCCAAAGATTCACAACCCTCTGAGAGAAAAAAACTTCTCCTCATCTCAGCTCTAACTGAGTGTTAGCCGTGGCTTAGTGGGTAGCATACTTGCCTCCGGGTCAGAAGGTTGTGGGTTCAAGTCCCACTCCATGCGAGTGGAGTGCAAAAATTCAGGCTGACACTCCCAGTGCAGTGCTGAGGGAGTGCCGCACTGTCAGAGGTGCTGCCTTTCAGATAAGATGTTTATCTGTGACCCTGTCTGCTCTCTCAAGTTGATGTAAAAGATCCCATGGGTACTATTTCGAAGAAGAGCAGGGGAGTTATCCCTGGTAAATATTTATCCCTCAATCAACATAACAAAAAATAAATTAACTGGTCATTATCACTTTTCTGCTTGCTGTGCGCAAATTGGCTGTCGCGTTTCCCACATTACAACAGTGACTGCACTCCAAAAATACTTCATTGGCTGCAAAGTGCTTTGAGACGTCTGGTGGTCGTGAAAGGCGCTATATAAATGTAAATCTTTCTTTCTTTCTCAATCAACATCACTAAAACAGATTATCTGGTCATTATCATTTTCCTGTTTATGGGACCTTGCTGTGTGAGAATTACCTGCTGCATTTTCTACATTACAACAGTGACTACACTTCAAAAAGTACATCATTGGCTGTAAAGCGCGATGGGACTAACCACAGTGATCGGAAAATTATTGGAATTATTGGAAAAAATCCTGAGGGACAGGATAAATCTTCATTTGGAAAGACATGGATTAATCAAGGACAGTCAGCATGGATTTGTTAAGGGAAGGTCGTGTCTGACTAACTTGATTGAATTTTTCGAGGAGGTAAACAGGAGGGTCGATGAGGGCAGTGCGTACGATGTAATGTATATGGATTTTAGCAAAGCTTTTGATAAGGTCCCACATGGCATACTGGTTACGAAAGTAAAAGTCCATGGGATCCAGGGCAAAGTGGCAAGTTGGATCCAAAATTGGCTCAGAGGCAGGAAGGAAAGGATAATGGTTGATGGGTGTTTTTGTGACTGGAAGGATGTATCCACTGGGGTTCCACAGGGCTCAGTGCTGGGTCCCTTGCTTTTTGTGGAATATATCAATGACTTGGACTTGAATGTTGGGAGTATGATTAAGAAGTTTGCAGATTACACTAAAATCGGCTGTGTGGTTGATAATGAAGCTGCAGATTGCTGGAAGATATCAATGTACCGGTCAGGTGGACAGAACAATGGCAAATGGAATTCAATCCAGATAAGTGTGAGGTAATGCATTTGGGAAGGTCTAACAAGGCTGACTGTCCTTGATTAATCCATGTCTTTCCAAATGAAGATTTATCCTGTCCCTCAGGATTTTTTCCAATAATTCCAATAATTTTCCGATCCCATGGGTACTATTTCAAAGAAGAGCAGGGGAGTTATCCCTGGTAAATATTTATCCCTCAATCAACATAACAAAAAATAGATTAACTGGTCATTATCACTTTTCTGCTTGCTGTGCGCAAATTGGCTGTCGCGTTTCCCACATTACAACAGTGACTGCACTCCAAAAGTACTTCATTGGCTGCAAAGTGCTTTGAGATGTCTGGTGGTCGTGAAAGGCGCTATATAAATGTAAATCTTTCTTTCTTTCTCAATCAACATCACTAAAACAGATTATCTGGTCATTATCATTTTCCTGTTTATGGGACCTTGCTGTGTGAGAATTACCTGCTGCATTTTCTACATTACAACAGTGACTACACTTCAAAAAGTACATCATTGGCTGTAAAGTACAACACTGAATAGTGTAGAGGAATAAAGGGACCTTGGTGTGCAGCTCCATAGATCCCTAAAGGTAACAGGCTAGGTAAATAAGGCGGTTAAGAAGGCAGATAGAATAATTGCCTTTATTAGTTGCGGCATGGAATACAAGAACAAGGAGGTTATGCTTGAATTGTATTAAACACTGGTTAGGCCGCAGCTGGAGTACAGTGTGCAGTTCTGGTCACCACATTACAGGACATAGGTGATTGCACTGGAAAGGGTGCAAAGGAGATTTACAAGAATGTTGCCTCGACTGGAGAATTTTGGCTATGAGGAAAGATTGGAGATGCTGGGTCTGTTTTCTTTGGAACAGAGGAGGCTGAGGGGAGACTTGATTGAGGTGTATAAAATTATGAGTGGCCTAGATAGAATGGATGGGAAGGACCTGTTTCTCTTGGCAGAGAGGTCAACAACCAGGGGACATAGATTTAAAGTGTTTGGGGGGGAGGTTTAGAGGAGATTTGAGAAGAAACTTCTTCACCCAGAGGGTGGTGGGGGTCTGGAACTCACTGCCTCAAAAGGGAGGTAGAGGCAGAAACCCTCACCACATTTAAAAAGTACTTGGATGTGCACTTGAAGTGCCGTAACCTGCAGCGCTACGGACCAAGAGCTGGAAAGTGGGATTAGGCTGGATAGCTCTTGGTCAGCCGGCACGGACACGATGGGCCAAAATGGCCTCCTTCCGAGCTGTACATTTTTATGATTCTATGATTCTGTAACATCCGGTGGTCATGAAAGGCGCTATATAAGTCTTTCTTTTCAAACAAAAAAAATCATCTACCTTTTGTGGGGGCAATAGGCTCCAAACCCCTTGTTTTTGCCCCATCAGTTTTTTTCTCCTCCCCTCCTCAATAGTGACTCCTTCCTGGGGCACAGTTCTGAAGGCACCTGTTCTCCTATAATGTCTCGTCAAATGGCCATTCTTCATATTTGACATTGGCACTGAGTGTTGTCAGGCTATACCACTGCAGGGGCCTCACAGCCAAGACTGATCCTGCCCTCGCCTGACCTACACACACTGCAAGTGGGAGCTGAGGGGTGGGACGAGGCTCGTGTGGAGCATAAACATCTGCATGGACCTGTTGAGCCGACTGGCCAGTTTCTGTGCTGTACATTCTATATCATTCTATGTCGGGTTGCCCTAACTGGACAAGCAATGGGAGGTTTACCAGGACTCTGTTGGTAGCCTTCGAGCAATGCTTTCTGCATGCATCTAAGGTCCGCTAAGCCTCGGATTTGCCAACCTGAGCTCCCTGACTTAGGCTAAGAGGGCAAAGACAAAAGCTCTACATCATCATCATGATAAGCAGTCCCTCGAAACCGAGGAAGACTTGCTTCCACTCTAAAAGTGAGTTCTCAGGTGACTGAACACTCCAATACAGGAATTACAGTCTCTGTCACAGGTGGGACAGACAGTGGTTGAAGGAAAGGGTGGGTGGGGAGTCTGGTTTGCCGCACATTCCTTCCTCTGCCTGCGTTTGATTTCTGCATGCTCTCGGCGACGAGACTCGAGGTGCTCAGCGCCCTCCCGGATGCTCTTCCTCCACTTAGGGCGGTCTTGGGCCAAGGACTCCCAGGTGTCAGTGGGGATGTTGCACTTTATCAAGGTCAGCTCAGTTTAGACTCTCTTCAACATGGTGATGGGTTTCGATATGACAGATGACAGGCTAACCAGTACCAAACCTCACCCAAGTCGCCATTCTTCATCGGTGAATGACAGCAAGGTTATTTGACCATGGGAGAGGCATCAGAGCTGAACCCGACCTTGTCTTCACCTGCGGTGTGCACAGCAGACATTTCCAACATGGATCACCGATTAATAATCAGAAGCAGGAGACCCTTTTTAATCTACCTTTAGCCTGGGGAATGCTAAGGTCAATTATAGCAAAATGCTACCCTGGCTGAGATCTGTTAACGCGCAAGAATACGTAAGAACATAAGTATTAGGACACGAGTAGACCATATGGCCCCTCGAGCCTGCTCTGCCATTCACAAAGATCATAGCTGATTTTCGACCTCAACTCCACTTTCCTGCCTGATCTCCATACCCCTCCATTCCCCTAGAGTCCAAGGGCTCTTCCCTAACCTGTTTTTCTGGTGCCCTCACATGAGGTGCGCCGTTTTTGACCGCCTCCAAGCACGCTGAAAAAAGCCGCCAGTATTCTTGTTTCCCCTCAGCCTCTCTTCAGCCGTGGCACAGTGTGGCCCGATGGATTGGGGGCCGAGCCAGGTCCCGGCACTGAAAACAGTGCCGGGACCTCTGCACATGCGCGCTAGAGTCTGCGTGCATGTGCAATAGCTCCTGGCAGGCCGAATCTGTGAGTGCGCGCTGCAGGGTGTGTGGGAGGGGCCCGAAGCACGCCGCCCCTAGCCCTGGCCGAATGGGCTCCCTCATCGGCGGCCCGCTGTGTTCCCTAAGGTAGGACTTCTGTTTTTTTATTTATTATTTACTGTTTGATTTTGGTGATTTAGGGACAGGGTTCCTTCTATTTTATTTGTTAATTATTTGCTTATTACTTTTTGTGCTTTGTTTGGTGCTTGGTCGTGTTTTAAATGTAGTTACTTGCACCGATTCCTTAACTCTAGTTAAGGTTTTTCTGTGCAGACAAAAGTGGCAACATACGCTGGCCTAAGTTAGTTTGGAGCAACTATTTGCTGGCCAAACACCTAAAACAGGGGTAGGTGGCTGGGAACGTCCCCTTTTGAGAAAAAAAACGGAACTAAAAAAAAACCTAACTAAATCACTTACACTGGCACAAATTAAATGGCCAGAATTGCAACTAAAAAGATAGTCCAGAAAAATCAAGTTGCTCCAAAAAAAAAGTAACAACTCCTGGGGAAATTTCAGCATCAAAAATCTATCGATCTCAGCCTTGAATATACTCAACGACTCAGCACCCACAGCCCTCTGGGGGAGAGAATTCCACAGATTCACCACCCTCTGAGTGAAGAAACTTCTCATCTCAGTCCTTATCCTGAGACTGTGACCCCTGGTTCTAGACTCTCCAGCCAGGGGAAACATCCTCCCTGCATCTACCCTGTCAATCCCCTCAGAATCTTGTTTCAATGAGATCCCCTCTCATTCTACTAAACTCCAGCGAGTACAGGCCCAATCTACTCAACTCGACAAAGATCAGGGAACCATGCTGTCTGTTTGGCACCCAGCAGTACATTCACCTACTGATCCATTGAGGGAAGATCTCATATAACCAGTTAATAAAAGTACGCAACCATTTCACTGAAAATGAGGCATCTTTACTCGATACTTAAGGAACGGGCACGATATTCTATCATCTCTCAGAAAGTCAAAGCAAAGTAGTTTATGACTCTGACCTTTTGGTAGATTCATTGCTCTCAAGGTTCAGCCAAATGGGTCAGAATGGGCTTATTATATTGAGAGAAAGTGCAAAAGCACAGAAATGTAAATGTTTATTGCAGCAGCTCTCTGCCCTAAAGACAATAAATCAGAAGTAAGGAATGAAACTGTTGCTGGAAGGAATTATCCCCACGGGGGTCCCTGACAGTGCAGAAATTGTGGTGTGTTCAATGTGCTCTTCGCAACTTATAGCCGACCTGTAGCAAGACAGACAAAATGCTAAATGTTACTGTGATGTGTGGTTTGTCTAGTTCTCTTTGGGAGAGAGAAAGAATGAAAGACAGAAAGTGAGAGAGAGAAAGAAAGGTATATTTTACACATAGCAAGATCCCATAAAGAACAATAAGATAAATTAGGTGTCAGCATCAGCTCAGTGAGGAGCATGCACGTCTCTGATTCAGAAGGTTGTGGGTTTAAGTCCCACTCCAGGGACTTGAGCACATAATCCAAACCAACGCTCCAGTGCAGTGCTGAGGGAGTGCTGCTCTGTGGGAGGTGTCGTTTTTCAGAGGAGACGTTAAACCAAGCGCCTTTCACGACCACTGGACATCTCAAAGCGCTGTACAGCCAATGAAATACTTTTGGAGTGCAGTCACTGTTGTAATGTAGGAAACGCAGCAGCCAATTTGCGCACAGCAAGCTCCCACACACAGCAATGTGATAATGACCAGATATTCTGTTTTTATTTTTTGTTATGTTAGGGATAAATATTGGTCAGGACATTGGGGAGAACGCCCCTGGTCTGCTTCAAAGTAGTGCCATGGGATCTTTTACATCCACCAGAGTGGGCAGACTGTTTAATGTTTCTTCCAAAAGCTTTAGTGGCCAAAATTTCCCCTTGCCCCGATTGGGGGTGGTGATCTTCCGGGGCGGTGACTTACTGCACCCAGCACAGAAGTCCTGCCCCCGGCGTGGAATTGGGCCGTATCCCCCTCCAAGGAAGCGGGGCGCTGAGAGGGACAGTGCTACACGGATCCGCGGAGCGGTTATGCGCTATATCGCCACCCCCCCCCCCTCCCCCACCCTTCTTCAATTAAAGGGGAGGGCCACTGCGCACTCTGCAGGCCCTCTGGTAGCCAGCCACTGGGCCACCAGGGACGCGATCGACCGAGCCAGCAGCCCGGCTGCCAAAGCGGAGTGCCGGGCTGCGCTATGGCCGACAAATTGAAGTGTCGGCCCAGGATGCTAAACATGTCCCCTTTAAGGGGGCGCCCAGGCAGTGGGCATCCGCCAGCTTCGTGACCCACAGGGGCAATTTCCCCTGCCGGGGGCAAAGGGGTCAGCGTGCACGGCGAAGAAGCCATCGCCATTTGCACGCGGGCCCGGGGCGTTAATTGCAGGGTGCGGCACTGCCGGGGCAGCCCCCCTACTCAAATCTCCGGGGCAATTTCCACGGCCTCCTCCCCCGGGCGAAAACCCCATTGCGCCGCATTAGCGCACCCCTCCCCCCCAAAGGCACGAACGGGGCTATAAAAAGGGGCAATTTGGGCCGCTTAGTGTCTTCTTCAAAGGATCTCCAACCACAGAGCACTCTCGCACTTGATTGAAATTGAAGCCTACTCTATGTTGCAGGATTTGAATCCACAACTTTCTGACTCCAGAACTGAACAAAGAAGAGAAATAACTTCAGAGACTAAAAGAAACCTTCGGGGAACAAACAAAGCTCCCAGGCTTTTATTTGTATTTTAAATTTAGAACATCCAATCAGCTCCACATTAAAATGTAATTTCCACTGTAAATAAGTAGCTCATCTATATTCATTTCAGCGTTTATTGCAAGCAAAGCAGATAGCTGCTGAGCATGTGTGGTGGGTGGGAGGTTGAACAGAGGAGACTGAAGCTGCTAATTTCTTATGCGCAGCTGGACAGTCATTTACATGCGTTAATTGGAACTGATCATTACCAACAAACTGTTGTAATGTTGGCTCCCGTGGCACAATTCTGTTTGAGCAAGGCAAGCTTATTGAGATACCGTCTTGCAGAATGCAAAGAATGACACAAGAAAGAAGACATTAGTCTGTTGTTGCAGCATCCTTCATCATCATCATTTCCTCGGAATCGAGGGAGACTCGCTTCCACTCTTAAAATGAGTCCTTAGGTGGCTGAACAGTCCCATACGAGAGCCACAGCCTGTACAGTCCAATACAGGAATTACAGTCTCTGTCACAGGCGGGACAGATCGTCGTTGCGGGTAAGGGAGGGTGGGACTGGTTCACCGCACGTTCCTTCTTCCGCTGCCTGCGCTTGATTTCTGCATGCTCTCGGCGATGAGACTCGAGGTGCTCAGCGCCCTCCCGGATGCACTTCATCCACTTAGGGTGGTCTTTGGCCAGGGACTCCCAGGTGTCAGTGGGGATGTCGAACTTTATCAAGGAAGCTTTGAGGGTGTCCTTGTAACGTTTCCTCTGCCCACCTTTGGCTCGTTTGCCGTGAAGGAGTTCCGAGTAGAGTGCTTGCTTTGGGAGTCTCGTGTCTGGCATGTGGCCCTACCCAGCAGAACTGATCAAGTGTGGTCAGTGCTTCAATGCTGGGGATGTTGGCCTGGTCGAGGATCTGTCCCCATTGCAAAGTTTCTCATCCTCGTGTTCAAATCCCTCCATGGCCTCACTCCTCCCCATCTCCGTAACCACCTCCAGTCATACAAACCCACAGAGAACTCTTGGTTCCTCCAACTCTGGCCTCATGCAAATACCCACTCCCCAACCCCCACCTCCCTCTGTCCCACGCTCTTCCTTCACCCCACCATTGGTGGCCATGCCTACAGCCCTCTGGTCCCTAAACTCTGGAATTCTCTCCCCAAACCTCTTGGCCTCTCCATCTCCTTGAAGACACTGGTTAAAACCTACCTCATTGAGCAAACTTACACTAAGCATCCGTAAGACAAAGGTCCTCCACCAGCCTGTCCCCGCCACACTGCACTACTCCCCAGTCATCAAGATCCACGGTGCGGCCCTGGACAACGTGGACCACTCAGGAGCCTCTTATCAACAAGGGCAGACATTGACGACGTGGTTCAATATCGCCTCCAGTGTGCCAGCACAGCCTTCGGCTGCCTGAGCAAAAGAGTGTTCGAAGATCAGGCCCTCAAATCTGGCACGAAGCTCATGGTCTGCAGGGCTGTAGTGATACCCGCCCTCCTATATGGCTCAGAGACGTGGACCATATACAATAGACACCTCAAATCGCTGGAGATATACCACCAACGATGTCTCCGCAAGATCCTACAAATCCCCTGGGAGGACAGACGCACCAACGTTAGCGTCCTCGACCAGGCCAACATCCCCAGCATTGAAGCACTGACCACACTCGACCAGCTCCATTGGGCGGGCCACATTGTCCGCATGCCTGACATAAGACTCCCAAAGCAAGCGCTCTACTCGGAACTCCTACACGTCAAGCAAGCCCCAGATGGGCAGAGGAAACATTTCAAGGACACCCTCAAAGCCTCCCTGATAAAGTGCAACATCCCCACCGACACCTGGGAATCCCTGACCAAAGACCGCCCTAAGTGGAGGAAGAGCATCTGGGAGGGCGCTGAGCACCTCGAGTCTCGTCGCCAAGACCATGCAGAAAACAAGCGCAGGCAGCGGGAGGAGCGTGCGGAAAACCAGACTCCCCATCCACCCTTTCCTTCAACGACTGGCTGTTCCACCTGTGACAGAGACTGTAATTCCCGTATTGGACTGTTCAGTCACCTATGAACTCACTTTTAGAGCGGGAGCAAGTCTTCCCCAATTTCGAGGGACTGCTTATGGTGATGGTAATGAGTCGCTAAACTCTGGAATTCCCTCCCCAAACCTCTTTGCCTCTCCACCTCCTTTAAGACGCTGGTTAAAACCTACCTCATTGACCAAACTGTCCTAATGTCCCCTTCGTTGGCTCGGTGTCAATTCCTGTGAAGTGCTTTGGGATGTTTTACTGCATTAAAGACGCTATATAAATGCAAGGTGTTGTTATTGCAGATCAACTCAACTTGTACAGGGAAAAAACTGGAGAGAACAGACTAGTTAACACTGCAGGGGGTGGAAATTCAGTCACGCCTCTTTTGAGGCAGTAATGGTGGTGGAGCGGTAAAAGTTTACTCCGGAAAATGATTTGCGTCTCCAGCCGCAAAATTCACCGTCTGGGCCCTGAGTGTGGGGCGGAGCGCTAAGTTACTCAACTCTCTTAGGGCGCTAGGCCAGCTGAGCAACTGAAAATCCCGAGCTAAACAACCGGCCTGCGAGCGCCATAAGAATGGCTTCCCTAGGAAAAAGAAAACTGGCAATAAAAACCACCAAAAACATTCCCCATACCTTACTGACGCCACGTAAACACAAATCGCAAAAATTAAATTTTTTTTAAAACAATCACACTTACCGAAGGTCGCCATTCCTTCCCTCACTAGCGGCTGCTACAGCTCGGACCGCCAGCTTTCCCAGGCAGTCTCACTAGGGGGCGCTGTGTGGCGCTGCGGATCGGGGGCGAAACAAATTTCGAAACGATCTCGCAACCAGGGGGCGCTGCACACCGGCTCGCCTCTCCCGGGCGGTACTGCCCCGCGTCCCCGTAAACCCGGCACTGGGAGCTGGCCGCCCGCCCGGAAACGCTTCCCGTCGCCATTACCGGCCCCCTGGGACACAAACAGAGGCGGCAACAAGCCGGGAATGTGTGGACTAGAACTTCGATCTGCTCTCTCGGCAGATCTGTTGAGCTAGTCCAGCCCGTTACGTTATTTTGTTTTAGATTTTCTACATCTTGGGGTAGAACTTGAAGCTGTGCAATAGTGTAAAATGGGCGAGAGCAATGTCGGCAGCCCGTTTTACATCTCTCCCAATTTTACAGAGAATCATTAAATAGTACAGCACAGAAGGAGGCCATTCGGCCCATCGAGTCTGCGCCGGCTCTTTCGAAGAGCGATCCAGTTAGTCCCAGTCCCCTGCTCCTTCCCCTTAATCCCTGCAATGTTTTTTCTCTTTCAAGTATTTATCCAATTCCCATTTGACAGCTACTATTGAATCCGTACCCATCGCTCCAGCAGGCAGCGCGTTTGAAAGCCTACCCACTCGTTGTGTAAAAACATTTTTCCTCATGTGGCCGCCGGTTCTTTTGCCAATCACCTTAAATCTGTGCCCTCTGGTTATCGACCCTTCAGCCATTGGAAACAGTCCCTCTTTATTTACTCTATCTAAACCCTTCATCGTTTTAAACACCTCGATTAAATCTTCTCTTAGCCTTCTTTGCTCTAAGGACAACAACCTCAGCTTCTCCAGTCTATCCACATAACTGTCATCCCACGCATCACTGCAAGGAACCTAGTAAATCTCCTCTGCACTCTCTCCAAAGCCTTCATATCCTTCCTGTTGGACAGGGTTTTTAATATACAAATTAGTGATAAAATATAGAAAAATTAAATTGTAAAACTCGTATGCTGGTAAGAGCAGGTCTTTAAAAACACTGTCCATTAAGGTAAGTTTATTTTTAACCCTATTAAAGCATTTTTTTAAAAATTTCAAAAACATTTTTTTTCCCTCAAACATTTAATTTAATTCAATTTCAATTAATTTGAACTATGTTCTTACCAGGTGTAAGAGTTTTAAGGACATGAGATGGGCAAATATCCCAAATCTCTGCCCGCGAAGGCCCTTCTCCCGGGGATGCGTGCGATTTTCGGGCGAGTGTGCGTATCGTATGCACCCGGAGTAACCGTAATTTCAGGGTCAATATAATCTTCTAACCTAATGGACGTGCAGCTTAACTGCAGATAGAAGATCAATCAAGAACATCACTTACCTTCAATTAGCGATTACCACGAATGCAGGGAAATTTAGCAAATGCAAGGTGTGAAATTAACCTGTTGTAATTTTCCGATCCCATCACATGGCTCCGAGTGTTATCCCTGGGCAGTCTGTGTAAATCCTACTGCTAAGATTTAATCAAAATGCAAGTTATTTGTGTTTTAATAACTGCACTAATCCAATAATCGTCCATTTGCAGCATAAAGGCTCCAAATGATGTTATTCCGTGGTGTGTCCCATTTAAATATTAATAAGTATGTCATTAAGAATGGGCAACGTGCTTTGGTTTCATCACAGCACAGTAGTGGCTTGGGACGCAAAGCAAAGAAGTTAATGATTTGAAATGACCGTGAAGCTCATTGTCGCTGTGATTTAAAATTGGTTTGGAAGGTGGTTTGCCGAGGTCCCAGCGGCAATCTCCTGATACACAGTGACGAGACAACAGCTGCCGCCCAGGCAGGGCGTTCCCTTCACCAGTGGATTATCCTGAAGCTACAAACTCCTGCTGTTATGGTCCTGTGCATCGAAGCACTGATCCCACTCGACCAGCTCCGTTGGGCGGGCCAAATTGTCTGCATGCCCGACGCAAGACCCCCAAAGTAAGCGCTCTACTCGGAACTCCTACATGGCAAGTGAGCCCCAGGTGGGCAGAGGAAACGCTTCAAGGACACCCTCAAAGCCTCCTTGATAAAATGCAACATCCCCATCGACACCTGGGAATCCCTGGTCAAAGACCGCCCTAAGTGGAGGAAGTGCATCTGTGGATATCTGAACGGAATATATGGAATTAAGGACAGTAAAGTAAACGGGATATATGAAAATGTATAAGCCATGGAAGAATAGCTGGGAGAATGTCAGATTGCAAATAGTGCAACATCAGCATAGCTAACAGTCTGTCTCAAGGTTTCAAGTCACTAATCCTGCCAATAATATATAATTGTAACATGAAATACATCTGCAAAATTGCAAGGTCTCAGTAAATAGTCACACCATTAGATTGAAACATTTGGAGGCAATACTTGAGCTTTCAAGAAGAACATCTCATATAGATTGACTAATGAGTGGCTGAGTTAGACTGTCAATCCATTTGTATTTTGTTATCTGATTTCAAAACTGTATAACTGTTAACGCTTTACGATGTAACTTCACCTATCCGTAGGGAGTGTGTACGCTCTATCCAGAGAGTATATCTTCTGTCTGATAGGTCTTACTGGCCTGTAATAAAGACTGCTTTGTTCAAAGCACAAGAGGTATTCGACTCAGTAATTTTACTGAACCAGATTGAAGTAAAAGAATCCAGGAATTAACACATCCAGGAGGGCGCTGAGCACCTCGAGTCTCGTTGCCGAGAGCATGTAGAAATCAAGGGCAGGCAGCAGAAGGAGCGTGCGGCAAACCAGACTCCCAACCCACCCTCTCCTCCAACCCATCTGTGACAGAGACTGTAATTCCTGCTGGTGGGCTATGGTAGCCGACTGAGGGCATCAACGCAGTTCTCTGTACCTGGCCTGTGGTGAATTACATAGTTATATGCAGACAGCGTGAGTGCCCATCTTGATGCGAGCAGAGGCATTCGTATTGATACCTTTGCTCTCGGAGAACTCATTTTTAGAGTGGAAGAAAGTCTTCCTCGATTTCGGGACTGCCTATGATGATGATGATGATGATGATATGATGAAGAAAAGCAATCGGTTGGGTAATGTTTGTACGGGAAAGTGCTGACTTCTACAGGTAATGTGTACAGGAAAGCACTGACCCTTACTGGGTAAGGTCCTACAGGAAGATGCTGACTCATAAGAACATCAGAACATCAGAAATAGGAGCAGGAGTAGGCCATTCGGCTCCTCAAGCCTGCTCTGCCATGCAATAAGATCATGGCTGATCTTCTAGCTCAATACTTTCCTGCACAATCCCACATCCCTTGATTCCCTTAATATCCAAAATTATATCAATCTCAGTCTTGAATATACTCAACGACAGAGCCTCCACAGCCCTCTGGGGTAGAGAATTCCAAAGAATCACCACCCTCTGAGTGAAGAAGTTTCTCCTCATCTCAGTCCTAAATGGCCGACCCCTTCTTCTGAGACTGTGACCGCTGGTTCTAGACTCCCCAGCCCGGGGGATACATCCTCCCTGCATCTACCCTGTCAAGCCCTGTAAGAATTTTGTATGTTTCAATGAGGTCACCTCTCATTCTTCTAAACTCGAGAGAATATCGGCCTAGTGTACTCAATCTCTCCTCATAGGACAATCCCCTCATCCCAGGAATCAGTCTGCTGAACCTTTGTGGCAAGTATATCCTTTCTTAGGTAAAGAGATCAAAACTGAACACAATACTCCAGGTGCGGTCTCACCAGGGCCCTATATAATTGCAGTAAGACATCTTTACTCTTATACTCAAATCCTCCTGTAATAAAGACCAACATACCATTTGCTTTAATCACTTGCTGTACCTGCAGGTTAACTTTCATTGATTCGTGTGCAAGGACACCCAGGTCCCTCTGAACACCAACATTTCCCAATCTCTTACATTTAAAAAGTACTCTGCTTTTTTATTTCTCCTGCCAAAGTGGATAACTTCACATTTCTCCACATTATATGCCATTTGCCAAGTTTTTAGCCATACACTTAGCCTGTCTATATCCCCTTGAAGCCTCCTTGCATCCTCCTCACAACTTACATTCCCACCTAGCTTTGTATCATCAGCAAACTTGGATATATTACATTTGGTCCCTCATCCAAATCATTGATATAAATTGTGAATAGCTGGGGCCCAAACCCTGATCCTTGCAGTACCCCACTAGTTACAGCCTGCCAACCCGAAAATGCCCCATTTATTCCTACTCTCTGTTTTCTCTCTGTTAACCAATCCTTAATCTATGCTAGCATATTAGCCCCAATCCCATGAGCCCTAATTTTGTTTAAGAACCTCGTGTGTGGCACCTTATCGAATGCCTCCTGAAAATCCAAATATACCACATCTACTGGTTCCCCCTTATCTATTCTGCCAGTTACAACCTCAAAAAACTGTAACAGATTTGTCAACTAGAGTTGACTACTCTTGGCTGTCTTCCCTATGTAAACTTGAGGTCATCCAAAACTCAGCAGCCCATGTCCTAACTTGCACCAAGTCCCGCTCACCCTTCACTCCTGTGCTCGCTAGCCTACATTGGCTCCCGGTTAAGCAATGCTTTGATTTCAAAGTTCTCATCCTTGCTTACAAATCCCTCCATGGCTTCACCCCTCCCTATCTCTGTAATCTCTTTCAGCCTCACAACTTCATGAGATGTCCGCGCTCCTCAAATTCTGCCCTATTGAGCATCCCTGATTATAATCTCTCCACCATCGGTGGCCGTGCCTTCAGCTGCCTGGGCCCCAAGCTCTGGAACTCCCTCCCTAAACCTCTCCACCTGTTTTTCCTCCTTTAAGACTCTCCTTAAAATCTATCTCTTTAACCAAGCTTTTATTCAGCTGCCATCATTTCTTCTTACGAGTCTCGTTGTCAACTTCATTTGTTTTGTCTTGTAACATTCCTGTGAAGCGCCTTGGGACATTTTACTATGTTAAAGGCGCTATATAAATACATGTTGTTGTTGCCAAACATGATTTCCTTGGGTTCTCCTGCTGGCTAAGATCCTACAGGAGCTAATTGACTTTTATTAATGGTTGAGCTGTAACTGTGAACATTAGCGAGCCATTTTAATGCACTGGGGAGAGGGAGGGGGAGGGGAACGATAGTTGAGCACAATCCTGCCCTAACCCTATTGTGTTCCTAACACAGATGAGGCTGCACACCGGGAGGTTAAAGTAACAGTGACCTCAGTCTTAAATAAGACACTCCAGAGTGAGGAACAGGCCTTAGGGGCCGGCTTATATACAGTGCTCCCAAGGGATGCTGGGATCCCTTGGGACTTCAGGGGTTGTGCTCCCTGGTGGCGGAACATGGGAGTGCATGCTTTACAGATACACAACATCACTCCCCCCCCCCACCAAAGTCAAAGTGAAAACTATTTACAAGGTGAGGCGGTCGGGAGCCTTTCTTTCCCTGCTGGACCGCCTCGGTACAAATGTCTGTTCTGGTGTGTTGGCTGTGCCCTCGCTGGGCTGGTATGTTGTTGGCCCTGCAGGGCTGCGAGGTGAGCCTGGCCTTGCTGGGCTGTTGGGCGTGATGGGTTCGATTTCCTGGTCTGGCGTGGTGTTGTTGATCCTTTGGGTGTGTGTTGTAGGCTCGAAAAAGGTGGTGTCTGCTGTGGGTTGTTCAGGGCAGTCTGTGAACCGCAGCCTCGTTTGGCCCAGGTGTTTTCTGCAAATTTGTCCATTGTCTAGTTTGACTACAAACACCCTATTCCCTTCTTTAGCTATCACCGTGCCCGCAATCCACTTGGGACCATGTCCATAGTTTAGCACATACACAGGGTCAGTCAGATCAATTTCCCGTGACACAGTGGCGCGACCATCGTTTACATTTTGTTGCTGCCGCCTGCTCTCGACCTGATCATGTAGGTTGGGGTGAACCAGCAAGAGTTTGGTTTTAAGTGTCCTTTTCATGAGTAGCTCAGCCTGGGCACCCCTGTGAGCGAGTGGGGTCTCGTGCGATAGCTGAGCAGTACTCAGGACAGGCGGGTTGGAGTGAGCCTTCTGTGACTCGTTTAAGGCTCTGTTTGATGGTTTGTACTGCCCGCTCTGCCTGCCCCTTGGAGGCTGGTTTAAACGGGGCCGAGGTGACATGTTTGATCCCATTGCGGGTCATGAATTCTTTAAATTCGGCACTGGTGAAACATGGCCCGTTGTCACTGACCAGTATGTCATTCAGGCCGTGGATGGCAAACATGGCCCTCAGGCTTTCAATGGTGGCGGTGGCGGTGCTTCCCAACATTATTTCACATTCAATCCATTTTGAAAAAGCAACCACCACCACCAGGAACATTTTACCCAAGAAGCGGGCCCGCATAGTCGACATGGATCCTCGACCATGGTCTGGAGGGCCAGGACCACAAACTTAGTGGTGGCTCTCTGGGCGCGTTGCTCAACTGAGCACATACGCTGCATTGCCGTACACAGGACTCTAAGTCAGAGTCGATACCAGGCCACCACATATGGGATCTGGCTATCGCTTTCATCATTACTATACCCGGGTGTGTGCTGTGGAGATCCGAGATGAACGTCTCCCTGCCCTTTTTGGGTAGCACTATGCGGTTACCCCACAACAGGCAGTCTGCCTGAATGGGCAGCTCGTCCTTTCGCCGCTGGAACGGCTTGATTGTCTCTTGCATTTCAACGGGGATGCTGGCCCAGCTCCCATGCAGTACACAGTTTTTTACTAGGGACAGCAGAAGATCTTGGCTGGTCCAAGTCCTAATCTGGCGGGCCGTGACAGGTGATTTATCATTTTCAAATGCTTCCATGACCATCAACAAGTCTGCGGGCTGCGCCACCATCAACAAGTTTGCAGGCTGCGCCATTTCCATCCCCGTGGTGGGCAATGGTAGCCGACTGAGAGCATCCGCACAGTTCTCGGTGCCTGGCCTGTGGCGGATGGTATAGTTATACGCTGATAGCGTGAATGCCCACCTTTGTATGCGGGCTGAAGCATTAGTATTTATCCCCTTGTTTTCAGCGAACAGGGATATGAGAGGCTTGTGATTGGTTTCCAGCTCAAATTTGAGGCCAAACAGGTACTGATGCATTTTCTTTACCCCGAACACACACGCTAATACCTCTTTCTCAATCATGCTGTAGGCCCTCTCAGCCTTAGACAAGCTCCTGGAAGCATAGGCGACAGGTTGCAACTTCGCCGCAACATTAGCTTGTAATACACACCCGACTCCGTACGACGATGCGTCACATGCTAGCACAAGTCTTTTACACGAGTTATATAATACAAGCAGATTGTTGGAGCATAAAATGTTTCTGGCTTTCTCAAAAGCAATTACTTGGTTTTTTCCCCATACCCAGTTCTCACCTTTACACAATAACACATGTAGGGCTCTAAGAGGGTGCTTAACCCCGGTATGAAGTTACCAAAATAGTTGAGGAGTCCCAGGAACGACCGCAGCTCCATGACGTTCTGTGGCTTGGGTGCATTCCTGATAGCCTCTGTCTTGGCGTCTGTGGGCCGAATACCGTCTGCCGCGATCTTTCTCCCCAAAAACTCCACTTCTGTTGCCATGAAGACGCATTTCGACCTCCTTAGCCGCAGTCCTACACGATCCAGTCGCTGGAGGACCTCCTCCAGGTTTTGTAGGTGCTCGGCAGTGTCCCGACCCGTGACCAATATGTCATCCTGAAAGACCACCGTGTGTGGTACCGACTTGAGTAGGCTCTCCCTGTTTCTCTGGAAGATCGCTGCAGCCGATCGAATTCTAAACTGGCATCTGTTGTGAACAGATGAACAGTCCCTTATGCGTGTTGATGCAGATGAGGCCCTTCGAAGATTCCTCCAGCTCCTGCGTCATGTAGGCTGAAGTCAGGTCGAGCTTGGTGAACGTCTTGCCTCCTGTTAGCATCGCAAATAGATCGTCTGCCTTAGGTAGCGGGTATTGGTCCTGTAGCGAGAAACGATTAATAGTTACTTTATAATCGCCGCAATTCCTGACTGTGCCATCATTTTTGAGTACTGGAACAATCGGGCTGGCCCACTCGCTGAATTCCACTGGGGAGATGATGCCCTCGCGTTGCAGCCTGTCCAGCTCGATTTCCACTCTCTTCCTCATCATGTGAGGTACCGCTCGCGCCTTGTGGTGAATGGGTCGTGCCTCAGGAACAAGTGGATCCGCACCTTCGCCCCGGAAAAATTTCCAATGCCTGGCTCAAAAAGGGAAGGTAATTTGTTAAGAACCTGAGTACATGAGGCCTCATCGACATGTGATAGTGCTCGAATGTCATCCCAGTTCCAGCAGATTTTGCCCAGCCAGCTCCTTCCAAGCAATGTGGGGCCATCGCCCGGGACAATCCAGAGTGGAAGTTCATGCACTGTGCCCTCGTAGGTGACCTTGATCATGGCACTGCCCAGGACAGTGATACCCTCTTTGGTGTACGTTCTCAGTTTCGTGTGGATGGGGCTCAGGGCTGGTCTGAATGCCTTGTTGCACCACAGTCTCTCAAACATCCTTTTACTTATGATGGATTGGCTAATGCCATTGTCCAGTTCCATAGCTACCGGGTAAGCCATTCAATTTTACATTTAGCATTATAGGTGGACATTTCGTCGAAAATGTGTGCACCCCGTGTACTTCAGCATCTGCCTCCTTTCTCTGAGGCTCGAAATTGCTTTGATCCACCATGGACCGATCTTCCTCTGCCACATGGTGGTTAGCAAGTTTTTCAGAGCTTGCAGCTCGTCTGCAAGCTCGTTGGAGGTGCCCCATTGTTCCACAGCTCTTGCAAACATACCCTTTGAAGCGGCATGAATAGACTGAATGGAAGCCTCCACAACGCCAACAAAGTGTGAATTTCCTTACATTGATCCTTTGTTGGGGATTCTGAGTCATCTGGGTCACCTGAGGCCTGCTGGCAGTTGCAGACTCATGGTTTCTGCCCTGTACATTTCTGCTTGCAAACACAGTTCCAGTTAATTTATGAACATTGCTAGCACTTGTGTGCTGAGAGATTTGTTTGGTGTTATCACTGGTGGACATAAACGCCTGTGCTATTGCAATGGCCTTACTGAGGGTCGGTGTCTCTGCAGTCAAAAGTTTTCGTAGGCTGGTCTCGTGGCCAATGCCCAGTACAAAAAGTCTCTGAGCATTTGCTCCAGGTAGCCATCAAACTCACATTGTCCTGCAAGTCGCCTTAGCTCGGTCCATTGTCCTTTCCAACGATCCTGTCACTACGTTAAAACGTACCGTTAACAAAAGTTACATTTAAAATGTATGAAGTACAAAATATTTTTTTCTTAGTCCCATTCCAGTTTGTCATTTGTGGCCAATCTCCCAGAGGCGAAGTGCTGAGTGACATTGGGCGGGAGATTAAAACATCCATTTAAAAAAAACAGATGGCTGATGCTTCAAATATAAGTGATCGAATTAGGAACCTTCTGTTCCCTGCAGTATTTAAATTCTGTAATAAGTGGAAAGCGGGAGAGCAGCTGAGATAGTAAATAAAAGAAAGACTGGCATTTATATAGCGCCTTTCACGACCACCGTACGTCTCAAAGCGCTTTACAGCCAGTGACGCACTTTGAAATGTGGGAAATAATGTTCGAAGATTCTGTGAAAAAGGATAGTGGGAAGTGGTGGGGAGTGTGCCCTGTAGGTCCTTGACACACGCTATCTGTTGGATGCGTGATTTTGTAAAATGAGACCTATATAATACAGGATAAAATTACTGAGCAGCAAGAGAAATATTGGCTAATTAGAGACATGTCAACATGGATTTCTCAACGTAAAGAGCAACCTTACAGCATTTTTTGAATAACAGGGCTCCTCCATAGTTGTCATGGATGCTTCCCAAAGACCTCCTCCTCATCCCTGCTCTTGAACATAAGAACATAAGAAATAGGAGCAGGAGTCGGCCATTTGGCCCCTCGAGCCTGCTCCGCCATTCAATAAGATCATGGCTGATCTGATCTTGGCCTCAACTCCACTTCCCCGCCCGCTCCCCATAACCCTTGACTCCCTTATTGTTCAAAAATCTGTCTATCTCCACCTTAAATATATTCAATGACCCAGCCTCCACAGCTCTCTGGGGCAGAGAATTCCAATGATTCATGACCCTCTGTGAGAAGAAATTCCTCCTCATTTCCGTTTTAAATGGGCGACCCCTTATTTTGGAACTATGCCCCCTAGTTCTAGATTCCCCTACGAGGGGAAACATCCTCTCTGCATCTACCCTGTCAAGCCCCCTCAGAATCTTATACGTTTCAATAAGATCACCTCTAAGTCTTCTAAACTCCATTGAGTACAGGCCCAACCTGCACAACCTTTCTTCATAAGTCAACCCCTTCATCTCAGGAATCAACCTCGTGAATCTTCTCTGACCTGCCTCCAATGCAAGGATATCCCTCCTTAAATAAGGAGACCAAAACTGTACGCAGTACTCCAGGTGTGGTCTCACCAACGCCCTGTACAGTTGTAGCAGGACTTTCCTACTTTGATACTCCATCCCCCTTGCAATAAAGGACAACATTCCATTTGCCTTCCTGATTGCTGAAATGCTGCTGCCAGCTAGAATCCGTGTTGGTGCTTGCACACGGTAGCCTGCAGGGGCCGAACTTGGTCAAAGCCTCCGCCTGCTCAAGTGCCACCCAGAGTGCCGCCGATGGCTGCCGAGGTACCAGCCGGTACTTTCGGCGGGGTTTTCATGGCCGAGGTCCCTCGAAGTCCGGCGGGCGGCAAGTCAACGACGTACGCCGCCAATCTGGGCGGCAGCGGGCGGGAGGTCTCGTTCTCGGCGGCAGAGGCGCTTGCCGCCCAAGTGCCGCCAAGGATGGAAACGGGCCCATGGGGGGGGGGGGGGGGGGCAGGGGGGTGGGGGGGATGGGGGGGGGGGCAGCGGTCAAAGAGGTAAAAATAAAAATCATCACCAACAAAAAAAATATTTGAGGACCTTCAGGGGACCCCATCCAGGCAAGTCCCTGTAAAGAAATAATTTTACAGGACCTTGCCACTTACCGTCGGGGACAGAGCAGCCTTCACGCAAGTGGTTCACCGCCGACTCCCGCTGACTCCCGCCCGCACCAATCTGATATCTCGGCAGGCAGGAGTCTACTTACGAGCAGAGGAATGTCGGTGGCAGGAATGGGTGGTAAGTTCTCCAATCTCGGCCCCTGTGTATAAAGCTGGTGCATCTACCTTTATGCTCCTCCTGCTACCTGCAAATGTCTTCTTCCATTTGTGCCCAGGGTTAGTCAGGATAAAGCGTCGCACTGATTGGGTCAGTTACCCCTCACAGGAGGCGGGGCTTCCTACTCCAATCAGGGCCGCACCCCTTTGTCACACCTCCAGATCTGTGCTAAAGGCCTTCACTGAGATGCCAAGGGAAGATGCTGAGCGAAGACTTGTAGTGCAGATGTAAAATCAGATTTTATTTGATCTGATCATTCATGCATTTCTATAGCGCCTTTCACGGCTTCAGGACATACCAAAGCCCTTTACAGCCAATGAAGTACTTTTGAAGTGTAATCACTGTTGTAATGTAGGAGATGCAGCAGCCAATTTGCGCACAGCAAGCTCCCACAATCAGCATCATCATCATCATAATAGGCAGTCCCTCGGAATCGAGGAAGACTTGCTTCCACGCCTGAAGCGAGTTCTTTGGTGGCTGAACAGTCCAATACGAGAGCCACAGACTCTGTCACAGGTGGGACAGATAGTCGTTGAGGGAAGGGGTGGGTGGGACTGATTTGCCGCACGCTCTTTCCGCTGTCTGCGCTTGCTTTCTGCATGCTCTCGGCGACGAGACTCGAGGTGCTCACCGCCCTCTCGGATGCACTTCCTCCACTTAGGGCGATCTTGGGCCAGGGACTCCCAGGTGTCAGTGGGGATGTTGCACTTTATCAGGGAGGCTTTGAGGGTGTCCTTGTAACATTTGCACTGCCCACCTTTGGCTCGTTTGCCGTGAAGGAGCTCCGAGTAGAGCACTTGCTTTGGGAGTCTCGTGTCTGGCATGCGGACTATGTGGCCTGCGACATTAAACCGAGGTCCCGTCTGCTCTCTCAGGTGGACGTAAAAGATCCTGTGGCACTATTTTGAAGAAGAGCAGGGGAGTTATCCCTGGTGTCCTGGGCCAATATGCCCCTGGGGATGTTGGCCTGAATGAGGACGCTGATGTAGGTGCGCCTGTCCTCCCAGGGGATTTGTAGGATCTTGCGGAGACATCATTGGTGATATTTCTCCAGCAACTTGAGGTGTCTACTGTACATAGCCCCTGTCTCTGAGCCATACAGGAGGGCAGGTATTACTACAGCCCTGTAGACCATGAGCTTGGTGGCAGTTTTGAGGGCCTGGTCTTCAAACACTCTTTACCTCAGGCGGCCGAAGGCTACACTGGCACACTGGAGGCGGTATTGGATCTCATCGTCGATGCCTGCCCTTGTTGATAGGAGGCTCCCGAGATATGAGAAGTGGTCCACGTTGTCCAGGGTCGCGCCGTGGATCTTGATGACTGGGGGGCAGTGCTGTGCGGCGAGGACAGGCTGGTGGAGGAGCTTTGTCTACGGATGTTTAGTGTAAGGCCTTTGCTTTCGTACGCCTCAGTAAATACATCGACTATCAGCAATGTGATAATGACCAGATAACCTTTTTAGTGATGTTGATTGAGGGATATATATTGGCCCAGGACACCAGGGATAACTCCCCTGCTCTTCTTCAAAATAGTGCCACGGGATCTTTTACGTCCACCTGAGAGAGCAGACGGGACCTCGGTTTAATGTCTCATCCTAAAGACAGCACTTCCGACAGTGCAGCACTCCCTCAGCACTGCACTGGGAGTATCAGCCTAGGTGTTTCTGCTCAATTCGCTGGAGTGGGACTTGAACCCACACCCTTCTGGCTCAGAGAAGACAGTGCTACCCCCTGAGCCACAGCTGACACAGCATTAAGAATATCGCCAAGAATAACCTTTCTGAAGGACTGGGAATATAGTCTATCACCGTTCTCTCAGACACTGGCAGTGAACGGATAAATGGGACCTACAAAGGAGATGGAATGGGGGCAGGAGGAAGATAGTACCTGCTCACGGAGAATGCTACCTGCCATGAAGGAAAGACTTCAGCCTTACCCAGTAATGAATGGCTGATCCATACAGATCAGAGAGGTTGTAGATACGATTTCCTATGGTGAGTGAGCTGATCCACCCAGGGCATCCGCAGCAATTAGGACTCTTCCTTGAGGGAGAATGGAACCAGTATTGGCTCAGATCCCTAAAGTCTATCCAGCAGCCCCTGCTGAAAGTGCGCCTCTGTGGTGGTGATGCAGAGAGGATATTTCCCCTCGTGGGGAAATCTTGAACTAGGGGGAATAGTTTCAGAATAAGGGTTCGCCAATTTAGGACGGAAATGAGGAGGAATTTCTTCTCTCGGAGGGTGGTAAATCTTTGGCATTCTCTACCCTAGAGAGCTGTGGAGGCTAAGGCATTGAATATATTCAAGGCGGAGATAGACAGATTTTTGATCTACAGGATAGTCAAGAATTATGGGCAGGAAAGTGGAGTTGAGGCCAAGATCAGATCAGCCATGATCGTATTGAATGATGGCAGAGCAGGCTCGAGGGGCCAAATGGCCTACTCCTGCTCCTATTTCTTATGTTCTGATATGTCATAGGGGAACTGGGTTTGGCTCTGCAGTAATGCTGCCCATGTCAAGTAACTTTAAATTAAGTGCCCCGCATCAAAAAACACAAATTAACAATTAAACATTAAGGGAACCATATCAAATCAAATTAAATCAAAATTTTGTTCCCTGCTTAAATGATGCACTCTAGTTCCTCTGGTGCCCATCTCTCGCGGAAGGCCACGAGCATACCAATGGACAACAGCTCTACAACTATTTTTGCAAAACTTTTAAATCAAGTGCCCCTTTTTTAAGGGCGCAATCAATAGGTCTACAACTATTTTAGTTGAAACCATCAATCAAAAATCAAAAATCAAATGCCCCTTTATTAAAGGGGGCACTAAAACCAACAAATAAACAAATTAAATTTTGACCATCAACTTAATTCAAATTCAAATTTGGTTGCCGTGGGTGATGATGCACTTCAGTCCCTCCGGCGCCCACCTCTTGCGGAAGACCGCGAGCGTACCAGTGGACAATAGCTCTACAAACCTGTCAGCATACTCACAGGTGCACACATTACACCTTCCGATATGTACAGCTCAATATCACTCCAGGTCCCATGATTAATGTCCACTCCTGTGGAATAAGAACCATTCTTCTCCTAAAGCTTGCTCTTATTACATTCTGCCACTAGTTCAACGATGTTCCTCTCCTACTCTCTCTCCTCCTTGAAGATGCTCCTTAACATCTACCTCATTGACCATTGCTTTTTGGTCCCCTGTCCTAATATCTCCTTATGTAGCTCGGTGTCAAATTCTGTCTGAAGCACCTTGGGACGTTTGACTACATTAAAGGCGCTGTATAAATGCAAGTTGTTGTTAAGCTTTTGCTCCAGGTCAGGTTTACATCTGTGTTTGGGGTGATTCTTATTATTTGTTAAATGGGTTACCGCTGGTGTCACGACATCACCAGTAGATCCTGGTTTGCGGCAGAGCTGGTCTCCAGTCATCTTGGAATGCCTTGCCACTGGACCAAGACATCGCTCTGCCACGCCCGTGTGGTGGCTGCTGTGCAACGGCCACCCCACGTTAAAAGAATTCACGCACAGGCATCCTCCACTCTTTAAAATGAAGTTTGGGACCTGGGCTACATTGCCCTCATCAGTCACCTTAGAACTCATTTTATGTTTAGAAACAAGTCATCCTCGACTCCGGGGACTGCCTAAGAAGAGATGAATGCTGCCCATAGTCCAATATCCTGTAACTGTGAACAATAGCTAATTGAGGGAAGTAGCAGAGGGCAGCTATCCCTTTGCAACTGTACCTCAGCAGGAAGTCAACACCTCCACATGGGGGAGAGGACAACATTAGTGAGAGATTGCAAATTCTGAAGTGAATAAAGATTCAACTCAGATGTAAAAGAAACCCAGAAGAAATTACATTTATACGGCACCTTATCAGGTCCTCCGGACATCCCGTGAATAATTGTTGTAAACTCCGCCACTAATTTGGACACGGTATGATCCAACAAACGGCGAATTGTGAATGAATGACCAGTTCATTTGTTTGTTTTTGGGATGGTGCTGTTTGAGGGAGCAATTTTGGCCAGGACACGGAGTAAATTCTCTTCTCCTTTATGCCCTCTTGAACAGGTAGACAGGGACTCGGCTTACGGCCTCATCCGAAAAACGCTAGTCCAAATGTACAAGAAGAAAGGATGCAACCTACCTAATATTAACTGGTTCTTGCCACTCACTCTCTCACTTCAAACCGTTGATGACCAGACAATGCTCATGTCCAACACAAGAAACGGAATGGATCAATACACTCCATCAATTCTTAGATACAAAGCATGGCCAATAAATTAAGTTGAGTGATGGATACAAAAGGCTGGATCACTGCACCAGGAATTCAATCTCATAGTTTGGAACTAATTGGTCCTGTAGTCAGTGTGATTACTGACTTCAAATCATCCCCAGTAACTAATGGTGGTTCAAATTTATAAATGGTCAAAGATAATAAAAGTAAATCTGATTAGCTGCAAAAATGTCTTTTGTAAGGGAAGGTTAAGTGGGCCAGTCAGCCAGATTTCTTCCATTAATGAATTAAAGCACAATTTGAAGTTCCTTTTTAGAAATGGCAATATGAAGCTATTTAAGCGCTGAGGTTGAAACAGCAGCTCAAAGAAATTCAAAGAAATAGCGCAGCAATTTGTGCCTCCACCGTCCTGAATAAGCTTCAGTGCAAAAGTTACTTTTCTCACGGTGACATTTGTCAAGCAATCTACTTTCCCCTCTGGTTCACAATAAGACGTTTCAAGTAAGCATGACACTTCGCAGTGGAGTGTACGGAACAGACTTTGAAAAAAAGACTTATATTTATATAGCGCCTTTCACGACCACCAGATGTCTCAAAGCGCTTTACAGACAATGAAGTACAATGAAATGTGAGGTCATGCACTTTGGCAGTAAAAAAAATCAAAGAGCAAGTTATTATTTAAATGGAGAAAGATTGCAAAGTGCTGCAGTACAGCGGGACCTGGGGATACTTGTGCATGAAACACAAAAGGATAGTATGCAGGTACAGCAAGTGACCAGGAAGGCCAATGGAATCTTGGCCTTTATTGCAAAGGGGATGGAGTATAAAAGCAGGGAAGTCTTGCTACAGTTATGCAGGATATTGGTGAGGCCTGGAATACTGCGTGCAGTTTTGGTTTCCATATTTGAAAAAAAGATATACTTGCTTTGGAGGCAGTTCCGAGAAGGTTCACTAGGTTGATTCCGGAGATGAGGGGGTTGACTTATGAGGAAAGGTTGAGGAGGTTGGGCCTCTGCTCATTGGAATTCAGAAGAATGAGAGGTGATCTTATCGAATCTTATAAGATTATGAGGGGGCTTGACAAGGTGGATGCAGAGAGGATGTTTCCACTAGAACTAGAGGTAACGATCTTAGAATAAGGGGCCTCCCATTTAAAACTGAGATGAGGAGGAATTTCTTCTCTCAGAGGGTTGTAAATCTGTGGAATTCGCTGCCTCAGAGAGCTGTGGAAGCTGGGACATTGAATAAATTTAAGACAGAGATAGACAATTTCTTAACCGATAAGGGATTAAGGGGTTATGGGGAGCGGGCAGAGAAGTGGAGCTGAGTCCATGATCAGATCAGCCATGATCTTATTGAATGGCCGGAGCAGGCTCGAGGGGCCGTATGGCCTGCTGCTGCTCCTATTTCTTATGTTCTTATGGAGTGTAGTCACTGTTGTAATGTGGGAAACGCGGCAGCCAACTTGCGCACAGCAAGCTCCCACAAACAGCAATGTGATAATGACCAGATAATCTGCTTTTTTGTATTGTTGATTGAGGGATAAATATTGGCCAGGACACCGGGGATAGCTCCCCTGAGATGTCTGAGTCCTCTAATTCTGCCCTCTTGAGCATCTCTGATTATAATCGCTCAACCATCGCTGGCCGTGCCTGGGCCCCAAGCTTTGGAACTCCCTGCTTAAACCTCTCCGCCTCCCTTTCCTCCTTTACGATGCTGTTTAAAACCTACCTCTTTGACCAAGCTCTTAGTCATCTGCCTTAATTTCTTCTTCTGTGGCTCGGTGTCAAATGTATTTGTTTTGTGTTATAATACTCCTGTGAAGCGCCTTGGGACATTTTACTACGTTAAAGGTGCTATATAAATACAAGTTGTTGTTGTTGTTGTGGTCAGGGAGGAGGGAAGAAGTCAGTGTGGGTGGCAGGTCGTGGTCACTGTCCAGTGGCTCCCACTGGACGGTTCGTATATGTGAATATTGCATGAGGACAAGATGACATGTTGACTCTCATGGAATAACTGAAGGATATTGTTGTATATGCTGACTGTGTGACGATGTGTAGTCACTGTGAGATTGTACAAGACGGAGACTTGATTACCTGATGTACTATCAATAAGGTTCACACCGTGTTCATACATGCTGGCACCACTAGAGGGTGCAACTGGTGGAGATCGGGGATTTCCTGCCCTGGTGGCAGGGCCCTGTATAAAAAGCTGCACACTGGAGTTTGGAATAAAGGACCAAGCTCACTACAGTTCAAGTACAACACATTGCTTTGTGGAGTCATTCACAAGTACATGATAAACATAACAGATAAAACTCTGAAGGCAGCTATTCAGCCCATCATGCCTGTGCCGGCTCTTTGGTACAGCTAACCAATTCGACCCATTCCCCGGTCTTTCCTCACAGCCCAGTACATTTTTTTTCCCCTTCAAGTATTTATCCAGCTCCCTTTTGAATGCCACTACTGAATCTGCTTCCACTGCTCTTTCAGGCAGCGCATTCCAGATCACGACTCGCTGCCGAAAAAAAATAGCTTTTCAAAGTAATTTTCAGTTATTTAAAATCGGGTTACTCACAGGTGGTGGACTAGATACTCTGAATTAAAAATGCTTACTTTTTGTGATAAACCCATTTCCAACTGTATTGATAAAACTGCACCAGGTTACCACTCAAGTATATCAAGGAATATTTTCAATGCAATTTTTAAAAAAAATGACTCTCTCAAATGCTGCCCAATTGTACTGGTTCCGGAAAGATTTTACGTTTGGCGATTATGCAAATGGGTTTGAGCGGAGATTTGTTATCATGATTTGCGCCCAAAGCAGAAACTCTTGGCCAATGTACTGCAAACAACGTAGTATTTATTGCACTGGAATGTCATTACCAAAGGCTGAACTGTGACATCAATCACAAAGTGACAGCCAGAGGTAAATTAAAACCAAACATGAAATGATTTTCTTCATATGGGTATGTTTGTGTACAAATCTTTGAAGGTGGCAGGTCAGGTTAACAAAGCCATTAATAGAAACATAGAAACATAGAAAATAGGTGCAGGAGTAGGCCATTCGGCCCTTCTAGCCTGCACCGCCATTCAATGAGTTCATGGCTGAACATGCAACTTCAGTACCCCATTCCTGCTTTCTCACCATACCCCTTGATTCCCCTAGCAGTAAGGACTTCATCTAACTCCTTTTTGAATATAGGATCCTTGGCTTTATATTTAGAGGCATGTGGGTCCGATTTTCAGCAAGGACTCTGCCCGCCCGAGTGCCGCTGATGGCCGTCGAGGTACCGGACGGTACTTTGGGCGGGATATTCATGGCCGAGGTCCCTCGAAGGTCGGCGGGCAGCGAATGGACGACGTACTCCGCCAATCTGGGCGACAGCGGGCCGGAGGTCACATTCTCCGTGGCAGAGGCGCTCGCTGCCCGAGTGCCGCCGAGGATGGAGTCGGGCCCACGGAGGGTCGAAGACCTGAAAATAAAAATCAACGGTAAAAAAAATTTAAAAAACTATCTGAAGATCTTCAGGGGACCCCATCCAGGTAAGTGGCTGTTGAATTTTTTTTTATTTACAAGAATGTTCACTTACCTTTTTATCAGGTTCTGCAGACTCACCGTCGGGGACAGACCAACCTCCGGCCAGCCGGCCGTCCCGTCCCGCTAGAATCTGGGAGCTTGGCGGGCGGGAGCTCAGTTGCGCCATCAGCGGGCGGTTCCTGGCGGATCTCCCCTCCCGCCCGCTCACGCCCGCCCCGAAAGTGGCAGTGGGCGGGTCTTCAGCAGGAATGTCGACGGCAGTCGGGCGTCAGCGGGCGGTAAGTTGATGAATTCTGGCCCCCATGCAGTACAAAAACCCAAGAAGTTAAGCTAAACCTCTATAAAACACTAGCTTAGCCCTAGCTGGATATTGTGTCCAATTCTGGCACCGCACTTTAGGAAGACTTTGGAGAGGGTACAGAAGAGATTTACTGCGAATGGTTCCAGGGATGAAGGATTATAGTTAGGTGGATAGATTAGAGAAGCTGGGGTTGTTACCCCAAGACGAGGTGTTTAAAATCATGAAGAGTTTAGATAGAGTAAATAAAGAGAAACGGTTTCCAATGGCTGAAGGATCGATAACCAGAGGTCGAAGATTTAAGGTGATTGACAAAAGAACCAGAGGCGACATGAGGGGAAACTTTTTTACACAACGAGAGTTTAGGATTTGGAATGCACTGCCTGAGAGGGTGGTGCGTACAGATTCAATAGTAGTCTTCAAAAGAGAATTGGATAAATACTTCAAGGAGAAAATAATTGCAGGGATCTGGGGAAACACTGGGGAAGTGGGACTGACTGGATTGCCCTCCGAAAGGGCAGATTCGATGGGCCGAATGGCCTCCCTCTGTGCTGTACTATTCTGTTATTCTGTAATTCTAAATAAAAAGCAGGACTTTGTGTGAGATTGTATTAAAACAGCGCCCTGTGTTAACAGGGATCTAAACTGCCTAAAATTCGATACATTCTAATTCCTGTTCTATCTCAATATTTCCCTGTCTGCTAGTTATAGAGAATCTGTTAATTCTGTTTACATGGGTGTCTATGGATGTGTTAACTCCAGCACCCAGAGGAAGATATCAGCCTGAATGTTTAACTGCTATAGTAAAGAGAATATTGATGAGAAATCAATAAATTATGATTACAATGCTTCTCTCCACAATGTCCTTTTTTGAGCAATGATGAGCCGTTGGACACACAGATACAGTGTTATCGGGCTCTAATGGGTTATGTTGCTGTACACATTGCATTGTTTTGAAATGATGTTTGTGCTGAATTGGTATATATCATCATCATCATAGGCAGTCCCTTGAAATCGAGGAAGACTTGCTTCCACTCTAAAAGTGAGTTCTCAGGTGACTGAACAGTCCAATACGGGAACTACAGTCTCTGTCACAGGTGGGACAGACAGTGGTTGAAGGAAAGGTTGGGTGGGGAGCCTGGTTTGCCGCACGCTCTTTCCGCTGCCTGCGCTTGCTTTCTGCACGCTCTCGGCGACGAGACTCGAGGTGCTCAGCGCCCTCCCGGATGCTCTTCCTCCACTTAGGGCGATCTTTGGCCAGGGATTCCCAGGTGTGTGTGGAGATGTTGCACTTTATCAGGGAGGCTTTGAGGGTGTCCTTGAAATGTTTCCTCTGCCTATCTGGGGCTCGTTTGCTGTGAAGGAGTTCCGAGTAGAGCGCTTGCTTTGGGAGTCTTGTGTCGGGCATGAGGACGATGTGGCCCGCCCAACGGAGCTGGTCGAGTGTGGTCAGTGCTTCGATGCTGGGGATGTTGGCCTGATCGAGAACACTGATGTGTGATATAACCTGCAGATTAACTTCTGCGATTTCAGGACTGACAGGCAAGAGGGAACTATTGGGAGTTTATTACAGACTGGCATAGTGACCATGAAATAGAGGAAGAAATGTATAGATAAATGAGAGCATAAGAACATAAGAATTAGGAACAGGAGTAGGCCATCTAGCCCCTTGAGCCTGCTCCGCTATTCAATAAGATCATGGCTGATCTGGCCGTGGACTCAGCTCCACTTACCCGCCCTCTCCCCGTAACCCTTAATTCCCTTATTGGTTAAAAATCTATCTGTGACTTGAATACATTCAATGAGCTAACCTCAACTGCTTCCTTGGGCAGAGAATTCCACAGATTCACAACCCTCTGGGAGAAGAAATTCCTTCTCAACTCGGTTTTAAATTGGCTCCCCCGTATTTTGAGGCTGTGCCCCCTAGTTCTAGTCTCCCCGACCAGTGGAAACAACCTCTCTGCCTCTATCTTGTCTATCCCTTTCATGATTTTAAATGTTTCTATAAGATCACCCCTCATCCTTCTGAACTCCAACGAGTAAAGACCCAGTCTACTCAATCTATCATCATAAGGTAACCCCCTCATCTCCGGAAGGGCAAAGGGCACAAACAACAGGGCCACAATAATGAATGATTTTAATTATCTCAGAGATAGCCTGGATAATGTAAGTGACAAAGATGTCTGTCGCCTCTCACTTTAATTCTCTGCTCCATTCCCACTCTGACCTCTCCATCCTCGGCCTCCTGCACTGTTCCAACGAAGCTCAATGTAAACTCGAGGAACAGCACCTCATCTTTCGGTTAGGCACTTTACAGCCTTCTGTACTCAACATCAAGTTCAATAATTTCAGACTATAACCTCTGCCTCTATTTTTTTCCACATAGCCACTTTGATGATTCTGTCATTTCCATTTACATCCTATCTAGACTCATCTTTTGTTTCTTAACTTGTCCTATTACCATCTCATTTTGCTATGCACCATCGTCCCTTTTGTCTCTTCATCTCTTCCACCCTATCACAGACCTTCCCGTTTGTTCTTTCCTTCCCTCCCCGCCCACCCACCCCTTTCTCTGTCCCTTCACTTACTTAAAAACCTGTTACATCTCGAACTTTTTCCAGTTCTGACAAAAGGCCACCGACCTGAAACGTTAACTCTGTTTCTCTCTGCACAGATGCTGAGTATTTCCAGCATTTTCTGTCTTTATTAAAGAAGTGCAAGTGTTTGTCCAGGGCTGCTTGCTAGATCAGTAATTTTTTTAGTCCAACTGTGCCAGATGCAATTCTCGGAACTGGAGTGGGGCAAGTAAGGAATGTGAGGGGAGGTGACCATGTAGGAAGCTTCTGTAAATTTCCATGATTTTATGATACCTCCTCGGCAATAGCGCATTTCCCATGGAAGAGAAAAATCCAGTGTCAGATAAAACTATCGCCCTGTTTTGCTCTACTGTTCAGGGCCAATTTCCACTCCCTTTAGTGTGAGGACACTTTAACAAGGTGGTGCAGACCCAGCCAGCAGTATAACTCCCTGCTGAAGGTTCAAATTACTCGAACAGAGATACCAGTATCAAATTAGAACCAGCGAAAAAACTGGCCACAATATACACACACACGCACAACACACATGTGCACACACACATGTGCGCACACACACGCATGTGCGCACACACACATGCACACGCACGCACAAGCACACACACACACGCGTGCACGTGCACACGCACATACACACACATGAGCGTTGAAATTCTATAAAAATTGGGGTAGTATTTAGTAAAGCCTTTTCTTCTTATCAGTCCATGCCCATCATACCCTCCCCCCAGCTCTCATCATATTGTAAAATAACTAGTCTTCGCGATAGATGTTTTCCCTGCCCGCTCTGTTTGTAAAGAAGACATTTACTACAATTAGTGAACACTTGAAATCTCGCCCCTCCTTCCTGTCATGTGATACGGAAGTGCAGCGATGTCACTGTAATTGAGCTTGGTTGGACTATGACATCTTATCAACTCCAGTGGAAAACGTCTCCGGATCATTGGCCCAGGCCTCTGGATTACTAGTCCAGTAACATAACCACTATGCTACCATACCCCTGTTAAGGTGGAGGCAATGGGTTAGAAATTTATTTCAGGAAATAAACTAGGCTTTCTCCGATGACTTGGAAGATCCCACGTTCAATATTCACCTCGTGCTGAAGTAGTGTCAGCTCTGGCTCAGTTGGTATCAAATATTTGCAGGCCTGTGGGGAAAGCCCAGAAGAGTGGAACTAATTGGATAGTTTTTTCACAGCGCCAGCATAGACACGATGGGCCTGGGTAATGTATTTGCTTCATGGGTTCTTTGCTTAAGAATTAACAACACATTGCTATTAAGAACTAGTTGGTTTATTAACAAAGGTTCCACAGTCACAATGCACATTACCAGTTCATCTGCTAGGTCACGTAGACACAACTGATTGGGGTTTTATTGAGTCTTGTGAACAGCACGTGACTGGCTAAGCCACTCATAATACAACAGCTCTACAACTATTTTGAAGTAACGTTAATTCAAGTGTCCCCATTTGTAAGGGCAAAAAACCCACAAATTAACTAACAAACATTAAAAGTAACCTGACAAATCAAATTAATTAAAAATTTTGTTTCCTGTTGAAATGATGCACTCCAGTCCCTTCGATGCCCATCACTCGCGGAAGGCCGTGAGCGTACCGGTGGACACCGCGTGCTCCATCTCCAGGGACACCCTGGCGCGAGTGTTAACGCGGAAGAGAGTCAGGCCGTTGGGCTGAGCGACCCCCTCGACTGCCCGCTGCCTGGACCGGGTGATGGCCCCCTTGGCCATGCCCAGGAGCAGTCCTACGAGGGGGCCTTCCGACCTGCCCGCTCCCCTCCGCACAGGGTGCCCAAAGATCAGGAGCGTGGGACTGAAGCGCAGCCAGAAATTGAGGAGCAGCCCTTTCAAATAATGGCATATGGGCTGCAATCCCACACATTGTACATACACATGGAACACGGACTCCTCCAGCAACAGCTTTACAACCCTGCGAGCATCCTTACGAGGCCGAATAGCCTCCTTCTGTGCTGAACGATTCTATGATCATGCGGATGGTGATGGCCGAGGAACCAAACTGTGCCACGAGTCAACATCTTGAGAGAGGGGAGGGGAGAGAAAATTGTGGCAAATATCCAATGTATGAACCAAACTGATCAAAGGAGGTATCGACAGAGAGAGCTGCAGGTCAAGCTAAAAATACTCTGCTGTAAGTGCTGTGCAATGAAAATATGTTTAACTTCACGATGGCAGCAGCAGGAGCTGATCACTCGCTGCAGGACTCAACTTTTGCTTCTGTCATGTCTCAAGGTCCGTTACCCGCTAAATGGCACTGCTGGAAACGTCTGCAACTTGAAACGCAGCAGGTCGGGCAGAATATAGCCACGCACGATGAGAATAAAGATTAGCTGAAAACTCTAATGGAAGGGAAGCCTAGCCCAGTTAATAATTTTTTAAAAAACCATGAGAAATAATCACAGATTTGTACGATTTGACCCTCCAACCTTGAACCTTAACATGTTCAAGGCACAAGGGATTGGTGGTGTGGTGGGTTGGGCCACTGACCTTTTCACCTCCGACCTCAGACCTCAGTCTGTATGGAACGAAAGTGGTCTTTGTCGTGAGGCTGCCTGGCCTGTAATGGAAGCGATGTCATCAGTGTCCACCCATTTCAGGGCGGATCTGAGTCTAGTCCCATTAAAATACCCAGAGGCACTGTTAGAACTTGCTTCTGTGTCAGAGGCCATTGTCCGATTAGGATATGCTCATATTGGAGATTAGTCGGGACAACCGGTGATGTGAAACCAAAATAGAGGCTCAACACAAATCTGTTAAAGAATCAAAATATGTTTATTTGAGAATACCTTGGCCAAGGGAGATTGGCAGTTTGGAAGGAAGTCTAAAAACCATCTGTCCGTTGGAGATTTTACCCAGCTTTTAAAGACAAAAAAAGCAGTCCGTATGTGCCAAGGAACTAACCACAGACTCTCCGTGACATTTCAAAAGCGCATCTAGCTTAACCGCAAGAACTGAATATAAGCTCATGACGTTTGAGAATGTTTCCACAGCACGTTTTTTGGCATCTCCAAGTTGCGCTTACCTAGCGGGCCAGAAGGTGTATTTGCTCCATGATCATGGTAGACGCTCTTATCCATAAAGATGTATGTTCATCTTGACCTGCGGTTGCCATCTCTGTCTGTCGTCTAAGAATGCTCAGGTCGCCTAGTTTGCAGTTTCTAGCAGCGAGGCTACATCCTGTCATTGTTTTTGCTCAGCTCATGTGCAATTTGGCTACAATTTGACATTCTACAATATGTCTGTATTTAATAGCAGGCCCAATTCCTTTTTTCCCAAACAATTTTCCCAGGCTGCAAAACTATGTCACTGCAGTGGGCCTCTAAAAGTCCCACTTCAATGGGAGTAGCAAACAGCAGACAGGACAGCTACATGCCATGTGAGCTGCTAGTGTCAGGAACTGGCCAGAACAATGGAAGCCTCCAAGCAGTATCACATTAACTATCTGCATGTGCTACCCTCAACACCGCCCCGTTCATTTTGGTATCCAAAAGGGCTGAAGTTCCCTCCAATCTCCGCCCCCTTCTGTCTTGGCGGCAATTCATAAGAACATAAGAACATAAGAACATAAGAAATAGGAGCAGGAGTAGGCCAGACGGCTTCTCGAGGCTGCTCCGCCATTTAATACGATCATGACTGATCCGATCATGAACTCAACTCCACTTCCCCGCTCGCTCCCCATAACCCCTTAATCCCTTATCGGTTAAGAAACTGTCCATCTCTGTCTTAAATTTATTCAATGTCCCGGCTTCCACAGCTCCCTGGGGCAGAGAATTCCACAGATTTGCAACCCTCTGAGAGAAGAAATTCCTCCTCATCTCAGTTTTAAATGTGCGGTCCCTTATTCTAAGATTATGCCCCCTAGTTCTAGTCTCCCCCATCAGTGGAAACATCCTCTCTGCATCCACCTTGTCAAGCCCCCTTATAATCTTATACGTTTTGATAAGATCACCTCTCATTTTTCTGAATTCCAATGAGTAGAGGCCTAACCTTCTCAATCTTTCCTCATAAGTCAATTGATCCCGCATCTCCGCAATCAACCTTAATTCGAATTATCAGCCGCAGGGCGGAGGGGAATTTCAGACCATTAATTCTATCACTGCACCTGGATTTAAAGGGAATGCCGCCAAAGCCACTTTTTGAAGTTGATTCTTGTGAGTCCTGTGAAGGAGGATGTGTGAGAATCAAAACCGCGTTCATTCCTGATGGGACAAGCACATTGGCCTCCTGTTTTGGTACCACAACAAAGTTGGATGACAGAAGCTTGAGATTAGCCAGGAGTTAGATGAGGTCCTTACTGCTAGGGGGATCAAGGGGTATGGCGAGAAAGCAGGAATGGGGTACTGAAGTTGAATGTTCAGCCATGAACTCATTGAATGGCGGTGCAGGCTAGAAGGGCCGAATGGCCTACTCCTGCACCTATTTTCTATGTTTCTATGTTTCTATGTTTCTACAAGCTATTGTGGGTAATCAGGAGCAAAGGGCCCTGGCTGGTTCCCCCCCCCCCCCCCCCCCCCCGTCCCCCCTCCTTAAGCCTGTGGCTCAGTGGGTAACACCCTCACCTTGAAGTCAGAAGGTCGTGGGTTCACGTCCCACTCCAGGGCCGTCTTTCGGATGAGAACTTAAACCGAGGCCCCGTCTGCCCTCTCAGGCGGATGTAAAAGATCCCTCGGCACTATTTCGAAGAAGAGCAGGGGAGTTCTCCCCGGTGTCCTGGCCAATATTTATCCCTCAATCAAAATAACAAAAAAGCGATTATTTGGTCATTATCACATTGCTGTTTGTGGGAGCTTGCTGTGCGCAAATTGGCTGCCGCGTTTCCCACATAACAACAGTGACTACTCTCCAAAAGTACTTCATTCATGAAAGGGGCTATAATAAATGCAAGTCTTTCTTTCTTCCTAGTGGGGGTTGAGGTGGAGTATTGCCCCCTGACTCCGCCTTGGTTGGAATGACCTCATTCAGTACAGATTCGGGGTTGAACCCGACTCCACCCTGGTCAGTGTGGCTCAGGTCCACAGTGGGTGATGCACTTAGCAAAACGAGCCACTAGGGGAGCAGCTGTCCATTGATTTGATTCTGAAAAGAAAATAAATTGCCCAGGATCATCGCAGCAGTGCGTGCAACGCTAAATGTATTCCTGCTCTGCCGCAGAATTTATATTCCCTACAACTATGCCATGACTGTGACTTCCACAGCTTCAATAAGCTAACTGGACTTGGCACAGGAATGTGATATTAATTCAGAAATATAATTACAACTTTTGTGCCTTTTGGCCACATCATCACTTGGTTGCTAGGGCTATTTTGTGCCTAATTTAAATGTAATTTGCCAAAAAATACACCATTAGCATTTCAATATGTTGAATATTTCTCTTCTGCCTCTGGGAGCACCCAACGCTTTAGTTCTGTGCAGTTGTGTTTGCAGTCACTGTATCTGCTGCTTGGATGTACAAAGCAGTGTAATGGAAGCAGTTATTATTTTTATAGGCGCACTTTCCCGTCAGATGACTAAGCACTGCACGGTAATTAACTGTGGGCCCATGAGCTTCTATTGGCCACACTTCGCTTTGACAAACTGGAAGGGTTTCAAAAGAAAATCAACTGGGATATTGGGTTGCTGATCGAGCTATGAGGTCCGTCATAGGAACAGGAGTGGGCCATCCAGCCCCTCGAGCCTGTCCTACTATTTAATTAGATCATGGTGGCTCTATCTCTCAACTCCATCTACCTGCCATTGGTTCCATGTCCATGAATACCCTTAACTCGATCAATCTTAGTCAAAATTCAAGCTCAACGCATAGCTCTGCTGGGCCAGTGCAGAATCTGCCCAACCTGCCTATTGACTTCCATGATAGGAAAGGATACTGTCCTAGAAATTGACTTGAAATTGACAGAAACATTGTGCAAGTTTATAAAAGGAAGCCTGAGATAACAGGGAACTGCACAGTCGCAAATATTCTCCACAACAGAGAATTTTTAATAACCATTTTCTGGTATTAACTGCATAGGGATGCATTATGCTGAACGTTTAGGCTGAAAGAAAGATTTGGATTTATACAGTGCCTTTCACAGCCACCAGACGTCTCAAAGGGCTTTACAGCCAATGAAGTACTTTTGGAGTGTAGTACCTGCTGTAATGTGGGAAACGCAGCAGCCAATTTGCGCACAGCAAGCTCCCACAAACAGCAATACGGTGATTTCACAACCAGATAATCTGTTTTTGTTATGTTGATTGAGTGATGAATATTGGTCAAGACACTGGGAATATCTCCCCTTCTCTTCTTTGAAATAGTGCCATGGGATCTTTTAAGTCCACCTGGGTGTGCAGACGGGGCCTCGGTTTAACGTCTCATTCAAAAGACGGCACCTCCAACAGTGCAGTGCTCCCTCAGCACTGCACTGGAGTGTCAGCCTAGATTTGTTATGTGCTCAACTCCCTGGAGAGGGACTTGAACCCACAACCTTCTGACTCAGAGGCGAGTATGCTACCCACTTGCCACAGCTGGCACTGCATGCTAACCAGCTCCTTTAGGTGCTGCTCTTATATTTTATGGTGTTCAACTTCCTATCCTCTGCCCCTGGCAGGGAGCACGGTCTCGGTAACAGTACAGAGCAGAAATTCAGCCGCTCGCTGTTCAGGGCTGTTCAGCACCCACTGCCGGTAGACAAGGCTCCTGTCTGTATCTGGGACTGGGGCTGGGACTTGAACCATTAGCCTTTATCCATGTTTCCATTAAATGGACCATGTTTGCCCATTGGCGGCATCAACCACTGGGAACAGATACTCAAAGCCACACCCCATCCAGTCCAGCGAGTACATAACACATCACTGCTTGGAGGAGAGAGAATGATCATTTTTTTTAATGTAGTTGAACACAGTTGACAACATAGAAACATAGAAATTTACAGCGCAGAAGGAGGCCATTTCGGCCCATCATGTCCGCGCCGGCCGACACAGAGCCGCACGGCCCTCGGTCAGTAGCCCTGAAGGTTACATATAAACCTATGAACAATACACAATGGCGGAAAGGCAAAGAGCACCCAGCCCAACTAGTCCGCCTCACACAACTGCGACACCCTTTACACTGAAACATTCGACACTTCACCCCAACCGGAGCCTTGTGATCTCCTGGGAGAGGCAAAAACCAGATAAATACCAAGATCAATTTAGGGAGAAAAATCTGGGAAAATTCCTCTCCGACCCATCCAGGTGATCAAAACAAGCCCAGGAGATCACCCTGGCCATATTCGATTCCATGCAGTACTTACCATTATATCTTGGATTAACATCACAATGTGCGGTACCAGTAACAAATATAGCAAAGTAATCATATGAAATCCTTCTTACTGCTATTTATAACGAGGTGTTAACTTGGTGAGACAACAGATGAAGGAGTTTAATATAAATATGTTAACATGTCCATTATTAATATCGCATTTGCAACCTCATCCCAATAGTGTGTGTGACTCACTCGTATGTAGCCCTTATATTGCAGTACTTGTGCGTAAGAGCAAGTGATTGTTTTAGAGATTTCCACACTGGCAGCAATACCCTAGCCACATAAACCAGAAAGCTCTCAGATCTGAATTCTCCTGATACTAGGCTGATTGGTCTCAGTGGCTCAGTGGGTAGCATGCTTGCCTCTGACTCAATAGATTGCAGGTTCAAATCTCACATCAGAGACCCACGCACAAAAATATAGGCTGACACTCCAGTGCAGTGTTGAGGGAGTGCTGCACTGCCAGAGGGGATGTAACATTAAACCGAGGCCGCGTCTGCTCTCTCAGGTGGACGTAAAAGATCCCGCGGCACTATTTCGAAGAAGAGCAGACGAGTCCTCCCCAGTGTCCTGGCCAATATTTATCCCTCAATCAAGATTTTAAAAATGGTCATTATCACATTGCTGTTTGTGGGAGCTTGCTGTGTGCAATGGCAGCCAAGTTTCCCACATTACAACAGTGACTGCACTTTGGCAGTAAAGCGCTTTGGGATGTCCTGAGGTGGTGAAAGGCGCTATAGAAATGCAAGTCTTTTTTTTTCTCTTTCTATCCATTAATGGCTGCACCGTTTCTGGGCTATGGAAGGACAAACCCGCTGGCGTTCCCCAGTGCTAGGCAGTGGCCCCCAAGGAAAAATGTACACGTGATGCTATCAGGCAAAGGGAAGAGTGGGCTTGCTTGTGATCACTTCCCCCCCACCCCACCGCCCGCCTTCATTAACTCCCAATCAGAGTGAAACTTTGGCTCAGTGGGTAGCACTCCCGCCTCCGAGGCAGAAGCTTCTGGGATCATGTCCCCACTCCAGGGACTTGAGCACAGAAATCTAGGCTGACACTCCCAGTGCAGTGCTGAGGAGATGCCGTCTTTCAGATGACATGTTAAACCGAGGTCCCGTCTGCTCTCTCAAGTGGATATAAAAGAGGGCATTATTTCGAAAAAAAAGCAGGGGGAGTTAAACCCTGGTGTCCTGGCCAATATTTATCCCTCAATCAACATAACAAAAACTGTTTATCTGGTCATTATCACATTGCTGTTTGTGGGAGCTTGCTGTGCGCAAATTAGATGCCGCATTACCTACATTACAACAGTGACTACACTCCAAAAAGTACTTAATTGGCTGTAAAGCGCTTTGAGATGGCCGGTGGTTGTGAAAGGCGCTATATAAATGCAAGTCTTTCTTTCCTTTAACAGCCAATGGGATACTTGCGTCCGGTGTATGGCTCCACCCTCTGCTCCCAATTAATGGGACTTTGGGAGCCCATAAACACCTCCTGTCATATTAGGACACAGCACCCCATCGGCTGGTCAATAAAGATGTTACGGCCAGGGAAGGAGCAGTCACGTCGCGGCCTGTCGGGCTGTTAATCAGCCCGCGGGGGCCAGAAACTACTCTCAATACTGATCCCTGAAGCTCCAACATGAGTGAGAGAAGGCAGGCAGCACCTGGGTATCCGTGCCTCCTTCAGGAGTGGGAGGAAAAGGAAAAAAGAGCTTCTCGGCCCACAGGACAAAAACATCAATTGTTGAAATATAAAAGAAGTTGGATCCTGCTGAACCGTCATGAGAGAAATCTACCAATTTGCAGGCACTTGTTGGTTGGCAGATGGATGATTGCTTATCCAACCGTGCCGAATTATTAACAGGGATTAAATATCACTTCTGAACTGAATCGTATGTTGTCTTGGATATCACTGGGCTTGTGGCCAGCAATGGCATTGAACTAATCCGCGCATCTGCCTTGCCAATGCCAGTCACCTTTTGGCTGCTACCCACACATGCACCTGTACCACTGCAGACACACACACTTAGACGAAGGGACATAAGCTGTCTTATCAGAGTTCTGCAAACGCTTGTAAAACAAAATCAGAAGAGCCAACCATCTGAACCGTCTTCCCCAACCTCGAAGGCAAGCAACATTGGGTCAGATTGGGAAAAACTGTACGGTTGTTGCAAGGCAGCAACAGGGACAGAACATGCTACAAGAACCCAGCAGGTCAGCGTGTAAAAGAGAATACCCTTGGTTCAGTGAGTAGCACTCCCAACTCGAGGAAGGATATACTTGCATTGGAGGCTGTTCAGAGAAGGTTCACTAGGTTGATTCCGGAGATAAGGGGGTTGACTTATGAGGATAGGTTGAGCCTATACCCATTAGAGTTCAGAAGAATGAGAGGTGATATTATAGAAACTCATAGGATAATGAAGGGGCTCGACAAGGTGGATGCAGAGAGGATATTTCCACTCATAGGGGAAACTAAAACTAGGGGGCATAGTCTCAGAATAAGGGGCCGCCCATATAAAACTGAGATGAGGAGAAATTTCTTCTCTCAGAGGGTTTTAAATTTATGGAATTCTCTGCCCCTGAGAGTTGTGGAGGCTGGGTCATTGAGTATATTTAAGGCGGAGATAGACAGATTTTTGAATGATAAGGGAGTAAAGGGTTATGGGGAGCGGGCAGGGGGCAAAATGGCCGACTCCTGCTCCTATTTCTTATGTTCTTATGTTCTCAGAGTCAGAGGGTCATGTTTAACCCTAATCCAAGGCCAAAGACTTGAGCACATCACCTAGACTGACACTGAGGGGGTGCTGCACTGTCAGCGGTGCCGTTTTTCAGATGAGAAAAGAAAGACTTGGATTTATATAGCGCCTTTCATGACCACCAGATGTCTCAAAGCGCTTTACAGCCAATGAAATACTTTTGGAGTATAGCCATTAACCCAAGGCTCAGGTGGATATAAAAGATCCCGTGTCACTATTTTCAAGAAGAGCAGGGGAGTTATCCCAGGTGTCCTGGTCAACATTTATCGCTCAACATACATCACTAAAACAAATTGCCTACTCATTATCATATTGCTGTTTGTGGGAGCTTGCTGTGTGTAAATTGGCTGCCGTGTTTCACTTCATTGCAACAGTGACTACACTTTATAGGTCATCATCATCATAGGCCGTCCCTCGGAATCGAGGAAGACTTGCTTCCACTCCCAAAGTGAGTTCTTTGGCGGCTGAACAGTCTAATACGAGAGCCGCAGACCCGGTTACAGGTGGGACAGACGTTCGTTGAGGGAAGGGGTGGGTGGGGCTGGTTTGCTGCGCGCTCCTTCCACTGTTTGCGCTTGACCTCTTCACGCTCTTTGCGTTGAGACTTGAAGAGCTCAGCGCCCTCCCGGATGTATTTTCTCCACCTCGGGCGGTCTTCGGCCAGGGTCTCCCAGGTGTCAGTGGTGATGTCGCACTTTACCAGGGAGGCTTTGAGGGTGTCCTTGTAACGCTTCCGCTGCCCACCTTTGGCTCGTTTACCATAAGTATGCCACTCTCAGTGTCCCTGCTGCCACAATCAGCCACTACCAGCACACTATAATCTGTCACCACTCGCCATCAAAGCTCACACATGAACAGTAATTGTTTGCCTGAATTATCAGAGGTCAGACAGTGTCTGTGGAACCATACGGGAGAATGCCTTCGAAACAGGAGCAAAAGTGAGAAAATTGACAGTTCCTGCTCTGTATTGCTCAGTGATGCACAACACAGTACAGGCTATTCCTGACTCTTCCAGCAATAGAGTCTTCCTAAAGCTTTCATAGAATCTTACAGTGCAGAATCGGGGGACAATTGGCCCATCGGCCTGTGCTGGCTCTTTGAAAGAGCTGTCCAATTTAGTCCCGCACTCCAGCTTTTTCCCCATAATCCTGCAAATGAATCCTCTTCAAATACACATCCAATTGCCTTGCGAAAGTTCCTATGGAATCAGATTTTACAATCTTTTCCCACCCTTCCCTAGGTATGGTTAATGTGACTCATTAAAAAGTGACTTACAATCATAGAAACATAACATAAGAACATAAGAACATAAAAACATAAGAATTAGGAACAGGAGCAGGTCATCTAGCCCCTCGAGCCTGCTCTGCCACTCAACAAGATCATGGCTGATCTGGCCGTGGACTCAGCTCCACTTACCCGTCTGCTCCCCGTAACCCTTAATTCCCTTATTGGTTAAAAATCTATCTATCAGTGACTTGAATACATTCAATGAGCTAGCCTCAACTGCTTCCTTGGGCAGAGAATTCCACAGATTCACAACCCTCTGGGAGAAGAAATTCCTTCTCAACTCGGTTTTAAATTGGCTCTCCCGTATTTTGAGGCTGTGGCCCCTAGTTCTAGTCTCCCCGACCAGTGGGAACAACCTCTCTGCCTCTATCTTGTCTATCCCTTTCATTATTTTAAATGTTTCTATAAGATCACCCCTCATCCTTCTGAACTCCAACGAGTAAAGACCCAGTCTACTCAATCTATCATCATAAGGTAACCCCCTCATCTCTGAAATCAGCCTCGTGAATCGTCTCTGTACCCCCTCCAAAGCCAGTATATCCTTCCTTAAGTAAGGTGACCAAAACTGCACGCAGTACTCCAGGTGCGGCCTCACCAATACCCTATGCAGTTGCAGAAGGATCTCCCTGCTTTTGTACTCCATCCCTCTCGCAATGAAGGCCAACATTCCATTCGCCTTCCTGATTACCTGCTGCACCTGCAAACTAACTTTTTGGGATTCATGCACAAGGACCCCCAGGTCCCACTGCACCGCAGCATGTTGTAATTTCTCCCCATTCAAATAATATTCCCTTTTACTGTTTCTTTTCCCAAGGTGGATGAGCTCACAGTTTCTGACATGTATTCCATCTGCCAAACCTTAGTCCATTCGCTTAACCTATCTAAATCTCTTTGCAGCCTTTCTGTGTCCTCTACACAACCCACTTTCCCACTAATCTTTGTGTCATCTGCAAATTTTGTTACACTACACTCTGTCCCCTCTTCCAGGTCATCTATGTATATTGTAAACAGTTGTGGTCCCAGCACCGATCCCTGTGGCACACCACTAACCACCGATTTCCAACCCGAAAAGGACCCATTTATCCCGACTCTCTGCTTTCTGTTCGCCAGCCAAGTCTCTATCCATGCTAATACATTTCCACTGACTCCACGTACCTTTATCTTCTGCAGTAACCTTTTGTGTGGCACCTTATCGAATGACTTTTGAAAATCTAAATACACCACATCCATCGGTACACCTCTATCCACCATGCTCATTATATCCTCAAAGAATTCCAGTAAATTAGTTAAACATGATTTCCCCTTCATGAATCCATGTTGCGTCTGCTTGATTGAACTATTCCTATCTAGATGTCCCGCTATTTCTTCCTTAATGATAGTTTCAAGCATTTTCCCCACTACAGATGTTAACTAACCGACCTATAGTTACCTGCCTTTTGTCTTCCCCCTTTTTTAAACAGAGGCGTTACATTAGCTGCTTTCCAATCTGCTGATACCTCCCCAGAGTCCAGAGAATTTTGGTAGATTATAACAAATGCATCTGCTATAACTTCCGCCATCTCTTTTAATACCCTGGGATGCATTTCATCAGGACTAGGGGACTTGTCTACCTTGAGTCCCATTAGCCTGTCCAGCACTACCCCCCTAGTGATAGTGATTGTCTCAAGGTCCTCCCTTCCCACATTCCTGTGACCAGCAATTTTTGGCAAAGTTTTTGTGTCTTCCACTGTGAAGACCGAAGCAAAATAATTGTTTAAGGACTCAGCCATTTCCACATTTCCCATTATTAAATCCCCCTTCTCATCTTCTAAGGGACCAACATTTACTTTAGTCACTCTTTTCCGTTTTATATATCTGTAAAAGCTTTTACTATCCGTTTTTATGTTTTGCGCAAGTTTACCTTCATAATCTATCTTTCCTTTCTTTATTGCTTTCTTAGTCATTCTTTGCTGTCATTTAAAATGTTCCCACTCTTCTATTTTCCCACTAACCTTGGCCACCTTATACGCATTGGTTTTTTATTTGATACTCTCCTTTATTTCCTTGGTTATCCACGGCTGGTTATCCCTTCTCTTACCGCCCTTCTTTCTCATTAGAATATATTTTTGTTGAGCACTATGAAAGAGCTCCTTAAAAGTCCTCCACTGTTCCTCAATTGTGCCACCGTTTAGTCTGTGTTTCCAGTCTACTTTAGCCAACTCTGCCCTCATCCCACTGTAGTCCCCTTTGTTTAAGCATAGTATGCTCGTTTGAGATACTACTTCCTCATCCTCAATCTGTATTACAAATTCAACCATACTGTGAACATAACATAAGAACATAAGAATTAGGAACAGGAGTCGGCCATCTAGCCCCTCGAGCCTGCTCCGCCATTCAACAAGATCATGGCTGATCTGGCCATGGACTCAGCTCCACTTACCCGCCCGCTCCCCATAACCCTTAATTCCCTTATTGGTTAAAAATCTATCTATCTGTGACTTGAATACATTCAATGAGCTAGCCTCAACTGCTTTCTTGGGCAGTGAATTCCACAGATTCACAACCCTCTGGGAGAAGAAATTCCTTCTCAACTCAGTTTTAAATTGGCTCCCCCGTACTTTGAGGCTGTGCCCCCTAGTTCTAGTCTCCCCGACCAGTGGAAACAACCTCTCTGCCTCTATCTTGTCGATTCCTTTCAATATTTTAAATGTTTCTATAAGATCACCCCTCATCCTTCTGAACTCCAACGAGTAAAGACCCAGTCTACTCAATCTATCATCATAAGGTAACCCCCTCATCTCCGGAATCAGCCTAGTGAATCGTCTCTGTACTCCCTCAAAAGCTAGTATATCCTTCCTTAAGTAAAGTGACCAAAACTGCATGCAGTACTCCAGGTGCGGCCTCACCAATACCCTATACAGTTGCAGAAGGACCTCCCTGCATTTGTACTCCATCCCTCTCGCAATGAAGGCTAACATTCCATTCGCCTTCCTGATTACCTACTGCACCTGCAAACTAACTTTTTTGGATTCATGCACAAGGAACCCCAGGTCCCTCTGCACCGCAGCATGTTGTAATTTCTCCCCATTCAAATAATATTCCCTTGTACTGTTTTTTTTTCCCAAGGTGGATGACCTCACACTTTCCGACATTGTATTCCATCTGCCAAACCTTCGCCCATTCGCTTAACCTATCTAAATCTCTTTGCAGCCTCTCTCTCTCCTCTACACAACCCGCTTTCTCACTAATCTTTGTGCCATTTGCAAATTTTGTTACACTACACTCTGTCCCCTCTTCCAGGTCATCTATGTATATTGTAAACAGTTGTGGTCCCAGCACTGATCCCTGTGGCACACCATTAACCACCAATTTCCAACCCGAAAAGTACCCATTTATCCCGACTCTCTGCTTTCTGTTAGCCAGCCAATTCTCTATCCATGCTAATACATGCTAATACATTTCCTCTGACTACGCATACCTTTATCTTCTGCAGTAACCTTTTGTGTGGCACCTTATCGAATGCCTTTTGAAAATCTAAATACACCACATCCATCGGTACACCTCTATCCACCATGCTCGTTATACCCTCAAAGAATTCCAGTCAATTAGTTAAACATGAGTGTGATCACTCATTCCAAGAGGATCTTTTACTCAGAGATCGTTTATTATTCCTGTCTCATTACACAGGACCAGATCTAAGATTGCTTGCTCCCTTGTAGGTTCTGTAACATACTGCTCTAAGAAACAATCCCGTATGCATTCTATGAATTCCTCCTCCAGGCTACCGTGCGATTTGATTTGACCAATCGATATGTAGGTTAAAATCCCCCATGATTACTGCCGTTCCTTTTTCACATGCCTCCATTATTCCCTTGATTATTGCCCTCCCCACCGTGAAGTTATTATTTGGGGGCCTATAAACTACGCCCACCAGTGACTTTTTCCCCTTACTATCTCTAATCTCCAGCCACAATGATTCAACATTTTGTTCATTAGAGCCAATAGCGTCTCTCACAACTGCCCTGATATCATCCTTTATTAACAGAGCTACCCCACCTCCTTTCCCTTCTTGTCTATCTTTCCGAATCGTCAGATACCCCTGTATGTTTAATTCCCAGTCTTGGCCGCCCTGCAACCACGTTTCTGTAATGGCCACCAAATCATACCCATTTGTAATAATTTGTGCCGTCAACTCGTTTACTCATAACAGCACAGGAGGAGGCCATTCAGCCCATCGTGGCTGTGCCAGTTCTTTGGGCGAGAGGTCGTGCTTTGTCCCATGGCTCCGCTTTTTGTCCGTAACCCTGAATGTTCCTCATCCTCACGTACCTTCGAAAATGGGTCAGCACATTTATCCAACCTGAGCCATACAGACCAAAATAGGAGTGTGCAACAGAATCCAATCCCAGCTTGTGCTGAGTCAGCCAGTGTGGTAACATGGGCAATAATAACTTAACTTCATAATAACTTTTATTTATATAGCACCTTTAACTTAGTAAAACTTCCAAGGTGCTTTGCAGCGGCCCTGGACAACGTGGACCACTTCTCTTATCTCAGAAGCCTCCTATCAACAAGAGCAGGCATTGACGACGAGATCCAACACCGCCTCCAGTGCGCCAGTGCAGCCTTCGGCCGCCTGAGGAAAAGAGTGTTTGAAGACCAGGCCCTCAAAACTGTCACCAAGCTCATGGTCTACAGGTCTGTAGTAATACCCGTCCTCCTGTATGGCTCACAAACATGGACCATGTACAGTAGACACCTCAAGTTGCTGGACAAATACCACCAACGATGTCTCCGCAAGATCCTACAAATCCCCTGGGAGGACAGATGAACCATGTTAGCGTCTTCGACCAGGCCAACATCCCCAGCATTGAAGCACTGACCACACTTGATCAGTACGCTGGGCAGGCCACATAGTTGGCATGCCAGTCACGAGACTCTCAAAGCAACGCTCTACTCGGAATTCCTTCACGGCAAACAAGCCAAAGGTGTGCAGTGGAAACGTTATAAGGACACCCTCAAAGCCTCCCTGATAAAGTGCAACATCCCCACTGACACCTGGGAGTCCCTGGCCAAAGACCGCCCAAAGTGGAGGAAGTGCATCCGGGAGGGCGCTGAGCGCCTCGAGTCTTATCGCCGAGAGCATGCAGAAATTAAGCGCAGTCCCACCCATCCCTTCCCTCAACGACTATCTGCCCCACCTGTGACAGAGACTGTGGTTCTCGTATTGGACTGTACAGCCACCTAAGAACTCATGTTAAGAGTGGAAGTAAGTCTTCCTCGATTCTGAGGGACTGCCTATGATGATGGTGATGACAAGACAAAACAGATAAATTTGATATCGAGCCACAAAAGAAGAAATTAAGGCAGACGACCAAAAGCTTGATAAAGAGTTAGGTTTTAAGGAGCGCCTTAAAGGAGGAAAGAGAGGTAGAGAGGTGGAGAGGTTTAGGGAGGATGGTCCAGAGCTTGGGGCCCAAACAGCTGAAGGCACGGCCACCGATGGTTGAGCAGTTGCAATGAGGGATGTTCACGAGGGCAGACTTTGAGGAGCGCAGACATCTTGCAGGTTTGTGAGGCTGAAGGAGATTACAGGGAAAGGGAGGGGCGAGGCCATGGAGGGATTTGTAAACAAGGATGAGAATTTTGAAATTGAGGTGTTGTTTAACCGGGAGCCAATGTCGGTCAGAAAGCACAGGGGTGATGGGTGAACGGGTCTTGGTGCGAGTTAGAACACGGGCTGCTGAGTTTGGATGACCTCAAGTTTGCGTGGTGTAGAATGTGGGAGCCCAGCCAGGAGTGAGTCAAGTCTAGAGGTAACAAAGGCATGAATGAGGGTTTCAGCAGCAGGAAAGCTGAGGCAGGGGCGGAGGCGTATGATGTTACGGAGGTGAAAAAAGGCGATGACACTGACCTCAGATTCTTCTGGTCCGGGGGCGAAGAAAGTTGGCCAATGTGCTCACTCTTTCTCACCATCCAGAAGGCCGGTGGGTGAAAGTGTGCCTGGGGACTGGATCAGGTTCAGCTGCAGCTTTCCCCACGGCGAACTCTATCACAAACCTTGCCATCGTGGCAAGTTACCAGGGAATGCTCACACTACCCCAGAAAGGAGTCAATGGGCTAGGCAGCTTTCCCTAAAGCCCCCCCACCGCCCGATTGCCACCCAGAAAAACCGCTAAGATTCTGCAAATAACACTGGCGAAAATTTTCATAAAAAACGTAAAAAGATCTCACCCGTGAGAAAATGGATCTTGCATCAATATTCTCGGCGGTTAAAGGCGGAACTAGGTGAAACGGGCGGTTCTTATCGGAATGGACGGCAAGTATTTAAAATTTAGTCCGAGGCTGCGGTTGGGCCTAGGGAGGGGAAAAACTCAAAAAATATTTTTTCAATTAAACAAAAAATAAAAAGTTATAAAACATTCTCAGGACACTTTTTAACGTAATCGCTGTGATAGAATTTTAAAAATAATTTTAAAAAACCCTTTAACTTACCTTTCTTTGCAGGATACTCACCAACCGCTCTGTTTCCGGCACCATTCCCTGGGCGGTTCCCGCGGTGGTGTATACGGGTCCCCATTGAGGCCAAACTTGGATCCTGGTGGTTTTCTCGGCAGTGCACGCGGGCAGTTTGCTCCCCGCCCGTCTTTTCAAAATGTGGGCGGAATTCTTTAAAAAAATGAAGAGGAAACATTCGCCGGGTGGGTTTCTCACAAAAAAACAGCTGTACCGCCGAGAAAAACGCCGAAAATGAAGGGGAAAGACTAGCCCATTAATGTTTTACTGCAGGGAATAAATTGAGCAGAGAAAATTGCTGAGATATAAAGAGACTGCGAACATACATTATCTTCATGCCGAGGAGATCACGGAGTGGATTTTTACGTGTAAATAAAATATTAAATTACCAACAGAACCCCACATAAAACAGAGATTAGAGAAAAAGAACAGATGGCAAGGATTGATTTCAGAGCAGGGATCTTATTTCAGGGTTCAGATGAAGGTTGCAAATGGAGTCCCTCAGATGGTTGGTGTGCCAAAAAAGCCACTCAGTTAGAGCATTGGCTCGTAATGGGCTCAATTTTCCCCAGTGATTTCCGCTGATTTTTTGGAGCAGGCTGCTCTTTTTGGCCTAAGTTGTAAAACCACAGTTTCCCCAATCAATTCGCACCAGCGTAACTCAGTTACGATTTTTTGAGGTCGTTTTTTATTTTCAGCCACAGGGGGAGTAACCAGCCATCTGCGCCAATTCTGGCCGTTTGGGGAAGTTTGGCCAGCTGAGAGTTACTCCAGTTGTGCTTAGGCCAGAGTATGTGGCCTCTGCAGAAAAGCCTTCCGGAGAGTTAAGGAAATCGGCGCAGCAGATGCCCGGGCACACTGAAAGAATCGAAAAACACATAGCAGCAACTTACCTCCAACCCCGCCCTAAGGCTGTCCGATTCCATTCTCGGACCCCGGGGAAACTTAGAATATATATTTTTTGGCGTACTTAGGCCCCAAAAAATCGGGTGTCACTCTTCAAGTACGCCAAAAAAATGCTTTGGGGAAAATTGAGCCCAATGTCCCTAAAGTATTCAGACATTAGTTACTTTCCGTATGTTTTTTCCCCCCCCCCAGCGGATGCAATAGCTGTTTCCACGATATAGGATAGGTACCTGGCGCACAACATTAGCATAACCTTTTGTCATTTATTCCTGGGCAAAGTCTGGGAGGATCTCAGAGGGGAGGTCCAGACCACATGTGGCAAGGTGATCTGGGACCGGATTATGGAAAGCAGCTTACAGTCTTGCACCATCCTTTTATTCAACAGTACGATCATCATTGAGTTGAATCCATTGACCTTAGTTTGTTTTTAATCGAGTTATCTGGGTAAAATAACACGGCCTGTGGTAGCCCCCAAACCTAAGAGAGAGGAGATTAGGCAAATCAAGAAGCAATAGTTAGGTTTCCAACGGCCTGAAAGATAGAAGTGCCACCTGGTGGTGGTTACCAAGTTGTACAGGTCAGGAAGATCACAGGTTCAGCCCCACTCAGTGTTGAGTTAGTTGATTCAAGCCAGGACAACAGCAAGGATGTTACAAATGTGCCTGTTTTTTTAATTCATTCTCAGGATGGGGGCGTTGCTGGCAAAGCCAGCATTTATTGCCTGTCCCTAGCTGTCCTTGAGAAAGTGGTGGTAAGCCTTAAACTAGGTAAGGGGATTCCCACTCATCGTTGATTTCTGCTGGGAAGTGCTCATGTGTGAGAGTGTGTGTTAGAAAGATGAATGAAAGCCGTGCATTTATATAACGTCTTTCACCACCACTGGACGTCCCAAAGCGCGTTACAGCCAATGAGGTATTTTGTGAAGTGTAGTCGCTGTTGTAATGTTTAGCAAATGAGAACTGGATTGGACCCAGCATTGAAGCTTTCACGGTTAAATATCCAGGCAGGAATCAATGGTGTCACCTTGCACGTGAAGAATGGCTATTCTGGGGAAATAGCATGGAGCTACTGGCAATTGTAGAACCATCCCCCAGCATGAATCAGTGTCTTCAGGAGACAGCGGGAAAGAAGAACAATTTTGAAGCCTTGGTAGCCTGGCTACAAGAGCGGGCCAGAGGCTGGGCATTCTGCGGCGAGTGTCTCCCTCCTGACTCCCCAAAGCCTCTCCACCATCGACAAGGCACAAGTCAGGAGTGTGATGGAACACTCTTCACTTGCCTGGATGAGTGCAGCTCCAACAACACTCCAGATGTTTGACACCATCCAGGACAAAGTAGCCGCTTGATTGGCACCCCATCCGCCACTGTCCACATTCACTCCCTCCACCACCGGCGCACCGTGGCTGCAGTGTGTACCAACTACAAGATGCACTGCAGGAATTCACCAAGGTTTCTACGGCAGCACCTCCCAAACCCGCGACCTCTACCACCTTGAAAGACAAGGGCAGCAGGCGCATGGGAACACCACCACCTATAAGTTCCCTTCCAAGTCACACACCATCCTGACTTGGAAATATATCGGCCATTCCTTCATCGTCGTTGGGTCACAATCCTGGAACTCCCTCCCTAACAGCACTGTGGGAGCACCTTCACCACACGGACTGCAGCGGTTCAAGAAGGCGGCTCACCACCATCTTCTCAAGGGCAATTAGAGTTGGGCAATAAATGCGGCCTTACCAGCAATGCCCACATCCCAGAACAACTAAAAAAACTAGTTCAAAACACAGCAATGAATTTACATTTCAACAGTATGGATTAAACATTTTTCATATTCATATTAGGACAGTTGAAATAATGATCATGTGTTGAGTGTCTCCATTTAGCCCTCTCGGACATGTTCTGTCACAGAATTTACTTTTAAATTAAATCAAAGAGAGCTTTAAACTCAGGGCGGTACATACTTGGAAGGATTTGGCGAGACCTGCCTCAGTCTATCAGCATCTCTTTTGGGTCTTTTGAAAACCAATTGGTGACTGCATAATTGATCATTCAGAATTGTGTCCATTAGATCCTCGCAACATGGTAAATCTCCTGTGTACAGAACCAGAGGGCATATCCTCACATTTATTATCGGCTTCCAACAAATATCACCGATGGCAATCCCACAACAAATGCTGAACTATCTGAGCCTATCTCAGTAATATTTCTATCCAAAACCTACTGACATCACATACACCTGCAGTGCTACAATAACGGGGAATAAAATTAGCAAGTTATTACATTGGTTTGGAAAACATGAATAGTTGCTATCGTGTCAGCTGTGGCTCAGTGGGTAACACTTCTATCTTTGATTCAGAGAGTTGTGGGTTCAAGTCCCTACTCCAGGGATGTGAGCACCAAAATCTAGGCTGCCACTCCAGTCCTGTACTGAAGGAGTGCTGCACTGTTGGAGGTGCTGTCTTTTGGCTGAAGCATTCAACCTCTCAGGTGGGCATAAAAGATCCCATGGCATGATTTTCGAAGAAGAGCAGGGGCGTTCTCCCCAGTGTCCTGGCCAATATTTAGCCCTCAACCAACTCCTACATTACAACAGTGACTATACGCCAAGTACTTCATTGGCTGTAAAGCACTGAGTCGTCTGGTGGTCGTGAAAGACATATATAAATCCAAGTCTTTCTTTTTTGCTTTTAATACTAGTATTTGTTTCAGCATCACAATGCACGAGCTGAAAGTGGGCAAAACCGCGATGCTGAGAATGACGTCAGTAGCACGTGTAGCGAGTTGGTCTTACCGCAGGAGAAGGGTCCACAGCCAGCTAGGGAATGGAAGACCAGCAGGAAGAGTAGTGCAAGGAAGGTAGTGCAGGGGTCCCCTGTGGTCATCCCCCTGCAAAACAGATACACTGCTTTGAGTACTGTTGAGGGGGATGACTCATCAGGGGAGGGCAGCAGCAGCCAAGTTCATGGCACCGTGGCTGGCTCTGCTGCACAGGAGGGCAGGAAAAAGAGTGGGAGAGCGATAGTGATAGGGGATTCGATTGTAAGGGGAATAGACAGGCGCTTCTGCGGCCGCAACCGAGACTCCAGGATGGTATGTTGCCTCCCTGGTGCAAGGGTCAAGGATGTCTCGGAGCAGGTGCAGGACATTCTAAAAAGGGAGGGAGAACAGCCAGTTGTCGTGGTGCACATTGGTACCAACGACATAGGTAAAAAAAGGGATGAGGTCCTACGAAATGAATTTAAGGAGCTAGGAGCTAAATTAAAAAGTAGGACCTCAAAAGTAGTAATCTCGGGATTGCTACCAGTGCCACGTGCTAGTCAGAGAAGGAATCGCAGGATAGTGCAGATGAATACGTGGCTTCAGCAGTGGTGCAGCAGGGAGGGATTCAAATTCCTGGGGCATTGGAACTGGTTCTGGGGGAGGTGGGACCAGTACAAACCGGACGGTCTGCACCTGGGCAGGACTGGAACCAATGTCCTAGGGGGAGTGTTTGCTCGTGCTGTTGGGGAGGAGTTAAACTAATATGGCAGGGGGATGGGAACCAATGCAGGGAGACAGAGGGAAACAAAAAGGAGACAAAAGCAAAAGACAGAAAGGAGATGAGGAAAATTGGAGGGCAGAGAAACCGAAGGCAAAGAACAAAAAGGGCCACTGTACAGCAAAATTCTAAAAGGACAAAGGGTGTTAAAAAAACAATCCTGAAGGCTTTGTGTCTTAATGCAAGAAGTATCCGTAATAAAGTGAATGAATTAACTGTGCAAATAGATGTTAACAAATATGATGTGATTGGGATTACAGAGATGTGGCTCCAGGATGATCAGGGCTGGGAACTCAACATCCATGGGTATTCAACATTCAGGAAGGATAGAATAAAAGGAAAAGGAGGTGGGGTAGCATTGTGTCGAGGAACCAACTAGGGGGGAGGCCATCTTAGACTGGGTGTTGTGTAATGAGAGAGGATTAATTAGCAATCTCGTTGTGCGAGGCCCCTTGGGGAAGAGTGACCATAATATGGTGGAATTCTGCATTAGGATGGAGAATAAAACAGTTAATTCAGAGACCATGGTCCAGAACTTAAAGAAGGCTAACTTTGAAGGTATGAGGCGTGAATTGGCTAGGATAGATTGGCGAATGATACTTAAGGGGTTGACTGTGGATGGGCAATGGCAGACATTTAGAGACCGCATGGATGAACTACAACAATTGTACATTCCTGTCTGGCGTAAAAATAAAAAAGGGAAGGTGGCTCAACCGTGGCTATCAAGGGAAATCAGGGATAGTATTAAAGCCAAGAAAGTGGCAAACAAATTGGCCAGAAATAGCAGGGAACCCGGGGACTGGGAGAAATTTAGAACTCAGCAGAGGAGGACAAAGGGTTTGATTAGGGCAGGGAAAATGGAGTACGAGAAGAAGTTTGCAGGGAACATTAAGATGGATTGCAAAAGTTTCTATAGATATGTAAAGCGAAAAAGGTTAGTAAAGACAAACGTAGGTCCCCTGCAGTCAGAATCAGGGGAAGTCATAACGGGGAACAAAGAAATGGCAGACCAATTGAACAAGTACTTTGGTTCGGTATTCACTAAGGAGGACACAAACAACCTTCCGGATATAAAAGGGGTCAGAGGGTCTAGTAAGAAGGAGGAACTGAGGGAAATCCTTATTAGTCGGGAAATTGTGTTGGGGAAATTGATGGGATTGAAGGCCGATAAATCCCCAGGGCCTGATGGACTGCATCCCAGAGTACTTAAGGAGGTAGCCTTGGAAATAGTGGATGCATTGACAGTCATTTTCCAATATTCCATTGACTCTGGATCAGTTCCTATCGAGTGGAGGGTAGCCAATGTAACCCCACTTTTTAAAAAAGAAGGGAGAGAGAAAACAGGGAATTATAGACCGGTCAGCCTGACATCAGTAATGGGTAAAATGATGGAATCAATTATTAAGGATGTCATAGCAGCGCATTTGGAAAGATAGGTCCAAGTCAGCATGGATTTGTGAAAGGGAAATCATGCTTGATAAATCTTCTGGAATTTTTTGAGGATGTTTCCAGTGGAGTGGACAAGGGAGAACCAGTTGATGTGGTATATTTGGACTTTCAGAAGGCTTTCGACAAGGTCCTACACAAGAGATTAATGTGCAAAGTTAAAGCACATGGGATTGGGGGTAGTGTGCTGACATGGATTGAGAACTGGTTGTCAGACAGGAAGCAAAGAGTAGGAGTAAATGGGTACTTTTCAGAATGGCAGGCAGTGACTAGTGGGGTACCGCAAGGTTCTATGCTGGGGCCCTAGCTGTTTACACTGTACATTAATGATTTAGACGAGGGGATTAAATGTAGTATCTCCAAATTTGCGGATGACACTAAGTTGGGTGGCAGTGTGAGCTGCGAGGAGGATGCTATGAGGCTGCAGAGTGTCTTGGATAGGTTAGGTGAGTGGGCAAATGCATGGCAGATGAAGTATAATGTGGATAAATGTGAGGTTATCCACTTTGGTGGTAAAAACAGAGAGACAGACTATTATCTGAATGGTGACAGATTAGGAAAAGGGAAGGTGCAACAAGACCTAAGTGTCATGGTACATCAGTTATTGAAGGTTGGCATGCAGGTACAGCAGGCGGTTAAGAAAGCAAATGGCATGTTGGCCTTCATAGCGAGGGGATTTGAGTACAGGGGCAGGGAGGTGTTGCTACAGTTGTACAGGGCCTTGGTGAGGCCACACCTGGAGTATTGTGTACAGTTTTGGTCTCCTAACTTGAGGAAGGACATTCTTGCTATTGAGGGAGTGCAGCGAAGGTTCACCAGACTGTTTCCCGGGATGGCGGGACTGACCTATCAAGAAAGACTGGATCAACTGGGCTTGTATTCACTGGAGTTCAGAAGAATAAGAGGGGACCTCATAGAAACGTTTAAAATTCTGATGGGTTCAGACAGGTTAGATGCAGGAAGAATGTTCCCAATGTTGGGGAAGTCCAGAACCAGGGGTCACAGTCTAAGGATAAGGGGTAAGCCATTTAGGACCGAGATGAGGAGAAACTTCTTCACCCAGAGAGTGGTGAACCTGTGGAATTCTCTACCACAGAAAGTTGTTGAGGCCAATTCACTAAATATATTCAAAAAAGAGTTAGATGTAGTCCTTACTACTAGGGGGATCAAGGGGTATGGCGAGAAAGCAGGAATGGGGTACTGAAGTTACATGTTCAGCCATGAACTCATTGAATGGCAGTGCAGGCTAGAAGGGCCAAAAGGCCTACTCCTGCACCTATTTTCTATGTTTCTATGTTTCTATGTTTTCTTGAACCTCCAGTAGTCTCGAGGTTAAGAAAATACTGTGCTCCTTGGTCTAACACCATGATAATGTTGCAAAACTTGTCGATCCTTGTCACATGATGCAAAGTCACCTGCCAAAACGTCCAGGCTGCTGCCATCATACAGTGCCCTGCATTAGTAAAAAAAAACATTCGAGGCACCAACCAAGAATACCAAATCCATATATGAACCAGAAGCAGGGAAAGCAAACAATGAAGGTTAAATGTGAAACAAAATTCTCCATGCACATGTTCAAATGTGCAATGCCAAAATCAGCTAGGGTTCCCAAACCTAATCGCTATCTAATGACTCCCGTGCTTTTCGGTGTATTTTATTGGCTCAGGGATATTTTGCCTCTTCAAGGAGAATACATGGCTGTGGGAGAGTGGGGATAAGGAATGATTGGGGCAAGGGTTAAGCGGGGGACGGGGGGGGGGGGCGAAGGAAGTGTTTAGTCACGATGCTCCAGCCATTAACGTGTGGCGCAGTTTTGATGGACCAGTTGGTCTTTTCCAGCCTGTCAATTTCTCATGTGGGCGAGGAGAGCATGGGTGCATCAGGAAGGCACTGTCAGTCCAAAAGTTCTTACTCTCCGAACTCAGAACTGAGAAATGGAGTTTTGGCAAGGTACTGAATGCCAATAACCACCCACAGAGCCAAATGCTGACATGAGTTGCCACTTTCGGGAGAATAGTGATGACAGGAAAAGCAAAGTGAAGCTCAAACATGAGATGAATAAAAGAAATTCCTCTGAATGAGAGTGCATTCGCACAGACTGTTTGCAACTCAAGGGTGGCTTCAGCAAATGCCAGTCAACTAGGCTTTACAAATGGCAGGATAGGCACACCAATGTCAGCATTCTCTCTCAGGCTAACATCGAGGCGTTGACCACACTCGATCAGCTTCGATGGGCGGGCCACATTGTCCACATGCCCGATCCTAGACTCCGGAAACAAGTGTTCTACTCTGAGCTACGTCACGGCAGGCGAGCCCCAGGTGGGCAGAGAAAATGCTTCAAGGTCACCCTCAAAGCCTCCTTAAAAAAATGTAACATTCCCACCGACTCTTGGGAATTCCCTAGCCCAAGACCGCTCAAAGTGGAGGAGAAGCATCCGAGAAGGTGCCGAGCACCTCGAGTCTCTTCGCCGGGAGCAAGCGGGAGCCAAGCGCAAACAGCGGAAGGAGCCCACGACAACCCAAGCCCCCCACCCACCCGGCCCTCCAACCACCGTCTGCCCCACCTGTGACAGAGACTGTAGGTCCCACATACAACTCATCAGCCACTTTAGAACTCATGAAAGCAAATCATCCTCGACTCCGGGGGAACTGTCTTAGAAGAAGAGAAGATAAGTGACCATTTTGGAAGAGATTAATCTAAAAACATTGAGAGCTGAAATAGGCAAAGTACTTTCCATTTAATGCATTTCTTCCCACAGGTTCTCCTTCCCCTTTTAAGTGAGTTTGTTCCAAAATCCCAAATGCTCGGATCACGAAGACTCTTTTCACTCTTGTTTGCGTGTATTTTTATTCTCAATATTAAAACAATAGAGTGACTAAGATTAAAATGCGTAGCCCAGATAAAACTTACTGAATGCCTCACTTCCAATTACACACAAGGTGACTAATATAGATTATTTTGCATGGAACTGCTCAAAAGTGTTTGTCACTTCATGTCACACATAAGTTAAGAATGCCTGGTTCAGAATGCAATATAGAAATATTATTTTTATCTCTTCCACAACAGCTGTGTTATCATAGTAGAGAAATAGCAGAGCAAGGCAGAATAATGAATACAGAAACATAAGCATAAATTGTATGAGGTCCTAATGCCAATGCCTCACCCACAGCCAACATGTACCTGGTATGTGCAAAACCTGAAAAACTTTACTCTATAAAGAGAAACAACACAATGTATAGAAAAGTATACTAATGTGATCAACAGTACAGAAAGAAGAAAGCTTTGCATTTATATAGCATCTCTCATGGCCACCAATGTCTCAAAGCGCTTTACAATCAATTGCGTGATTTTTGGAGTGTAGTCACTGTTGTAATGTAGGAAACATGACAACCAATTTGCGTACAGCAAGCTCTCACAAACAGCAATGCGATAACAACTAGATAATCTGTTTTTAGTGATGTTGATTGAGGGATAAATATTGGCCAGGGATAACTCCCCTGCTCTTCTTCAATATAGTGTCATGGGATCTTTTATGTCTACCCGAGAGAGCAGATGGGGCCTCGGTTTAACAGTCTCATCCAAAAGACAGCACCCCCAACAGTGCAGCACTCCCTCAGCACTGCCTCTCCGACAGTGCAGCACTCCCTCAGTACTGCCCCTCTGACAGTGCAGCGCTCTCACAGTATTGCCCCTCCAACAGTGCAGCACTCCTGCAGTACTGCTCCCCTCCAAAAGTGCAGCGCTCTCTCAGTATTGCCCCTTCAACAGTGCAGCGCTCCCTCAGTACTGCCCCAACGACAGCGCAGCACTCCCTCAGTACTGCCCCTCCAACAGTGCAGCGCTCCCTCAGTATTGTCCCTCCAACAGTGCAGCACTCCTTCAGTACTGCCCCGCCGACAGTGCAGCGCTCTCTCAGTATTGCCCCTCCAACAGTGCAGCACTCTTTCAGTACTGCCCCGCCAACAGTGCAGCGCTCCCTCAGTATTGCCCCTCCAACAGCGCAGCACTCCCTCAGTACTGTCCCTCCGACAGCGCAGCACTCCCTCAGTACTGTACTGGGAGTGTCAGCCTAAACTTTTTTGCTCAAGTCTCTGGAATGGGACTTGAACCCACAAATTTCTGACTCATTTTATAAAAAGGCTATAGAGGCACTGGAGAGGGTACAGAAAAGATTTACAAGGATGATACCAGAAATGCGGGGTGTATATATCAGGAAAGCATGAACAGGCTGGGTCTCTTTTCTCTTGAAAAAAGAAGGCTGAGGGGTGATCTAATAGAGGTTTTTAAAATTATGAAAGGTTTTGATTGAGTGGATACAGAGAGAATGTTTCCACTTGTGGGGAAGAGCATAACTAGAGGCCATCAATATAAGATAGTCACCAAGAAATCTAATAGGGAATTCAGAAGAAAATTCTTTACCCAGAGAGTGGTGAGAATGTGAAACTCGCTTCCATAGGGAGAGGTTGAAGCGAATAGTATAAATGCATTTAAGGGGAGGCTAGACAAGCAAATGAGGGAGAAGGGAATAGAGGGTTATGCTGATAGATTTAGATGAGGAAAGACAGGAGGAGGCTTGAGTAGCACATAAACGCCAGCATAGACTTTTTGGGCTGAATTGTCTGTTTCTGTGCCGTATATTCTGTGCAATTTCTGGTCTGTATGGCTCAGCTACTCACTGGATAAACTAGACCTTGGTGGAGCTAAAATTCTGTCAGTTAGATTAAAGATAAAAAATACACTGAAGATATAAATATCTTTAAGGTTGTGATATTGCAGTTGTTATTTGTGCCTATCTTATCCCAGTTTTTACATGATTGGATGCAGTTTAAAATTCATTTTATTCAAACAAGATAAAGCTTCAATCATAATGAATTATAGTATAACATTTATATGCAGTACACAAAATGAGTACCTGAAACTTCTCTGTTTTGAGGGGGGCAAGAGAGGAGAGTAGTTTCAAGCTGTCAGCATCCTGTAGTATCATTTTATAACTTAGAAGATTAACTATTTGACAAGCAGACAGCAAATGCATTCAAACATTAGGCTCCTACCAAGGAGATATAAGTTCCAAGCCTTGTATTGACTATTATTTTTCCTTGAGCTTCTTCTAAAAGGACAAACTTTGTTAGTACCGAGCCAGAAGAGGCTTTTGAGAAGACCAAAGTCTCTCTCTTGACATTCAAGTCAGTGTTGCTGGCTTTAATGAGTAGATCATCAAATCACTTATCTTCCCTGGCCAAGAGCCTGACAGGCGAGAGAACTAAATAATAGAGAAAGTCGTTGGCCAAGGGTGATCTTCTAGTGATCTTTAAACTTCAATCGTACAAGTTAATTAGCTTCCCTTGCAATTGATGATCTAGCCAGTTACTTTTTTTCTGGGTAAATCCTCAAAAAAGTCTTTTGCACGTACCATAGATATGCAACCTTTCATTAATACTATTGTGAGCTATGGTCTTCTGAAATGTCCTCTCTTGTTCCTCCTAAGTTCCAAATATTCTGAGCCGAATGCTCGTTTACCTCTTTCAAACATTATTGTGTGAAAATGACAAATCATCACACCACCTCCCACTTCAACATGCTTTCTACAGACTATGCAGTTCTTTACATCTCTCTGTCTTCCCGTCCTTCTCCAACCTGTTAAACCCCAGACTTGGCATCAACTAAATCGCTCTCTAGGGATTTGAGCACAAAAAATCTAGGCTGACACTCCAGTGCGGTGCTGAGCTCCGCTGCACTGTCGGAGGTGCCGTCTTTCGGATGAGACGCAAAACCGAGGCCCCGTCTGCCCTCTCAGGTGGACGTAAAAGATCCCATGGCACTATTTCGAAGAAGAGCAGGGGAGTTCTCCCCAATGTCCTGGCCAATATTTATCCCTCAATCAACATTGGTGGGAAAGCGGGTTGTGTAGAGGACACAGAGAGGCTGCAAAGAGATTTAAATAGGTTAAGCGAATGGGCTAAGGTTTGGCAGATGGAATACAATGTCGGAAAGTGTGAGGTCATCCACCTTGGGAAAAAAAACAGAAAAAGGGAATATTATTTGAACGGGGAGAAATTACAACATGCTGCGGTGCAGAGGTACCTGGGGGTCCTTGTGCATGAATCCCAAAAAGTTAGTTTGCAGGTGCAGCAGGTAATCAGGAAGGCGAATGGAATGTTGGCCTTCATTGCGAGAGGGATGGAGTACAAAAGCAGGGAGGTCCTTCTGCAACTGTGTAGGGTATTGGTGAGGCCGCACCTGGAGTACTGCATGCAGTTTTGGTCACCTTACTTAAGGAAGGATATACTGGCTTTGGAGAGGGTACAGAGACGATTCACTAGGCTGATTCCGGAGATGAGGGGGTTACCTTATGATGATAGATTGAGTAGACTGGGTCTTTACTTGTTGGAGTTCAGAAGGATGAGGGGTGATCTTATAGAAATATTTAAAATAATGAAAGGGATAGACAAGACAGAAGCAGAGAGGTTGTTTCCAATGGTCGGGGAGACTAGAACTAGGGGGCACAGCCTCAAAATACGGGAGAGCCAATTTAAAACCGAGTTGAGAAGGAATTTCTTCTCCCAGAGGGTTGTGAATCTGTGGAATTCTCTGCCCAAGGAAGCAGTTGAGGCTGGCTCATTGAATGTATTCAAGTCACAGATAGATAGATTTTTAACCAATAAGGGAATTAAGGGTTACGGGGAGCGGGCGGGTAAGTGGAGCTGAGTCCACGGCCAGATCAGCCATGATCTTGTTGAATGGCGGAGCAGGCTCGAGGGGCTAGATGGCCTACTCCTGTTCCTAATTCTTATGTTCTTATGTTCTTATAACAAAAAAAACAGATTATCTGGTCATTATCACATTGCGGGAGCTTGCTGTGCACAGATTGGCTGCCACGTTTACCATATTACAACAGTGACTACACTCCAAAAATATTTCATTGGCTGTAAAGTGCTTTGAAATGTCTGGTCCTGAAAGGTGCTATATAAATGCAAGTCTTTCTTTCTTTTTTCTCTGTCTCTTACTGTTTTCAACCCAGGTGGTGCCAAGAATCTTGACACTTCATCAACCAATACTTTCCAATCATTTAAAATATATATATATATATATATATTTCAATACAAATTAATATGGATGCACAGAACACAAAAAAATATTCAATGACAAATCTTTGCAAATGGTTCAGTTTAAAAATAGGCTTGGATGGTGAGAATTCATCTTGATAGGGATAATTACCTGCATTTCATTTAAATAGATCATCATAGTTACCTCATGTTTGTTGGGACTCTTGGGCCATTGTTCAATGGGCTGAAAAATAATCTGCAGGAAGGAATGAGTTCTATTCGCTTATCTCCCCATACTCCCACCCCAAAATAGAATGTTTTATTCCCACATAGAGCCCCAACTGCTGGACCTGCTGAAAAAGCAGTTAAATGCAACCAGTTGTGTTTGATTGCAATTTAGACTTGGATTTAAACTCTCAGCTAATCTAACAAAAGATTAGCACGCAGGTACAGCAAGTAATTAGGAAGGTAAATGGAATGTTGGCCTTTATTGCAAGGGAGATGGAGTATAAAAGTAGGGAAGTCTTGCTACAACTGTACAGGGCATTGGAGAGACCACACCTTGAGTACTGCGTATAGTTTTGATCTCCTTATTTAAGGAAGAATATACTTGCATTGGAGGCAGTTCAGAGAAGGTTCACTAGGTTGATTCCTGAGATGAAGGGGTTGTGTTATGAAGAAAGGTTAAGCAGGTTGGGCCTATACTCAATCGAGTTTAGAAGAATGAGAGGTGATCTTATTGAAACATATAAGATTCTGAGGGGGTTTGACAAGGTAGATGCAGACAGGATGTTTCCCCTCATGGGGGAATCTAGAATTAGGGGGCATAGTTTCAGAATAAGGGGTCGCCCATTTAAAATGGAGATGAGGAGGAATTTCTGCTCTCAGAGGGTCGAAAATCTGCGGAATTCTCTGCCCTAGCGAGTTGTGGCGGCTGGGTCATTGAATATATTTAAGGCGGAGGTAGACAGATTTTTGAACAATAGGGGAGTCGAGGGTTACGGGGAGCGGGCAGGGAAGTGGAGTTGAGGCCAAGATCAGATCAGCCATGATCTTATTGAATGGTGGAGCAGGCTCGAGGGGCTAAATGGCCAACTCCTGCTCTTATTTCTCTTGTTCTTATGACCTTCCTTCTGGGCTTACTGAGATACTGTGAAGCAGATATCAGAAGGAATGCCGATCCCTTTCGAATTGCTACTTCATTGAAGCAACACACTGGATCTCTTCCAGTTAAAGCACGGATTTGAGAAGGAAAAGCAGCTGTGTAAATGAGAGGAATTATTTTTTTATGTTTTATTCCTAGGGTACTCTGTCTAGAAGGGGAACGCTGTAATACAGGCTGCCCTCCTCTATCTTATGGAAGTCTGTGCATAGCAGAAGCCTAGACCAAGTTTTCTTCCTGATCTCTTAGTGAGGATATAACATTTGTCATGGGAGAAAATTAAATAATGAAGAAAAAAAATAATACCTGACTATGTTGATACATCAGTGAGCAGTCTAAATAACTCTCTAACTGAGCAATGGCCAACCCTGCATCTTCCAATCCGTCTCTCAGCCTTACTCACACAATCTAAACTCTAGGTGTGTCAGATGCCTATGTTGCGATGCAATGGTCTCAATCTTATTTAATTGTACCGTATATTTTAAAGTCTCACAAACAAACCCACATTAAACCCAATCATCATATTTACCTCTCTCTAAAACCTGAAGCCATTATAAGCATCCATTCAAGTATTAGTCTTAAAGAGGGAATTTCATCACCAGTTACTCCCTTAAAATCAGACTGTTGAGAATAAAAAAATATTAATTCAACCAGTTTTTTGGGGCATCAACTGTTGCCTGGACTGGAAAATTTTAGATATGAGGAAAGATTGGACAGGCCTGGGGCTGTTTTCTTTGGAGCAGAGGAGGCTGAGGGGAGATTTAATTGAGATGTATAAAATTATGAGGTGCCTAGATAGAGTGGAGAGGAAGGACCTATTTCCCTTAGCAGGCTACAGACCAAGAGCTGGAAAGTGGGATTAGGCCGGATGGCTCTTTGTCGGCTGGCATGGACACGATGGGCCGAATGGCCTCCTTCTGTGCTGTAAATGTCTCTGATTCTCTGTAGCCAGGATTGGTGTCTATAGAATTGGCTCTGGTGGTTGCTGAGAGCTCAACAAGCCTGACCTCCAGTGTGGGAGGGAGCGGAATCAATATAAACTCTTGAACTTGTAAAATCATTGGTGCCCTCTGGGTTTGTGACTTGTGCTTACTGATGTTAATTCAGCTCTCTCATCCCGAGGGACTTACCACCTCGTCCGAACCAACTGCTCAATGATGTCATCAACATTTATTGTTTAAACAATGTTAAAAATTCAACAGAGAAAGACAATGCTGTTAAAGTGTATCGGAATTATGTCTATTTTAAAGTTTTTAAGATGCACTGACCTAGATATATACTTTAACAGGAACCAGTCCACATGTATAGTCAGAGAAGGAGTGCATCTGACAATACTAAGACACCTCTGCTATAACGAGTGAGAGGTGTAAATACTTGGCTGAACGAATTAATTCCATCAAAAGAGACATTTGCAAATGGACAATAGCAACAACTTGCATTTATATAGCATCTTTAACATAGTAAAACGTGACAGGGTAGATGCTGAGAGGATGTTTCCCCTCGTGGGGGAATCTAGAACTTGGGGGCAAAGTTTCAGAATAAGGGGTCGCTCATTTAAGATGAAAATGAGGAGGAATTTCTTCTCACAGAGGCTGGTGAATCTGTGGAATTCTCTACCCCAGAGAGCTGTGGAGGGTGAGTCGTTGAATATGTTCAAGGCAGAGATAGACAGATTTTTGAACGATAAGGGAGTCGAGGGTTATGGGGAGCGGGCAGGGAAGTGGAGATGAGGTCAAGATCAGTTCAGCCCATGATCGTATTGAATGGCGGAGCAGGGTCGAGGGATTCCTATTTTTTAATGTTCATTCTTAAGTCCCAAGGCGCTTCACAGGGGTGATTATCAAACCAAATTTGACACCAAGCCACATGGAGAGATAGGACAGTTGACCAAAAGCTTGGTCAGAGAGGCAGGTTTCAAGGAGACAGTCAGCCATTACAAAGTACACACAATATGTTAGCTTATGCCAGGTAAACATGTAATTACAAACTGCAGTTAAGCTGCAATAGTCCTAGGTGGGCCACTCGCTTGTATGTGACACAAACGGGCTTACATAACAGCGCTCAAAGCAGAATGTGGATCTACTGTAGATATTACCAGGCAGTTTCTTTTTTTGGTTGTTGCACAGATCGCGATTTGTGTGTGCGTGGGGTTGACGGCGATGCACTGCCAGCTCTCCTTGTATTTTTGAGGAAGCGCTTGTCCCCTGGTTACAGCCACTCGCTGCCAGGCGCCCTCGCCCTGAGTGTCAGCTTTGCCGGGCTTGCTGAGGCGTGTCACCAGCGCAGGAGCGCCGCAGACGCTGGGAGCTGTCCACCGGGGCTGGTGCTGATCTCCCCAGCACTTCTCCAACACCTCCCAACAGAGGGAGAGGAGCCACTGGGTGCTGCTGCCGGCTCATCCAGCCATGGCCAAGTGCCTCTCCCCCCTTCCCTCCTGAGCTGCACCTTTGCTGAAACAGACTTTTGTGTGTGTGTGTGTGTGTCCCTTCCCTCGTTCTCTTTTATTTAGCCCAAATCTGTGCTTGGATTTTACCAGCAGGGGAACGAGGACTTTTTTTTTGCAGCCAATTTGGAAGCGAATTTGGACATTTTATGGCTCGATAAGGTAAGATACAAATTCTACGTCAAAGCGGTTCCTGCATTTGTCTTTTGTGGGGTGGGGGATGAAAAACAATTAATTGCACAGATTAAACAAACTTTTCTGTCGACAAATAGTGGCCGCGTCAAAGTAGGATACGGGTTTGCTCAAAGTAATAGCTCTGGTATAACTTTCACAGGATTAACATCGATTTACACAGAAACTAGGATTTATAAGCGATATTTTAGTTGCCGAGTCAGTTAAGCGCCGATAAAGGACCCGGACACGTCCCAGTGTTAAGCATAGGGCTTGTTTTAAGCAAGCGCACTACATCTTAACAGCTTTCCTCGTTGCTGGTTGAGAATGCAAGGACATGTTTATACTGGTTCAACAAGGCTGCGACTGTATGATCCAATTAATTTCTCGGATGATTCTTTTGATGGCTTGGCGTTTCATTTTCTTTTAAACGCGAGTACAGTCCGCAACGAGCAAAGGGATTATTCACACCAGAAAACATCTCTCCGACAGCCACTTGATTTTCCATTTAAGCAGAACTCTGAAGATGAGAGCGACTTACCTTGAAGATTGTCTTTAAAAAGTGAGAGCGCTTTTTGTTTATTTCTGAAAGCTGAAAGTGTTGAAATATTGTATCCTGTAGAGTAATTCATACTGCTAGTTGCAATCATAAATAACTTGCGGGATAATAAGCTGAAAGTGCTGTCTGCAAAGCTGATTGAAGTATAATGAACACTCAACCATTTATATTCTTCTTTCAAATCGTTCTCTTTCATACAAGCACAGTTAACACACACACTTACCAACAATCTCACGCAGCAATACAGCCGCTTCTCTCTCACACACACACAGCCATATTCATGCACAGAGAATATGCTCACACTGACAATTCACACAATTATTAACACACACAGTTATGTACACACAGGCAGAGGTGTGTTGAATGAATAAAAAACCAATGGGGAGCGGATGGGAAATATACTGTAGTAAGCCATGTAAAGTAAGTCACAGAAATCAGCTCTCAGTAAAATGATCAGAGTTGGAGATTTCCACCTTATATTTGCAATTCTGTGCATAAAATGTGTTTAAACACAGACACGTGTACATCTAGGTAGACAAGAACTTCTTAACACAGCTCTAGGAGAGTGTTGTCCAGTTCTCTCACCTATCCATTGCACATTATACACTGGGATGTTCCATATTGGCTATGGCTATCAGTCCTTTTACAGATAATAATGCTAAGATGTGGAAATATAGAATTGATGGCTGCTTTCTTTTCACAACAAACTTTCCAACTTTTGGGTTCCACATTTGTCCTTTTTAGAAGGGAAGATTTTTGACCTAGAATGCTAGTGGAGTATGAATAGGAAGCACCATAGCTCAGGTACATGACACTCACAAGAGAGGCAAGATTCACTGGAGAATGGATTCTGTTGTTAGGATACAGACCAGCTTGGTGGATCAGATCTTATGATGTTAGTGAGCACATCTTTGCCTTGTGAGTGTACGTTTCCACTCAGTGAGGTGGATGGGTTCCAAATCCCATCCTGTTGATGGAAACAGTCAGTGCTCAATGGACCATTGGTGATAGAGGAGTCTTCACACAATGAAAGTCTTCCTCCAGGCATTTTCAGATAAAACTATCCTTCTTTAATCCAAACATTCAATGATGCAAAAAGAATGATCTTATTCAGATAGCATACACAGATGTAAAGACTAGGACCTGTAAGGGTAGGTACTTTAGTAGTGTATGGAACCAGTGGGATTAAATATTAATTCATGGAATTTTTCATCAGATATAGGACTTAATCTTGAACAATGTTCGATAAGATAAATGATGTGTTATAAGAAAACACTGCCTTATGCTGTACTATACTGAAGTCTGCCTGCACTAATCAACAGTAATATAGTGAATGGATTCTTATTTTGAATGGTTTACCATTAGGAATGTGTGTTTATCTGCATCAAAATGTGTTGTGTTGTATAAATAATATTGGTTGACTCTGGTATATTCTCTAAATGAATTTTATCATGGAAATCTTTATGCAATGCTATCACAGAATGCTACATTCTAGCTGCACCTGTTCCTAAGCAGTCAACTAGGGAGCCAGTTACGTAGAAACTGGATGAGAGTATTATCAGTGCAGCAACATAGTCGGATTCTCAGCTTCAGCTCAGGGTTTTTGTCTCACTGTATCATTAATGGCAGATATAGTCAAGCCAGTAGAAATTGGGAACTGATGTCTGAATTCCCAAGAAGCCAGTTTGGGAATACAACATGGATCATTTGTGAAATGTCTTACTGTGTTTTCTAGAGTTATGCAAAAGTGCATCTAGAAGATCAATTAGTCTGATTGAATATCCATTGTTGGTTGTTCCTCGTTCAATTATCTTTTTTTCTGTGAGAGCCTATAATTACGACTCCAGTTGAGTTTAATTTTTCTCTCTCTGTCACTATATGTGCTTTCATTCGATACACAGTATAATGCTAACAATGAGATTTTGGACCTATTTATTTTGGTTTTTGATACTTCCCCAGCTAAAACTTGGTGAGAAAATCATATATTGAGGGACAAAGAGAGTGAGAGAGAAAGAGAGAGAGAACGAGCGAGAGAAACAAAGGAACACCCAAACAAGAGTGGCAAGACTCCATTCCAGGGGCTTTGAAAAATTCAACGAGGAAAGTTTCAGTGAACTCTGAAGACCCTGTGAGCTCTAAAGTGGTATAACAACCCATAATTCTTTCACGTACCTGCCCTGCTCTATATTTTCTGTATTGTACTAAATATTATTTACCAGTTTTCATATTCTTACACTTACGTAGAGGTTACACTATGCATTCAAGACTTAGGTCACAAAACGTAAAATATAGAGTAATTACCTCTATTATCTCTCAATCTACTGTAATTGCCAGAGGACAAGTCACATTACCACCCATGCTCGATGTACTTTAAATGTAAGACAGCAATTTACACTCGTCGACTCATAATGTATTTTAAAGTGCAACCATATATGGGTTATATATAGAGCTGTGATATTTACACTGGATATTATGGTATGCTGTCTCTGCATATATACATGTACACATTGATTGGATTTTCAGCACTGTGCATGGTTCTGAGACTGAGATGCTGTGATGTTAAACAAATTGTATTAGAACTGATTCCCATATTCAGCCTGAGGGGTAAACATAAGATACAGTATATGAGTCTCATATTCATGTACACTTTGATGCCTTCTAAATATAGAAAAGCAACTTAAACACGACGCCCACTCCTAGTTATTTTTTGACCATTACTAAATGGTCACAGTAATATAAGTGTGTGACTTAAAGATTGGTGTAGTTTACCTTATAGATTTTGTGGTACGTATCTACCATTAAATATATTCAGAACTAAGCTTCTCATTTAGTCTGCTTATACCCTTGTATAAAAGTTACACTGTATGGATGCTGTGCATGATATCGAAAGCCTATTCCATCATGAATAATCTTTAGCGCACAAAGCAGGTTTTTCAATAAATATATATTATTAGCAAGTTAATACAGAGCGCTCCGGAGTACATATATTTAATTGCTTTCCACTCTCCAATTAAACCTTTCAGACAATTCTCATTGGCAAGCGACTTCCTCAAGCCACAAATAATCCAGATGCTCGCATGTGATCTAAAACAGGGTCACAATTCAGTACTGTCTGGAGAGGCTATGCCAGTTGCTCTCTCCCCATTCCCCTTACATCCTAAGATGTAATGCCCCACTTCCACATGGCATTACATCAAGTAGCCAAGCTCAGAACAGATGAGACTCAGCCATCTGAAGCAGCCCCAGGGCTGGAAACTGGAGCATTCTAATCGAGAGTCAAGCGCTTCAGAATTTGATCTGTCGGACAGCCTTTTCCTTTTGCTTCATGATGCAACACAAGGAAAGACATGGCCCATACTGTTTATTTAATGGGGTAGCCCCAATAACCAGTGCGACCCCTTGTCACACGATCAGTTGGAAACATAGCAACATGATAGACTGCTTCAGCTGGCCAGGCGTTAATGAAGTTCTCTGTATCTTTAAAATTTAGTGAAGAACCGATTATCTTGTCAGCTTTTAAAAATATAAGAATTAGGAGCAGGAGTAGGTATGCCTGCTCCACCATTCAATAAGATCTTGGCTGATCTTCGACCTCAACTCCACTTGGTTACCCAATCCCCATATCCCTTGATTCCCCATGAATCTAAAAATCTGTCGATCTCAGTCTTGAATATATTCAGCATCCGGAGCCCTTTGGGGTAGAGAATTTCAAAGATTCACAACCCTCTGTGTGAAGAAATTCCTCTTCATCTCAGTCTTAAATGGTCGACTGCTTATCATGAGACTGTGCCTCCGAGTTCTAGACTCCCCAGCCAGAGGAAACAACCTCTCAGCATCTACCCTGTCAATCCCCCTCAGAATCGTGTATATTTTATAAGATTCTCGTTCTGCTAAACTCCAGAGCACAGGCTGTTTATGAACATTAATAATGTAAAGACAGCCAAGCCAGCGATTCCGCCTGAGATATTTTCTAAGCTCTTGGTTTAAAAGAACGATTTACATTTAGATGGTATCGTATCACATCATTGAAAAACATCTCAAACACGTTTACATGCAATGAATTACTTCAAAGCACAATGGTTCTTATTATGGAAGCAAAACTAGCATCTTGCACACAGCAAGATCCCACAAACAGCTTAGAGATGAATGACCAGTTAATCTATTTTGGGGGTGCTCGTTGAGATGGGTGCAGTGGTCTAAAGGCAATGGGAATAGACTAGCAATCTTTGACGCTGTGAGTCCAAATCCCCCCATGGCAAATTGGAAAATTGAATGTTGTAAATCTGTGGGCTGGCACCAGATAAAATAACCGTAAAGCATAACCACAGATTGTTGTCAAAACCCAGTCGGTTCATCACTGCCCTTCAGGGAAGGAAACCTGTGATCCCTATCAGGTCTGGGCTCCCTGTGATTCGTACGTAACATGCTACACAGTTGACTCTTACTTCTCTCATAGGCAATAAATGACAGTGTTGCCAGTGTCATCCACATCCCGAGAACAAAAATCTTGAAAATTCTAGCAAACCAAAAGGCTCATTATTACTCAAATCTATCTTTCAACCATCAGCAGTGAAAGCTACCCTGCACTGACACAGTTTCCATGTTCCACATTTGTCCTGTTTATACTGCGGGCTGAATTTGGATACCCATGTGCTGTTGCTGAAAAGATGTGCTTGTCAATCTCTTGTTCGGTCTGCAGACCTCCCTCAACCTATCGGGAGCATCAGCAAATATTGTGGGGGTGTCGCGGGGTGAGGGGGGGGGGGAGGTGGGATTTCTGCATTAGAATCAAAATAAGTACACTGGTAACAATTTTCATCTATCAGGACATAGGCAGGAATATCAATATTACTCTGTCTAGTGTCAGTATCTACCGTCGCATCTTGTGCACAGACTGCAGTTTCATGTCCATTTTATGACCACTAACTATTGGGGGTGTGGCTTATAAATCAATGCACTTTGCAGTGAGTTTGTTAAAAAGGCAGCTTTAAAAAGAGTGTGACTTGTAAATTCAAGTGACTTGTACGTTAGATTTAAGCTTTGTATTTGCATATGGAACTATATACTACTGCATATCTAACTTCCTACCGGCCTCTTTCTCTCTATTCAGCATATTTCAGATGAAAGTGGTATTTGTTTAAGCATTGTTTGGTGCAGAAAGCATGTTGTTTTCAAATCCCTGCATGACCTCGCCCCTCTCTATCTCTGTAATCACCTTCATAACAAGAGGATTTGTGTATAGGAGCAGGGAGGTCTTACTGCATAGAAACATAGAAACATAGAAAATAGGTGCAGGAGTAGGCCATTCGGCCCTTCGAGCCTGCACCGCCATTCAATGAGTTCATGGCTGAACATGCAACTTCAGTACCCTATTCCTGCTTTCTCGCCATACCCCTTGATCCCCCGAGTAGTAAGGACTACATCTAACTCCTTTTATGAATATATTTAGTGAATTGGCCTCAACAACTTTCTGTGGTAGAGAATTCCACAGGTTCACCACTCTCTGGGTGAAGAAGTTTCTCCTCATCTCAGTCCTAAATGGCTTACCCCTTATCCTTAGACTGTGACCCCTGGTTCTGGATTTCCCCAACATTGGGAACATTCTTCCTGCATCTAACCTGTCTAAACCCATCAGAATTTTAAACGTTTCTATGAGATCCCCTCTCATTCTTTTGAACTCCAGTGAATACAAGCCCAGTTGATCCAGTCTTTCTTGATATGTCAGTCCCCCCAATCCAGGAATCAGTCTGGTGAACCTTCGTTGCACTCCCTCAATAGCAAGAATGTCCTTCCTCAAGTTAGGAGACCAAAACTGTACACAATACTCCAGGTGTGGCCTCACCAAGGCCCTGTACAACTATAGTAACATCTCCCTGCCCCTGTACTCAAATCCCCACGCTATGAAGGCCAACATGCCATTTTCTTTCTTAACTGCCTGCTGTACCTGCATGCCAACCTTCAATGACTGATGTACCATGACACCCAGGTCTCATTGCACCTTCCCTTTTCCTAATCTGTCACCATTCAGATAATAGTCTGTCTCTCTGTTTTTACAACCAAAGTGGATAAACTCACATTTATCCACATTATACTTCATCTGCCATGCATTTGCCCACTCACCTAACCTATCCAAGTCACTCTGCAGCCTCATAGCATCCTCCTCGCAGCTCACACTGCCACCCAACTTAGTGTCATCCACAAATTTGGAGATACTACATTTAATCCCCTCGTCTAAATCATTAATGTACAATGTAAACAGCTGGGGCCCCAGCACAGAACCTTGTGGTACCCCACTAGTCACTGCCTGCCATTCTGAAAAGTACCCATTTACTCCTACTCTTTGCTTCCTGTCTGACAACCAGTTCTCAATCCATGTCAGCACACTACCCCCAATCCCATGTGCTTTAACTTTGCACATTAATCTCTTGTGTGGGATCTTGTAGAAAACCTTCTGGAAGTCCAAATACATCACATCAACTGGTTCTCCCTTGTCCACTCTACTGGAAACATCCTCAAAAAATTCCAGAAGATTTGTCAAGCATGATTTCCCTTTCACAAATCCATGCTGACTTGGACCTATCATGTCACCTCTTTCCAAATGCGCTGCTATGACATCCTTAATAATTGATTCCATCATTTTACCCACTACCGATAATTCCCTGTTTTCTCTCTCCCTACTTTTTTAAAAAGTGGGGTTACATTGGCTACCATAGGAACTAATCCAGAGTCTATGGAATGTTGGAAAATGACTGTCAATGCATCCGCTATTTCCTAGGCCACCTCATTAAGTACTCTGGGATGCAGTCCATCAGGCCCTGGGGATTTATCGATCTTCAATCCCATCAATTTCCCCAACACAATTTCCCTACTAATAAGGATTTCCCTCAGTTCCTCCTTCTTACCAGACCCTCTGACCCCTTTTGTATCCGGAAGGTTGTTTGTGTCCTCCTTAGTGAATACCGAACCAAAGTACTTGTTCAATTGGTCTGCCATTTCTTTGTTCCCTGTTATGATTTCCCCTGATTCTGACTGCAGGGGACCTACATTTGTCTTTACTAACCTTTTTCTCTTTACATATCTATAGAAGCTTTTGCAGTCCGTTTTTAATGTTCCCTGCAAGCTTCCTCTTGTACTCTATTTTCCCTGCCCTAATCAAACCCTTTGTCCTCCTCTGCTGAGTTCTAAATTTCTCCCAGTCCCCGGGTATGCCACTTCCTTGGCTTTAATACTAATCCTGATTTCCCTTGATAGCCACGGTTGAGCCACCTTCCATTTTTTATTTTTATGCCAGACAGGGATGTACAATTGTTGTAGTTCATCCATGCGGTCTCTAAATGTCTGCTATTGCCCATCCACAGTCAACCCCTTCAGTATCATTCGCCAATCTATCCTAGGCAATTCACGCCTCATACCTTCAAAGTTACCCTTCTTTAAGTTCTGGACCATGGTCTCTGAATTAACTGTTTCATTCTCCATCCTAATGTAGAATTCCACCATATTATGGTCACTCTTCCCCAAGGGGCCTCGCACAACGAGATTGCTAATTAATCCTCTCTCATTATAGAACACCCAGTCTAAGATGGCCTCCCCCCTAGTTGGTTCCTCGACATATTGGTCTAGAAAACCATCCCTTATGCACTCCAGGAAATCCTCTTCCACCGTATTGTTTCCAGTTTGGTTAGCCCAATCTATATGCATATTAAAGTCACCCATGATAACTGCAGTTGTAGAGGGACTTGGTGAGGCCACACCTTAAATATTGTGTACCATTTTGGTCTCCTAATCTGAGGAAGGACATTCTTGCTATTGAGGGAGTGCAGCAAAGGTTCACCAGACTGATTCCCAGGATGGCAGGACTGACATATGAAGAAAGACTGGATCGACTTGGCTTATATTCACTGGAATTTAGAAGAATGAGAGAGGATCTCATAGAAACATATAAAATTCTGACTGGATTGGACAGGGTGGATGCAGGAAGAATGTTCCTGATATTGGGGAAGTCCAGTACAGGGGTCACAGTCTAAGGGTAAGGGGTAAGCCATTTAGGACCGAGATGAGGAGAAACTTCTTCACTCAGAGAATTGTGAACCTGTGGAATTCTCTACCACAGAAAGTTGTTGAGGCCAATTCATTAGATATATTCAAAAGGGAGTTAGATGTGGCCCTTATGGTTAAAGGGATCAAGGGGTATGGAGAGAAAACAGGAATGGGGTACTGAAGTTGCATGATCAGCCATGATCTTATTGAATGGCAGTGCAGGCTCGAAGGGCCGAATGGCCTACTCCTGCACTATTTTCTATGTTTCTCTGTTTCAGCCCCATAACCCAGCGAGATATCTACACTCCTCTAATTCTTCCCTCTTGAGCACCCTGATTATAATCACTCCACCATTGGTGGCCGTGCCTTCTGTTGCCTAGCCCCTAAGCTCTGAAATTCCCTGCCTAAACTTATCCGCCTCTCTCTCCTCCTTTAAGTCGCTCCTTAAAACCTACATCCGGTAGTCGTGAAAGGAACTATATAAATGCAAGTCTTTCGTGTTACCTCTTTGACCAAGCTTTTGGCCACCTGCCCTAATTTCTCCTTAGGTGGCTCGGTGTCATTTGGTCTCATGCCTCCTCTGAAACGCCTTGCAATGTTCTACTACATTAAAGGCACTATATAAATACAAGGTGTAGTTGCTGTCATTGACTTACTGGCTAATGTACGTACCAGTGGAGCCCTCAGGGCAGGTCAAGGTTTTGTTATATTCTGCATGAAGCTATTCTGCGATGATGCAGTGGAAACAGCACAGTGAGCACAGGAGATTGGGGAGGGCGGGGTGAAGATTGCTTTCAGCCTCAGGGATTTCAGCTTTCTGTTACATCTTACTTCTGTCCTAAAATGAAGCTGCACTGCTCTCTTTGGCACGTCACTGAGAGAGCCATTCCCACCAGCTGCCTGCCCATCACTCGTCCTCCTCCTCCTGCTTTATGCTGCAAGTAGTTTAGGGAACACGAGGGCTCTGATCTTAAACTCTTCGATCGGCCAGCCTGTATGAGCATTTTGCAAATGCAATAAGTTGTTGGCGTGCGGGGTTGGGGGGAATGAATTACTATCTATATGTACCAGTGAGTTAGGTAAAGAGACCCAGGAGTGAAACCCACAAAGATAATGGACCTGGCAGACAGCCAACTAATTAATCATCTTACAGCGGCTCCTAAGGTAATTGAACACTGTGCGTTGTGTGACTGACATAAAATGTTCCATTCACATCGTATTAAGTGACTCATGTAGGAAATATTTTGATTCCCCGCAGATTACACAGAGCGGGATCTTAAGATATTACTTTGCAGAATTTGACCTTCCCGTGGGGATTGGGATGGAATAAGATTTTTTACATTCCAAGCAAGCTTTATGTGTGAAGATCACATGGTCGCAAAATAAATTTGTGTTTGGAGGTTTTTTTCACAACGGTAAAAAATTCAAATGTTTACAAATCAATTCTTGGAAGAAAAAAAAATAATTGTTCGGACTGAACAGTATCGAATTTCAAAACTTGTGTAGAATTTATAGTCAATGGGCAGATAATCTAGTCCATAAGAATAACTAATGTAGATTCAGAATGAACGAAGAAGCAAACATTACATATAACACTGCTTTGAAGATCTCAGTATTATTCCGTCCTGCCTAAGGCAAGATAAGTTATATCATCCCCGAAAAATTATTCTGAGATGATTTTGTTTTCACACACAACTTGGATGTGATATCAGCTGCAAGGAGAAAGATTAACTTTCACCAGGCGGAGAACATAAGAACGTAAGAAGAGAAGAAATAGGAGCAGGAGTCGGCCATTTGGCCCCTTGAGCCTGCTCCGCCATTCAATAAGATCATGGCTGATCTTAGCATGGACTCAGTTCCACTTCCCTGCCACTCTCCATAGTCATTTATTCCTTTATCGCTCAAAAATCTGCCTAAAATATATTCAATGAACCAGCCTTTACAGCTCTCTGGGGCAGAGAATTCCATAGATTTACAACCCTCTGAGAGAAGAAATTCCTCCTCATCTCAGTTTTAAATGGGTAGCCCCTCATTCTGAGACTATGCCCCCTAGTTTTAGTTTCCCCATGAGTGAAAATATCCTCGCTGCATCCACCTTGTCGAGCCCCCTCATTATCTTATATGTTTCGATACGATCACCTCTCATTCTTCTGAACGCCAATGAGTACAGGCCCAACCTACTCAACCTATCCTAATAAGTCAACCCTGTCATCCAAGCCATTAATATAGATTGTAAATAGTTAAGGTCCCAGCACCGATCCCTGCGGCACCCCACTAGTCACTGTTTGCCAACTGGAAAATGACCCACTCTCTGTTTTCTGTTAGTTAGCCAATCCTCAACCCATGCTAATATATTACCCCCAACACCGTGAACATTTATCTTGTGCAGTAACCTTTTATGTGGCATCTTATCAAATGCCTTCTGGAAATCCAAATAAACCACATCCACTGGTTCCCCCTTATCCACCCTGCTCGTTACATCATCAAAGAACTCCAGCAAATTTGTCAAACATGATTTCCCTGTCATAAAACCATGCTGGCTCTGCTTGATTGAATTGTGCTTTTCCAAATGTCCTGCTATTACTTCCTTAATAATGGACTCCAGCATTTTCCCAGCGACCGATGTTAGGCTAACTGGTCTATAGTTCCCTACTGTCTGTCTGCCTCCTTTTTTAAATAGGGGCGTTACATTTGTGGTTTTCCAATCCTTTAGGACCTCCCCATAATCCAGGGAATTTTGTTAGATTACAACCAATGCATCCACTACCTCTGCAGCCACTTCTTTTAAGACCCTATGATGTAAGCCATCAGGTCCAGGGGACTTGTCCACCGTTAGACACATTATTTTACCGAGTACTAATTCTTTAGTGATAGTGATTGTATTAAGTTACTCCCTCCCTATAGCCCCTTGATTATCCACTATTGGGATGTTTTTAGTGTCTTCTACCGTGAAAAGCAATACAAAATATTTGTTCAACATCTCTGCCATTTCCCTGATCCCCATTATTAATTCCCCAGTCTCATTCTCTAGGGGACCAACATTTACTTTCGCCACTCTTTTCCTTTTTATGTACCTGTAGAAACTCTTACTATCTGTTTTTATATTTCGTACTAGTTTACTTTCATAATCTATCTTCTGTCTCTTTATTTTTTTTTTAGTCATTCTTTGCTGGCTTTTAAAAATGTTCCCAATCCTCTGGCCTCCCTCTAGTTTTAGTCACATTGTACGCCCTTGTTTTCAATTGATACCATCCCTTATTTCCTTGGTTAGCCACGGATAGTTATCCCTTCTCTTACAGTCTCTCCTTCTCATTGGGATATATTTTTGTTGCGAGTTATGAAGTATCTCCTTAAATGTCTGCCACTGCTCATCAATCGTCACATACTTTAATCTATTTTCCCAGTCCACTTTAGCCAACTCTGCCTTCATACCTTTGTAGTCGCCTTTATTTAAGCTTAGGACACTGGATTGAAATCCAGCTTTCTTACACTCCAACTGAATTTGAAATTCAACCATGTTATGGTCACTCATTCCTCGAGGATCCTTTACTAGGAGATCGTTTATTAATCCTCTCTGGTGGGCTGGTGGGGGCTTTACATTTGCAAAGAACAACTGGAGGAAGAAATGACTAAAAAAAGACAAATACTTATATAGCACCCTTCATGAATTCAGGACGTCTCAAAGCATTTTATAGCCAATGGAGTACTTTTGGAGTGTAGTCGCTGTTGTAATGTAGGAAACACGGCAGCCAATTTGTGCGCAGCAAGCTCCCACAAACAGCAATGACCAGATAATCTGGGTTATAAAAGAAAAATACCGTGGACGCTGGACATCTGAAATAAAACCATAAAATTGCTGGAAATACTCAGCAGATCAGACCGCATCTGTGGAGAGAGAATCTGTTTCAAGTTGATGATCTGACAAAAGGTCATCGACTCGAAACGTTAACTCTGTTTCCCTCTCCACGGATAATCTGGGTTGTTTTGTGGTGCTGGTCAAGGGATCAGTATTGGCCAGTACAGTGGTTAGAAGTCCCCCGCTCTTTTTCGATATAGTGACCGTGAGATCTTTTACGTCCCTGCGAGGGCAGACGGGGCCTCGGTTTAATGTCTCACCCGAAGGTAACACCACAGCACTCCCTCAGCACGGCACTGGAGTGTCAGCCTTAAATTTGTGCTCAAGTCCCTGGAGTGGGACCTCAATCCACAACTCAGAAGTGAAAGTGCTCCCCACTGAGCCACGGCCACTCAAAGCTTGGTTGTGTTTCTGACAGTGAGCCAGACATGCACAGCAACGTAATGCGTGGTGCAGCACTGGAATATTTATTAGGGTCTACATGCTGAGAACATGAAAGCTCTTCTTGTTCTGATATGCTAAAGCATCAGGGATATCTGGAAATATTCAATAGGACTGACCAGTGACGCAGCTATCATTTTTACATGGTGAAAATCTTAACATTCTTCTGCAGATTCAGATCATGGGGTTTGAAGGTTGAAGGATGAGGAGGGGTTGCATGAACTTGGTTTGTTATCCCTTGAGTATGAGAGATTTCAGGATGATCTGAGCGAGATGTATGAAGTGTTAAAAGAAGTTGATAGGGGAGATACAGAGAAATTATTTCCTCTGCTGGGAGAATCAAGTTCAAGGGGACATCATCTTAAAATTATAGCTAGGCCGTTCAGGAGCAAAATCAGGAAGTAATTTTTTACCCAAAGGGCAGTGGAAATTTGGAACCCTCTCCCTCAAAGAAGCCGTGGATGCTGGGACAATTGAAGCCTTCAGGACTGAAATCGCTAGGTTTTTGTTAGGTAAGGTTATCAAGGGACATTGAACAAAGACAGAAAAATAGAGTTGAGGTACAGATCAGCCACGATATAATTGAATGGCGGAGCAGACCTGAGGGGCTAAATGGCCTACTCCTGTTCCTAATTGCAATGTATTTGCTTCATGGGTTCTTTGCTTAAGAATTCATAGCAACGCACTGCTGTTAAGAACTAGTTGGTTTAATAACAACAGTTTAACAATCACACTACACATTACCAGTTCAGTCACTAGGCTCACAACTGCATACCTCATCATGGGTGGCCTAGACCCAACAGGCTGGAGTTTTATTGAGTTTTGTGAACATCACGTGACTGGCTAAGCCACTCACAATGCAACAGCTCTACAACTATTTTAGTTGTGCACTTTATTCCAGTGCCCCCTGGTTAAAGGGGGGGGGCACACTCCAAACACTTTCAAACAAGTGCCCCCTTGTTTTTTTGTGTTTTTTTTGAGGGCACTCGAAACACAAATTATACAAGTGCCCCTGGCAAAAAGGGGAAGGGGGGCACTAAAACCGATAACTTAAACAAATTAAACTTTAAACATTAAAATCAAATCAAAATTTGGTTGCCGGGGATGATAATGCACTCCAGTCCCTCTGGCGCCCACCTCTCGCGGAAGGCCGCGAGCGTACCGGTGGACACCGCGTGCTCCATCTCCAGGGACACCCTGGCCTGGATGTAACCAAGGAAGAGAGGCAGGCAGTTGGGCTGAACGACCCCCTCGACCGCCCGCTGCCTGGACCGGCTGATGGCCCCCTTGGCCAGGCCCAGGAGCAGTCCTACAAGGAGGCCCTCCGACCTGCCTTCTCCCCTCTGCACAGGGTGCTCAAAGATCAGGAGTGTGGGACTGAAGTGCAGCCAGAATTTGAGGAGCAGCCCCTTCAGATATTGGAAGAGGGACTGCAACCTCGCACACTCAATAAAAACATAGAACACGGACTCCTCCAGACTGCAGAAATTACAGGCAGCCTGGGAGCCCGTGAACTTAAAAACTTATTGCACAGGACTGCTCCATGCAACACCCTCCAGGCCAAGTCCCCAATAAAGAGAGGGAGGACTCCCACGTGGAGAGCACTCCATTGGGGACCCCCACCGCCTCCGAACGGCAAGATGGTGCGCCATGGCGTGTCCGGATGCCAGACGAGGATGGCAACATTGAGAGTGTGCAAGAGCAGCCCGTACAGGAATGCCCTGCGTGCAGAACTGAAAGACACGGAGAGGATTTCCCGGAGGAGGCTCAAGTTGTGAGGGCAACAGCTCTACAAAACCTGTGAGCATACTCACAGGTGCATACATTACCCTAATGTTCCAATGTTCCAGTGATAGATGCACTGTAGGATTAACTCATGCTATAAATTATTGGGCTGTTGATGTGTGTGTGAGGCAGTGCATACAGTTGTGTGTGTGTGACTGCACTGTGGGAGTATGTATGGTTGTGTGTGTTTGATTTGTGCAAGAGAGGGAGAGAAAGAAACAGTGTTTTTGTTTTTTTGTGACTGTTTGCATTATCGTCCGGTATGAAGATACATGTGACTACATCATTGGTCATGCCCAAATTAAGGATGGTGCAGCTTTTTATTAACAGGAATGGTCACGACCCACTCAATCTTATTGGCCTTTATTACAAAAGGATTTGAGTATAAGAATAAAGAAGTCTTAATGCAATTATATAGGGCCCTGGTGAGATAGAGGATCAGCCATGATCATATTGAATGGCGGTGCAGGCTCGAAGGGCCGAATGGCCTACTACTGCTCCTATTTTCTATGTTTCTATGTCTACACCTGGAGTACTGCATACAGTTTTGGTCTCCTTACCTAAGGAAGGATATACTTGTCTTAGAGGGAGTGCAACGAAGATTCACCAGACTGATTCCTGGGATTGGAATGGGGGATTGTCCTATGAGGAGAGATTGCATTGACTAGGCCTATATTCTCTAGAGTTTAGAAGAATGAGAGGTGATCTCATTGAAAGATGTAACATTCTTACAGGGCTTGACAGGTTAGATGCAGGGAGGATGTGTCCCCCGGGCTGGGGAATCTAGAACCAGGGGTCACAGTCTCAGAATAAGGGGTTGGCCATTTAGGACTGAGATGAGGAGAAACATCTTCATTCAGAGGGTGGTGAATCTTTGGAATTCTCTACCCCAGAGGGCTGTGAAGGATCAGTCGTTGAGTATATTCAAGACGGAGATCGATAGATTTTTGGATATTAAGAGAATCAAGGGATATGGGGATCGGGCGGGAAAGTGGAGTTGAGGTAGAAGATCAGCCATGATCTTACTGAATGGTGGAGCAGGCTCGAGGGGCCGAATAGCCTATTCCTGCTCGTATTTCTTATGTTCTTACAAGCATTTCTAAAAGAGTAGGAGGTAAGATTAGGGAAATGAAGAAGTAATGGTCAGGTGATGCCAAGCTTGAGTTTTTAAACCTTGTAGATTATAAGAGAAAGAGAAGACCGAGAAGTGTTGAGCAGATCCACAGTTTTGAAGACTTGGGAAGGAATGAGTATAAGACGATGCGATGAGTCTTGATTCCGGCACATTGAGGATGCAAAGAGGAGAAAGAGTGAGAAAGACAAGAATTTATTTGGAGAGTAGGAGGGAAAAGGGAGCAAATTGAAGAGGAACGCTGATTATAATAGTATTGGTGAAAGAGAGAAAGAGAGCGAGAAGGACAAGGAAAGTTGTGAGTTTCTGGTTACATTCATTTAATGGCGGCCGTAACCCATTTGTTTTAGATTTCGGCCGGAGAGAGAGATCTGGATGCTAGCATGGCAAGAAGAACAGCCCCTCAGACTCTTATCCTGTCCGGGTGATTAATCAAAGCAGAACCTGCTTAATCTCAGCTGCAGCCATATGTCCCATTATGGATTCTTACACTTTCACTTCCTGTGACCTTTCAAGGCAAGGTGACCTGATTAATATAATTTAGTGCCTAATGCATCGATAGCTTTGTGCTGTAAACACGCCTGTGGGGAGCTGAATTAAAGGCTGCTTGAACTCAGGTAGGTTATAGGACAGGAAACATTCATCCTGTCTCTTGTGCTGAATTGAATCCCGTAATCAGGTTTGAAAAGACAGCGCTATGATCTAACATTGAACCACAGAGCAGTTTGCAGGAAAATACATGTTGAAATTATCCATTAATTTAGAAACAAATGACAAAAAACATTGAGATGCAGACTAGCGCTCACAGATGTATCAAGCAGGCCATATTAGCGATACGGCAGGCTCTCTTCATCTAAGTGCCCCATTCTCCTGTGCAAGAGCAGTGCTCTCTGCCATGCAGTGCGCGAATGTGACCTCATCAACTTTGATCTCTGTGCGAACTCATGTCACGGATCCCATTCTTTTTAATCTGCCTCTACTGCAGGTTGAACCCTCCTTATCCAGAACTCCTTTATCCAGAACTACCCCTCATCCGGAACCATTCCCGTCCACCGGGTGGCGCATTCGCAGAACTCCGACATTGAACAAATTGAAGTCCTTCCTCGTTGCCGACTCCTGCAATCTCTGGCCTGACCCCGCGATCCAGCACCTCTCCCCCGCCCCCCCCCCACCATGATCTCTCTGCCGCACTCCCAACCCCAAGCCAGACAGCCCCGATATCCCCTTGCTCAGTACCTGTACCATCCAATTTAACGTGACCATCCCTCGTCCGGCAAAATCCCTTATCCAGAACAGGCCAGGTACCGAGGGTTCCGGATCAGAGAGAATCCACCTGTATTTTATTTTTGTTTTCCTTTCCTGAAGGTGTAAACCCCTCACTAGGACAGGCAAGCCCCCTGTTGGTTTCCCATATCCTTCTCAAGTGGCCGTCATTCAAGTGCGTGCAAGAAGTGGCAGCAAGCTATTCGACCACAGGACTGGACCTCACAGCTGAGCCTTTTCCCGGCCTCACCTTCACATGCACACCTTGTAAAAGGTCACTGAATAGGGATCAGGGAACAATGGCTAAACTTCTGCCCCCTCCCTCCCTCCATCCCACCCAGGGAGTGCTGTGTTCAGTCGTAGCATCATATCACGGTTCTGGTTGCCACCTGTTAACGCTGCACAGATTTGGTCCAAGTTGCTCGGCAACTCACTAAGCCATGGGAACCCTTCATCCATTTTGTTTTACATTTATTTGTTCACGGGATGTGGGCGGCGCCGGCAAGGCTGGCATTTGTTGCCCAATCCTAATTGCCCTTGAGCAGGTGGTGAGCCGCCATCTTGAACCGCTGCAGTCCGTGTGGTGAAGGTGCTCCCACAGTGCTGACTTTGTCGTAGCAGTTTGGTACAACTGAGTGTCTCGCTGGGCCGTTTCAGAGGGCAGTAAAGAGTCAACCACTTTGCTGTGGGTCTGGAGTCACATCTCGGCCAGACCGGGTAAGGGCGGCAGATTTCCTTCCCTAAAGGACCTTAGTGAACCAGATGGGTTTTTACGATAATCCGGTAGCTTCATGGCCACCATTATTGATACTAGCTTTTTAATTGCAAATTTATTTAATTAACTGAATTTAAATTCCCCCGGCTGCCGTGGTGGGATTTGAACTCGCGTCGCTGGATTATTAGTCCTGTAACACAACCACTATGTTACAGTACCCTTAATTTATTCATCACTGTCCTCCACCACTTTAGCCTCACCTCCTCTACCTACAGCAATCTCTGGGCCACAATAAGCACAAAGTGAGCTTCTTGTTGGCTTAGACCTCGAGTCAGTCAGTGGTACCTCTGTTGCTTCAGATCCCGACTGCAACCTCAGTGCCTTCCACCTCCCCTGACAAGCCCTTACTTATTCTTCCTTCATGCCACCACTGTCAATTAAGGCTGGAGACCAACCATTCTCATTGTTAAAGGAAAGGTCGTCTGGTTCTGCTCTTTAAATTAGGACTGGACACCTAACAACAGCTTCCGAGAACCATGGAAATGACGATTTGTCTTGCTGTTGGGTTCCCAGAGATTGGCTGCTTTATATAAATGAGCGCCGATAACTACAGGAGTACAGCACGACTGCAGGCGATGGTACTCGTTCGCTGTAAAACCAGCTGAGGACAGACACAAGTACACCGAGAGCTTCGAACGTTATTCCTTTACTTCAATCATAAGTAAGACTCCAGGGGCAGCACGGGGCCAGCCCACACTGTGCGATGTGTGCGCGCACTAGGTCCGTGCAGCAGAGCAGGTCTCCAGTCGTCCTGGTTAACCCTTGCCACTGGACAAAGGCCGAGCTCTGTCAAGCCCGTGTGGTGGCTGGTGTGCAACGGTCACCACACGTTAAAGAAATCCACCCACAGGCATCTTTCACCCCCTCAATTGGAGTTCAGGACTGGAACATCGGGTCCTTCATTGAAACATCGAACCCATGTGGAAGCAAGCCATCCTCGTTCAAGGGACCGCCTATGAAGATGCGGTAAGATCACCTGCTGCTTATTGCGGCCCAGAGAATGCTGCAGGTGTGGTGCTAAAGTAGGGGAAGAAAATGACTGAGAAATGAATGGAGTGATGACCTACTACAACAACAACTTGTATTTATATTGCGCCGTTATCGTATTAATACGTCCCAAGGCGCTCCACAGGAGCTCGAACGGACAGAAGTTTGACACTGAGTCACATAAAAAGATATCAGGACAGATGACCAAAAGCTTAGTCAAAGAGGTAGGTTTTAAGGAGCGATTTAAAGCAGCGAGAGAGAGAGAGGCAGAGAGAGTTAGGAAGGGAATTCCTGAGCTTAGGTCCCACGGCCGCCGATGGTGGAGCGATTAAAATCGGGGACGCGCAACAAGCCAGATTTGGAGAATGGCAGATATCTCGGGGTGGGCGGGGTTGCTGTAGGGCCGGAGGAGATTACAGAGATTGGGGAAGGGTGTGGCCACAGAGCGATTTGAACCCTTGGATGAATATTTTAAAATCGAGGAGTTCCCGGACCAGGCGCCAATGCAGGCCAGCGAGCTCGGGACCGAGCGAGTCTCCGGGCAGGTGGGCCACATCGACCGGATCACGCACTGAGAGCTCGCAGAAGCGTGTTGTGTGGTGAAGTCACGGGTATAGAGCTTCACCCGATCGCTCTGTCGTACCTGGCAGCAACGTGCTCACCCGTGGCACCAAAGACCAGGCAATCAAGCTCGGACCGCGCTGAGGTGTGACACTGAGCTGCCGCTTTAGCAACGGGTCCCAAGAATATTAGTAATCAAGTCTTCCTTTTGGGAAACGTGCAAAAAAGGCCCAATTGCTTGAAGAGAACAGGTTAAACATACTAACAGCTCCTTGTCTGTTCCGGTGCGCTATTTGCGCCCCCTGGTGTTCACTCATTCACAGATCACTGCTGACGTTTCCGAACTTCACATGGGACAATGTTAGATCCACCTTCACCCTGATAGGTAAACAACATTTGAATCAACTTATTTTTTTGTCGTGCAAAAGAATTAAATGTTTTCTTTTCTTAAAAGTGGCGTTTGTCAGTCATTTCCGATGTTTATTGTGCTTTAGTCACCTCTTTCAGGTGCCACCCTGCTGCAGAACAGCATGCTCTGAAATGACTGACAAACGCCACTGAAAGGGTCAGCTGCAGCTTCTCAGTCCTGTGCACTTGACCGAGCAGCCCCTCAGCAAGCTCCCAGTGAATGATTCACCAGCCAATGGATGTTCCCACCCTGCAGGGATTTACCCGAGTTGGGCTCAATGCCGATTTGGAAACCTTGGATTCTTTCTATGACCTCCCAGTGGAATTTCCAATGGCGAACATAAGAAATAGGAGCAGGAGTAGGCCATTCGGCCCTTTGAGCCTGTTCCGCCATTCAATAAAATCATGCCCGACCGTCTAGCACGACTCCACCTTCCCGCCTTATCCCCACATCCCTTGATTCCCTTAGTATCCAAACATCTAGCGATATAAGACTTGGACATATATAAATAAAAAAGAAAGACTTGCATTTATATAGCGCCTTTCATGACCCCCAGGCATCTCAAAGTGCTTTACAGCCAATGAAGTACTTTTGAAGTGTAGCCATTGTTGTAATGTAGGAATCACGGCAGCCAATTTGCACACAGCAAGCTCCCACAAACAGCAATGTGATAAATGACTAGATCATTTTTTTTTGTTATGTTGATTGAGGGATAAATATTGGCCAGGACACTGGGGCAAACTCCCCTTCTCTTCTTTGAATCATACAATTGGATCTTTTACACCCACCTGAGAGAGCAGACAGTCATTTCATGGTCACTATTACTAATAGTAGCTTTTTATTCCTGCTTTATTTAATTAACTACATTTAAATTGCCCCAGCTGGTGTAGTGGGATTTGAACTCATATCCTCTGGATTACTAGTCCAGTAACATAACCACTATGCTACCATACCCCATACCTCTTAATACCATTGGTTAACAAAAATCTATCAATCTCAGATTTAAAATAAAGTGGTGACTTGAAATAATTGTGCGATAAAATTGCCCAACCACCATAAATCGGGGCCCAATAAAATTCCCATTCCTAGCTGCGGCACTGGGAGGCTGAGACAGGAAGGGGGAGATTGGGAGGTTCGGCAGAAAACATGGACATTGGGAGGTGGAGAAAGAACAGAAGAGGCAGAGAGGACGAGATTTCCAGGGAGCAGGACAGAATCAGCTGTCGGCTCTGCCACAAATAGTTGGGAAGTGGGTACAAAGGGGAGGGGGTTGAATATTCATAATGAAATGGCAATTAGGCGTATAAATGGATTTTTGGTACAGACCAGCCAAGATCTAATTGAATGGTGGAGCAGGCCCGAGGGACTGAATGGCCTCCTCCTGTTCTTTGTCTGTCTGATTGAAGAGTTCCTGCTAGCTTTCTGATTGGTCTGTGCTAACCATGCAGTATTACCCATGACTCCAGGATATAGTCAGTGTATTCACTGAGGCATATGAAAGCATGGACCTTATGGTTAACATCCGTAAGACAACGGTCCTTCACCAGCCTGTCATCGCCGCACAGCATTGCCCTCCAACCATCAGGATTCCCAGCGCAGCTCTCGACAACGTGGACCATTTCCCATATCTCGGGAGCCTCTTATCAACAAAGGCAGACATTGATGCGGAGATTCAACATCGCCTCCAGTGTGCCAGTATAGCCTTTGGCCGTCTGAGGAAAAGAGTGTTTGAAGACCAGGCCCTCAAATCTACCACCAAGCTCATGGTCTACAGGGCTGTAGTAATACCCGCCCTCCTGTATGGATCTGAGGCATGGACAATGTATAGAAGGCATCTCAAGTCGCTGGAGAGATATCACCAACGATGTCTCCGCAGGATCCTGCAAATCCCCTGGGAGGACAGGCGCACCAACATCAGTGTCCTCGATCAGGCTAACATCCCCAGTATTGAAGCACTGACCGCACTCGATCAGCTTCGCTGGGCAGGCCACGTAGTTCGCATGCCAGATACGAGACTCCCTAACCAAATGCCTTATGCGGAGCTCCTTCATGGTAAACGAGCCAAAGGCGGGCAGCAGAAACGTTAGAAGGACACCCTCAAAGCCTCCCTGGTAAAATGTGACATCACCACTGACACCTGGGAGACCCTGGCCGAAGACCGCCCGAGGTGGAGAAAGTGCATCCGGGAGGGCGCTGAGTTCTTCGCGTCTCAATGCTGCGAGCGTGAAGAGGTCAAGCGCAGACAGCGGAAGGAGCGCCCGGTAAACCAGCGCCACCCACCCCTTCCCTTGACGAATGTCTGTCCCACCTGTGACAGGGTCTGTGGCTCTCATATTGGACTGTTTAGCCACCAGAGAACTCACTTTGGGAGTGGAAGCAAGTCTTCCTCGATTCCGAGGGACTGCCTTTGAAGAATGATGAAGACCCATGACATACTTAAGACGTACCAATCAAAAACATGTAAAAAATGTGTTTATAAACCTCTAATATTTAAAAGCCACCATTTAAATATGTAGTCAACCACCTTATCATCAGTGAACAATGCCAAGGAGTCTTTTATATCTACTAATAATAATAATGTGTGACTACTTAAGACAGAAATCTAGTTAGTTGGCAGTAAAGTTGGAGCAGACTTTGTTCCAAGTATACAGCCTCTTTCAGGCTGTCTCCAATCTTAATGCTTCACTTGTTATCTATTAGCTCAGACTGATTCCTTCTTTAAAGGACTTAATGCAATACTTTTTGTGAATCTCTATCACGCTGAAATAATGTGATGCAGTGCTAATGACATAGTGATAATAGACTTAAGCTGCATCCATAACTGTCATTTCTACAACGAGCCTTTGCAGATTCATGGGTGAGATTCAGCCTTTTATGAGTGGCTGGATTGTAAGATTTGGATCACAGATTACCCAAAAGGGTCTTAGAAGTCATTGGTCATTACCCAAAAGGGTCTTAGGCGTCAAAGGTCATTTCACTAAGGAGCGATAGCTCAAAGATAATCAACTACAACACACAATCAGGATAGACATAGTCGACATACGACCATGACAAGCAGCTGGTATCAATCCCGATCGGACAGATGGCTGGCATGTGCGATTAGCGCTTCCCTCCACCGTCTGTGCTAAAGGCTCTTTAGATCTCTCTTTTATTCTTTTTTTTAGGGGTGGGCCCGGGGTGGAATATGGACAGGGCTATCTAACCTGCAAGGGCTTTTCCCAAACCACAGTGCCCAATGGTATGTCAAGTTCTTTGTCTCAACTTTCAGATGAAAACGCTCCCCCATCCCATATTGTTTAGACCGCTGGTTACCTTCTCTTGGACAGTTTGTTTATCACAGGGTTCCATGCTTGACCTCTTACAAAGACCTGTTTCTGCATTATGCCCTTGTAATCTTTATCTGACGTGATTAGATTTGTACTGTGACATCAGCTCAGGCAAACTGCTGAGCTAGAGAAACCCATATTTTATTATAAGACTATTATTTCTTTACAACTCACAATTTCTTCCAATTCAAAATTTCTTACAGGGTGTACAATCCTACTTACGAATACAATGCAGGCACTCTAATAGTTCCTCATGCATTCAATCTTCTGACATTTTACAGAATTAACAACATTCATTTTGAAGAAGACGGTGGATTCAATCGCAATATGGCTGAAATGTCGGCATGCTATGGCTCACACATGCATCTCACATCTTAAATTTAAAGGGCTGGATCTTAGTCTTTTCTATTTTTGGGACAACAATGGAGGCGGGGCGGGAAAGTTACCGGCCGGGAATAGTCTGCGGTATAGTATGTAAGCTTGGGCATCTGGGCCCCAAGTCAGGGGGCACAGCACTAGGGGAGGTGTTGTACACCTCTCTTGGCGCAAGCATGGGAAACTCCCGAGCCGAATGTGCTGTGAGAGACGCCTGCGGAGTGGGAGGGGTGGGAACCCTAAAAACAACCAGCAAAACATTCCTAAAATATTGCCCACGCCAACGCAACACAAAACGCACAAAAATGTAAACGCTAAAAACACTCGCACTTACTTTTACAGCACACTACCTTCCTCTGCGTCGCCGGCATGGTTGGACCGCTCTGATTTCCCTGACGGTCATTGCAGACGCACTTCCGGGTGGATGGGTCGGGCAAGAGTCAAAACTTGCACAGGTGTCACAACTGGGAGCGCAGCTCTTCCCGGTAGTGCTGCTTCGCGCCACCGTAAAACCCGACCGGAGGAGCGTGACGGGGCGCAAGAGATGTCACCGCCGCTTTTCACGCCGCTCCGGGGCGAAACCTGTAGCGCAAAGGACCAGAAAATCCAGCCCATAAATTTTGCAGTCGAGTATCCCACGTCAGCACCCCCGCAGTGCAATGGGCTAGCCTCATCCTGGGAGAATGCAAATTCTTGATCATGGTTACTCCCCTGCCAGGTAAGTAATCCTGCCCGTGTTGGAGCAGGTGGGGCAGTGGGCAAGTGGAGTTTAGATGCTTCCTAGAGCGAGGGAATATTGGGAGAGTGACGCACCTTGGGGGCTGCTTTACTGCACCTTCCAATAACCGAGTCAAGAAAGACAACGGAACGGGCCTCACACCAAGCTGCTTTCCCCACCGCCTCTGCCAGGGAACAGTTGGTGAGACAGGAAGATTTTGAACAAGTGCGGGAGGTCCACAATGGAGCAGTTGTGGTGTGGTTCACCCAGTGTGGAACTGGACCCAAACGGAACAGAAAGATTCCAGTTCAACTCGCAGTTGACGCTGAGCCGGCTGATCTCATTGGGTGGCACGCGAGGTATCGGCATCAGTGTTTCTGGCCCGGAAGAAAAATAAGTATCCAAAGCTCTCCTGCTGGGCTAAGAACAGAAGTCGGCCATTCAGCCCCTTCAGTCATTCAGTCAGACCATGGTCGATCGGTACCGCAACTACACTTGATCCACATCCCTTGATACTCCTACCGACTAACAATCTGTGCATCTCAGTCGTGAAGATTTCAATTGATCCCCCGTTTTTATTGAGGACGTGCATGTGCTTGGATGTCAGATGAAGATATGATCAATCTTGGCTGTGATGGGTCCATATTTCCATCACTCGCTGTCTAGGTTCGGACATGGAGATAGCTACTTACAGGAAGTAACAGAGGGCTGTCAGCATCTGTGGAATTCATTGTGGGTCAACACATTCAAGAGAGGAGAAAAGTGGAAAAAATAGTAATGTAATGCGATCCAGAGCTTTGTGACCCTAATGAGTAATTCATCTGTTCAAGTACATTCTGTTTGTTTTGATGGAACATCTGCAAATATAATTTCTACATATTTGTAACGATACATTTCACAGCACATTCAGAGATTCGTACTGCTGCTTCCCATCTGATAGTTTACCCTTCACGAACACATTCCGTGTGATACCAAACATGGGCATCAGATGCTGCAGAAATATAACCGTGAATTTTGATCATATGTTTTTCACTCTATATCTAAACATCAAGTGTGCCAACCCTCCAGGACTTAGAGTAATCCGCGGGTCACATCAACATTCACTCCCTCCACCACCAGCGCACCGTGGCTGCAGTGTGCACCATCTACAAGATGCACTGCAGCAACTCGCCAAGGCTTCTTCGGCAGCACCTCCCAAACCTGTGACCTCGACCGCCTAGAAGGACAAGGGCAGCAGGTCCATGGGAACACCACCACCTCCACATTCCCCTCCAAGTCACACACCATCCTGACTTGGAAATATATCGGCCGTTCCTTCATCGTCGCTGGGTCACAATCCTGGAACTCCCTCCCTAACAGCTCTGTGGGAGCACCTTCACCACACGGACTGCAGCGGTTCAAGAAGGCAGCTCACCACCACCTTCTCAAGGGGCAATTAGGGACGGGCAAATGCAGGCCTTGCGAGCGACACCCACATCCCAGGAATGAATAAAAAAAACTGCTGTGAGTAACCCCATGAGAAAAATCATTGGGGCACTATAAAATTGTGTTCTTTTCAAATTTTCTTTGAACACTTTTGTTTCAAGTAATAAAAATATTGGACGTGGGGGGATAAAAAGCTGATTGATCAAAGTCAAAAATCATCCAATTGGCCAATGAAGAATCTATTCGTTTTCCAATTAGCCGAGGGTAGGTGGTGCCCTGCGAGGATGGACATGTCGGCTGACCAATGGTGGGAGGTGGCAGTTGGAGGCAGGAAGTCAGGTGACAACAGCTCCAGGAATATGTCCAACCAGAGTTGGCAACCTAAGTGGCACCTAAAATAGAGCAACAACCCAACAGGTAGCTGAGCCTGAAAGAGCAAAGATCGGGGAATCAATGCTCCACCGCCGGAGCATTATTACAGAGCCGTGCTTCTTGCACCCACGGTCGCTCCTCTGGGAGCTCGTTGTCAACAACAACAACTTGTATTTATATAGCACCTTTAATTAGGCGAAACATCACAGGAGAATTTTGCGATACAAATTTGACACCGATCCGCATAAGTAGAAAAATTAGCGCAGGTGACCAAAATCTTGGACAAAGAGGTAGGTTTTAAGGAGCATCTTGAAGGAGGAAAGAAAGATAGAGAGGTGGAGAGGTTTAGGGAGGGAGTTCCAGAGCTTAGGGCCCAGGCAACAGAAGGCACGGCCAACAATGGTTGAGTGATTACAATCAGGGATGCTCAGGAGAGCAGAATTAGAGACATCTCGGTGAGTTGTTGGGCTGGAGAAAATGACAGAGATAGGGAGGGGCGAGGTCATGGACGGATTTGAAAACAGGGATGAGAATTTTGAAATAGAGGCATTGCTTAACCGGAAGCCAATGTAGGTCAGCGAGCACAGGGGTGATGGGTGAATGGGACTTGGTCTGAGTTAGGATACGGGCTGCCGAGTTTTGGATCACCTCTAATTTACGTAGGGTAGAATGTGGGAGGCCAGCCAACAGTGCGTTGGAATAGTCAAGTCTAGAGGAAACAAAGGCATGGATGAGGGCTTCAGCAGTGGATAAACTGAGGCAAAGGGTGGAGATGGGCGATGTTACGTAAGTGGAAATAGGCGGTCTTCGTTATGCTGCGGATATGTGGTCAAAACTCATTTCAGGGTCAAATATGACACCAAGGTTATCGTTGAATTTACCCTCAGGTACGTACTTTGGGAGCAAAGATTGGAAATTGAGACAGGGAGGGTTAATCTAACTTGCAGGATTTTCCATCCATTCATGTTCTAAATGGAACACGGGTCAGGAATCTCATGTAGGATTGTGCCTTGAGATACCTACACTGGCTTTTGGTTCAGAAAACATCTAGAAACTGCTTCATTGTTAAGATTTCTCACGCCTCCTCAACTTTGGAAAGAAAGAGCCTGACTCAGATGGGTGGGCTGCTTGGTCTCACGTTGACCCCCAACCCAGACACATTTGCTGCACATCTTGGGGGAAGCCATGCAAAGCCGTCGCATATACGTCCGAGTCTCTTAATGGCAGGTTCGCTGACATCGTGAGCTGTTTGCACTGCAGCCATGGGTTGACATACCTTCAGTCAGCAACATCAGGATCCACTTCCACATCTGTCTCCCTTGGTGCTCTGTATTTTACCGGGCATCCATGCTATCTGTAACCCCTCAACTGGATGTCTCTGGGTTGCTGAGGGAAGAGGAGACAGGGAATGATGTAGTGAGTAAGAGATTGTCAGTGTTGTTAGAGATCTTGCTCTTCAGCAATCTTTTCCACTGTCTCCTGACTTCAGCCGATAAGAACATAAGAAATAGGAGCAGGAGTAGGCCATACGGCCCCTCGAGCCTGCTCCGCCATTCAATAAGATCATGGCTGATCCGATCATGGACTCAGGTCCACTTCCCTGCCCGCTCCCCATAACCCCTTATTCCTTTATCGTTTAAGAAACTGTCTATCTCTGTCTTAAATGTATTCAATGTCCCAGCTTCCACAGCTCTCTGAGGCAGTGAATTCCACAGATTTACAACCCTCTGAGAAAAGAAATTCCTCCTCATCTCAGTTTAAAATGGAAGGCCCCTTATTCTAAGATTGTTACCTCTAGTTCTAGTCTCCCCCATCAGTGGAAACATCCTCTCTGCATCTACCTTGTCAAGCCCCCTCATAATCTTATAAGGTTCGATAAGATCACCTCTCATTCTTCTGAATTCCAATGAGTAGAGGTCCAACCTCCTCAACCTTTCCTCATAAGTCAACCCCCTCATCTCCGGAATCAACCTAGTGAACCTTCTCCGAACTGCCTCTGGAAGAACAACAGAACTGTTCATTTTGGTCAGCTTGGACAGTATTTTATCTTCATCTGTTACTTTGTGGATCTCTTACGAGGAATGTGGTAGCTGGTGAAGAGATTGAAGAATACGTAGAAATATTAAAAAGAAAGACTTACAATTATATAGCGTCTTTCACATGTACCGGACATCCCAAAGCACTTTACAGCCAATTAAGTACTTTTTGAAGTGTAGTCACTGTTGTAATGTAGGAAACACGGCAGCCAATTTGCACACAGCAAGCTCCCACAAACAGCAATGTGATAATGACCAGATAATCTGTTTTAGTGATGTTGATTGAGGGATAAATATTGGCCAGGACACCGGGGATAACTCCCCTGCTCTTCTTTGAAATAGTGCCATGGGATCTTTTGTGTCCACTTGAGAGGGCAGATGGGTTCTCAGTTTAACGTCTCACCCAAACGACGGCAATCTGACAGTGCTGCACTGGAGTGTCAGCCTAGATTTTTGTGCTCAAGTCTCTGGAGTGGGTCTTGGACCCATAATCACTGGCTCAAAGGTGAGGGTGCTACCAACTGAGCCACAGCTGACACCTAAGAAAGGTATACATTCTCAAGAACACACTGAAGGCACCGCGATCCCACATCTTCATCTAGATTGGTTCCTGGGATGGGAGGGTTGTCATGTGAGGAGGGATTGAGTAGAACGGGCCCATAGTCTCTGGAGTTTAGAAGAACGAGCCGTGATCTCATCACAACATATAAAATTATTGGATGGCTCGATAGGGTAGATGCTGAATGGTGTTTCCCCCTGGTCGAAGGCTCTGAACCAGGGGTCACAGTCTCTGGATACGGGGTCGGCCATTTAGGACTGAGATGAGGAGAAACTGCTTCACTCAGAGAGTTGTGAATCTTTGGAATTGTCTGCCCCAGAGGGCTGTGAAGGCTCAGTCGTTGAGTATATTCAAGGCTGAGATCGATAGATTTTGGGACGCTAGGGAAATCAAGGGATAGCGCGGGCAAGTATTGAGGTAGAAGATCAGCCATGATCTTATTAAATGGCGGAGCAGGCTCAAGGGGTCAAATGGCTTACCCCTGCTCCTAATTCATGTTTCTTATGCCAGGCCAGAGTGGAAGCCAATCATGGCCATTGCTTTATGTGTTGTTAAATGCAGATGCCGGGATGTCCTGCGCCAGGCACCTGGTATTCCGTGGCGTGGTGTGCAGGAGAAATGCACAGCGTTAATTGTTGCTTCAGTCTCCAGATCCCGCAGTCACAAGCAGTCAGGACTGGTGAAATGGATGGCAATAATAGCAGGCGTACGAGAGCAAGCATGTAGTTGTGAGGCTACAGTGTGCTAACATGAATTACATGATGAGAGACATTTAACCTGAGTGCCACCAAGTGACATTGCTTCTGGGACAAGAAAAATGATGCAATTTAATGTTGTGTGCAAATTGGCAGCCGCATTTCTTACATTACAACTGTGACTATACTTCAAAAGTACTTCATGGCTGTAAAGTGATTTAGTACACCTGAGGTCATGAAAGGTGCTATATAAATGCAAGTTCTTTCCTTATTCATAACCTGAAGGGCTGGACTATTGTTCTAGGGTATACCCATGTGCTTCTCTGTGATTCAGTTATCAGTCCTGTTATACATCTGAAAACACCTATGCTCTGATAACCTGGTGAGGTCATTAAACTAGGCCATGGCCGTTACATATGATTGCTTCTTCTCTATGTAGTACCGGTAAAATTGGCAAAAATATCAGACAACAGATGTAAAACAAGCTATCGATTTGCTATTGCCCATCATGCACTACTGTCAAAGAACAATTTCACCTTTTGAGTCTGCTTTAATGATATCATTACTCTCCGAAGAAACTTAATATTCAATAATTTGATGGCAACGGACAAGGGAAATAAACCATACATTATAATTAATCATGGTGCGCGTTAATGATTCAATTTTTAAATGGGATATTGATAGCAGATGCTTTGAAATACAAATGTAGAATAACAAAACACTTAAGGGGGAATTTCAACCCAACCAACCAGGAATGGTAATATTTCAAATATCAGTTACATTTTATAACAGTACATTGTGTCAGCCTTGGCTTAGTGGGTAGCCTCTGAGTCAGAGTGTTGTGGGTTCAAATTCCATTCCAGAGACTTGAGAGCACATAATCCAGGCTGACACTCCCAGTGCAGTACTGAGGGAGCACCTCACTATCGGAGGGGCAGTGCTGAGGGAGCGCCGCACTGTCGGAGGGGCAGTACTGAGGGAGCGCCGCACTGTCGGAGGGGCAGTACTGAGGGAGCGCCGCACTGTCGGAGGGGCAGTACTGAGGGAGCGCCGCACTGTCAGAGGGGCAGTACTGAGGGAGCGCCGCACTGTCAGAGGGGCAGTACTGAGGGAGCGCCGCACTGTCGGAGGGGCAGTACTGGGGGAGCGCACACTGTCGGAGGGGCAGTACTGAGGGAGCGCCGCACTGTCGGAGGAGCAGTACTGAGGGAGTGCCGCACTGTTGGAGGTGCCGCCTTTCGGATGAGACGTTAAACCGAGGCTCTCTCAGGTGGATGTAAATGATCCCATGGCACTATTTTGAAGAACAGCAGGGGAGCTTACCCCAGTGTCCTGGCCAATATTTGTTCCTCAATCAGCATCACTAAAACAGATTATCTGGTCATCATCACATTGCTGTTTGTGGGAGCTTGCCGTGCGCAAATTGCCTGTCATGTTTCCTACATTACAACAGTGACTGCACTTCAAAAGTATTTCATTGGCTGTAAAGTGCTTTGGGATGTCCTAAGATCATGAAAGGCGCTATATAAATGCAAGTTATTCTTTGGGGTATTGTGTGTGCCAATTTGCAACGATTTAATACACCAGCACTCCTGTTCCAGTACTGTGCCTCGCCTCTCTTACCAACCTTTCAGAAAGAAAATTGCAGGAAAATGAAGCATGATTCTAGCAGGAAATCCATTTTCTAAAACCACTCAAAAGAGAGTTTGAGACATAAAAATGCATTTCAAATGAAAGAAAAAAAACAATTTTCTGTATCCCTGTCTGGTGGTGATTGGAGCTGCTGGATAGATATGTGTTAAAAAACACTTTTACAGGAGAATCAGACAGATGAATCAGGTCTACACTCATTGTTCAGCTTTATGTTCCTTTGCACTTCCTTAGGTTCATGAACAAAGACACTCGAACAGATCTATCATAGCCTGGGCTAGGAGACGGCAGATTGAATTCATATATTGTGGAAAAGCAAATCAAAGCCTTTCATGAGAAAGAACTCTCGAATAAAATGGCTCGTGTTTATCATGTCACTTCTTTCCTTACAGTAAGTGTCACACTACAAACTATCATCTCACTCTGTCTGAGTCTGAAAAGAAACTTGCGCCTTCATACTATAAAAAAGGACATAGAACATAAGAACATAAGAAATAGGAGCAGGAGTAGGCCATTTGGCCCCTCCGCCATTCAATAAGATCATTGCTGATCTGACCTTTACCTCAACTCCACTTCCCTGCCCACGCCCCATAACCCTTGACTCCCTTATCATTCAATGACCCAGCCTCCACAGCTCTCCGGGGCAGAGGATTCCACAGATTCACAACCCTGAGAGAAGAAATTCCTCCTCATCTCCATTTTAAATGGGCAACCCCTTATCCTCAAACTATGGCCCCTAGTTCTAGATTCCCCCACGAGGGGAAACATCCTCTTTGCATCTACCCTGTCACTCAACCTCGAAATCTTATACGTTTCAATAAGATCACATTCTGCTAAACTCCAATGAGTATAAGCCCAACCTGCTCAACCTTTCTTCATAAGACAACCCCTTCATCTTAGGAATCAACCTTCTCTGTACTGCCTCTAATGCAGGATTGAGTAGATTGGGCCCATATTCTCTGGAATTTAGAAGAATGAGAGGTGATCCCATTGAAACGTACAAGATTCCGAAGGGGATTGACAGGGTAGATGCTGAGAGGTTGTTTCCCCCTTGGCTGAAGAGTCTAGAACCAGGGGTCACAGTCTCAGGATAAGGGGTCGGCCATTTAAGACTCAGAGGAGGAAGGATTTCTTCACTCATTGAGTGTTGAGAATTCCACAGATTCACGGCCCTCTGAGAGAAGAAATTCCTCCTCATTGCCATTTTAAATGGGCGAGCACTGGAGAAAGTGCAAAAAAGATTTACAAGAATGGTACCAGAGCTGAGAGAATACAGCTATCGGCAAAGATTGAACAAGTTTGACTGTTTTCTTTGGAAAAGCGAAGACTTAGAGGTGGCTTAGAGGTGACCCGAGGACACAGATAGGTTCGGTATCAGAGCTGATGGGGCCAAGTGATGTCTCTGAAATCGTCAACAACTTGTACGGAGCTGCTGCTGGTTTGCCTTCTGGAGGGTCATGGCACCATTCAAAAGAATGGCAGTAGCTTTGGGAATGCCGGAGGGCACTGCATGGCAACATATTCTTATGTTCTTAGATATTAATGGCAGCCTCGGTACAATACATGGCAGGGACTTCAAGGGAAGGTGGCAAACAATTTGGGCAATTTTGACAAATGTTGGTGGCAACGTCATATTTTGTGTTTGACTAGATGGTGCAGCAATAAGACAAAGTCGTAATAGGGACCAGATAAAAAGAAAGACATATATTTATATAGCGCCTTTCACAACCACTGGACATGTCAAAGCGCTTCAAAGCCAATTAAGTACTTCTGGAGAGTAGACACTGTTGTCATATCCCACAAAATGAACCCTGAAGATTACTGCCAGCACAGAAAGTCCTGGAGAAACTATACCGGAATAGCACAGTCACAAATTTCTCACAGCCCTCAGCTTTCGGTAATTCTGATTCACTTTGGGATGATTAACACTGTATTTGAACTTCTGCCTGCAAAGCATAGAGCTTAATTCATCAAAGTCAGTGGCACTGAATATGTGAAGGAGACTGTCTGATTTGAACCAACTTAACCCTAACATGAAGACAGCACTGGATGTGAGCAAGTGTGTCTGGTTGGCTTATATTGTTTCACATTAAATTTCCAGCTGTGCTCCAGGGAAGTGTCTGTATCATTTGGGCAAGACTTAAGACTTAAGGTACATCCCTTAGAGTACGGTTGTAATGTGTGCACCTGTGAGGATACTCACAGGTTTGTAGAGCTGCTGACTGTTGGTTAAATGGTGTAATGGTGAGCACTCTGGACTTTGCATCCAGCAATCCGAGTTCAAATCTTGGTAAAAGCTGAATTTTGCAGGCGGACGAGAGGGCTGTGGCTGGTGAGGTGACCAGGGTCAGGGACCTGCTCGATGGCGGAGGAGCGGGCTGGATGGCGCCAGACATGCTGGCACGGCGCCTAAATTTGGCCGACGTCCGCCGCGCGGCCGATGCCATCGAGTCGCTAAAAACAGCTCTGGGCCCTGACTCCGTTATGTGTGTCGAGGAGGCTCAAGCACGTGGGGAGATCCTGTCCGAACTGACCCCCGTCCGGACGGAATTCCTCATCGGCGCCAAACCCCGGAACCTCCCTCGGGAGCCGGCGCCTCACAACTTGAGCCGCCTCGGGGAAATCCCCTCCGTGCCTTTCAGTTCCGCACGGAGGGGTTTCCTGTACGGGCTGCTCCTGCACACTCTCAACTTTGCCATCCTCGTCTGCCGTCCGGACACGCCATGGCGCACCATCTTGCCGTCCGGAGGAGGCGGGGTCCCCGATGGAGGGCACTCTACGCGGGAGTCCTCCCAATATTTATCGGGGACTTGGCCTGGAGGGTGGTGCACGTAGCAGTCCCGTGCAACAAATTTTTAAGCCGGTTCACGGGCTCCCAGGCCGCCTGCAATTTCTGCGCCTTGGAAGAGTCCGTGTTCCATGTTTTTATGGAGTGTGCGAGGTTGCAGCCCCTGTTCCATTATTTAAAGGGGCTGCTCCTCAATTTCTGGTTGCACTTCAGTCCCACTCTCCTGATCTTTGGGCACCCTGTGCGAAGGGGAGCGGGTAGGTCCGAGGGCCTCCTCGTAGGACTGCTCCTGGGCACGGCCAAGGGTACCATCAGCCGGTCCAGGCAGCGGGCGGTCGAGGGGGTCGTTCAGCCTGACTGCCTGCCTCTCTTCCGTGCCTACATCCGCGCCAGTGTGTCCCTGGAGATGGAGCACGCGGTGGGCGCCGGAGGGACTGGAGTGCATCATCACCCCTGGCAACCAAATTTTAATTTGATTTTATATGTTTCAAAGTTTAATTTGTTTTAAATGCCGGTTTTAGTGTCCCCCTCCCCTTTTATAGGGGGCACTTGTAAATTTTGGTTTTAGAGCCCAAAAAAAAAACATTAAAAAAATCTACAAAAATACAAAAAAAACCCCAAACAAAAACAAAAAAAAAGGGCCTTGCGAAATGTTTGGAGTGTCCCCCAGATCGGGGGTCACTTGACCTAATGTTTATTTGCTTACTCTTAAAGAGTTGTAGAGCTGTTGAGTTGGAAGTGGCTTAGCCAGTCACGTGATGTTCACAGGCCTCCATAAAACCCCAGCCAGTTGTGTTTGGGGGATCCACGATGAGGCAGGTGGTTGTGAGCCTGGTGGATGAACTGGTAATGTGTCATGTGATTGTTAAAGCTTGTGGAAGATGCCTGTGCGTGGATTTTTTTAACGTGTGGTGGCTGTTGCACACCAGTCACCACACGGGCTTGACAGAGCTAGGTCTTGTTCCAGTGGCAAGGAACAAGGAACTTGGGAGATCCACATCCGTTCCATATAAGATGCTCTGCAGAAAAATGGAACCGGATTTATTTTTGAGTGGGGAAGCAGTGCTATAGGGTCCTGCCTTAACTATACTGTCTGAATATCTCTTGTCAGCTGAGTGAGCACTGTCAAAAGCCACAGATGGTTCATGACCTCATCTTCTCTGACCCCAGTGGTGAGTCTGCGTTGTCCAGGATTATTTCATAGCAAGCTAGTGTCACACTGTGTGGTTCCATCTAGAAAACAAATCAACGCTATAAAGTTAATATCAACCACAGCTGCCTGACACCACACTGGTTAGGAAAACCAACAAAGGGTTCAATTAGAAGCAGGAAGGGAAGTCAAGAAAAAGAAAGACTTGCATTTATATAGCGCCTTTCGCGACCACCGGACGCCTCAAAGCGCTTTATAGCCAGTGAAGTACTTTTGGAGTGCAGTCACTGTTGTAATGTGGGAAATGCAGCAGCCAAATTGCGCACAGCAAGCTCCCACAAACAGCAATGTGATAATGACCAGATAAGCCGTTTTTTTTTGTTATTTTGATTGAGGGATAAATATTGGCCCAGGACACCGGGGATAACTCCCCTGCTCTTCTTCGAAATAGAGGCGCGAGTGCTAGCCACTGTGACACAGCTAACACTCAGAAGAAGGTCAGCAATTTGTGAAATATGTTCCGATGAGAAGCCATTGAGCAGACACTATCACTGGGTTCAGGAGGCAATAAGGTTATTTACGAATAAGAGATTAAGGGCTTGATTTGAAGGTGGGGGAGCAGGGTTTCCAAAAAAAGATGGGATTTTTGTGCCAAATGATCTTATCCTCTTCATATTGTGAATCAATTCCTGGAAAGGCAAAGTTAAAATAAAAAAGTAATTGAAAGATCCGGTATTGCAGAACTAAGGGAGTGTGTGTCACAGAGCTGACTACCAGATAACGAACTAGGCCTAGTGAAGGGGAGCAAAGACAAACCTAACAAGTAACAAGTAGCATCTGTATGTTCTCCTCCCACCTTCAATCCTTTATTATATTCCACCCTTTTGCTCTCGTCTTTCAGCGAGTTTATTCCTCCATCTCCAACGCCTTGATTTCAAAATTCTCATCCATGTTTCCAAATCCCTCCATGGCCTCGCCCCTCACTATCTCTGTAACCTCCTCCGAGATCTTTGCGAACCTCCAACTCTGGCCTCTTGTGCGACCCCGATTTTAGTCGCTCCGCCATCGGTGACCGTGCCGTCAGCTGCCTGGGCCCTAAGCTTTGGAATTCCCTCCCTAAACCGCTCCTCCTCTCTACCTCTCTGTCCTCTTTTAAGACGCTGCTTAAAACCTACCTCTTTGACCGAGCTTTTGCTCAACTGCCCTAATGTCTCCTTATGTGTCAAATTTTATTTGATTACGCTCCTCGGAAGCACCTTGGGAAGTTTTACTAGGTTAAAGGCGCTATATAAATGAAAATTGTTATTGTTGTGTGTTCTGTTCTCTTGCATCTATCAATATGGTGACTCCTCTAATCCTGCAGGGGCCGAAGTTCGGTATCTCCGTTTTTGAGGTGATGTCACCGCCCGAATGCTGATTTTACTGCCGGCCATTAGGTGTAGGCTCCCACTGCCAAAATGAGTTTTTACGCTCAAAGATGAGAGAGCAGCGCTAAAAAGTGGCGTTGAACACTTGTTCTCGGGCGCCAACAGGGCGGGAACTCAGGAGGCTGACCGAATTTTGCAACGGGAGGTTGCCGACATGCTGGGTGAAAAAACGGGGGAAAAAAAAAACTAACACTTCTCCGACCCCCCCCCCCGGCCCCCCCCCGGACCCCCCCCCCCCCCCCCCCCACCCCCCCACACACACAACTTCCACACTGTTACAACTAATGACAAAATGCAGAAATAAATAAAGAAAGAACATTTACCTTGCTCTCGGGGCGATTTCGCCCGAGATGACACACTTTTTTCAGGCTGTCGGGAAGGCCGGCGTTGAAACCAAATATTGCAATAGCGGTGCCAAGGGGGCGTCGCACGCTGGATGACGTCATCATGCGGGTGGCGTTGGAGGACACAGCATTACCTCTTGGCGCCGTTACCAAAGACCCAACTAAATTTCTCCGGAGGTGTGGACGCTGCTTACCAGGGTCCGAAGCTTAAATAAAGGAGACCACAAAGGTATGAGGGCAGAGTTGGCTAAAGTGGACTGGGAAAATAGATTAAAGTATGGGACGGTTGATGAGCAGTGGCAAACATTTAAGGTGATATTTCATAACTCTCAACAAAAATATATCCCAATGAGAAGGAAAGGCTGCAAAAGAAGGCGTGCAGTTTTGGTCACCTTACTTAAGGAAGGATATACTGGCTTTGGAGTGGGTACAGAGACGATTCACTAGGCTGATTCCGGAGATGCGGGGGTTACCTTATGATGATAGATTGAGTAGACTGGGTCTTTACTCGTTGGAGTTCAGAAGGATGAGGGGTGATCTTATAGAAACATTTAAAATCATGAAAGGGATAGACAAGATAGAGGCAGAGAGGTTGTTTCCACTGGTCGGGGAGACTAGAACTAGGGGGCACAGTCTCAAAATATGGGGGAGCCAATTTAAAACCGAGTTGAGAAGGAATTTCTTCTCCCAGAGGGTTGTGAATCTGTGGAATTCTCTGCCCAAGGAAGTAGTTGAGGCTAGCTCATTGAATGTATTCAAGTCACAGATAGATAGATTTTTAACCAATAAGGGAATTAAGGGTTATGGGGAGAGGGCAGGTAAGTGGAGCTGAGTCCACGGCCAGATCAGCCATGATCTTATTGAATGGCGGAGCAGGCTCGAGGGGCTAGATGGCCTACTCCTGTTCCTAATTCTTATGTTCTTATATTCTTATGAGAAGGGATAACCATCCGTGGCTAACTAAGGAAATAAGGGATGGTATCAAATTGAAAACAAGGGCGTACAATGTGGCCAAGACTAGCGGGAGGCCAGAGGATTGGGAAACTTTTAAAAGTCAGCAAAGAATGACTAAATAAATAATAGATAAGGAAGATAGATTATGAAAGTAATCTAGCACAAAATATAAAAACAGGTAGTAAAAGTTTCTACAGGAACATAAAAAGGAAAAGATTGGCTAAAGTAAATGTTGGTCCCCTGGAGGATGAGACTGGAGAATTAATAATGGAGAACACGGAAATGGCAGAGAGTTTAAACAAATATTTTGTATCGGTCCTCATCGTAAAAGACACTGAAAACATCCGAATCGTGGATAATCAAGAGTCTATAGGGAGGGAGGAACTTAATACAATCACTATCACTAAAGAAGTAGTACTCAGTAAAATAATGGGACGAAAGGCAGACAAGTCCCCTGGACCCGATGACTTGCATCCTAGCAACTTAAAAGAAGTGGCTGCAGAGCTAGTGGATGCATTGGTTGTAATCTACCAAAATTCCCTGGATTCTGGGGAGATCCCAGCGGATTGGAAAACCGCAAATGTAACGCCCCTATTTTAAAAAGGAGGCAGACAGAAAGCAGGAAACGGTTAGCCTAACATCTGTCGTTGGGAAAATGCTGGAGTCCATTATTAAGCAATAGTAGCAGGACATTTGAAAAAGCATAATTCAATCAAGCAGAGTCAGCATGGTTTTATGAAAGGGAAATCATGTTTGACAAATTTGCTGGAGTTCTTTGTGGATGTAACAAGCAGGGTGGATAAGGGGGAACCAGTGGATGTGGTGTATTTGGATTTCCAGAAGGCATTCGATAAGGTGCCACATAAAAAGGTTCTCCAGCAGCCTGTCCTCACCGCACAGCACTGCCCCCCAGTCATCAAGATCCATGGCGCGGCCCTGGACACTGTGGACCACTTCCCATATCTCGGGAGCCTCCTATCAACAAGAGCAGGCATCGACGACGAGATCCAACACTGCCTCCAGTGTGCCAGTGCAGCCTTCAGCCGCCTGAGAAAATGAGTGTTTGAAGACCAGGCCCTCAAACTGCCACCAAGCTCATGGTCTGCAGGGCTGTAGTAATACCTGCCCTCCTGTATGGCTCAGAGACATGGACCATGTACAGTAGACACCTCAAGTTGTTGGAGAAATATCACCAACGATGTCTCCGCAAGATCCTACAAATCCCCTGGGAGGACAGGCGCACCAACATCAGCGTCCTCACTCAGGCTAACATCCCCAGCATTGAAGCACTGACCACACTCGATCAGCCCCGCTGGGCAGGCCACATAGTTCGCATGCCAGACACGAGACTCCCAAAGCAAGTGCTCTACTCGGAGCTCCTTCACGGAAAACAAGCCAAAGTTGGGCAGCAGAAATGCTACAAGGACACCCTCAAAGCCTCCCTGAAAAAGTGCGACATCCGCACTGACACCTGGGAGTCCCTGGCCAAAGACCGCCCTAAGTGGAGGAAGTGCATCCGGGAGGGCTCTGAGCACCTCGAGTCTCATCGCTGAGAGCGTGCAGAAATCAAGCACAGGCAGCGGAAAGAGCGTGCGGCAAACCAGTCCCTCCCACCCCCTCCCTCAATGACTATCTGTCCCACCTGTGACAGGAACTGTGGTTCCCGTAGTGGACTGTTCAGCCACCAAAGAACTCACTTCAGGAGTGGAAGCAAGTATTCCTCGATTCCGAGGGACTGCCTATGATGATGATGACATAAAAGGTTACTGCACGATAAAAGCTCACGGAGCTGGGTTGAGAATTGGTTAACTAACAGAAAACTAATTGGTTAACTAACAGAGTCGGGATAACTAGGTCATTTTCCGGTTGGCAAATAGTAACTAGTGGGGTGCCGCGGGGAACGGTGCTAGGCCCTCAACTATTTACAATCTATATTAATGTCTTGGATGAAGGGATTGAACGTGGTGTATCCAAGTTTGCTGATGATACAAAGATGGGTGGGAAAGCAAATTGTGAGGAGGACACAAAAAATCTGCAAAGGGATATAGACAGGCTAAGTGAGTGGGCAAAGATTTGGCAGATGGAATGTAATGTGGGAAAATGTGAGGTTATCCACTTTGGCAGGAAAAAGTAGAAAAGCAAATTATAATTTAAATGGAGAAAAATTGCAAAGTGCTGCAGTACAGAGGGACCTGGGGGTCTTTGTGCATGAAACACAAAAAGTTAGTACGCAGGTACAGCAAGTAAGGCAAATGGAATGTTGGCCTTTATTGCAAGAGGGATAGAGTATAAAAGCAGAGAAGTCCTGCTACAACTGTACAGGGTATTGGTGAGGCCACACCTGGAGTACTGCGTACAGTTTTGGTCTCCGTATTTAACGAGGGATATACTTGCATTGGAGGCTGTTCAGAGAAGGTTCACTAGGTTGATTCCAGAGATGAGGGGGTTGACTTATGAGGATAGGTTGAGTAGGTTGGTCCTTTACACATTGGAGTTCAGAAGAATGAGAGATGATCTTATCGAAACATATAAGATAATGAGGGGGCTCGACAAGTTGGATACAGAGAGGATATTTCCACTCATAGGAGAAACTAAAACTAGTCTCAGAATAAGGGGCCGCCCATTTAAAACTGAGATGAGGAGGAATTCCTTCTCTCAGAGGGTTGTAAATCTATGGAATTCTCTGCCCCAGAGAACTGTGGAGGCTGGGTCATTGAATATATTTAAGGCGGAGATAGACAGATTTTTGAGCGATAAGGGAGTGAAGGGTTAGGGGGAGCGGGCCGGGAAGTGGAGCCGAGTCCATGATCAGATCAGCCATGATCTTATTGAATGTCGGAGAGGCTCGAGGGGCCAAATGGCGTATTCCAAATCCTATTTCTTATGTTCTTATCTTATTAAATGACGGAGCAGGCTCGAGGTGCGAAATGGCCTACTCCTGTTCCTATTTCTTATGTTTCTTACCACCTATGGTAGGACTTTCCCGGCCATTAGCCACCCCTCTCCGGCAGTAACGAGTGCCGGTAGAAATGGAATTTCGACCCCTCAGTATTCCTCCTCTGCAAAATCACTGACATTATTGTCATTTTTCAACTTTTCCCGATTGCACAAACCAGCTCCTTATGTATCCCAGAGGTATGTTTTACTCTGTTTTCAGGGTCATTGATCAAGGCTCGTTTTGGAAAAATATGGAATAATAAAGGAGCTAGCAGCAAGTAAAACACTCAGCTTCTCTTAGCCGATTAAATGCACGAGGGAAATTTCAACGGAAATCCTATCCTCCGTACCGTGTTTACAGCGACCTTTGTAGCCACTGTAGCTGCCATCAATAATATTGTAGAAAAATATTGGCAAATAATATACTTGCAATGTAAACATTTCACCCTCCACAGTAATAAAGAAAATAAATGTTCATAACAACTTTTCAAAATGATTCGTAGCTTTAAAAGAATACTCTGGTGGGGGAGTCCGAAAACAGAGGGCATAATCTTGAAATTAGAACTCAGCCACTTAGGAGTGATGTCAAGAAGCACATTTTGACACAGAGGGTAGTGCAATTCCACAACTCTCTCCTCCAAAAGCTGGGGGTCACTTGAAACTTTCAAGATGGAGAGCGATAGATTTTTGTCAGTTAAGACTACCAAGGAGAAAAGGGCAGGTAAATGGAGTTGAAGGAAGGATCAGCTTTGATGTAATGGAATGTGGAACAGGTTCGAGGGGCTGAATGACACCCTCCCTTTCTGATGTTCCTCATGGACTTCTCAAGCCTCAAGCTCAAGGTCAGTGGATTCATTATGCTGCCATTTTAGATGAGCAAGGTGGGCACAAGTGGCACAGTGAACACTGTTGGATTTGACACGGGACCTCTTGTACATAATTTCCCCAATTAACTGAAGCTTGCACCCATAAGAACATAAGAATTAGGAGCAGGAGGCGGCCATACGGCCCCTCGATTCAATAAAATTATGGCTGATCTGTACCTCAACTCCATTTACCTAACATTGCTCCATATCCCTTGATACTCTTACCCAACAAAAATCTATCATAAGAGCATAAGAACTAGGAGCAGGAGTAGGCCATATGGCCCCTCGAGCCTGCTCCACCATTCAATAAGATCATGGCTGATCGTCGACCTCAATTCTACTTTCCCGCCCAATCCCCATATCCCTTGATTTCCCTGGAGTCAAAAAATCTATCGATCTCTGCCTTGAATATACTCAACGACTCAGAATCCACAGCCCTCTGGGGTAGAGAATTCCAAAGATTCACAACCCTTTGAGTGAAGAAATCCTTCCTCATCTGAGTCTTAAATGGCCGACCCCTTTATCCTAAGACTGTGACCCCTGGTTCTAGACTCTCCAGCCCGGGGGAAACATCCTCCCTGCATCTACCCTGTCAATCCCCCTCAGAATCTTGTACGTTTCAATGAGATCACCTCTCATTCTTCTAAATTCCAGAGAGTATAGGCCCAATCTACTTAATCTGCATTAGAGGCAGTACAGAGAAAGTTCACGAGGTTGATTCCTGAGATGAAAGGGTTGTCTTATGAAGAAAGGTTGAGCAGGTTGTGCCTATACTCATTGGAGTTTAGAAGAATGAGATTGAAATGTATAAGATTCTGAGGGGGTTCGACAGAGTAAATTCAGAGAGGATGATTCCCCTTGTGGTGGAATCTAGAACTAGGGGCATAGTTTCAGAATAAGGGGTCGCCCATTTAAAACGGAAATGAGGAGGAATTTCTTCTCTCAGAGGGTCATGAATCATTGGAATTCTCTACCCCAGAGAGCTGTGGAAGCTGGGTCATTGAATATATTTAAAGTGGAGATAGACAGATTTTTGAATGATAAGGAAGTGAAGGGTTATGGGGAGCGGGCAGGGAAGTGGAGCTGAGGCCAATATCAGATCAGTAACGATTTTATTGAATGGCAGAGCAGGCTCAGGGGTCAAATGGCCGACTCCTGCTCCTATTTCCTATGTAATCTCTCCTCATAGGGCAACCCTCTCATCTCTGGAATAGACACCAGAATGGGCTTTAAGTGTTGCTGTGAAATGCTTTGTGCCATGAATCCGATGCTTCTCTACCCAGTGTTGAAATGAGAGTGTCATGTAAACATACGTAATATTTCGAGAGAGAGAGAAATGTGGCTCTGTAATCAGGCTAGTCCTTACCAGTACTGACAACATCATCATCATCATAGGCAGTCCCTCAAAATTGAGAAAGACTTGCTTCCACTTTAACAGTGAGTTCTTAGGTGACTGAACAGTCCAATATGGGAATTACAGTCTCTGTCACAGGTGGGACAGACAGTGGTTGAAGAAAAGGGTGGGTGGGGAGTCTGGTTTGCTGCACGCCCCTTCCACTGCCTCCATGCAGTCGAGGTGCTCAGCGCCCTCCCGGATGCTCTTCCTCCACTTAGGGCGGTCTTTGGCCAAGGACTCTCAGGTGCTGGTGGGGATGTTGCACTTTATCATGGAGGCTTTGAGAGTGTCCTTGAAATGTTTCCTCTGCCCACCTGGGGCTCGCCTGCCATGTAGGAGTTCCGAGTAGAGCGCTTGCTTTGGGAGTCTTGTGTCCGGCATGCTAACAATGTGGCCCGCCCAACGGAGCTGGTCGAGTGTGGTCAGTGCTTCGATGCTGGGGATGTTGGACTGATCGAGAACACTGATGTCAGTGCGTCTGTCCTCCCAGGGGATTTGCAGGATCTTGCGGAGACATCGTTGGTGGTATTTCTCCAGCGATTTGAGGCGTCTACTGTACATTGTCCACGTCTCTGACCCATACAGGAGGGCGGGTATCACTACAGCCCTGTAGATAACATGCAGCCAACTAGGCCACTAGTCTAGCGACGAGACACAATAATGAAATACAACAGATCTTATTACGAGAGAATACCCTCACTGCATTGTATGAAGTATTGCTTCCATTTTATACAATTTTACAATGCGTATCAGTTCTGGCTGTCAGCTAACAGATGTCCGACAGTGAATTACAAAACACTAATTTAATCGAGTGTCTCTAGTGACATCACCAACTGTGAGGCCACAACTCCTGCAGTTTTCAGTAAAACCAAAAGAATTGGATTATCTCGGTAAATTCGCTGTCAGACATTTGTTATTTTGCATGATCGACGGCCGACTGTTTTTGATAATGTAAATTTGCAGTATGTTTTTTTTGATGCAATGTATCCGGTGTTCAGTCATAAAGTGCAAAGGGTAACGGTTACAGTAATGAGGCAAGAACTGTTTGGTCCTCAGCTCCTGTATCCCACCATAACCAGACTGATGTCACGTTACAGAACATTACATCCGTCTTTGGGGTGAGAGGTTAAACCGAGGCCCCCCCCTGCCCTCTCAGGTCACCTTTATCGTAGAAGATTCCTGTAGCACTATTTCCGAAGAGGAGCAGGGGAGCTCTCCCCGGTGTCCTGGCCAATATTTATCCCTGAACCAACATCGCTAATCTGGTAATTAATCTGTTTGTGGGAGCTTGCTGTGCGTAAATTGGCTGCCGCGTTTCCTGCATTACAAGTGACTACAATTCAAAAATATTTCATTGGCTGTAAAGCGCTTTGAGGTGTCCTGTTGACGTGAAAGGTGCTATAGAAGTGCAAGAATTTCTTCCTTTTCTTTTTATAGGATAAGAGGGTAGGGAGTCATGGTTGAAAGGGCAAGTCTAGGATGGAGATATTTCCTCACACAGAGGATGGACATACTTCAGAAGCCGCCAGAGTTGATCATTTGGAACAAAAGAGATAAAAGATGACAAAGGGCCTCCTTCACCTGAACCAATCTTGTCATCCCAGAAATTTCGCCAAGTCTCTGGAGGGGGAGGGGTGTGACTTTCATCCACCACTGTGCCCTGCCACGGATTTCAAATTCTGGGATTGGGGGTCATTTGAATACTCTGTATCTCACCCCGTGCTGTACCTGCCCTGGGAGTGTGTGATGGGACAGTGTAGAGGGAGCTTTACTCTGTATCTAACCCGTGCTGTACCTGCCCTGGGAGTGTGTGATGGGACAGTGTAGAGGGAGCTTTACTCTGTATCTAACCCCCTGTACCTGTCCTGGGAGTGTTTGATGGGACAGTGTAGAGGGAGCTTTACTCTGTATCTAACCCCGTGCTGTACCTGCCCTGGGAGTGTTTGATGGGACAGTGTAGAGGGAGCTTTACTCTGTATCTAACCCGTGCTGTACCTGCCCTGGGAGTGTGTGATGGGACAGTGTAGAGGGAGCTTTACTCTGTATCTAACCCCCTGAACCTGCCCTGGGAGTGTTTGATGGGACAGTGTAGAGGGAGCTTTACTCTGTATCTAACCCCGTGCTGTACCTGCCCTGGGAGTGTTTGATGGGACAGTGTAGAGGGAGCTTTACTCTGTATCTAACCCGTGCTGTACCTGCCCTGGGAGTGTGTGATGGGACAGTGTAGAGGGAGCTTTACTCTGTATCTAACCCCCTGAACCTGCCCTGGGAGTGTTTGATGGGACAGTGTAGAGGGAGCTTTACTCTGTATCTAACCCCGTGCTGTACCTGCCCTGGGAGTGTGTGATGGGACAGTGTAGAGGGAGCTTTACTCTGTATCTAACCCCCTGTACCTGCCCTGGGAGTGTGTGATGGGACAGTGTAGAGGGAGCTTTACTCTGTATCTAACCCGTGCTGTACCTGCCCTGGGAGTGTGTGATGGGACAGTGTAGAGGGAGCTTTACTCTGTATCTAACCCCCTGTACCTGCCCTGGGAGTGTGTGATGGGACAGTGTAGAGGGAGCTTTACTCTGTATCTAACCCGTGCTGTACCTGCCCTGGGAGTGTGTGATGGGACAGTGTAGAGGGAGCTTTACTCTGTATCTAACCCCGTGCTGTACCTGCCCTGGGAGTGTTTGATGGGACAGTGTAGAGGGAGCTTTACTCTGTATCTAACCCGTGCTGTACCTGCCCTGGGAGTGTGTGATGGGACAGTGTAGAGGGAGCTTTACTCTGTATCTAACCCCCTGAACCTGCCCTGGGAGTGTTTGATGGGACAGTGTAGAGGGAGCTTTACTCTGTATCTAACCCCGTGCTGTACCTGCCCTGGGAGTGTTTGATGGGACAGTGTAGAGGGAGCTTTACTCTGTATCTAACCCGTGCTGTACCTGCCCTGGGAGTGTGTGATGGGACAGTGTAGAGGGAGCTTTACTCTGTATCTAACCCGTGCTGTACTGCCCTGGGAGTGTGTGATGGGACAGTGTAGAGGGAGCTTTACTCTGTATCTAACCCGTGCTGTACCTGCCCTGGGAGTGTGTGATGGGACAGTGTAGAGGGAGCTTTACTCTGTATCTAACCCCCTGTACCTGCCCTGGGAGTGTTTGATGGGACAATGTAGAGGGAGCTTTACTCTGTATCTAACCCCGTGCTGTACCTGCCCTGGGAGTGTTTGATGGGACAGTAGAGAGAGCTTGCCTTGACTCTGTATTTATCCCATGCTGTACCTGACTCGAACCTGTACTGAGTAGATTTTGAATCCACTAAACGGAGATCTCTCACTTTCACAAACACAATGAATATTTTTGGGAAGACGTTTATTGACTCCTGAGTTTCCCATTGAAAGGGTTTCTCACCAACGACCTGGACAGTCAGCAGGACAGCGGGAAGCGGAAGAAGTATCTGGGAGTTTGCCGTTACCGGCGGCTAGACGTCATCGTGGTGCCGTACCACGATTTCACCTGTGCTCTGATGCACTTCACTGGATCAGCGCACTTTCATCACCATAGGCAGTCCCTCGAATCGAGGATGACTTGCTTCCACGTCAAAAAGTTCACAGGTGTTTCAATGAAGGGCCTAAAATTCCAGATCCCGAACTAAATCTTGGAAGGGTGAATGATGCCTGTGCTTGGATTTTTTTTTAACGCGGGGTGACCGTTGCACACCAGCCACCACACGGGCTTAACAGAGCTAGGTCTTGGCCTACTTTAAAGTGCACTTTAACCGCTCCATGAGGGCGCTGGCTGCGACCAAGGGCATGAGCCTGTCGGAGCACTCACTGAACCGCCATGTTCTGAGGAAGGGGATCGACATCAGCACCGGGATAACTGCCTCCACACCTGTAGGGGCACCCGAGAATGTCGGAGGCTAAAGCCGGAACAGCACTCTGCCATTCCCAAAGTGGGGCATTACCTGAGGCCTGAATCAGGCCCAAGGGGAGGCAAGGCAATAAAAGCACTGGGGAATTTCCCCTGATGGGCAGGTTGTCAGGTCCATGGTAATCAATCAGCCTTAGGGGTGAGGATGCCTGCAGGAGCCTTTGGGGGTGAAATTCCGTCACGCCTCTGTCGCGCCGTTAATCCAGGCGGAGCGGTACTTTTAGGGCCTTGAAAAAGTTTGCGCCTCCCGCCCAGAAATTCGTCAGAATCGGGCGAAGAGCTGACAGGCGATAAATCAGCCGTTGCACACCAGAGCTGGGGGGGGGGGGGGGGGGGGGGCGATAACAAAAGTTCAGTCGGTACATTCTGCGGACCCATTGCGCATGCGCGGAACTCTGAATCCGATCCCGGGAAAAGCCGAGTCTGAAAGGCGCGGCACAGTAACGAACCCATTAAAGTTTTCAAGACCACTTGTTTTCCCCCTGCACTGTTACGTCTGTCTGCCGCGGCAAACTCGGAGGCTCACGCACCGTGCTGTGTGTAAACGTTGCACTGACTGTGACCCTCCGAGGGAAGCGCTTCCTCGTCCCTTTATGTAGCCGCCAGTTAGCGACGCTACAGCCTGTACCCACTGTTTTTCCAGATGTTGTTTTTGGCGGGCGCTCAATGAGGCCAAACCGTGGGCGTTGCTCCAGGGATACGTCAGGATCGGAGCGATCGTCAGCAGCCGGGCGGTAACGGTTTGCGCCTCCAGTGAGCCTCGATTGAATTTTCCATTGGGGCGCTAAACGCTGGGCTCGAGGTCGGAAACCTTTAGCGCTCACATTAACCCCGCCTCTGGCTGCTAACTGAGACGTTAGACAACCGAAAATCCAGCCCACCAGGAATGGAACCCTGTTCTTGGCCATCAGGCATAACCTGGGCTGAATTCCCTGGGTAGCCCTGGAATAACACCCTCCCCCCAAAATATGAATTTTTAACATAACATGGGGTAGCCATAACGTGACCGCAGCTGAATGACAAATTACCAGAAAAGTTGAGGGGCAGGTATATATATATATATATATATTTATGCGTTCCACCCCAAATTGCAAACCCAGCATCAGGATAGCATCACAGTTACAGGCACCGCATCCCCCCCTCCCCCCACTCCCCCCAATTGGAATTTCTACCCTACTGTCTATGTCATATTATTTTTCAATATATTGTCCAAATGTTGTACATTATGGGGCAAACTTCCATCTGAGCATGAGTTGGGTGGGCCAGGGGGACCTTATTAGAAATCTGGGCAGAAGTTGCCCACGATTTTCCGTATTGAATGTAATATTTCCAAGTTTGCAGATGACACTAAGCTGGGTGGCAGTGTGAGCTGCGAGGAGGATGCTTTGAGGCTGCAGAGTGACTTGGACAGGTTAGGTGAGTGGGCAAATGCATGGCAGATGCAGTTTAATGTGGATAAATGTGAGGTTATCCACTTTGGTGGCAAAAACATGAAGGCAGAATATTATCTGAATGGTGATAGATTAGGAAAAGGGGAGGTGCAACGAGACCTGGGTGTCATGGTACATCAGTCATTGAAGGTTGGCATGCAGGTGCAGCAGGCAGTGAAGAAGGCAAATGGCATGTTGGCCTTCATAGCTAGGGGATTTGAGTATAGGAGCAGGGAGGTCTTGCTGCGGATGTACAGTGCCTTGGTGAGGCCTCACCTGGAATATTGTGTTCAGTTTTGATCTCCTAATCTGAGGAAGGACGTTCTTGCTATTGAGTGAGTGCAGCGAAGGTTCACCAGACTGATTCCCGGGATGGCAGGACTGACATATGAGGAGAGACTGGATCGACTGGACCTGTATTCACTGGAGTTTAGAAGAATGAGAGGGGATCTCAGAGAAACATATAAAATTCTGATGGGACTGGACAAGTTAGATGCAGGAAGAATGTTCCCAATGTTGGGGGAGTCCAGAACCAGGGGTCACAGTCTAAGGATAAGGGGTAAGCCACTTAGGACCGAGATGGGGAGAAACTTCTTCACTCAAAGAGTTGTTAATCTGTGGAATTCTCTTCCGCAGAGAGTTGTTGATGCGAGTTCGTTAGATATATTCAAGAGGGAGTTGGGTATGGGCCTTAAGGCTAAAGGGATCAAGGGGTATGGAGAGAAAGCAGGAAATGGATACTGAGGTGAATGATCAGCCATGATCTTATTGAATGGTGGTGCAGGCTCGAAGGGCCGAATGGCCTACTCCTGCACCTATTTTCTATGTTTCTATGTTTCTATGTACACAACATCACAGTTGAGACTAAACCCGCAGTCCACACAGGAGTTATTTCTTGCAGGGGTGACTGGATAATGGCGAGGAGCAGGAACACTCACTCAACCTCAACGTGACGGAACACACTTAACCATAAGTCCATTTCGGCTATGGTGTGATTGGACAGTTATGAGCCCAATTGTGTGAGTTCACGTTGTTGGTCGGAAGCTTCATTGGCCAAAGTGCATGTTAGAACATCATGGACATCATGTGACCATGGTTCCGCTGTGCATTGCCGGAGGGCGAACCTCCCTGCTGCCTGTATGAGCCCAGCCAATCAGTTCTAATGTCGATCCAATACATGTAGGCACCAAACGTGACGCATTGAGCAAATTATACTCTCTGGAGTTTAAAAGAATGAGAGGTGATCTCATTGAAACATACAAGATTCTGAATGGGATTGACAGGATAGATGCTGAGAAGTTGTTTCCTCTGGCTGTTGAGTCTAGAACCAGGGAACCAGGGGGATCACAGTCTCAGGATAAGGGGTCGGCCATTTAGGACTGAGATGAGGAGGAATTTCTTCACTCAGAGAGTTGTGAGTCATTGGAATTCTCTACCCCAGAGGGCTGTGGATGCTGAGTCGTTGAGTATATTCAAGGCTGAGATAGATAGATCTTTGGACTCTAGGGGAATCGAGGGATATGGGGATCGGACGGGAAAGTGGAGTTGAGGTCGAAGATCAGCCATGATCTTATTGAATGGTGGAGCAGGCTCGGGGGACCAAATGGCCGACTCCTGCTCCTATTTCTTATGTTCTTATAGAAATTGGGCATTGCATTTGTTTTTGTGCTTCCCAGCCACTGTAGCATATCCAATATGTCCATTGAGCTTAAAATGTTGAAAGAAACTGAGATGTAGTTTGGTGGAATCCTACTTCCAGTCTAAACTAAAGTCTCTTGGCTATTGATCAGGAGCCAAATTGAAATGAGCTTTGCCAATCTTAACCTAATCTCAGTTTCAGAGTTTTAGGTATCAGCCGTGGCTCAGTGGGCAACACTCTTGCCTCTGAATCAGAAGGTCATGGGTTCTAGTCCCACTCCTAGAACTTGAGCACAAAAATCTAGGCTGACACTCCAGTGCAGTGATGAGGGAGTGTGCCACTGGTGGAGGTGCCGTCTTTCAGGTGAGACATTAAACCCCCAGTCTACCATCTCAGGTGGACGTACTAAGATCTTATCATACTATTTTGAAGAAAGGGGAGTTCTCCCTGGTGTGCTGGTCAATATTTATCCTTCAACCAACATCACTAAAACAGATTATCTGGTTATTATTGCATTATTGTTTGTTGGTCCTTGCTGTGCGTAAATTGGCTGCAGTGTTTCATAGAATCATAGAAATTTACAGCACGGAAGGAGGCCATTTTGGCCAATCGTGTCCATGCCGGCCAACAAAAGGCTATCCAGCCTAATCCCACTTTCCAGCTCCTCGTCTGTAACCCTGCAGGTTACGGCACATCGAGTGCACATCCAAGTACTTTTTAAATGTGGTGAGGGCTTCTGCCTCTCCCACCCTTTCAGGCAGTGAGTTCCAGACCCACAACTCTCTGCGTGAAGAACTTTCCCCTCAAATCCCCTCTAAACCGTCTACCAATTACTTTAAATTTATGGCCCCTGGTTGTTGACCACATCTGCTAAGGGAAATAGGCCCTTTCTATCCACTATATCTAGGCCCCTCATAATTTTATACACCTCAATGAGTTCTTCCCTCAGCCTCCTCTGTTCCAATGAAAACAAATCCAGCCTATCTAATCTGCCCCCATAGCTAAGATTCTCCACTCCCAGCAACATCCGCGTAAATTTCCTCTGTACCGTCTCCAGTGCAATCACGTCCTTCCTGTAATGCGGTGACCAGAACTGCACACAGTAACCCAGCTGTGGCCTAACCAGTGTTTTATATAGTCCAAGCATAACCCCCCCTGCTCTTGTATTCTATGCCTCAGCTAATAAAGGCAAGCATTCCGTATGCCTTCTTAACCACCTTATCTACCTGGCCTGCTACTTTCAGGGATCTGTGGACCTGCACTCCCAGGTCCCTTTGTTCCTCTACACTTCTCAGTACCCTACCATTTAATGTGTATTCCCTTTCCTTGTTAGCCCTCCCAAAATGCATTACCTCACACTTCTCTGGATTAAATTGCATTTGCCACTGTTCTGCCCACCTGACCAGTTCATCGATATCTTCCTGCAGTCCGCAGCTTTCTTCTTCATTAATAACCACACGGCCGATTTTAGTATCATCTGCAAACTTCTTAATCATACCCCCTATATTCAAGTCTAGATCATTGATATATATCACAAAAAGCAAGGGACCCAGTACTGAGCCCTGCGGAACCCCACTGGAAACATCCTTCCAGTCGCAAAAACACCCATCAACCATCACCCTTTGCTTTCTGCTTCTGAGCCAATTTTGGATCCAACTTGCCACTTTGCCCTGGCTCCCATGGGCTTTTACAAGATTGACTACACTTCAAAAAATGGACTTAACTGATGTGCTGTGACACATTCTTTCTTTGATGTGTATGTGAGAGTTAACAGCAGAAAATGCCCCAGTAATCATTCTCACTCTTAAATGTCTCCTGCACGGCTGGTGTGGGACATGGCCATAGCTCAGGTGTGGTTGCTGTTATGAAGTTAAAGCATATTGTTAACCCTCCTGGGTGTCTGCGCTCCTCTAATTCTGCTCTCTTGAGCATCCCTGATTATAATTGCTCAACCATTGGTGGCCGTGTCTTCTGTGGCCTAGGCCCCAAGCTCTGGAACTCCCTCCCTAAACCTCTCTGCCTCTCTTTCCTCCTTCAAAACGCTCCTTAAAACCTACCTCTTTGACCGAGCTTTTGGTCACCTGCACTAATTTCTACTTATGCGGCTTGGTGTCAAATTTGTAATCTCATAACACTCCTGTGAAGCACCTTGGGACGTTTCACTACGTTAACGGCGCTATATAAATTAAATTGTTGTTGTTAGAGCAGAGTAGGATTTTAAATCTGCATCTAACACAAGTAGTGGATGCAACAAGTGCGGAAAACATTCAGCTCCCCAGCAATGATGACCCTCCTCTTACGGAATTAAAAAAAAATTCACAGAAGAAAATAGCAATTTCCGAATGCTGTCTCCTTAATGCTTCCTGCTGAGCAAAATTGATATGAAAAAATCAATATGTATTAGAGTTAGCTTTTAAGAAAAATTACATTGTATTTTCCTCGGCTGACAGATCCAGTCCGTGGCATTACTGGAGATGTACTTTGACCTTAACATAATGTCATGATTTTCTCAGGCTAGCATTTGATTTTGGATGGGGGTGGGGAGGGGGGATGAATGGAGGGGCAGGAGGTTGCATACAGTAACTGCTGTTCGAGTCATTACAATTCCAATACCAGACTGCAATCTGTGATCTCTTCAATCTCTCCCTGGGAGTTGCAGGGAGAACACACATAGTTCTGGTGCAGGGCAAGTCGTTTTTCTCACAGCAGGACAACTGATCACGGTCAAGGACAGCATAGCAGGTAAAAGCTATTGTTGTAATGATACACTATACAATTCTCTTTCAAGCCTCCAGCTTCAGAGATGAGAGTCGATTGTACTTTCAAAATTATGTTTGGAACAGATGGCTTTTTAGAGTCTAGGGGAATAAAGGGATATGGGGATAGTGCAGGAAAGTGGAGTTGAGGTAGAAAATCAGCCAGGATCTTATTGAATGGCGGAGCAGGCTCGAGGGGCCATAGTGCCTACTCCTGCCCCTATTTCTTATGTTCTTATTAGTGTAGATCAGGTCACTTGGTCTGGTGTTGTGGAAGGTGCAACATAAATGGTTTATTTTTCATAAATCATTATATCCTTGGGTACTATGTTCTTATTATGCATGGCCGGTGCTTTCAGCATAAGAATAAGTATATTTTCAGATGTTTGGTAATCCTGTTGTGAGCTTTGGGCCGTCTGAAGATAAAAGGTATTGAGAGGGTATAAAGGGAGGATGTTGCATCCTTACTTGAAGCAGATTTGCTTGGATGCGGGGGCTGCTGAAGTCTCAGCTTGAGCCTGGAGTTTATAGAATTTAGATCCTGCAAGAACTTGTAATATTCTGATGTTTGTCACCTGATTCGCACATGCGTTGAGGCCTGTGACTCCCTCGTGAGAAAGTGTCTCAAAGAAGGCATGACCGTCAATTTTTATCGCACCTGGGACATCTGAAAGTGCTTCACAATGGATTCGGTTTAACGTGTGACGTTGTCACTGTTGCTATTGCAGATGAACACAAGCCAATCACGCACAACAGGATCCCATAGGCAACGATTAGATAAATGACCACTTTATCGGTTTTGGTGGTATTGATTGGAGGATTGTTGGTGATGACACAAGGGGAACTCCAAGCTCTTGTTCAAATAGTGGTCGTTAACATCTGGCCTTTATATCTAGAAGACCAGAATAAAAGAAGCAGGTAGAAGTCATGCTACAGCTGTACAAAGCCCTGGTCAGACCACACCTGGAGCATTGTGAGCAGTTCTGGGCACCACATCTTAGGAAGGATACATTGGCCTTGGTGGGAGTGCAGCGTAGGTTTACCAGAATGATACCTGGACTCCAAGGCTTAAATTACAATGTGAGATTACGCAAACTAGGGTTGTATTCTCTGGAATTTAGAAGGTTAAGGGATGCTCTGTTCAAAGTTTTCAAGATATTAAGGACAACAGATGGAGTAGATAGAGACAAACTATTTCTGCTGATTGGGGAGACTAGGACTAGGGGGCACAGTCTAAAAATTAGAGCCAGGCCTTTCAGGATTGAAGTTAGGAAACACTTCTACACACAAAGGTGTAGAAGTTTAGAACTCTCTTCCACAAATGGGAATTGAGGCTAGTTCAATTGTTAATTTTAAATCTGAGATGGATAGATTTTTGTTAACCAAAGGTATTAAGGGATTATGGGGCAAAGGTGGGTATATGGAGTTAGGTCACAGATCAGCCATGATCTCATTGAATGGTGGAATGGACTCGAGGGGCTGAATGGCCTCCTCCTGTTCCTATTTTCTTGTGTACCTGAACCACCAGAAGATGCAGGTAGGGCTTTGGTATAGCATCCCATCCATAAAGCAGCACCTCCGATCACACAGCCCTCCCTCAGTACTGCAATGTTGGCCTGAATTATGTGTTTATATTGTGGAAAGGGGATTGGCCCCAGTCATCTGATTTACCAGGACGAGGAGCAACACCTGGGCCAAGTTAGTGAACACAAGCCAGAAGGTCCCAATAGCAACCCCAGTCTCTGCTAAATTGGGAAACCTGAATCACAGTGCCAATGGGCCTTAGTGGCATCGAGCTAAGGAGGCGGAAATTCACCACAGAACCATAGAAAGATTACGACACAGAAGGAGACCATTTGGCTCATCGTGTTCACGCTGGTCGAAAAAGAGCCACCCAGCCTAATCCCACCTTCCAGCACCAGGTCCATAGCCCTGTAGATTACAGCTCTTTAAGTGCCAAGTACCTTTCAAATGTGATGAGGGTTTCTGCCTCCACCATCCTTTCACCATTCAATTTTTGAGTGGGAAAGTGAAGAATGATGTTAAATTTGTCCTTGCCACAGTAGGGAGATAATCTCAGAGGGGCAAACCGCCTGTGGCCATTCTTGGGTTTAATGGCTGGTCAAAGGATGGTAAGAGTGGGAGAGTAGACATATTATAAGGATGGATGAGTCTCTGTAACTTAACCTTGGGTGAGCAGATATAATATGAATGCATAGATATATTATAAAAATTTTAAAGAAAGACTTGCATTTATATAGCGCCTTTCATGATCACCAGTTGTCTCAACGTGCTTTACAGCCAATGAATTACTTTTTTGAGGTGTAGTCACTATTGTAATGCGGGAAACACGGCTGCCAATTTGCGCACAACTAGCTCCCACAAACAGCAATGTGATAATAACCAGCTAATCTGTTTTAGTGATGTTGATTGAGGGATAAATATTGGCTGGATCACTGGGAATAACTCCCCTGCTCTTCTTCCAAATAGTGCCATGGACAGACAGGGCCTCAGTTTAATGTCCCAGCCGAAAGACGGCACCTCTGACAGTGCAGCGCTCCCTCAGCACTGCACTGGGAGTGTCAGCCTAGATTTATGTGCTCAAGTCTCGAGAGGCGAGTGTGCTACCCACTGAGCCACAGCTGACACTGACATTAGGATAAGAATGCTTAAAATATCTACCTGGAATTCCTCACTCCATTAGATTGACATTAATCCATTTTAAATCATTTCTGTACTTTATTCACAGGATGTGGGCATTACTGGCAAGGCCAGCATTTATTGTTCATCCCTAATTGCCCTTAACTGAGTGTCTCGCTGGGCTATTTCAGAGGGTAGTTAAGAGTCAACCGCATTGCTGTGGGGTCTGGAGTCACATATCAGCCAGACTGGGTAAGGGTGGCAGATTTCCTTCCCTAAAGGACATTCGTGAACCAGATGGGTTTTTATGACAACCACGGTAGCTTCATGGTCCTCACACTAGCTTTTTAATTCCAGATTTATTTAATTAACTGAATTTAAATTCCCCAGCTGCCGTGGTGGGATTTGAACTCATGTCTCTGGATCATTAGTCCAGGCCTCGGGATTTACTAGTCCAGTGACATAATCACTGATGCTACCATACCCCCTGGTGAGTTATCACCACTGCTAAGATAAAGCAGGAAATATTTTCAGCCGAGCGAGGCAAGCATCCGTACGCTGGTATACCAGGATGTAAGCTGAACAAGTAAAAGATTTGAGTTCAAATTCGAGCTCTGAGTTCCTCAGCCTGCCTTGCTTGTTTGGATTGTTTGCTGATTCCCAAGGCAGTTCTCGTCTGTCACGTGTTAAAGTTTGTCAAGTTACTTGCGGAGCATGAGTTACTCACTGATCCTAATCCATCACCAGGGAGGCAACACATATGCTGCAAATGGGCCGTGCCATATCGCATTAGTCAAGAAGAATCGTCGTGCTTGGCATTATCTTTCTGGCACACTTTCATCAACCGTTGCCAGTGAAATGGTTTGTTTACAGTCACAGGTTGCAAGTTCGTAAAGCAAGATAGTCCTGCAAAATAGATTGGCCACTTTATCTACATCGTCCAATATTGATGTCAGCTTGCTGTCCATTTTTGGCTGTCCGTTGCTACGGGGAAAGGGCGGGGGCGTGGGACTAGCTGAGGTGCTCTTGCAGAGAGCTGGCACAGGCTCATGGAAATATTATGACACAGAAGGAGGGCATTTGGTCCATTGTGCCCACGCCGGTTGAAAAAGCATTCGGTGATTCTTTAAGCTGCAGCCTATCAGTTTTTGCTGCACTGGGTTAAAATGACCTGTGTTGCACCCCTCCGTGTAGAATCATAGAATCGTACAGCAGAGAAGGAGGCCATTCGGTCCATCGTGCCTGTGCCAGTTCTTTCAAAGAGCTACCATATTAGTTCCATTCCCCCGGTCTTTCCCCATAAACCTGCAATTTATTCCTTTTCAAGTATTTATCCAAAATTCGCTTTTGAATCCGCTTCCACTGTCCTTTCAGGCAGTGCATTCCAGATCACAACAACTCGCTGCATAAAAAAACCTTTCCCTTTCCCCTCTGGCATTTTTACAATTTCTCCATTCACATACCATCATGGGTCACTGCAAGAGCCTGGGAATGCACAATATGTGTCAGCCTTGCTTCAGTGGGTAGCACTCTCACCTCAGTGTCAATAGGTTGTGGGTTCAAACTCCCGTGCAGAAATCGGAGCACATAATCTAGGCTGACACTCCAGTGCAGTGCTGAGGGAGCGCTGCACTGTCGGAGGTGCCGTCTTTTGGATGAGACATTTAAACCGAGGCCCCGTCTGCCCTCTCGGGTGAACATAAAAGATCTCGTGGCACTATTTCGAAGAAGAGCAGGGGAGTTATCCCGGTGTCCTGGGGCCAATATTTATCCCTCAATCATCATCACAAAAACACATTACCTGGGTCATTATCACATTGCTGTTTGTGGGAGCTTGCTGTGCACAAATTGGCTGCCACGTTTCCCACATTACAACAATGACTACACTTCAAAAGTACTTCATTGGCTGTAAAGCGCTTTGAGACGTCCGGTGGTCGTGAAAGGCGCTATATAAATGCAAGTCTTTCTCTTTCATTAATCCAACCCCCAGCTTCCCTCTCAAGTGAAGGTAAAATATTCGACAGCACTGTCGAAGAGCAGGGGAGCTGTCGTGGAAAAGCATTATCCCTCACCCAACACCACTGAAACATATCGGGTAGAAATTAGTATACTTTCCACCTGTTTTTCTGGGGCAAAGTTACTTGCATCAAACCAGCACAGGTGTTGGTCCCACTGCTACTTTTGTGGGGGCCTTTTTTTTTTTAAAAGGCGACCCAGGAAGTCGCCTAAAACTGTCATTAGGCCCCTTAAATATGTAAATTAGGGGCACGAACACAAGTTGAATTGATGAGCGGGTCGAGCTTTGGGCCTGTCCAGCTCAGAATTCATTCCGTCGGCCCCGATGGCTACCAGCAAAAAGTAAGTAGTTTTTGTTTTTCTAAAGGCTCCACACGCAACGCAATCGGCCTCCAATTGCCTGTTCAAATCCCCTCCCGTGTCCCGGGACTCACTTGAGAGCCGGTACCAGTGAGGCAGGCTTGGACGAGTTCCCTGTGGAGGTGCAACTCGCGTCGGTTGGCTCAGTGTGCTCAGGAGGCCCAAGGGGCAATTTCAATCGATCCTTCGGGCCTCTCGGTACGGGCAGCACGAGTCTGGGCCCAAAGACTGGCCCGAACCACAATCTACCTGTTACCTTGTTGTGTACATCGTGGTTGTTGGTGGGGCATTTGCTGTACACAAATTGGCTGCTATGTTTGTTGACATTTCAACAGCGATTACACATCAAAAGTACCTCATTTGCTATGAAGCACCGAGGGATGTCTTAGCCATGTTCAGCCATGAACTCATTGAATGGCGGTGCAGGCTCGAAGGGCCGAATAGCCAACTCCTGCACCTATTTTCTATGTTTCTATGTTAAGGTCGTGAATGGTGCCTATATAAATGTACGTTCTTCCAAAAGGTTTAATCATCATAGGCAGTCCCTCGGAATCGAGGAAGACTTGCTTCCACTCTTAAAATGAGTCCTTAGGTGGCTGAGCAGTCCAATGCGAGAACCACAGTCCCTGTCACAGGTGGGACAGATAGTCGTTGAAGGAAAGGGGTGGGTGGGGAGTCTGATTTGCCGCACGCTCTTTCCGCTGCCTGCGCTTGCTTTCTGCATGCTCTCGGCGATGAGACTCGAGGTGCTCAGTGCCCTCCCGGATGCACTTCCTCTACTTAGGGCGGTCTTTGGCCAGGGACTCCCAGGTGTCAGTGGGGATGTTGCACTTTATCAGGGAGGCTTTGAGGGTGTCCCTGTAACGTTTCCTCTGCCCACCTATGGCTGGTTTGCCGTGAAGGAGTTCTGAGTAGAGCGCTTGCTTTGGGAGTCTCATGTCAGGCATGCGAACGATGTGGCCTGCCCAGCGGAGCTGATTGAGTGTGGTCAGTGCTTCGATGCTGGGGATGTTGGCCTGGTCGAGGACGCGAATGTTGGTGAGTCGGTCCTCCCAGGGGATTTGTAGGATCCTGCGGAGGCATCGTTGGTAGTATTTCTCCAGCGACTAATATGCTGTAATTGGTAATACATTCTATGCACTTAATTGGGATTGACAATATGGGATTTCAGAAAGGCGTTTTATTTTAGGTGTTAGTGCGCAGGGGAAAGAATGTACAGTGGATCCAATTAAAAGTAACAAGCAAAAGCAGATGGTGAATTATTATCGCCTTGTACTACACTCTAGTAAACAGCATTCACCACATTGTCACTAACCGCGTAGAGACCCTGTACTAAAAAAAGCATTTTCCTATCAGCGTTACCAGGGAGGACTTTGTCTGCCCGTTCTGAGTGCCTCTATGTGGAAGTCTGGGAGGTGGAGCTTGACATTGTACCAGACATGTACTGAGCTTCTGAATCTCGGCTATACTCCTTCCATAACAACACCAACATCACCTTGTATTTATATAGCGCCTTTAACGTAGTGAAACTTCCCAAGGCGCTTCACAGGAGTATTACGAGATTTAAAAAATTAAACACCCAGCCGCATAAGTAGAAATTAGCGCAGGTGACCAAAAGCTCGGTCAAAGAGGTCGGTTTTAAGGAGCGTCTTGAAGGAGGAAGGAGAGGTAGAGAGGTGGAGAGGTTTAGGGAGGGAGTTCCAGAGCTTGGGGCCCAGGCAACAGAAGGCACGGCCACCGATGGTGGAGCGATTATAATCAGGGATGCTCAAGAGGCCAGAATTAGAGGAGCACAGACACCTCGGGAGGTTGTGAGATTCCAGAGATAGGGAGGAGCGAGGCCATGGAGCGATTTGAAAATAAGGATGAGAATTTTGAAAATAATAAAAACAAAATACGGCAAATCTGAAATATAAATGCTGGAATACACTCAGCAGGTCAGGCAGCATCTGTAGAGAGAGAGACAGGGTTAACATTGTGGGCCGATGACCCTTCGTCAGAACTGCTGCTGAAGTTCTGATGAAAGGTCATAGACTTTAAGTGTTAACTATACTCTTTCCAAGTGGTCTTTGCATAAGAAACAGGAGCAGGAGTCGGCCATATGGCCCTTCAAGCCTGCTCCGCTATTCAATAAGATCATGGCTGATCTTATTGAATGGGAAGTCCACCTTACTGCCTGTTCTCTCGATTCCCTTAGAGACTGACAATCTATCAATTCCAGCCTTGAATATACTCAACGACTCAGCATCCACAGCCCTCTGGGGTAGAGAATTCCAAAGACTCACAACCCTCCGAGTGAAGACATTTTTCCTCATCTCAGTCCTAACTGATTGACCCCTTATCTGAGGCCAAGATCAGATCAGCCATGATCTTATTGAACGGCGGAGCAGGATCGAGGGGCCAGGTGGCCTACTCCTGCTCCTATTATGTTCTTATATTATCCTGAGACTAGCCCCCTCATTGTAGACTCTCCAGCCATGGAAAACAGCCTCTCAGCATCTAGCCTGTTAAGCCATCTCAGAATCTTACGTTTCAATGAGATCACTGCTCATTCTTTTAAACTGCAGACCATTCTGCTCAACCTTTCCCCATTGGACAACCCTCTCATCCAAGGAACCAATCGAGTGAACCTTTGTTGCAACCCTTCTAAGGCAAGACTATCCTTCCTTGGGTATGGAGACTAATGGGGAGAAATTCAGTATTGCCCCGTTTGGGGGCGGTAACAGTCAGGAGGGCGCGAGACGAAGTGCCAGGCGCCAGAAATTCGGGTTACCGCCCCCGGGAAGGAAATGGAGCACATCAAGCCCTCCGCGTCCTTCCTGGGGCACTAACAGGGCGGGCACCTCAGCAGCGTTGCACACTGGGTCGTGCAGCGCTGCCGTGTCCAAGGGGCCGCGGCCCTCACTTAAAGGGAAAGGCCCATGCTGCCGACTCTGCAAAGTAGAGAGGGAACTCCCTGGACCACCGGGGAGCGGGGGTGCCGCGCGATCAGCCCAACATTCGAACAGAGCGCCGGGCTCAGCGATCGTGGCCAGGACGCCGCGATGAAAACCGGATCCGCAGCGCCAACCAGAAGGTAAGTTATTTTAAATTTGTCACCGGGCCACCTCGCCTTTAATCATCGCCCCCGCTCGAGCCACGACTCCTGCAGCTGTCGGTGTTTTCGCCCAGCGCTGCAGCAGGGGGCGACAGCGAATTTCGAGGTTTGCTCACTGGGGGGGCGGGCGGGGGGGTGCGATGCGCGCGGCGATGACGTCACGATCTCAGCACAGGGAGATCGGGGCGCAACGGCGTAGCGCCGCCGCTAAAGTCCAGTCCAATATGGCAGTAGTCGTTAGCGGCGTCCCGCCCGGGCGGTAACTCATTCGCGACCCATTAGCGCCCCCTGGAGGTACTAATGAGGGATGCAAATGAGTTGAATTTCTAGCCCTAAAGCTGCACACATGATCCAGGTGTGATTTCACCAAAATCCCCACACAGAGAAGCAGAACATTGGGCAGAGGGTTACACCAACCCCAACTTGGCCATTCCTGCACATCCTTCTGCCTCATGCACACGCCTAATTATCCAGAAAACGTGAGTTCAAATCCCACCATGGCAGCTTGAGAAGTTGAATTCAGTTTTTTTTTTAAATTGGAATTCATCATCATCATCATAGGGTGTCCCTCGAAATCGAGGAAGACTCTCAAAGTGAGTTCTCAGGTGACTGAACAGTCCAATACGGGAATTACAGTCTCTGTCACAGGTGGGACAGGCAGTGGTTGAAGGAAAGGGTGGGTGGGGAGTCTGGTTTGCCGCACGCTCCTTCCGCTGCCTGCACTTGGTTTCTGCATGCTCTCGGCGACGAGACTCGAGGTGCTCAGTGCCCTCCCGGATGCTCTTCCTCCACCCAGGGTAGTCTTTGGCCGGAGTCTCCCAGGTGTCGGTGGGGATGTTGCAGTTTATCAGGGAGGCTTTGAGGGTGTCCCTGAAACGTTTCCTCTGCCCACCTGGGGCTCGCTTGCCGTGTAGGAGTTCCGAGGAGAGTGCTTGCTTTGGGAGTCTCGTGTCTGGCATGCGGACAATGTGGCCCGCCCAACGGAGCTAGTCGAGTAAAAAGGTGACTATGGTTATCGGATTGTTGTGAAAACCTACCTGGTCCTTTAGGGAATAAAACCTGCCGCCCTTACCGGTCTGGTCTATATGTGACTCCGGTCCCACACCAATATGGTTGACTTTGAACTGCCCTCCGAGGTGGCCCAGCGGGTCACTCCGCTGTATCAAGACTGCCACAAGAAGATGAAGACCCATCTCCACCTTCTCAGGGAACTTTGGGATGGGCAATAAATACTGGCCTTGCATGTGACGCCCACATCTGAAGAATGTCTTCAAATATTTTGCTAAAGTGTGTGTTAGGTTCTCACACGCTCCATGGGTCAGACTTTGGTTTTCCTGCTCCTGCAGCTCAGGCTAACTCAGTACGTCAATGGTTTTCTCAGGGGAACAGCAACAGTTCTCATTGCCTCCCATTAGAGACACAAGACCTTGCCAGCAGAGGCACGTTCATTTTTCCAGAAGAGACTATTAATACTTTTAAAATTCTGAATGGTAACTTTTGCGCTATCACCCGTCTTTCATGCCAACCTGTCAGCTGTGTTGAAACTTTCGGCAGACAAGTCTGCAGGAATCTCAGACTCTCCCTCAGACCACAGCGTTTGGCCAAAGGTTGTTTCCTGAGAGCCAGACTCCTTTTTATTTGAAGGCCAGTTTTATGATTGTCATTCGGTCTCCTGCGCATTTGAAGTAAAGTGAGACTCAACGTTGTCTTTTTGAAGCAATCACTTGGCATGAAGTTGGGCCTTGCGTCTGCCCACCATGGCAACTGCTGACCCTGGTGAGTTTCCCAAAGGATAGTCGCCCCGGGCATTCCCTTCTCTGCTGGGGATTTCCCCTCTCAGCTGGGGATTCCCTCTCTAATTACATAGGATTACATAGGATATACAGCACAGAAACAGGCCATTCGGCCCAACCAGTCTGCAACGTATGCACCTGTGAGAATGCTCACAAGTTTGTAGAGCTATGGTCAGCACGATTGCCTGCCTCTCTTCCGCGGTTACATCCGAGCCAGGGTGTCCCTGGGGATGGAGCACGCGGTGTCCACCGGTACGCTCGCGGCCTTCCGCGAGAGGTGGGCGCCGGAGGGACTGGAGTGCATTATCACCCCCGGCAACCAAATTTTAATTTGATTTTATATGTTTTAAAGTTTAATTTGTTTTACTGCCGGGTTTTAGTGTTACCCTCCTCTTTTACAGAGGGCACTTGTATAATTTGTGGTTTTAGTGCCCAAAAAACCCCCCCAAAAAACCCCCAAAAAACAAAATAAGGCATTTGAAAACTGTTTGGAGTGTCCCCCCCACTTTAATAAGGGGGCACTTGATTTAACTGTTTTTCTTGTTTTGCAACAAAATAGTTGTAGAGCTATTGTCAGCCCGACTGCCTGCCTGTCTTCTGCGGTTACATCTGAGCCGGGGTGTCCCTGGAGATGGAGCACACGGTGTCCACCGGTACGCTCACGGCCTTCCGCAAGAGGTGGGCGCCGGAGGGACTGGAGGGCATCATCACCCCCGGCAACAAAATTTTAATTTGACCGTTTATTGTTAAGAAGTTTTATTGGATAATCTGTGGGTTTTAGTCCCCTCTTTAATCAAGGGACACTTGATTTATTGTTTTGCACTAAAATAGTTGTAGAGCTGTTGAATTATGAGTGGCTTAGCCCGTCATGTGATGTTCACAAGTCTCAATAAAACCCCAGTCGGTTGGGTCTAGGTTGTCCACAATGAGGTATGCAATTGTGAGCCTTGTGGTTAAACTGGTAATGTGTAGTGTGATTGTTAAACCTTTGTTAATAAACCAACTAGTTCTTAATAGCAATGAATTATTAAGCAAAGAATCCATGAAGAAAATACATTACACAGTCCATGCCAGCGTTTATGCTCCACTCGAGCCTCCTCCCGTCTTTCCTCATCTAAATCTATCAGCATAACCCTCTATTCCCTTCTCCCTCATATGCTTGTCCAGCCCCCGCTAAAATGCATCTATACCAGAGACGTGGACCATATACAGTAGACACCTCAAATCGCTGGAGAACTACCACCAACGATGTCTCTGCAAGATCCTGCAAATCCCCTTGGAGGACAGGCGCACCAACATCAGTGTTCTCGATCAGACCAACATCCCCAGCATCGAAGCACTGACCACACTCGACCAGCTCCGTTGGGCGGGCCACATTGTCCGCATGCCTGACACAAGACTCCCAAAGCAAGCGCTCTACTCGGAACACCTACCTGGCAAGCGAGCCCCAGGTGGGCAGAGGAAACGTTTCAAGGACACCTTCAAAGCCTCCTTGATAAAGTGCAACATCCCCACCGACACCTGGGAGACTCCGGCCAAAGACCACCCTAAGTGGAGGAAGAGCATCCGGGGAGGGCGCTGAGCACCTCGAGTCTCGTCGTCGAGAGCATGCAGAAAACAAGCGCAGGCAGCGGAAGGAGCGTGCGGCAAACCAGACTCCCCACCCACCCTTTCCTCCAACCACTGTCTGTCCCACCTGTGACAGAGACTGTAATTCCTGTATTGGACTATACAGTCACCTGAGAACTCACTTTTGGTGTGGAAGCAAGTATTCCTCGATTTTGAGGGACTGCCTATGATGATGATGCATCTATACTTGCTTCAACCACTCCCTGTGGTAGCGAGTTCCACGTGGGAGCCCTCCTGTGGGAATGGGAGGAATGTGGTCGCTCTAGGGCTCGAACATCTGCAAAAGTTAGGTAAGGCCGGCTGTAGTGTAATCAGTCGACCTCCCTGGGAGAGGGATTACAATTCTACATCCCCTCCCAGTTTCTGTAGCAATGTGAGACACAGCTAAATTATGCTATAGCGGCAACAGTAGGAAATATGGCATCTGATGTTATCTCAATTTGAATACAACTGCCCATAGATTGAAAATGAGAACTTGTGACTGACCTGAATTTGACCTGGGCAGGCAAGATTAATTAATCCATATATAAAATGCACCCAAGTTTTAAAAGTAACCTTTTAAACCGCGACGTCCTCTTTGAACCCATGCTGAACTGCCGACCCCATATCCTCTCCATCACCAAGACCACTACTCCAACCTCCGTCATATGCCCCCCCACCTCGGCCTCTGCTCAAAACCTCAGCCATGCTTTTGCTACCTCCAGACTCCACTATTCCAATGCTCTCCTGACCGGCCTCTCACCTCTCACCCTCCATAAACTTGAGCTCTTACAAATAAGTATATATTACTTCTCCTGCTCTAATATCTCCTTAGAAAAGAAGGACTTGCATTTATATAGCACCTTTCACGACCACCGGATGTCTCAAAGCGCTTTAAAGCCAATGAAGTACTTTTTGGAGTGTAGTCACTGTTGTAATGTGGGAAACACAGCAGCCAATTTGCGCACAGCAAGCTCCCATAAACAGCAATGTGATCATGACCAGAAAATCTGTTTTTGTTATGTTGATTGAGGGATAATTATTGGCCAGGAAACCAAGGCTAACTCCCCTGCTCTTCTCCGAAATAGTGCCACGGGATCTTTTACACCCGCCTAAGAGGGTAGATGGGGCCTCGGTTTAATGTCTCATCTGAAAGACTGCACCTCTGACAGTGCAGTACTCCCTCAGCACTGCACTGGGAGTGTCAGCCTAGATTTTTGTGCCCACGTTCCTAGAGTGGGTCTTGAACCCACAACCTTCTGGCTCAGAGGCAAGTGTGCTGCCCACCGAGCCACAGCTGAGACTAAAAAAAAGTTTAATCCATTAGAAAGTTTGTTACCCCAAAGTATTTCTTTTCTACCAATGTTCGGGAGTCGTTTGCTCAGGGCAAGAGAAGTCATGCTTTCATTTTTCTCCCATTCCACTTTCTGGCTCACTCTGACGACCCATCCCAGATTAAGGGCTCACCAGATGGAAGATTGTGGGATTTTAGCTCGTTAAATCGATTGGCCACAGCAATGTCAACACTTGCCCTGCTGGGCTATTTAAATCGATAGGTGTTTGTGTGTGAGACAGAGATAATTGAACGTGAACCAGAGGGGAGATGAGGAGTATTGATTTTACACAGCGAGTTGTTATGAACTGGAATGCACTGGCTGAAAGGGTGGTGGAAGTAATGTTCAAAAGGGAATTGGATAAATATTTGAAAGGGAAAAAGTTGCAGGTCTATGGGAAAAGATAAAGGGAGTGGAACATGAGGAAAACCTTTTCTATGCAACGAGTGTTTCGGATCTGGAATGCACTGCCTGATCGGGTGGTGGATACAGATTCAATAGTAGCCTTCAAAAGAGAACTAGATAAATAAGAATGAAAGACTTGCATTTATTTAACACCTTTCACAACCTCAGGATGTCCCAAAGCACTTTACAGCCAATTAAGCACTTTTGAAGTGTGGTCACTGTTGTAATGTAGGAAACGCGGCAGCCAATTTGCACACAGCAAGCTCCCACAAGCATCAATGTGAGAATGACTCGATAATCTGTTTTTGTAGTGATGTTGGTTGAGGGATAAATATTGGCCAGGACACTGGGGATAACTCCCAGCCAGAGGAAACATCCTCCCTGCATCTACCCTATCAAGCCCTGTAAGAATTTGGTATGTGTCAACGCGATCATCTCTCATTCTTCTAAACTCCAGAAAATACAGGCCTCGTCTACTCAATCTCTCCCCATAGGACAATCCCCCCATCCCAGGAATCAGTCTGGTGAACTCTCGCCAAGTAATGGGCCAAATATGGATTCCAACTTACTCCCAAATGGTTCCAAGCATCTGTAGGTCAATTACTGTGATGTTTAGATATGTTTCTGGTTTATGCTTTTTTTGATTGAAAGACCTTAAGTGAAAGGCCAAGGTTCATAGTGCAGGGCGGCACCACGTTAAAAACAGGAGGGGATAAATCACAAAGTAACCCTTGGGTTTTTAAAGCCTATGGGATTGAGTTAGCCTCTGACCACACGTAGATGGCCATCACCTGCAAAGAGATTTTGCTTGCATTGACCGGTAGTAAATTAATTCAGCTCAGCTATAACATTAAAAAACTCGGTAATATTGTGGCACTGAGGTACGGTGCCCGAGTCTCAATGGAATCCACAGTGATGGGGAATGGAAGTTCCTTTTTCTCATCACACTCAACGTCAGCAGCAAGTACTCCAGTGTGCCTGATGACACTCATCCAGGACTGTGCCTCAACATCAGCCAAAGCTAGATCCCTCTCCTGCATCAAGCAGCATTATCAATTGACTTCATCAGCCATACTTCCGGTCTCTCTCAGTGAGACTAGTGCCAAGGTAAGGGCAGTTCAGTCGAATCATTGGCATAGGGTTTGGGCCGGAAGTGAATGCCCGGATTCTAAGAAACGTTCACTCATAAAGAAAAGACTTGCATTTATATAGCACTTTTCACGACCACTGGATGTCTCAACGCGCTTTGCAGCCAATGAAGTAACTTTGGAGTGCAGTCACTGTTGTAATGCGGGAAATGTGGCAGCCAATTTGCACACAGCAAGCTCCCACAAACAGCAATGTGATAATGACCCGATAATCTGTTTTTGTTATGCTGATTGAGGGATAAATATTGGTCAGGACACCGGGGATAACTCCCCTGTTCTTCTTCGAAATAGTGCCATGGGATCTTTTACATCCACCTGAGAGAGCAGATGGGGCCTCGGTTTAATATGTCATCAAAACTCGGCACCTCCGACAGTGTGATGCTCCCTCAGTACTGTCCCTCCGACAGCACAGCACTCCCTCAGTACTGCCCCTCCAACAGCACAGTACTCCCTCAGTACTGTCCCTTCGACAGCACAGCACTCCCTCAGTACTGCCCCTCCAACAGCACAGCACTCCCTCAGTACTGCCCCTCCAACAGCACAGCACTCCCTCAGTACTGTCCCTCCGACAGCACAGCACTCCCTCAGTATTGCCCCTCCAACAGCGCAGCACTCTTTCAGTACCACCCCTTCGACAGTGCGGCGCTCCCTCAGTACTGCCCCTCCGACAGTGCAGCACTCCCTCAGTACTGCCCCTCCGACAGTGCGGCACTCCCTCAGTACTGACCCTCCAACAGTGCGGCACTCCCTCAGCACTGCCCCTCCGACAGTGCGGCACTCCCTCAGTACTGCCCCTCCAACAGTGCCAGCACTCCCTCAGCACTGCACTGGGAGTGTCAGCCTAGATTTATGTGCTCAAGTCCCTGGAGTGGGGCTTGAACCCACAACCTTCTGACTCAGAGTCGAGTGCACTGCCCACTGAGCCACAGCTGGCATGAGGTCATGATCGTGAACGGGAGGAGACTATCGTTCCACCTTCCTCAGTCAGACACAGACTCAGGTCCCAGAGGTGAAAGGACTGCTTCACCCAGTCCCTCTCAGAATGTATTCCAAAGCAAATCAGAGGCAAGAACCTTCAGGACAGGAACGAAGAATCGTAAAACATGCTTAGGTAGGACAATCTTTTAAATCATAAAAATGTATATGGTTGTTTATAATGTATCTCACAGACAACAACAACAATAATTTGCATTTATATAGCATGGTAACATGTCCCAAAGTGCTTCACAGGAGCGTAATCAGACAGAATTTGACATCGAGCCACCTAAGGAGATATTAGGAAGGGTGACCAAAATCTTGGTAAAAGAAATAGATTTTGACGGACGTCTTAAAGGATGAGGGAGAGATAGAGAGGTGAAGGTTTAAAGGGAGGGAATTCCAGAGCGTAGGGCCTAGACATCTGACGATCGCCAATGGGCGGACGAAGGAAGTTAGGAATGAACAAGAGGCCAGAATTGGAGGAGCGCAGAGTTCTCGGAGGGTTGTAGGGCTGCAGACGGTCCTAGAGATAGGGAGGGGCGAGGCCATGGAGGGACTTTGAACATGAGGATGAGAATTTTAACATGGAGATGTTATTGCAACCAACGTAGGTCAGTGAACACAGGAGTGACGGGCGAGCGGGACTTGGTGCGAGTTAGGACATGAGCTGCCGAGTTTTGGATGAGCTCAAGTTTATGGAGGGTGATAGTTGGGAGTTCGGTCGTGAGTGCTTCTGTTCCTATGATGGATGAAAGCTAGAATCTACAGTGCCTGTACGTTAAAGTAAATCAGTTCTGTAACTAGTAACAATGTTTAGAGTAACCAGGCCTGCCTGAAGCACTGGGGATGGTACAAGGATATTTCTTTCAATCAGTTCCAAGGGATACGATCACACAAGCTGTCAATTATAGGAATAATTTACTTGACTTCACATCCCCAGTAGGGAGCCTTACCCACCAGAAGCCGGTATCGGAAATTTGGGATTTTCCAAATTAAGCTCCAGTACACAAGGCTCCCCCCGCTGGGAGTTCAAAGTCTGGAAAAAGAAACATCTGTAAGAAATAAATCTCCGTCACTGTGAATAATTTGGCATGCACAGGAAAAACACAACCCACACTGACAAAATGACACACAATATAAGGGACATAGGACAGGTGCCTGAAGAAGAACAAGGAGACAAACAGGGCAAATAG